>NC_134701.1:117070092-117689378 GCF_043290135.1 Rhipicephalus microplus
GGCGGTACCGTCTCCTGTATGTAGCCACCTCTCGTTTAGTTCTTGTAGTGTTTACTAGATGGTGGTACTTGTAGCTGATGATGAAAAGATGCAAGATGTTATAAACTAGAAAGCGGTACTTGTAGTTGATGAAAGACGCGAGATCTTATAAAATAGGAATGATGTCACATATGGCGCGTGTCATTGGTTGAAGGCAATAGTTCGATTTAGTGCGGCGACGTACGCTAGGGGGAGCGATGTAATAAAATCGAGTGGGCAAATTGTACAGAGGATTCATGGTTTACCAGGTTTACCTCCGGAGCTTCGCCCACTCATCATCATTCACTTCGTGGATATGGCGGAATTTTTTTTACCATATAAGCGTCCATCTGTGTGACAATCCATGCGTCTATCCGCCCGTCCGTGCGTGCGTCTGTTCGTGCGTCCACATGTCCATCCGCCCGTCCGTCCGAGCATCTGCCGCTGTGTCCGTCCATGCATCTCTCTGTGGGTCTGTTCGTCCATCTAGTCAACACTTTAAGTACCACCATCTCGCATCTTTTAATCATAAGTGCGTTCGTTTGCATGACCGTGTATGCGTCCATCCGCCCATCTGTGCGTGTGTCTCTTCATGCGTCCACACGTCCATCAGCCCGTCCGTCCCTGCGTTCGTCCATGCATCCGCCCCTGCGTCCGTCTATGCGTCCATCCACCCCTAAAGTCATCCGTGCGTCCGTCCATGCATCTCTCTGTGTGTGCGGTCGTCCATCTAGTCAACACTTTAAGTACCACCATCTCGCATCTTTTAATCATATGTGCGTTCGTCTGCATGACCGTGTATGCGTCCATCCGCCCATCTGTGCGTGTGTCTGTTCATGCGTCCACACGTCCATCAGCCCGTCCGTCCCTGCGTTCGTCCATGCATCCGCCCCTGCGTCCGTCTATGCGTCCATTCACCCCTACAGTCATCCGCGCGTCCGTCCATGCATCACTCTGTGTGTCTGTTCGTCCATCTAGTCAACACTCTAAGTGCCACCTTCTCGCATCTTTTCATCATATATACGTCCGTCTGTTACCGTCCATGCGTCCATTCTTCGGTCTGTGTGTGCGTCTGTTCATGCGTCCACACGTCCATCCGTGCGTCCGTCCATGCATCCGCCGCTTCGTCCATCCTTTCGTCCATCCGTCCGTGCAGGCATCCATGCGTCCGTCCATGCACATCTCTGTGTGTCCGTTCGTCCATCTAGTCAAAATTTAAGTACCACCATCGCGCATCTTTTCATCATATTTGCGTACTTCTCGGAACCGTTCATGCGTCCATCCGCCCAGCCGTGCGGGTGTCTGTTCATGCGTCCGCACGTCCATCCGTGCGTCCGTTCCTGCGTTCATTCATGCATCCACCCATGCGTCTGTCCATGTGTCCTTCCGTCAGTGCATCGTTCTGTCCACCTAGTCAACACTCAGAGTACAACCATCTCGCATCTTTTTATTATATATTCCACTTATAGATGCAGCGCCATCCAGCGGATATTTCAATGACTAAACAAGATGTGGCACACGCACACTTTCTTACGGCTTGCGCTTCTTGTCTGCTTTCCACCTTCAACCACCTCGAGTTCATGGTATATAGTAGTTCACTGTATTCATGGCACTGCCGCCCAACGCTAGCTAAACCTTCCTAAAACCAAGAAGGTTACGCCCAGCGAGTATAACATAGGAACTCTTTGTTGTCAGATAGTTCTCAATGTACATGCCAATTGCTCCTAATTTGGAATTAGAGACAGGAGAACTTGGCTTTTAGTTAACGCGCACGCTGCGAACTTTTTATTGTTCAACAACGCACAGGAGAAATCTCCCACCGCCCCCACCTTGCAGGTCAAAGTGTAAAACTGGTTACGCACTACGACTATGACGACGGATGAATAGGTGCCGCTTTAAGGAACTTCTATCCTAAAATGTTGGCAGATGGTGATGGTGGTGACGAGCCAATGGTGGTGTCAGCGAGAAATACTGTCTGATCATGGCGAGAGTGAATAAAAATAGCGGCAGGTTGTGGTGGTGGTGACGAGTCAATGGTGGTGATAGTAGAAAATGCCAGTTGATGGTGGTGATGATTCAAAACGTGTTTGGTGGATGGCTTGGTTAACGAGCTGGATGACGGTGACATGTTGGAAGCTTGGTGGATGATGGTGACATGTATAAAAAGCAGATGGCAGTATGTGAAATAACCTAATTGTTCGTAGCGTTTCACTCTGGAATGCGCAGAGAAATATATTTGAAGTCAGAAGAACACAGCGCTGCTCATTACCTTTTCTAGCACGTTTTTGTTTGTTTGTCAACAACGCTTAGGTTTCCGTGGAGCGTAGATTGTGGCTGTGAATGTTTACATTTCGTGCACGTATACATAAATTTGACATGCGCTGTGTGGTGCATTGTTGTGATGTTTTTAAGTCTAGACGTGTCGCTGTGCATAGCAACAGTAAGTGCGTCACGTCGCTGCGTAGTTCTTGAGAATTGCATCAGCTCCAGTTCGCAATGACCCCTTTAAACGGTACGCCATTATACAGCTGTCTTTTGATGCCGACACGGTACTAGAGGTTTTCACTAGAGGTTAGGCCGATCGACCAAGCGTGTACAAGTATTATTGTTGCTTCTGGATTTCAGAATACACAATTTTGACGAGTAAGATCCACAGTACAACACAGCCGTGGCATCATATATCTTAACTGATTTGATTGATATGTGGGGTTTAACGTCCCAAACCTACCATATGTATATGACAGACGCTGTAGTGGAGGGCTCCAGAAATTTCGACTACCTGAGGTTTATTTAACACGTGGCCTCAGTTAACCTATATGAAGCGTTTTAGGGGCGAAGATCCTTGAAGCGGCACCCATTCGTCTCTCGTAGTCGTAGTCGTAGTGTGTAACGAGTCTTACGTTTTGACCTGCAAGGCGGTTTCGGAGGGAGATTTCTCGTTTGCGTTGTTGAACAATAAAATGGCAGCATATTCATGGAGAGAATGATGGAGAGTGGAACGAAGCATTCGTCCGTCCATCACCTAAAGACGAATTCTCCTGTCTCTCATTCCCCATTAGCAGCCATTGACATGCACATTGAGCACTATCTGACAAGAAAGGGTTGCTACGTAATACTCGCTGGACGTAACCTCCTTGCTTTTAGAAAGGTTTAACGAGCATTGGGCCGCAGTGCCATGATTATTGTATATACCGTGAACTCGAGGTGGGCAAAGGTGCGAAGTAGACACGAAGCGCAAGCCGTAAGAAATTGTGCGTGTGCCACCTCTCGTTTTGTCCTTGGAATGTCCGCTGGATGGCGGTGCTTCAATATGCGGAATATATGATGAAAAGATGCGAGATGGTGGTACTTCGAGTGTTGAATAGATGGACGAATGGACAGACAGACAGACGCATACATGGAAGCACGGAAGGCTGCACGAAAGGATGGACGCATGGACGGACGCAGGGGCGGATGCATGAACGAGACGCAAAGATGGACGTGTGGACGCACAAACAGGCGCAGGCACGGACGGTCGCACAGACGGACGCATTGAAGGATGGAAGCAAGAATGAATAGACGGACGGATGCTCCGCACCACTCTCCATTATTCACTGCGTGAATATGCTGTCATTTTTTATAGTCCGAGCAAGAAGCGACAAACATCGATGTGACGCAGTGCCAGCACTCTCTGCCCACTTACGCCTCCCCTCACTGACAGCCGTGGTCACACTTGCCGGCTCTTTTCTGACATTTATGTGAGAACACAAACTTGTCTGTTCGTATGCTTACTGTACCAAAATGATAGCTTAATGTTTCCTGTGGACTGCATTTGTTTTAAACAAGCCATTATGTATTTATTGCGAACGATAGAGCTACAGCAGTGCGCTGACATAACTAAGTTACACGAAGCGCGAACAACATCGCATTACTCAATACCTTGTGTAGGGGTATCCATCAAATCAGCCTAGAAGCGTCATAAAGCCTGAGAGATGTCACCCTTTAGTACGAGCGAGAAACGGATAATAAACTTGACAGTAAAACAGTAAACTGTACCTGCTCATCAGTCCACTTCGTTTTTTTTCTTATTGTGGTTATGAATTGTAAGAAAAGCATAGCGCTGTTGCCATTATCACTTTTAAAAATTGTTCGTGAAAGCAGTTGTTGGTGGTGAATAAACTTGCCAGTTTTAGTAACAGGTGCATATCCCGTCTATCTGGAGTTAGCAACAAACAAAACTGAAGTTGAACAGTCAGTTCGTAAGTTCTCTGGCGACTAACAGCAAAGTTCCTTTAAGTAGGCATGGCGCATTGGTTAGCGTGTTCAGTCAAAGATCTCAAAGTTGCACGTTTGAATCTTCACAGTTATCTTTTTTCTTTTAAGGGAGCTTTCTTCATCGTTTTTTAAACAATTACTCTTGTTATTTTCCTAGTGGCAGCTCGTCACGCTGATTCTGTAGCCGTTTTGTGCTCCAGCACATCCGGCACTCTATCATCCTCCATGTGCCACCATAAACCTTGTTCCACCAATATTTCCAGCACTACAATCCACCTAAATGGTGGCAGATAGAATCCATCATTGCCATGGTGGGCGTTTTTTCGATAGGCCAATTCTAGTTCTTTTTGTTGGATTTTCTAGCGTAAGCAAAACTTGTTGGAATCATGGAGTGGCTAGTGTAATAAATACTTGACGTTTCCTAGAGCACCACGCAACTAGAAAATTGTATCAATATGAAAAAATAATTACCCTGGAAATTCAATGAGTCATGACGTTGTTCATGGTGTGGAACTATTAGATTTTGTGTTGCACACCCCTTCAACAGCCCCAGTTTTGCTCAAAAAGGCCTGCTAACTAATGCGCGCTGTGCCTTCAGCTCTTAAGGCACGCATAGTGATGCTAGCAGGAGTAGAATCGTTTGAACTGTTGCGGCCGGACATGCTCAATAATTTTATTTTTGCCTAATATATTAATTTTGGTCCTATGGATTAAACGACACCCCTGGCCCCCATCTGGCCAATAACTCAATTTTTGTTTTCTTTCTTTATTATTTCTTTCAGAAATCAACAGCATTCTTTATTCATAATGAGTTTTACTTTGCTTAAGCAGCACAACTAAAATACTTAGTTGACACCATTGGCAAAAATATATCAATTAAGCATCTAAATTTTTTATCACACATGCTTGCAGTTCATCCGGCTTTAAATGAAGTGAGTTTGCAAACTAACGGCCACAAAAAATGGCAGCATATCAACGGATTGAATAATGGAATGTGGGGCGAAGCATCAGCTCGTCCATTCGTTCTTGCATCTGGCCATCCATGCGAGCTTCTGTGCGGCCGCCCGTGCGTCCATCCGCCCGTCCATGCCTGCGTCTGCTCGTGCGTCCGCACGTCCATCTGTGCGTTCGTCCCTGCTTTTGTCCATGCATCCACTCCAGCGCCGTCCATGCGTCCATCCGTCCATGCAGCCATCCGTGTGTCCGTCTATGTATCTGTCTGTGTGTCCGTTTGTCCCCCTATTCAACACTCCAAGTACCACGATCCCCCATCCGATAAAAGTACCAAGTACCACCAGATAGAAGCACCGCCATCCAGCGGGCATTCCAAAGACTGAACGAGAGGAAACACACGCACACTGCTTACGGCTTGCGTTTCAGTCTACTTCCCTCCTTCAACCACCTAGAGTTTATGGTATAAAATAGTTCACTGTATACATAGCACTGCGGCCCAACGCTCGCCAAACCTTTCTAAAACATAAGAGGTTGCACCCAGTGGGTATAACGTAGCAACCCTTTCTTGTCTTCTGTGCGTTGTTGAACAATAAAAAATTCGCAGCGTGCGCGTTGACTAAAAGCCGAATTATCCTATCTCTCATTCCCCCTTAGCCGCCATTGGTATGTACATTGAGCACTATCTTTTATTGTTCAACAACGCACGCAAGAAATCTCTCACCGCCACCACATTGGAGGTCAAAATGTAATACTGGTTACACACTACGACTATACTATAACTACGAGGGATGAACGCGTGCCGCTATAAGGAGCTTCACCATCAGCGTTTGAGTTTTATTGTCTGTGCGCGGCTCTCGCCGACGCGTGCCACCAGTGTTTCGGCGGCGTCTCTTCGGCGTCTCACCCGCATTCAGGTTTCCCGGGGCTTCGGCCGAGAAGTCACCGATCCCTGGGGCCCCTGGGAAAATGGCGTCGAGGCCAGTATGCACCCCGCCAAAAGAACATTGTTTCATGTTTACCGTTCCTGAAGGCGTGGTCTCTGTTGGTGAGGTCATCGAGTGTTTCGAAGAGACGACCGGTAGCGAAGAGATGTTGTTCCTGCAACACCTCGGCGCTTCGAAGTTCTTGGTAGCAACGAGGACAGAGGTAAAAGCCACCAAGCTCATGGTGAATAAAGGTTTTGTCCTTCAGAAGAAAAAGTTCAAGTGAAAGTCGTCGGCCCACCAAGTGTGTTCGTGAGTGCGTACAGGTTGCCGCCATACGTACCCCATAACGCGGTTGTGTCTGCTTTACCGCCTTTCGGCAAAGTACGTAGTATAACATATGTTACTCTGCAACGGCGTAGGTCTACATTTACCGGTACACGAGTGGTGAAGATAGAAGTGGCAAAGCCGGGACCGAACTTCATTTTAATCTATGGATACCGCGTTATGTTGGAGTACCGTGGCGTTCGTCACGTCTGTGCGCGTTGCCACAACGAAGGCCACATGGCCGTGGCCTGTGCTACACCTTTTTGTCATAGGTGCAGCGCGTACGGACACGCTGTGGAAGAGTGCACTGAAGCCTGCAGAAGGTGTGGAGGTGATCACCCGAGCAAAGAATGTTTCAAGCGCAGATCATACGCAGACGCCGCCCGGAAGACGCCGTCACTGAGGGTCCAAGACTTCCCAACAATTGAATCCTCTTCAAGCTCCTCAAGTGTGGCCACGCAATCTTGAACCTATGAAGTACTGCGTCCTCAAAAGAAAATGACACGAGTCAAGACACCAGATCACTGGAAGAAGAGAGCATGTCTGATGATTTCGTACATGCGCAGTCGGAAGACGCTACTCGCGTCAAGCCGGCCAGTACGCCAGACGGGGCAACTTCAAATGAACAGCCCGCTCAGACGCAACATGATAACACAAATGAGAGTTCCACGGAAACGACCACTGATTGTTCTTCACTAGTAGGCAGCATCAAAACTCGACATAACTGCAGCGCATCAATGACGTGCGAGAAGCGCCAAATGCCGGACGGCCAGGTACCCATTACAAGAGGCGTCACAGAAAGCACTGCTTTGATTTCCTCTGCCACAACAGCGACAAACGCGAGTGACAACACACCAAAGGCTAACCTTGGAATGTCAATAACCTTGAAGAAAATGAACGCTACGCCTTCGACATCGATGAAGCAGCTAAGAAGCAGACCACCAATGCGGAGCAAACTGGCGGACACTGAGGTTTCGACCAAACCCGCACGATTTGGAGACGCATCGAGTCCTTCGAGTTCACAACGCCGATCCAAGCCAGGCAGTGGGAGCAGCGGCAGCGACTCCAATAAACAGGGAACATTTAAGAAACCCCGCGTGGGATCACCACCACGGCAAACGTCACCAACTGTGAGCGACGACGATATGTACATTTAACATTTGGCTCTCCTCTCTCTTACCTTTTCTTTCCTTTAAGCAGCTTCCTCGCCTTTATTTCAACAATGGCATCACTTTATTTTATGTCGTTCACTGTTCGCGTTTTTCGAAATCCGGTGAAGCAGCAGGCAGTACTTGACCTCGAGCGGGCGCATCGCGTAGACGTGCTCTTTTTGCAGGAGCCAAACCTTCGTACTAAGCTTGACGTTGCAGAGTTTCAGGAAAGGTTTCATGTAGAGGCTTTTTTCTCACTCACAGATGCGCGTGCACGTGGCACAGGAGTCGTTTTCATGAACGCCACGCTGAGGAGGGTTGTTCACCGTTTTAATGACACCGAAGGCCGCACTATAACAGTAGATGTGGTACTTACCCACAAACGAGTCAGATTTGTCAACGTACATGCGCCCGTAACGAGGTCAGAAACAAACGGGTTCTATAAGGGTGTCAAAAAATTTTTGATCTAGCCGATATATGGCCGATAACAGCCGATAACATGGGTAGTGTGTTTGTCGGAGATTTCAACTGCATGCTCGATACTACACGAGACGTCAGGGGTCCCGGCCAAGGCGCCAACAATTATTACGCCAGAGAACTACAGCAATAATTTCAAGATCTCAAGCTGTCAGATCAGTGTTTAACTCTACATGGAGTAGGGTTCGTCGCAACCCACGCTTGTGGCATGCAACAAAGCCGAATTAATAGTGTTTATGTGCCCGAAGAATTTTTAACGAACCTACAATCAAATGAGTTGGTCCAGCTTGCGCCAAGCCAGCTGAAACTCAGCGATCATGCTCCGTTACTCTTCACGTTTGATGTGAGCACAAGAACGAGAATCCACAAGTCATGGAGGATGCACGCAACTATTCTTCATGATGACGAAAGCATTCCCGTACTTCAAAATGAGCTGGCCGCCTCACTGGCAGAAGTGGGTTGCACAACTCCGACTACATAGGACCACTTAAAATCTCGTTGGCGCCTCATAGATCAACAGGCAGGAAAAGCACGCCACGCTCGCCTCACGGCCAAAATGAATGAGATTATCCAACGCATCCAAATTATTGAAAGAGATGGGTCAACTACTTTTGCTACGCTCGAATACCTTGAAGCACAAATAATTAGGTATCAAAATCTTCTAAAGCAGAGGTCCTAGGCTACAAGGCTCGCAAGAAAAATGCACCTATCGACAGATGAAATTGAAAACTTGACATATGCGCAAAGAAACCGAGATCGTCGATGCCAGCCTCGCTACATCAATGAGGCACTGAAAGAGGATGGTACCATTGGTAATAACCTGAACGAAGCTCAAAAAGTTTTCCGGGCCTACTTTGCAAAACTGTTTACTGCAGACCATGTTGCACAGGACGACGAGCTTACTGCTAAGCTCTCAGCCTTTTGCGAAGGTTTGCCATCGCGAGGCTTGGAATACTGTTTAGTATTATGTACTGAAACTGATAAAGAAGAAGTATGGTACGCCCTATTATCAATAAATATGGCCACGTGACCAGGCCCAGACGGAATACTCACGGGATTTTATCTGCGTTTCTTTGATATCTTGAGAGATGCGATCACCGATCTCGTGAGTGTTTTGTTGCGTGATGGCCATAAACCGCAGCCCTTCAGCGAAGGAAGGGTGATTCTTTTACTGAAAGAGGGTATGGGGCCGTCAGATCCTAAATCGTGGAGGCCCATTACCCTTCTAAACACAGACTATAAGTTAGTAGCCACGCTGCTATCACGGCATCTGCGGCCTTTCTTGGAAGAGATTGTGTCCCCCTTGCAGTCATGTGCAGTACCAGGACGTTCCGTCTTCGTACCTCTTACATTCATCAGAGACCTGTTTGCATATGCCAAAGGAAAACAAATCTCAGGGGTATATATTTCTCTTGATCAGGCCGAAGCATTTGATAGAGATCAACATGGATATCTTTTCACTATTTTGCGCATGATTGGCCTCCCAGAGCCGTATGTGCGACTGGTAGAAATACTTTATCAGGACCTCTCAAGCTGTCTTATTTCAACAATGTAGTGACCAGAAGCTTTGAAATTCAAAAAGGGGTGAGGCAAGGCTGTCCGTTGTCTGCGGTATTATTCATTTTGTCTCTAGAGCCTGTGATTAGAAAGGTTGCAAACTGCGAGCGCATAGTGGGTTTCCCGATGCCAGGCAAGGAAACCTTCTAAATTGTCCCATACGCCGATGATATTTCGGTATTTTTTCGTAACTTGTCTAGCTATAGTATAATCCTTGACATTTTTGCGGAGTATTCCTATCTGTCTGGTGCTCTTTTAAACACCACCAAATGTAAGTCATTGCGCTTTGGAGGCTTCAGAGAACTATTGCCAGAAGACTTGGAATACGTTGAAGCTGTTAAGGTGTTAGGCGTTTACTTTGAGGAAGGAGGTGTATCAAAAAAGACCTGGGATGACGTGCTTAGGAGATCTACCGATGTCATAGCAGCAGCCAATCGTTTTAGCCTGTCACTAACGGCAAAAGCAGCAGTCATCAAGACACAGGCATGCGCTTTTGCGTTTTACGTAGCACACATCGCCCTGCTACCTCACCGTGTTGCAGGACGCCTCGCCGCTATGGTGGGGACCTTTCTCTGGGAAGAAAAACCAGCAAAGGTGCGGAGGAAATTTTTACAGCTTCCGACAAACCGTGGAGGCTTGAGCCTCTCAGATATACCGACGTTCAAGAGAGCGTTGGCTGCAAAACCAACAAAGAAGCTGTTCAATAACAGCAACTACCCCGGGTACAGGCTCATGATGTACTGGAGCAGAACACTAAAAGGTACTTTCCCGGCCAATCCGTACATCGGACAACGAGCAGAAATTCTGTTTAAGTTTTACAGAGCTGCCAGTGGCTTAAAAAGAACAGTGGAATCAATAGGTTCATGCAGTGTGGAAGATGTTTTGTTGCAAGAAATAAGCAAAATGGTGACAAGTAGCACACTGAGCAAACAGGAAGAAACAGCATCCTGCACAAGAAAATGGAAACGATGGCGTTGCAATAGCGTACCTAATCAGGTGTGCGAATTTGATTGGTTGAGAAGATGGAGGGCATTGCCTACGCGTGACCGGTTTGCACATTGGGGAGTCGTTCCAAATGACCACTGCCCAAACTGTGGCAAAAGAGAGACGACCCAACATGCTCTGTTTCAGTTCTCGGTGGCGAGGGGCGTCTGGCACATCGCCTCTTTGGCTTTCGCTACGGCGCGCATGGGAACAGAATGTGGGCTGTTTGCAAGACTGGTCTTTACAGGAAGCTTGTACGTACTGTGGCGGCGACGCTGTTTAGCGGAAGTGCGGCACAAGCCGCATAGAGGCGCGTATCCCGCACTACAGAAAATTTGGCTCATTGTGTGAAATTACCTAGATCAGCAGCTGGAAACGCACGGCAAAGAGGCCTTCCTTCGACGATGGGACACACGTTTCTTCAAAGTAAGAGAGGAACAGCTGAGGTTTCCAGTTGTCCCGTACTAGCCATGCGCCCACTCTGGTATGTATGCATAAGTGTTATCCTGTTAAATGGGATTAACTTGATTATTTTTAAGTTTTCTTTCACTTGTAACATTTGGATACTCAGTGATCAATTAGAGTTTGGTGCTCATTGTAAGATGTATACACTGTCTTTACTTGTTTTTGATGCTTCGGTTGTGTACGTACAAGTTAAGTGTACAATAATCTTCCCCTTTTCACCTCTAAAACTCACAAGAGCAAGTACGGTTGGCAGCGCACTATCAGCCTTCGCCAACTCTACCACGCACGCTGTTTTCCAGTATATCAGATGAGATAACGTGTGGTTCCTGTGAAAACCAGCGTTTCCGCAATCAAGAAAACTGAAACTAACGTGCACGCGAACGTTTAGGTGCTCATTTGTTTATCTTGTCATTTTTTACAAACTTTAGTTGCTGTGAGATGAACCATCATTTACTCCTAGTTACTCTTACTGATCACAAGTACTATTTGTGATGTTATCATGTAGAGTTGGAAGCAAGATTACCGCCGACTTATGTAGCAGCTTTCGGCAAAGCTGCAGCGCGGTGCTCCCTCATGTACTGAACGGGTCCTTTATGGCTGCAAGTGGGACCATTTTAGGACACTATAAGTGTGCGTGTGAGACACTGTTTGTGACTATTGAGAAAGTATTGGATATAGAGCCCTCTTGTAGATCTCTAGGAGCGTTCTATATGCCATCATTATACTCATACTCCTTATGCCTTCATACACTGAAAGGGAAGCAAGGCCACATCCACATTCCTCAAATTAATCCGGCCGTGCGCTTCCGCCCCAATGTTATACCAGCAGCATTATGAACTTCAATTATTAAAAAAATGGCAACAAATCCACAAAGTGAATGATGAAGAGTGGGGCGAAGCATCCGTCCGTTCATTTGTTCTTGCTTCCGTCCATTCATGCGTGCGTCTGTGTGGGCGCCCGTGAGTCCATCCGTCCGTCCACGCGTGCGTCTGCTCGTGCGACCGCACATTCATCTTTGCGTCCGTCTCTGCTTTCTTCCATGCATCCACTCCTTCGTCCGTCCATGTGTCCATTCGTCCGTGCAGCCATCCGTGCGTCCGTCCATGCAACTGTCTGTGTGTCGGTTCGTCCACGTACTACACACTCCAAGTACCACAATCTCGCATCTTTTCGTCATATATTCCTCATATAGAAGCACCACGATCCAGCGGACCTTCCAAGGACTGAGCGAGAGGAGGCACACGCACACTCCCTCACGGCTTGCGCTTCGTGTCTACTTCCCACCTTTAACCACCTCGAGTTCACGGTATTTACTAGTTCACTGTATTCATGGCACTGCGGCCCAACGCTCGCTAACTCTTTTTAAAACCTACGAATTTACGCGCAGCGAGTATAACGTAGCAACCTTTTCTTGTCTTCTTTGCGTAGTTGAACAATAAAAGATTCGCAGCGTGCGCGTTAACTAAAGCCGAATTCTCCTGTCTCTCATTCCCCTTCATCTGCCATTGGCATGTACATTGAGCACTATCTTTTATTGTTAAACAACGCACAGAAGAAATCTCTCACCGCACCACCTTGGAGGTCAAAATGCTATACTTGTTACACACTACTACAATGGCTACGAGGGACAAACAGGTGCCGCTATAAATAAGGAGATTCGCTCCTAAAACATAAAACAATCCTCCTCATTCGGTATCAATTTTGTCATGTCGAAATTTCTGCAGGCGACTGCCCTTCCCGTCGAGGCTATAGCTGCCGCACCTTCTACAGAACGAAGTGAAGCAATCCATGCATAAGTGGCCACTGTCTTCAGATAGGCGCCACATCCACTCTCTTTAGAGTCACAGGTTACCCGATGGCCTACGACTTTGAGGTAGTTGGGAACAGGTGGCGTGGTCTTCATTTCCAAGCGTACGTATCGCATTCTAGTGGTAATTGTTGGACGTGAACCCACGAGCCTTCGGCTGATGTGCAGTACCTTAAACTAGGGGGAAACGCTCGCGTGAGTGCCCCACTAGGGAAGCGGCATGGCAGGAACTGAAAGTTACTTAGGTGACTGGTGGTTCCAGATTTACGATTGCGACGCCTTATTCTCGGATGACGAGGTGGAACGCGTAAAACCCGTGGGCCTGTGCGGCCTCACTGCTTACTGTAACTTGGTAGTTCCGTTCTCCGAAGGCATGAATTTTTTTATTCGTACAATTGAAGACTTCACGTCATTGACGCCTTCAGGCCTTGCCCCCTCAGGAACGACGACATCAAAGGCTAATGCCTGCTTTGCTCACTGGCTCGCCATAGTGGGCGCCTAACAGCACAAGGACATCGACAGCTGATCATAACCAAGTTCTTGGCGAGGACCTGAATTCTGGGCTACTTATTGCGAATGAAAGCAGAGTGTCAGAGCAACAGCTCCAAATTCCGTTTTCTCAATACCTCCGTGAACATTGCGGCCACACTGTGGCTAAGCTGTAAACATAAAGCTCATTAACATTACCCAGAAATAAACCACATAGTTAAGCCAAATAAATTTTAGTTATGCCTAACAATTCTTAATCAAACATACACAAAGCGCACAAATTATCTATACATCACCATGTATCCATGCACGTTTCATCACCGCAGTGCTCGCTGTAGATTACAGAAGCACGCAGATATCAACATCACAGTATCGCTTTTTCGAAAAAACTCACAGCATTGGCCTGGAGGACATACCATGGCGCCACCTACGTGATGACATCACTGATAGGATGCCGGGTTGTGTTATCTGCTAGAACACCGTATTCTCTGTGTTTTTGCTGTGGCCACCATGCGTGCTTCCATTTGTTTTGAAACTCAGTGCTTAAAGAAGCAGTAAGACCTGATACTACGGGCAAAAAATCTACGCATCGGTGCCCCCGGTGGCACTCTTGCGTCTACTTTGCATCGTAAAATAGCGACTACGAGCCAGCGCAGTCATGGAGGACGACGCAAGTGGCGTCGTGAAAGGAAAGCTGCCGTATTCCAGAACAAATATCACGTCTGTGCCGTCATTACAACCGCAGAGCTGGGCTCTCTAGTGGAAGCCCTTGCAGCCAACACCCACGTACTGAATGATGATGTTATGGCTGTCTTTCTGTTCATTTGTCCGTTCATCTCTATGTCTGTCTTTGACTCACACTTGCGCCACCTGCTGAGTGGGTCATACAACTAGGTGGTTATGAACCAGTCACAGATATGACAGGACAGACCGATGGCTACGGGAGCTTGATCCCCAGAACAGCAATGCAGCGACAAATGAATGTCTACTGAGAATAAAACATCAGTTGGACACCTTTAGTTCAGTGACCGGCTACTTCAGAGTAAAATTCTAGGGGCACAAGCTGCTTATGCCACGGGTCGTGCGTCCCCGATGTTTGTAGTGGTAGTAGTAGTATTAGTAGTAGTAGTAGTAATAGTAGCGAGTAGCACCTCTCGTTTAGTCCTTGGAGAGTCCGCTAGATGGTGATACTAGTATATGATGAATATTTATTGAAAAGATGCGAGATGGCGGTATTAAGTGTTCATAGACGAGGGGCCGACAGACAGACAGACAGACAGACAGACAGACAGACAGATGGACAGACAGACAGAAGCACGAACGCACAAATGAACGGATAGACTCATGGACGGACGGGCTCATGAATGGATTCATGAAAGAATCGCCCGACGCACCGACGAACGAATGGACAGACGGAATCAAGAACGAATAGATGGACGTAAGCATGGACGGGACTGATGGACGCTTCACTCCACTAGTCATCATTCACACCATAGATATGCTGTGGTCTCTTAGATTTCTCGTTGTTGACGTACGGCAAGGTTGAGTAAGTGAGAAGGGAAACGCGTTCGCAAATGCGGCACACCAACTTGTATCATCAGTTACATAAATGTTTCCAAAAATATTCTCTATGGCCATTCTTCAAAAAGTGTAGTAGCTTAGTGACCTACGTGTGTGTATTTTGACCATGTTATGACATTTGTTCAGATTAAATAATGCGGCAAAACATGTATTTGGTTTTGCCTGGTACAAAAGTCATATTGGCAAGAGATGGCAAAAAGAGTTATGGTTAGCAAAAATACAAACGTCAGAAGAAAACAGATGTTAACGTCGCATCGCCTAACAACTCCTCTCATCGCGCCGCTTCACAATAACATTGCATCAGCTAGCGCAGGAGTAATTTGATATGGCATAGATACGTTGTATATGAAGAGGCTCTTATCTCTTTTTATCTCGTAAGCAAGGTTGACACTCCGAACTACGTTTCACCAAATTGTCAATTTTGAGCAACCCTTGTCGACCTAAAATTATGAATGCCTACGTGACAAAATTTTTGGTGATTTGGGGCTTAGGTCTAGATAGAGTTATGCCTATTATATCAGTGTGAAGTCGCACTTTGTGTGCCTTTTCTTCTCTCCACATTGCCTTTCCTCGGCGCCAGAAGCGGCAAAGGCCGCTGCACCCACCCGCTTTCCCTCCTATCCCTCGATGAATTCGCCTCTCTGGGGAGTAAACGACCACAGGCAACGAGTGGTGATCTCAGAAAAGCGGCGGCTAAAACGAGTGGCATCGAGAGCCCACAACAGCTTTTAAAGATGACTGCATTTCTTGGAGTGTTTCGATGTAAAAATTTTTGTTTGTCTTTCAGTCTGTATATTTGTCCATTTGTCTACCGTAACAATACCTCAAACGATTTGTAAAACTGCCAACTCCATCCGAAGCACCCACCAATATCGCTCAAGTTTCTGCGTTCATATCTGTGCGATTGTAAATTAAAAAGCAAATATTTCGCATATTTAAGGCAATGTAACAACACGTCAGTGTTCTGTATGTGTGGCTTTACACTAGCGAAAAACGTACATATGTAATTATAAGGACCGTAGCGTTTATCACGCTGCGCTTACAATGCAATGCTATGCACGAAAAGACAAGCGTTTCCAACGCTCTGCTAAAACCACACGAGGATGGCACCTGCTCGTCGATTTGCGTTCTACACCTTATCGCCTCCAAGACAAGCGCGCACGCCTTCCTTTGTTTTCGAAAATAACTGCCAGATAGCGCTCTTGTCTCACGTGCTTCGATGTGCTCGTTTGCCTTCGCTGCATGGATCGAGACACTCTAACGCAGCGCTTCTAGAATATATTTCACCGACTTTCTCGTGCAGTACATCAAATGAACTGTAACGAGGGCAGTGGGCATGGAGCTCGAAGATAGAAAAGGAGGAAGACTTGCTGTGATCGCTGGCTTGCGTTCAGTTAGCCCTTGCGCTCACTAAAGCTTTCAATCGCCGAGTCAACTTCTGCTGGTTCAACACCCTGTTTCAAGTGGTGGAAGTGCTGGGTGCATCTGGTCCTCACCCTGGAACTTCGTAGCCGCACACTTCAACCACCTTCTGCGATGACTGATCCGGGACCGTCTCAGGCCGCCACTCCAGCTCTCGCACCTATACCTGTCTTCTGCGCTGGCGCTCCACGGCAGCGCGACCCCCCCATATTTGGTGGCACAGAGGACCAAGATAAGGACAACTGGATTGCCGAGTATGAACTGGTGAGCGCGTACAATAAGTGGAACGCAGCCGATAAGCTCACAAATGTGAATTTTTAACTGACCGACGTGGCAAAACTATGGTCCAAGAATCATCAAAGTGATTTCAGTACCTGGTCAGAATTGGCAAAAACCCTCTCGGAAGTCTTTGGACGTCCTGCTGTCCGCCGCCTTCGTGCTGAACAGCGCTTGCGTGGCAGAGTACAGAGAACAGATGAGACTTTCACGAGCTACATCGAAGATGTGCTCTTCCTCTGCCAGCTCGTCAACCCGGCTCTGGATGAGGCAGGCAAGATAAAAAACATATTGAAAGGAATCGACGACGGTGCATTCCAAATGCTTGCTGGGAAGTGTCCTCAGACAGTCGCCGAGGTGATTCAGCTCTGCCAAAGGTATGATGAGCTGCGTAGGCAACGTGCTTCCACACGTTGCGCTGCTCAACACACCGCGGACCTCTCATCCCTCGACTATCGCCATGACACTGCTGACCACTCTGCTTTAATGCCACTCATAAAGCAATTCATACGAAAGGAGGTCGCCCGGCAGCTATCTATAGTCACCAGAACTACCGAGCCGATGGCACCCTTATCGCCTTCGCTTCGCCAGGTCATTGAATCGCAAGTTGCCGAAGCATTGCCGCCAGCTCACGCTCCACCATCTGTTACCGCACCACTAACATATGCAGCCGCTGTTGCTCGACCACGCGCTCCATCGTCTCCGGCTATCTACGAAGCAACTCGCAACGTTTATTCGTCGACGCCACCTGCCCACCCGATGACTGTCCCGTCTCCGGCTGTATACGAAACAACTCGGAACGTTTATATGAAGCCGCCGCCTGCACGACCGTTTCCGGTACCTTATTCGGTGACAAGTGCCCCTACCGTCAGCCAATGGCGCACTCCGGATAATCGGCCAATATGTTTTTCATGTGGCATCCCAGGCCACATAGCTCGTCACTGCCGCCGTCGCAGCTTCCCTTCTCATGACATTGCAGGGGCCTCACACTACATGCCCACTCAGCCGCGATATCCCGTTCCTGCCGATCCACCTCTAGACGTACGTACCGGTCGCCGCCCACCCGGCTCAAGCCGTTCGCCTTCTCCTCGTCGCAGATCTATTTCTCCATTGTTACGTCGCAACAGCCCACCGCGAGGGGAAAACTGACGGGCGCAGTTCCGGAGGCAAGAACTGCGTTGGCAGCGAAAATTTCAAGACCTAACTACTGTCCCCGGAGTGAAATCGAACTCTATAGTGATGGCATTAAGGTGCACGGACTTGTTGACACTGAAGCTGCCGTATCTGTAATTAGCGAGAAACTGTGCCGAAACTTGAAGAAAGTGACCACGCAACTTACCGACCTATCTTTGCACACAGCTACGTCCCATCATATTCAGCCTTCAGCTTTGTGCATTGAAGGTGCGATTGAAGGTGCGTCATTGAAGGTGCGATGTACGTCGTCTCATTTGTAGTTTTATTTATTCCGTTGTTCGCATGACGTTATTCTTGGATGGGACTTTCTTTCGTCAAATTCTGCTTTGGTCGACTGTGCTCGTTCCAAACTCGCATTATCTGTGCCGTGCTGCCATGACCCCGACGATGGCGCTTCGTGTAGAGTGTTTGCTGCTTCTGACGTTGACATTGCGCCTTTCTCAGCTGCTGTTGTCTCGGTGTCGTGTGCCTCTCCCCCGAAATCGCTTGTGTTGTTTATGCCATCGGTCCCATCTGCGTGCCGTCGAGATATCATGCTTCCGTTTGCCATCGTCGTTTTTTGCAACGGTCACGCTGCCATTTATGTGTGCAATCCCTCGGACAGCCCGTCATCCCTACTACGTGGAGAATGCCTGTTAAGCTACGAACCTTACGAGTGCATTCTTCCGGCTACTATACCCGATTCTATGGTTTCGCTCCCAATTTGTGCTGTCACTCCTACCAACACGCCTGATGATGTTCTCGACGTATTCTCGGATGCCATCGACTCTGAGCTCGCACCAACTCAGCGCGAAGAGATTATAAATCTTCTACGCTTTCGCTCTTCATTCGGTCGTGACCAGTCAGGCTTAGGCCGAACCTCTCCGGTCGTTCACCGTATTGACACCGGTCAACAAGCCCCGCTAAGACAGCGTCCGTATCGTGTGTCGTCTGCTGAACGCCATGTCATCAACAAACAAGTGGACGACATGTTGAAACGTGGCATCATCGAGCCCTCAAACAGTCCCTGGGATTCACTGACTGTTTTCGTCAAGAAAAAAGACGGATCCATCTGGTTCTGCGTTGACTACCGCTGACACAACAAGATAACGCGCAAAGACGTATACCCTCTGCCGCACATCGATGATGCTCTGGACTGCCTACAAGATGCAGAGTTCTTTTATTCGTTAGATTTACGCTCCGGCTACTGGCAGGTGCCCATGGCAGAGGGTGACCGCCCGAAGACAGCCTTTGTAACACCGGATGGACGATATGAATTCACCGTTATGCCCTTTGGCCTCTGCAATGCGCCTGCCACTTTCGAAAGGATGATGGATACCATCTTGCGAGGTCTGAAATGAAAAACGTGCCTCTGTTATTTGGACGATATTGTGGTATTTTCAAGCGACTTTGCGACCCACCTCAGCCGCCTCGAGCAAGGTCTTACGTGCCTTTCTACGGCAGGACTTCAACTTAACTTGACGAAATGCCACTTCGGCGCTCGCAAGCTTGTAATTCTCGGCCATGTAGTTTCTAAGGACGGCATTCTCCCGAACCCTACGAAACCTAATGCAGTCGCGGCGTTCCCAAAGCCAACCACCATCAAAGAGCTTCGAAGCTTCATCGGCCTATGTTCTTACTTCCGGCGCTACGTCCGCAATTTCGCCTCCATTATCGCCCCCTTGACCAATCTTCTTGCCGGAAGTTCTGATTTGTCAGCGTGGTCGCAGGCATGTGATGATGCATTTCAGAAACTCCGACGGCTCCTCACCACGCCTCCCATACTCCGACATTTCGATCTGTCTGCTCTAACGGAGCATCATACAGACGCTAGTGGTGTCGGGCTAGGGGCCATACTGGCCCAACGAAAGGATGGCTTTGACGAGTACGTCGTTGCCTATGCCAGCCGCACCCTCAGTAAAGCCGAGAAGAATTACAGTGTAACTGAAAAGGAGTGCCTTGCCATTATTTGGGCAATCGGAATATTTCGGCCTTATTTACATGGACGTCCGTTTGATATTGTAACAGACCACCATGCGCTTTGCTGGTTATCTTCACTAAAAGATCAAATGGTCGGCTCGCTCGTTGGGAATTGCGGTTACAGGAGTTCGATATCCATGTTGTCTACCGTTCTGGCCGTAAGCATTCCGACGCCGATGCCCTGTCACGTTCGCGATTGGCTTCAGAGCCAGCCGGCTTGTCTATGTCCACCAGTGCTGCCTTGGCCATCAGAATTTCGGACATGCCTTCCGAGCAACGCAAAGGTGCTTGGATTTCTTTTCTTTTGGACTTGCTCTCAAACCGGACACCCGCTCCAGTTTCCAGGACGCTTCGCCGTCAAGCAGGACACTTCGCTATTCTAGATAACCTGCTTTACCGCCAAAACTACAGTTCGATGGGTCGTAAGTGGTTGCTCGTCAATCCCCGACATCTGCGCTTTGGCTACTGTGCCACGTTCCACGATGATCCGCAATGTGGCCACGCTGGTGTGTTAAAAACATACACTCGCTTGCAGCTGCGTTACTACTGGCGCGGTATGTACCGTTTCGTCCGCCGTTACGTAACGTCTTGCCTTACGTGCCAGCGACGCAAAATGCCCACTCAGCATGCCACAGGTCCCTTGCAGCCATTGTCATGTCCAGCACGAGCTTTCGATTGTGTCGGAATCGACCTTTACGGTCCGCTTCCCTGTACTTCGAGTAGCAACCGCTGGGTCATTGTCGCTATCGACCACCTAACGCGGCACGCTGAAACAGCTGCGTTACCTTCTGCTACTGTAATAAAACGAGCGCTCAAAAAGGGCGCGCCGCCAAATTCTCGCTACGAAACGCCAGAGTGACGCCGCGAGGTCAACGATAAAAAACAGAAAAGAAAACAAACATTCAAAGACTCCCGGGTGCGCGACTCTCTTTCTCGGAAGCGTGGGCTCGCCGACATACCTCCTCAACCACATCGGCGGCCGAGCAAGCACCAATTTCTAGAAGGAAAAAGCGTGGTAATGCCGGGTTGAGTCATCCGACACGGACGGCCCTCGTATTCTCTCGACCTTTCCCCCAGCCTTCACTGCACATCGCGCCGACGAAATGATGAGAACCTTCTGGAATCTCGCGCGGAAGGTATTTAATCGAGCAGCCGAGACGAAAGATCAGAAGACAGAAGTTAGCGCCGTAGCGCGTAGGGATTCCGCCATGTAGTCGGCGAAGGTTTTGTCCATGGAGACAAAGCAGGAGAAGAAGATGATTTCCACCTGAGGGGTGACGACTCGAGCTACAGGCAAGAGTGTGTGTTTACCGCTATCGAGCGAAGACACGTGGCAACAGCTGCGTGTGTGAAGCCGACGTGTTTCCGGCGAAGAAGTTGAAGCCTGGAGAGTGGCGAATTGAAGACGCGAGGTTTCCTGGAAGAGAAACTTCGGCGAGGTTTCCTGGAAGGGAAACTTTAGGGGCAGTGGAACGACACAACGCTGGACATTGAGTGATTCTCGGAAGAGCATCATCCAGACGTTTCTTCCAAGAACTTTGAACTGAATAGGTTTTCTATCTCTTTAGTCTTTAAGTGTCTTGGTTGTTTTGTGCATGCGACTGCATTGTAGTGTGTATTGTTGTCTGTGTCCGTTGTTCCGAGTGTGGCTGATTGTACTGTGTAGTACGTTGTTTGATTGGTGACATATTGCACTCAACTACTGTGGAGTGTGCATTCTTGTGTATTGTTTTCGATCTGCAATTTTTGAGAATATAATTTTTGTTTTGTTTATCAACTCTCCGCTCTGACTTGTTCTTTGGGCCACAGCCGGCGTCCGCTGGCGCGCCAAAAAGGACCACTTCTAAATTGTCCATGGTTTCGTGGTGCGGTTTGGGGTACCGATACTTCGGCCCTTGGAATTAGCCCGGCGATCGCCTCCTCTATTAACGGGACCTGTGTGACAGCTACCGCAAAAGACGTTGCATGTTTTATACTGCAAAACCTGGTTTTAAGGCATAGATCACCTCGAGAGTTACTAAGCGACCGCGGCCCCGTTTTTCTCTCCGATGCCATCAAAGCGTTGTTGAGGGAGTGTCGCATCATACACCGCACTACCACAGCCTATCATCCGCAAACTAATGGGATGACAGAGCGTTTTAATCGTACACTTGGGGATATGCTGGCCAAGTACGCTTCATCGGACCAGTCAAATTGGGATAGCATACTGCCTTTTGTGACATATGCTTACAACATTGCAACGCAAAGCACCACTGAATTTTCGCCTTTCTTTCTTCTTTATGGACGCGAGCCTTCATCAACAATGAATACTAATCTTCCTTATCGGCCGGACCCTTCAGAGATGACTACCGTTTCTCGAGCAGCAGCACACGCTGAAGAATGTCGAGAGCTTGCTCGTGTGTTCACTTCACATGACCAGACGCGCCAAAAACATCGCCACGACGCGTCAACCACGCCTATGAGCTTTGCTCCGAACTCACTGGTGTGGTTATGGATTCCTTCTACTCCTCCAGGACTCTCCCACAAGCTTTCGTCCAGGTACCATGGCCCTTATCGAGTTGTACGCCAAACATCCCCTGTCAACTACCTGGTCGAGCCGCTGGACGCATCTCCGGACAAGCGCCATCGGGGACGAGAAGTTGTACACATCTCTTGGCTCAAGCCATACCATGACCCTTCTGTGTACTCTTCTGTACCCATGTACCCATGACCCTTCTGTGAACAGGGTGTGCTACACCCTGTTCTTCTAATACCTTCAGGCTCATGGTTAAATTGCATTCTAAGGCATAATATTGTGAAATAGCAGTAATGAAGCGCAATAAATAAGCGCTACGAACGGACTGGTTGTCGCAGAGGGAAATGAAGAGGAACACGTTTTTTTTATATTCTGAAAAATGAGCAACCACGCGCGAGATGCAGGTTGTGTGCAGAGATGTGTTCCGTATTGGTGCCAATGTAATATATTAGAGCCCGCCACTCTTCGTTCACTTCTAATAATGTATACTTACAGCTTCAGTCCGCTGACGTACTTCTTTTACAAATATAATAAATTTGAATCACATACGCAAATTCATCGAAAAGACTATCTTTGTGCACTGAATCACCAAACAAGCGGTACGAATATTGATTTGGCATATCCTACGCAGTTCAGCTACAGACTAATTCCAAGAAGTAAATGCATACAATAATGCGTGAGCTAACCATTTATCCCCAGCTTTACCAGTGATGTATGGAAAACAGCATTGCAATTCAGAGCTTCCTGTGTCTCGGTTTTACATGAAAGCAAGCAATTAATTACAGATAGTATGGAAATACATAAATGCCGTGTATTTACATGCCAGTCTCAAAAAGTACGACAGTAAATAATGATGTTCGGGCAGAAGAATAGGAGAAATTTTGCAACCATGTTTGACTATCCATTAGAGATTTATTAATTTGTAGGTAGCATTGAGTAGCAGTCAGGTGCCATGCGCCACGATAAACTCTATTCGACGCCAATATGTACCCAAATCGTGGCCGATTTGTTAATGCTGGGCATTATTGCATGTTCCAAGATCACTTTATCTTCGGAAAAACTGTTCCTTTGTTAGTGACCTTCCTAAAACACGGCTTCTGCTTTAGGCGGTGTGAACAGTTTTTCGTGCTACTTCAGCCCATCCAAAATTACCTAAATGTTTTATATTAAACAAGTAAACAAAACAGGAGACCAAGGGCCAAGATTTCGTTTCTTTGCTAGGTGCAACCTACTGGACGTGAACACACACTGACGCCAAGGAAGTTATCGGATCGTTATTTACAGTTACTGCCTTTAGTCAATACTGTAACATGAACGCTAATCAGTAGAGATAAATGAACAAAAATGACTGGTGTTGAGTCAGGTGAGATGGCAGATACTTTATATCCAACAAGAATAGTCATTTGTTAAAAATGTTAGTACTGTCTTGATGATAAGGCTAATAGACATATACAATGCAAAATTATACTGATTGATTGCATTGAAGTGTATACCACTCAAGAAGAGCGCCATTACTCGTTCGTTAATGAAGAACTGTACACAATCAATATATTCATTCAAACGTTCTTCTAGGCATCACTGGCAACACTGTCACCATGCTCGCATTCTGAAGATTTTCAATTTTTCTGCAACAGTGAGCGCTCTGCAAGCATTAAACTATCCAAAGAAGGTGCACTTGGTGCTCTTATGTGACAAGAAAGTTTACTTGCATCCAGTCTATATTTGCGCGCTGCAACTGGAGAAACAATTGTGCCGTCTAGTTTAGGCCCAATACTCCCAGATATTGAATTGCATATAGATTCCTAGCAAATCTCTGGATTACCAAGTATCTCAGACTCGGTCGCCTAATAACCCGCATTTTTTTGCCAATGATACAGTCCAGGCACTGGTGCCACTTCCCGTCAGGCCAAACAATCTCCGTCACCGTTTATATCTCCATTAGGCAGTGTTGCCGACGGGGGCAGAAAGTACCCACCATAGCGAGACGGCCTTCCCGAACAAGCGCAGCATTCATCGACCGCCGCTAGATTATGCGTGATATCCAAACAATGAGCTCCCGGCGTGGAAGAGTACGCCACTCGGGTCAAGCAGGGTCACGGGAATGGGCCCGAAATAGCTGTTGGTACAATATTTGGGCTCCCAACATATTGCCGCAAAAGCAAGTTTATGGCCGCTAAGAAATTCTATACAAAGTTGAGAAGGTGAGAAGTGGCATGGTAAGCAAGTAAAAAGTATGTAGGAGACACTTGAGCCTTATTTTAGAGATGGTCCAATAAATGTATTATTTATTTATCATTATTTGGTCATCGAGTTAGTCTTTGATCTATCATTCATTTCAATGTGTTGTAATCACCTAACCGATCAGTTGATGTTTTTATGCCTGCTTTAACACATCAGAACATGTAGGAAGGCTGTTTCAGCTTCACCCGCCTGATACTAGGGTAGAGGCGAAGCAAGCAGTCGCACGAGACTAGTAAGGGCCCCCAGTTTTAGAGCTGTCGTAAAACGTAATGTAATCAACTAGCCAACTGCAAGGGAGTAGGCAGAAATTTTTTTCGGGGGAGGGCACCACATTGATTTCAGGAGCGCTCCTCACCCCCGTTAACGTGGCCATTTTTTGCTCTCTCTGCCACGTCGAAAAAGAATTCGGGGGCGAGGGTGGCACGTGCCCAATGTGCCACCCTCTGGCTATGCCCCTCCTACCAGTGTGAGAGGACGCGCACGTACACTGCGATGTCTTGTCAGACGTCAGATGGCATGGCGAAGCAGTTATATGTGACCGTAATCGCCACTCACCCATTCCAACATTTTGTCTACAGGTGCACTTTCTCCATAGCAGAGGTCTCAAACTCACTTCAGCTAGTAGGCAGCAGTCATTGAATCAGGTTTCGCGAGGGCCGAAACACACAAAATGAGAGCGGTGAGGAAGCGAATTAGAAGAAAATTTCAGTAATGTTACCAATGTAAAGCAGCCATTTTCTATGCCGTATATGGGTCACTTTTAAAGGGAATTCGCTGCAGTTTTTTGATAAACCTAAGAATGTTGTTATTCATTCTTACAGCAATCTAGATACAGATTTGGAAATATTGAGTTTTATTCACGCAGTTCTAAATTCTAGCCCCACCATGGTGGCCTAGTGGCTTAGGTACACAGCTGCTGGCCCGCAGGTAGCGTTATCAAATCCCGGCAGTGTTAGCTTCATTCGCGACGGAGGTGAAAATACTGTAGGCTCGTGTGCTCAGATTTGGGTGCATGTAAAGAACCCAAGGCGGTAGAAATTTCCGGAGTCCTCCACTACGGCCTCTCTCATAATCACATGGTAGTTTTGGGACGTAAACCCTACATATCAATTAGTTTATTATTCCAGCATATTAATCGTAGTGCAGCCTCAGGAAAACTTTGATTGCGGTCAATCAGTGTGGTGCAGTTCAAGAACAAACTTATTCAGGAAAACTGACAGTGTCGCCGCAAGGACAAAATAGTGAATACTATAGCATGAAATCGAACTGCCACGCTCAGATCGACGACCAGCTCGACACTCTTTGCTTCCAGATAAAGCACCAAAATGACGCTTGGGAATGACACGCTCACATACTCAGAGTAAGAGTAAACTAACAACTATCACAGTTGTGACGCCTCTATGTGTGTGCAATCTTTTAAGCCGCGGTGCACGCAATGCCCCTCTGCGTCTCCTGCGGTGGTGTGAGGCTCAAGCTCTAGGTGGACCTTCTTTTCAATATAGTATTTCCACTTCACTAGTGGGTAAGGAAAGGGCCTGTTTCTTGTGGGCATATCGAGGACAGTTTTCAAGTGAAAACAATTTGGGAGCGTTCAGTTTTAGAAAACGTGCTAAATCTTCTGCGAAACCTGTCTATCACCAGCTGTAAATGGTTTCTAAAAGTATCTTTTAGTTTTGAAGCCGGCGCATGGATTGCGTGTAGCTGACTGGCGAGGAGTCACTTGTTTGAATTCTCAGAAGGGGGCCTTCGAGTTTATTGTTGTACCTCATTTTTTTTTGTTTGTCGTTTATAACAATAATTACATATACATACCTGGAGCACGGCAGTGACAGCAACGGCGAAATTCCCCATTTGTTGTTAGCACATTTATTGGTGCAACTTCGCGGTGAAAGGGGCTTTTTTTTCTTTTCTGTTCACTAAGAGGATCTAAAATGGCGTTGATATCACACGAGTTTGCAATCACACCTTTGCAAGACACAGAAAGAGTCGTTTGAGGCATTTCATCTGGTCAAAAAGCGATGTCGGTTTTTCAAAAAGCGGTGTTTTCGCTCTTAAAAAAATAAGGCAAGTTTTCGAATGAACCCCAGGCAGTGGCGCGGCTTATTAACACATATAAATATTAACGCAATATCCGTAACAATAATAACGCAATTAATTCATGTGGTTTTGTTGCCAACAAAAAAAAACGTCTACGCAGTTGTTTTAAGGTGAGACCATAGAGGTCTGCTTTTGACATGAAGGGAGTCATTTGTGTTAGCTCGGGACATACTGAGTGCGATGCTGTTATGAATTTGTGCACTATCTTGATTTTGCCCTTCTTTCAAACAACTCCCTTTGACTGCCTCTACCACTCTGAAACTGTACACACTAGGACAAAAGCACATTCACACTGCATTTAGCCAAAAAGCTCCCCATGAAATATCTATGAGCTGCCTGAAGTGGTAGAGGTGCATTTGATATTCGTAATATAAAAAGAGCCAAAGCTTGGCATCTCCAACATGGGGAATAACAAAGCTTTGAGATATAGTGAAATTCTACATAAATGGAGCGTGCTGATATAATGAATCTTCTTTGGCCACACGAGCCTCTATAATTGGCAGTAAGTTCGTTGAGTTGCAGCCGTTACTGACACTTTATGCATACCAGGCTAGGGATGTTTCATAAAAAGCCCCGTATCGCTTGCACAGCACTTTCGAAAAGAAGACGTCATAAGTAGCTGCAAGAAACGGCTCGTCGTTGCAGCACACGACTGACCTTATGTTCCGAAGAGACACAGGCGTCGAACCATGCACGTGAGTTTGCACTAAAACGAGATACAGAACAGCCGCGCAGATTTCGCATGCGCTGTCACTGTTTCCCGACACCCGGATTCACCGATAAACAATGGTGGGTAGTTTGGCGAGATGTGCCAGTGTGATCCCTTTCCAAACTCTACTTTTTCCTTTTCTGAGACTGTGCATTTCGGCACAGACGACATACAGCGAGAAACGAGCCGTGTCTGCAAGTGGCCGTGGTTCGACGGCGTTCCTCTGACGTTCTGAGCCACATAGGCAGAAAAATACGGACATTTAGTATACATATAGAAACATGGGATACCAAACCGTGAAGACAAGAACTAGTACAGCATTTCTACATATCAAGCGACATTATGTTTGTGCTAATGTTTTCTGCGTTGTGTGTGTTTGTGTGTGCGTACGTGCGTGCTTGCGTGCGTGCGTGTGTGTGTGTGTGTGTGTGTGTGTGTGTGTGTGTGTGTTTTATTGCAGCTAGGCAAACAGCGTCTCTATGTGCACCTAAAATTCAACCGAGGTAGAAGTGTACTTTGATATCTGAATCTAACAATCACTTCTAGCTTTCTCTGTGCTCTGTTATGATTGGCCCTTTCGGTCACGATTATTGAATTAACATGAAGAGTTACAATTTCATCAATTTTTAAAAATAGGATTTGACAGTGTTTTCAGACAAAATAAAAATATTTTGCGCATCGCGTAGCATGTGATCTTTTTTATGCATAAACTATGTTAAAGTTTTCTTGAAGGTGAGTGAGCATAGTGTTTCTCTGTATTGCGATTCAAACGGTGTCTTATAACGCAAGTACAAGTTGATCAATATGAAGAAATACTGGGGGGAAGAAAAATTACTCTTTTCTAAGCACCAGTGAAGTACCCCACGCTAGTGATTGTTCATTGACTTTTCTTATGGTTCGCTTCAGGAATTACTTAGGAATTTATTGGTAGAACTCTGATGGAGAAAAAGATATTTTTACAATAGAGGCGATGCTTAGAGTCTTTTTTACATAAACACGATAAATTTTTGAGCAACATTTCGGCTAGTCAAGTTTTTTGCCCGTAAATGTGAAGGCCATTGCCAAAATAAACCAACTCCATAGAAGCATCGCTCACGCTTGTGAGTTGGTTCACAACAAGGAAAGTAACGAAGATAGTACCTAGATATATAAATGCGAGCAGTGTCTGTCCACACACACACACACACACACACTTACACACACACACACACACACATATATATATATATATATATATATATATATATATATTGTAAAGGAGAGCGCTTATTTAGGAGAGGTAATAACCGTGGAGCCGAACCACAAGATTGAGGTAAGTGGAAGCATAAGAATTGGGTCGAGCTCATTCGGCCAGCATTATCGCATTATGACTACTATATTGCCCCTATCTCTTATTAAGAACATAGTTTCTGCACCTTTACTCGTACTTACGTACGGAGCATAAACCTGGATATTTACAAAGAGGGTTCAAGCTAAGTTGACGATGACGCAGCAATAAATGGTCAAGGGCAGAACACTGTTGCGAAGCGCGCCTCCAACGACGTTACGAAGGGCGCCTCGAAGTCTCACCGCTGCAACCACTGTTTCGAAAGACGGCGAAGCCAACACGGTCCCGAAGGCGCCACTGCTTCGAACTCTGCCGGAAAGGTCACCAGCCGTTAGGTAGCGTAGGTTTCTCAGCTCGCGACTGCTTCTGCGCAGAGCTGATAGACGAACGGACGAGACGACGGTGATTTAAACAAGGTTTATGTACAGCATATATACAGAGGCGTTACAAATTCGGCACTGGGGCCGACAGCTTAGAGACCCGAAGAGCCGAGCTCTCCTCTCTAACACATAGGTCTGCTCTCAAATGGGTCTGCTAACACATAGCTCAACTCTCTATCACATAGCCCTCTTCTATGACACACAGCTCATTACTCTATCACATAGCTTTCTTCTCTGACACACAGCTCAACTCTCTATCACATAGCTCACTCCTCTGACACACAGCTCAACGCTCTATCACATAGCTCTCTTCTCTGACACACATGTCTGCTCTCCAACAGGTCTGCTGCTCGCGACACACCGCAGGGCTTCTTTTATAGGCACCGGGTGGATTCTTTGAGAAAACAAATATCCAACCAGAAGCGCCGCCGGTCATGAGGTCACACTCCTCCAATGGGGCCGCTGCTGGGCCGCGTCATTCTTTCTCATCGAATCTGGAGAGGCTGCGCTGCAGGTGGCTGCACCCAAGGACGAGTGACGTCACCAGGCACTGCGTCAGACCCGCCAGACAGGAAGGCGCCAGTTGTTTACTCGACGGGCTCACGGGCTGAGGTGACTCACTGCACGTGCGCGCCAGAAAGGCGCCGTAGCGTGATGACGCCGTTGAGTTGTTGATCGCGTCAGGCGGGCTTGCGTGCTGGCCTTGAGACAGATTGCCTTGTTCAGAGGCACGGACGTTCGCTGTGGACTCGCAGGCATAACAACACCCCCACCGCCAGACAATGCGCCGGAAAGACGAGCTGCTTCCACGTGGCTCGGATGTCAGGCGCGCTCGTTCGCCCGGTCCCTTCAGGTTCGCCTCCAGGCCCATGGGGAGAATGCAGCTTCAGACTCTGTTCCAGGAACACATCCCATTCTTGAGGACGGATCCCAGCTTCACTGGCTTGTCGCCACAACTTGTTGACCAGCTTCGCTCGTCTACTGACGATCTTTGGTCTCAGCACTTGTCGATGGTTCTGCAACTTGTCAAGAACAGTTCGACAACAGACAACACACGACACAAGCAAGTGCCCTCGGTCACCCGACAGAACACCAGAGAAAGTATAGTACAACATATATCTAGCTACGTGTCTATCGGAATATCATTCCCTCTACGTCAAGAGGCACATGTGGGACACAAGACTCTTCAAATGACAACTCAAAAATTTTTTTCACGTACAACAACGTAACAAATTAGAATAGAACATAAAGTTAGCTCCTTGAGCTCACTCTGGGCGAGGCTGCTCAGCAAAGGTCGTGATGAGGTCAAAATTTTGCCCCGAATCGCCAGCGAGAAACCAAAAGGTGGAGAAGGTACTAAACAAACGCGCGGCTCAATGCGTCTGAATTAGCGTTTAGCTTTCCTTTTTTTTAGCGAACGTCAAAGTTGCGCTGTCGGAGTATCACGCTCAATCTCAGTAACCGGCCACCTTTAGGCGACGATACCTATGCGGTGTCAAGAGCGGCTCATACTAGCGACGTTGCACATCTGTGTAACTACAATAGGGGAGTCTAGATTTCTCATAAAAAGGAACATTTCTTCTCAGCTCCTTCTTCTGGACTTCACTTAACCTAGGCTCTAGGTTTAACTGCTCCAAGATTACCTTCGATCTCCTTTCGATTACATCACTAGTGGTCAAAATTTCTGCTCCCTTTTCTCTGAAGCATTCAACAGCAGATTTACGACCACTTGACGTTTAAAGTATGGTTTCATCAAGCTACAGTGGTAAATTTTGTTTGGCCGCCTTCCTAATTTCAATTCATAATTGTTATCAGAAAGATTCGATATTACTTTGGCGGGCCCTTCCCAATAAACCTCAAGCTTGTTCTTTTTGAGCGGCTGCAGCAACAATGCCTGACTTCTTACTTCAAAAGCGGGCTTCTTCGCCGATTTGTCGTAGTACTCCTTCGACAATATTTGTGAAGCTTTCATGTGGCTTTCCCCTAGCGCTTTAATCGAGAGGTTCGCACGCTGCTCTCGATTGGGCGTTTCTTGATCAACCCTCGATAGCTCACTCCAACTTTCCACTACAGGCGAGAGCGTTGCAGCCCTCTCGCTGTGACTCAATGGCGCCATGTCGTCTCCCCCTGCTACGCATACCGCGCTGGTCGCTTCGGCGACGGACCGCTCGAGTGACGGATCAAATGACACAAACGAAGAATCTTGTGCCTGAGGTTCCGTCGACCCACCACCAAGGTCACACAGATCTGCTACTTTTGAACTTGTTTTACCACATGGAACAAGATCAAGCTCCCGCGCAAGCTTCCGCGCTTGCGATCGCGTGAGGGCCATGTCCTCGCCTACTACGAACGGTGGCAGTTGGTCGCGAATTCTCTGACCTCTGACCTGAATCGTCGCAGAAGCTACGATAGGCGCCAGCGAACACTGCAGTTTTGCCAATTCTATTTGTTTCAACTCGAGGCGCTCCCGCCTTTCAGCCTCTTCACGTTCGCGAGCTTCTTGCCTTTCGGCCTCCTCGCGGCGTTATTTGATATCCACCCAGGCCTCATCGACTTCCTCAGCCGACACTCCCTCATCCTTCATGATCGCAAGGATCGCTTTCTTTCGTTTCGCACGGCCCAAAGTAATGCCGAGTTCCTCACAAATCCCGATGAGTTCCTTCACTTTAAGGTTCTCCATCGTTCACACTAGCCTCTTGCTGTTTGCCCCTGCTAACAATTTACTTGCCGTACCCACTATAAGTCAACTAGCAAGACGCGCAAGCAATTTTTCACACTCCCGTGTTTACCCCCTCCGCATTAACTTTGGTTTCAAAGCACTTCGACTTTGCTTGAAACGATCAAAGCTCACTTCAATGCTTCACATAGCCCTTCTCTAAACTACTACAACCTGAGCTAGAGTAGTCTGGTGAACTGAGGGGAAAACATCAGGCACTCACCGCATCGATATCGCTGACGCCGGCTGATCCCGCAGCTGCCAACCACTGTTGCGAAGCGCGCCTCCGACGACTTTATGAAGGGCGCTACGAATCTCACCGCTGCAACCACTGTTTCGAAAGACGGCGACGCCAACACGGTCCCGAAGGCGCCACTGCTTCGAACTCCTCCGGAAAGGTCACCAGCTGTTTGGTAGCGTAGGTTTCTCAGCTCGCGACTGCTTCTGCGCAGAGCTGATAGACGAGCGGACGAGACGACGGTGAGTTGTACAACGTTTATGTACAGCATATATACAGAGGCGGTACAAATTCGGCACTGGGGCCGACAGCTTAGAGACCCGAAGAGCCGAGCTCTCCTCTGTAACACATAGGTCTGCTCTCAAATGGTTCTGCTAACACATAGCTCAACTCTCTATCACATAGCTCTCTTCTCTGACACACAGCTCAACTCTCTATCACATAGCTCTCTTCTCTGACACAAAGCTCAACTTTCTATCACATAGCTCTCATCTCTGACACGCAGCTCAACTCTCTATCACATAGCTCTCTTCTCTGACACACATGTCTGCACTCCAACAGGTCTGCTGCTCGCGACGCGTCGCAGGGCTTCTTTTATATGCACCGGGTGGATTCTTTGAGGAAACAAATATCCAACCAGAAGCGCCGCTGGTAATGAGGTCCGACTCCTCCAATGGCTGTTGGACCGCGTCATTCTTTCTCATCGAATCATGAGAGGCTGCGCTGCAGGTGGATGCACCCAAGGACGAGTGACGTCGCCAGGCATTGCGTCAGACCCGCTAGACAGGAAGGAGCCAGTTGTTTACTCGACGGGCTCGCTGGCTGGGGTGACTCACTGCACGTGCGCGCCAGAAAGGCGCCGTCGTGTGATGACGCCGTTGAGTTGTTGATCGCGTCAGGCGGGCTCGCGTGCTGGCCTTGACAGAGATTGCCTTTTTCAGAGGCACGGACGTTCGCTGTGGTTTCGCAGGTATAACAACACGTAGGGCGAAGAAGGTACAATAAACACTGGTAATTGAGGATCATAGACTGGATTTCAAGGGAAGGCGAGCGAATGAGGGGGACACAGATAGTTAGGTGGGCATATTATGAGATTAGGCATTTTGTCTGTAAGCATGAAACACAGGAGCGAGTTGATTGGCGGAACATGGCAGCGGCCTTTGTCCTTTAGTGGGCTTAGCAAATCAGATTATATAACTATATATATATATATATATATATATATATATATATATATATATATATACATATGGGAAAGAAGTGTAAACTCAAAAGCTAGTTTTTGTGTTTTTACACAATATAAAGAGATCTAACACAGAATACCCTACTAAAACGATCCTTATGCGATGTCCAATAATTCCGTATATTTCCGTAAGAATCTTACGGAAATGTGTGGAAAACATATGGGAACATATCTATTCTTACGGAAACATATGGAATTATTGGATATTGCATACGGAACGTTTCAGTAGGGTAATGCCAAAGAACGTATAGGGGAAGTTGTTAGGCCAATTGTAATGTGGATGAGAAGAGAGAAAAGTGGGTGAAAAGATAACTTGCCGTGGGTAGGATCCAAGTCTGCGACCTTCAAATAACGCGTTCGATGCTCTACCATTGATTGAGCTACCACGACAGCTATCCCCCCAGCCACTTTATTGGGTATCTATGTCATTTTAAACGTGGGAGGGTGAGTCAGCGCCACTAATAGCCATGGCGGGGAGTGTGGCACACTCTTTATGAGCCTGTTTGGCATCACGTAGCACGTGAACATATTACTAACTGGCAGCTGGCCAATAGTTCACCGTATACAACATAAAGGCACCAAGTCTGCCAGTACGAGACCCTCGTTAATGAATAAGGGAAAGACTTATATAGTTAAGGGCTCGTTTTCGTGTTTTTACACAATAATAATGAGATCTAACAGACAATAATTCCAAGAAACGTATAGGCGAAGTTATTAGGCCAATTTTAATGTAAATGAGAAGAAAGAAAAGGGGGTGAAAAGATAGCTTTCCGTGGGCAGGAGGTGTCGGCACCTCCAAATGACATCATTTACAGAAGGGTCAAGACTACTAAGAAAATGTATTTAGTCACTACAGTATTAACACAGAGAACTACACAATTGGGTAATTATGCTTGCAACTCATTGTTTATGTTATCACCCACTCTATTGCTCCAAGTGTTCTCTTTCTTTCAGTGTGAGGCGTTCTAATCCAGGGAAAAACGTATAGTCCTCAGTATGTAAGATTCGCACTGACGAAACTGATTCAGTAGTGGTTGGTGAATAACCCAGTCGTTGATCTGGAGTGCTATTTCACCTCTCATTTTAGGCGCTTTACATCCTGCAGAGCCAACAAACGTTTTCGATACTCGCGTGTGCGTGTCCTTTTTTGTTTTTGTGTTTCTTTTACGTCAGTGGCCACAGTTTAATTTCATGCACGTGGTCTTCTTGCTTGCGCCAGCACAGACATGTCGCCAACTCTGGCAGAGACTTTCAGATCGGTGACCGTGAAGCGAAGAGTCTCTGTGATTCTCCAGTGCCGTGCCCGTAAGTGCGACATTATCTGGGCCATTGATGGCGAGTGCATCTATCCATCGCAAAATACTCAAGATCACTGCCGGACACTCTGCGTCTGACGTGAAGTTTGTGCTTCACATCTAACGCGCAAGACTTCAAGACATTGAAGAGTAGAGTTGCACAAATGACAAAACAACTTACCTTCGTTTAGCCAGAATGGACTTCGAAGAAGCACCCTTCGTGCGACCACAACGTAACGTCATCATTGGATCGGAATTCATGCTGAAACTACATGCGTAAACAGCGGCTATTCTATAAAGTCTTGTATGGGAGAAAGTTGAGTACTATGAAGCTTCCGCTGTGTATCTCCGGAACAAGCTTGGTACAAAGGCGAATAATGACGGGGGAGTAGAATGAGGCTCCAGTGAAGGTTGCTGTGGAGGTGCCTTCCATTCTGGTGGGAGCCGACATGTTACTTTCAGAGAGGACATTTGCGGTGCGCGCTTGCGGTGGCGTAACCAATTGAACTTTTTGTGTTAATACACAACGCTGCTCCAGCGGCGCACATGATCCAATACACGCATACACCGATTTCGTGCCTTTTGTGCCAGACTATAATGCAGCCCATAAAAACTAAAAGCATCGCAAACGTACTAAGCAACACACTGTTACTGAAAACAGTTTGTGAGGAGCTACATGTATACCTTTGCGGTTCGTTTTTTTTTTACGTGAAGACTGACGTGTTGCACCGATGTCTAAAGTCGCAGTGTCTGCGACGGTAGCTTGGAAAGCACGTGATTTCATCGTGAAACAAATATTGTTTTATGAACTCCCAAAACCTAAGCACTGGCTATGAGAATCGACTACGAGAGGAGTTTAATGAAGCCATGGTGCCCATTATATTTAGTGTTCGGCAATATGTTCCAGCGAGGTTGAGCTACGCATCACTATACAGACTCAGTCACAGTGAAAATACGTGAAGTTGATTGCAACCATGGTGGCCGCGATTGTTTTGTGGAGTCTAATTACATAGATATTTCTCCAAAATATTATCGACCAATGGGTTTATTCAGAGAAGCGGATATTGGTGTCCATCGCTCTCTCCTTGAATTTTCGTTCACGTGACTTTTAATTTGTTGTTGTTTTTTTTTGACAAGAAGGGAATATTTTAGACTGCTTTGTATTGGACGTCTCAAAATCTGAGTTCTAGAGGAAATTATCTACAACCTCGATTGGGTCTTTCTTGCCAAACAAAAAGAAGCGGGAAATGCAACTTGATGTCCATGAAAAAAGATACCCCACAACATGAAACAAATGAAGCAATGACCCGGAATGTTCTCTACCCTAAAGGTACGTCTGATGCAACTGGAAAGGTCAAAAGCCCAGCCTCATAGAACAACCGCGGCATAAGTAGATTTGTTCTTACTCAACCTAAATCATTATTATCTTAGTAAACGGATACTTGCAGTATGCGAAATGCTGAACAAAAATAATCGGAGCATAAAAAGTTCGCAGTCAAAATTCGAGAGTTTCCGGAAGCGAAGCTCCTCCAGAGAAAATAAATAGGTTGGTGGCGCACAAGCCACAACTAATTCTCTCACAGCAAACACTCGGGAGAGGAAAGCTCTCCGTATGGGGCTATCATTCAATTGTGTATAAAGGTGATATAGTTAAAAATAGTGCACTGTTTATTGAAAACGTTATCTCCTACGTGGTATTCTTGTCTACTCATCTTAAGCATTATCATCAGCCTACGTGAATTCGCAGTTATACTCATGCCTACTCACATGCGTTCTGAAGCAGTATCAATTGCACACGATTTCAACAAATTTTGACAAAAGCCGTGAACTACTTAGAGGGTTGCCTTGAACACGACCTCCCCGCCAACTATCTTAGAGTTGCTCGTGACCATTATATTCTAAGTTATGATATTTTTCAACTTAGATGTTCTTACTAATTTGTAATTACTCATAACTCGCACTCCAAGGTACAGTACTAAAAGATACCAAAAATAAAAGCACCGATTACATGAGATATTGGTGTTAAATGTCATTGGTAACGTAGTAGAACAAGCTAATAAGAAGCTAAACACCTCAGGAGTCCCAAACTCGGACTCAGATCGTCGTGTACGCCGGAGTCTGAGCGAGTGTAGGGGAGTTTGGTGGGCTTAAGTCAAAGTGACTTCCCTTGATAAAAATTTTCGTTAGCTGAGTTCAAGTGCGCCCAGCAGGGGAAAACGTCAATAAAACGGCATCTGAGTAAATCCTAAGCGCGAAATATATTTGAGTGGGGAACAAACAAAGACAACCAGCACAAATGAATATTCATGAAGAGGTTCTGAAAATTGTTGAAGTGATAAAAAACGAACATTTCCGGGCTGCTATCGCAAGCTTTTATAGTTGAAGAAAAAAAAAGCTGTATTGAACAATTCTGTGTGGGTAAAAAAAGCTCGAAATCTGAAAAATCTGAGATATAATTATAGAGTGCTGAAAAGGGAACATATAAAGAAATCGTGCAGTGATTTTATGCATTCAAGCTGGCGGCGCTTTGAAATTGTAGTGGGACCTAGCTGGGGAAGGAAATACCTTCGAGCGAAATTCTTGTCATATCTCTTGCATATAAAGTGCGCAGAACGTTTTTGAACAGATTCAAGTTTTGAGATGTAAGAGTTTTTATGGGGGTTTTAAATCACAATTCCATATTCAAGAATGTGGCGAATAACAGTTTTGAAGGTAAGAAGTTTGGTTTTCTGAGGAGCAGGATGGGGCGTACAATGAAAAAGTCACAACATATTAACGGAGTCAAAAATCATTACTGGGGCAAAGCAGTCATCAATTTGTCCGCGCTTTCGTCTATCCATTCTTCAGTTGGCTGGTGCGTTTGTCTGTCTCTGCATTAATCCACGCATCCGTCCGTGCATTTGTCCATCTATGAATTCGTCAATTCGTCCGTAAGTGAATGAGACAGACAGATAGACAGACGACGGACGGACGCGGCCAGTGAATGATTCCCGGTTTGCCGATAAAAGCCTGCGAAGCTTGGCCGTTCTCATTATCATTTACACCATAGATATGCTGTGAGGTGGTTACTACATACATTGGTAGTGGTAACCCATGTATGTAACCCACATGCAGTTGACAACCGACCCGCGCCTTAAGGAGCTTCGCCCCTAAAAACGCTAACTCCTAATGACTTCGTTGGTTGTGAGATCACTATATCTAGGCCATAATAAGTTACGTGTCATAAAAATAACAAGATACTTGTTACACAGACGGACATCCTACACAGATTAACATTGTTAAAACCATACTCAAAATCAACTGGCATGAACGTCTCGCAAATAACTAAATGAGTATCTTGGAGAAGTTCTTAATTGTTCGCCAAGATTTACACCAGATCGAAAATGAGAAAATGAATTCCTAATAATAAAATGATTCAGTAAAAATTTAACAGTATATTATAGAAAACAGTCACCCGCCAAAAGGCATATTTCCACAGGGCCGTGCAAGGGGAGATTATAATGATAAAGTGGCAATAAAAAGGGTCCTAACACAGAACGCTGGGAAGCTCCTGACTAAACCAGCATTGAAGCTCAGTTGGTAGAGTTGAAACAAACATATCGTGAATGCTGCATAAGAAAGACGGATATGCGGCCAACCAATGATGCACTTTTTAGCATGAGAAACAATTTGTGTAACAATTTAGGTTGAGTTTCAGTGTCGAAGGCCTGGGCGAAACCAATGAATATAAAATCAAACTGGTCACCTATGTCTGAGTGAGTCTGAGTGAGCGTCGCAATCTTCGCCGATGTGTGACTGAAAGCACAGCCACCCGTCAAAGTCACTACACACAACACTGAGTCACGTCGCTGTGCGGCCAAGCACCACAAGAAGTAACGTGGGTTATGAGTGGTACTCTCTGGTATATCATATTATAATGCTGAGAGAGTCGTAAATAGCCCTGTTTAGAGACTAGCACAGTTTACAGACTAAGAAAACGTTATAGAAAAATTGAAAGCATGAATCGAGTTGAGGGAAGGGCTAGTACGTTCTGCACCCCTGTCGTGTGCAATCGTCTCTTTCTTGAACGTCTCGCGATAGTGTTTCCTAATTGTCATTTATGAGACCATTTAGTGAACAAAAATGTCGCCCTATATACGCAAATACGTTCGTAGTTATTCTATTTGAAAATAGAGACAATGAATGCGCTTGCTTTTGCTGTTTTATGTGAACAGTGTGTAACTCCTGGGTTATTGCAGAATTTACAAAGACTACCAAAGCGCAGTGAGAGACTGCGCATATTAAGGGTATACGTTGTTGCGGCAAAGTATCAGGCTAAAAATAAGTCAGTTAGAGCAAGAAACAACTCAATACCGAAAGATTTTGCAGCTTACAATACTAGGCTGATTTCAATAATGACGATGTTCATCGTTAGTAATCTTAAGGTGAGAGGGAAGTATTGAGTGAGCTTTCACGTACCTTTCGGTGCAGAAAGTGATGAGGTCACAATGACACGTTATCACACGGCGTCTTCGTGTTTTCTTGTTCCAACAGCTGCGTAAGTTTAAGCACGCTTTAAACGCTGCATTACGTTGACACAACATCATTAGTGCAGTTGAACACACGGTTGAACTTGTTGCGGAACGTCTTCAATGCTGGAGAACTGATTCTATCTACACAATGCTGCATCGGCAGATCAATGAAAGACGAGAAAACGAGAGAGAACTTTCACATCATGGTCAGCCAGCCATTATGTTATTTTTCGTGGTTTACGCAAATGCGCGAAGCTGGTACCCTAATATAAACAAGTTCCAAGCATAAACAAGTTCCTTCAGCATAAGGAAGGAAACAGTTAAGACGCACAAGAAGGAATATCCTGCTGTTTCGGGAAGCATCTTGGCGCCCTGATTGCCAAGATATTAGGGACAGGGCCGATGTGACAGTTTGTTTTCTTTAATCGGCGCGCTTGTATTAATGAAGGTGACCACGAAGGTGCTAAGCGAGGCTGCACGCACCCGTTACCGCGCTTCTCTTAATGAAGGAGCGATGCAATGAAGTTGTGTACGAACATTGTCATCTGAGAAAGGGGTGGCGTAATTTCCTAATATTTTGGCCCTTTGCTTATGATCTAGGCCCCAAGGTTCCATGTTTATTTATTCGGTTGCATAATAATTAACCTAATCGTAGGTAGCGAAGGCATGTTTTATTAGAAAAGTGACGTAGCTGCCTGACACGATTGTAAGCAAAAAGGCTTACATCATCAGATTTCAACCTCCACGGCTCTTTAGAGAAGTGATGAACTACCACTCCAGCTCCAGCTTGTGAAAAAGAAACATCCTGCAAAATTCAAGCTCTGCTATGAATAGCGCAGCCAAATCTTGCAGTAGTGCACAGCAAGAAGAGATAAAAAGCGCAGTGCAAAGTTTCTATTTCATAGACTTGCCAGTGGTCACTGTCTTTAAAGCTGTCCGGGCGTTAAGGAAGGAAGGAAGGGAAACGAGACAGAGGAAAGTCATGGATATTAACCAGGTTGGTGTTCCCAGCATGCAGATAACACTGCATTACCTAACAGTAAGCTGGAAACAGTATACTAACGGGCCTACACAAGAATAAAGAGCGGCTTGGGGAGAATATCCACTTATTCCCCGATGCCACGAACCGCAGTGTACTAACGTTAAACAGCAAAAGCACTAGTGCACTAGGGTGATCGCGTTTCATCAAGCGTGTTCAGGAAAATTATGCGTGTGGACATAACGCCTTTCTCCCGTGTCATGAATCTATAGGTACCTTTTTGGACTGCTCGTCCAGGCGAAATACAGACAGAAAACCCATGAAACATGCGAAAACTACCTTTCACACCGCTTCTTTTCAACTGAAGCGACAAGTTTTTTTTTTTGACAATTGATTCGTGAGAAAATAGACTGTGACACTGACGTGATTCAATCCTTAACAAATAGGAAGCACAAAACAACACTAAAGAACGTTCTGCGTAGCTTTTTTGCTTTCTTGTCTATCTCAGGTTTTGTGCGTTTCCACAGTCTCCTGACTCAAAACTGTGCAGTGAGGTTTTGAACTATAAACTCTTTGAAAAACATGTCTCCAAGTAGAGTAACCTGAAATCCGGTGAATATTTTTCACTATATCAACTTTGAGTTGAGCGGACCACCTCAACACAATAATATCAGCATCTGGTTGGTCAAACGGAATTGAAGTTATATGTTATTGAGAAGCAAAAGAAAATTCTTGAAGTGGCATGCATCAACTTTAAAAAAGCAAACGCGACCGCTTTGATCAAGCATTTCTCAATAAGTTTGTTACAACAGAATAAAGGCATGTGCTTCGAAGCAGATGGAAACACTAACTTGCTGGCGCACTACAACCTGCCCCCCGGAATTTACTGTTGGTGGGCTTCTATTATCTCTTTAATTCATTCAATTACTTCACATAGTTACATCATTGTGTCACGTGTTCACTTTCATTTTGATATTCCGCTTTTCATTGATTGTTATAAGTAAACTGGATGAATATTTAAAACGTTTATACACTGCAACAAGACTCTTCTGCAAGCTCGTTTGTGTCCCTATTCCTAAAGCTAACATTGGTTTTTCCTCATTTTCGTACGAACTAAAATTTGAGGCACAAAATTGTTGAGCTTGCGCACAAATTATTCTACTCGATAAGATTGTCGCTGGATATGAATTTTGTACCGATAGTTTATATTGTTGTTTGTAAGTAAGCCTTGAAGTATTCTCTTGTGAAGCGCAACACCACGTCCTTTGTAAAACGTTGTGCGTTGTACAGCTGGCGATAGTACTTAGAGTAAGCCGTGGAAAACTTCTTAGGTGTTCAGAGATACACTGCATATAAAACGCGGAGGCATTTCAACTTCTTACATTTATGGGGATGCGCTGTGTTGTTTATCCAAGTACATTTTCGATACAGTAATCTTTCAGTGGATAATGAAACAATAAAACACGCAGGCTGTCTGAGCGTCTCCGGTGACATTGCCCTGTTGAGCCTATCGCCATGCGCCACCCGCAGTGACGTGAAAAAAAAACGTTACAATATTTCTTTCTTTGAATTTGTTTGTTTAGCTATTTGCGATGTGCCTAAATGAGCTTAAACAAAAAATTTGATACCAAAAATAGCCAGTGCAGTCTCCAAGCTGAATGCACTTTTTTTGCTGATGCACTCCAAGCTGAATACACTCCAAGCTGAATGCACCCTTTCAAAATATGTGGTTTTACGAAATATACTTGACAGCATCATGATCGGCTTGCATATTCTCTTAGAACCTTTCCACGTAAGACGGTTTTATGAATGCGAGAATCTGTCACGTATTTTGATGTATTTGTGCTTGCATGTAGAACAAAAGATCACCAGCACGAAGTGAATCCCGCTGAGAGGCTGCTTATAAGCAGTAAAAATTATGGGTAGCTTGCACTGGTGGGGCAACACTTGGCCAGCAGAAGAGCTTGTAGCAGAGCTAGCTAATGACGGCTTCTGCAATCTCTACTGAGTCGTTGTTAAGTTCGGATAGGCATTGCAAAGCTTGGCTATTTGAAACAGAGAACTATATTTTTTTGTGAAATGTCATCGCGGCTGTGTGAAGGAAGCCATTTACTAAAATGTTTTTCGTCAGACGTGTCGGCAGTAGTGAGTATCTAAGCAAACTTGTAATTAGGATTGTATTATGACCAAGTCTTTATTTACTATGATCCTAAGAAGGGAAATTTAAAAGCGTGCTCTCAATCACTTACATCCTGATTGCGTAATCTCATGTGACCTAATAACTCCTCCTAGCTGTGAGGCCTTCCTATGTAGTCCAGCCAGCTTTAAGAACCTGCACTAAGTGAGCGATGCTAATCCAGATGGATGCTAGGTAATGTGGGCCGGGGAAGAGCTGGTGCCGAGTTTTCTATGGGCTGTGCGCGATATAACGAAACACCTAACAGCTCCTTTGAGAAACATTATGGGGTAGTTCGAGTTCGAGCATGTGACTTTTTCTGCAACCAAAAACGACAAGGTGTACTTTGGTGTATTTTTATTGAGCACATAAAATATCAAAATAAACTTCGCATGCACTGTAAGAATTGAAAATATCGTGTGCATTTTCATATATCAATCGTCACTTTTACAAACCGCGTGGCGGAAGAAACCGAAACTAAGTGCCCCGGACGCACCACAAAATCGGTTCCTGTGATGGGTCACGTGCGAACTTTCCTTTACGTAATCGCAACGAGCAGCGAACCTAGTCTGGTTCTGTTCCGCATGCATTTGTACTCTTGCAGTTGGTGCATCGTACAAACGCCATCCGTATTCCAGCACTCAAAACGCTCATTCAACCTCCTGCCTCACGTGAGAAGGAGACATCGTGTCAGAGAACCTTCGCGCTATTATTCAAATTTGGCCCGTTTCAGAAGTTGAAATTACTAACAATCAGACAACCAAGACTGCGAGCTAGCCAAAATGTTATCTTGCTGCATCAGCACGTCAGTGAGAAAACATGGGGCTCCATATACATTGAACCAGTAACTACAATACCTAGGGTGTGGAGACTACCGAGAACCAACCGAAGAAAATAATGGTATCCGGTACCAATTAAAAATAAATATACATCAATATGTTCTTCGGAAGTAATTACACGCACTAAGGTAGGATCAAGCTCCTTATTTTTGGAAGTGCGCTGCGTCCTGTGATACCTCAAGTGAGAGATTTTTCTCGACCTTGGTATCACAAGAAAAGGAACAAAGTACGAACAGCAACTTCCGAAGGGACATTTTTCTTGTCATTTCCGCGTTGATAAATATTAAAACTTCTCAAAAGTTGAATAAAAATTCGCTAACTTTCGAATCAGGCGTATCAAGCGCACATAGACGTTCTTCGTTCTTACAGGCTGTTGAATAGCCTGTAAAGTCTATAAACAAATGAGCACCGGTAAGTTTCTCGGTACGAGAACTTTAGGCCCACATGAGTGAAGTAACACCGGGCTGTGTTGTCGTGTGTTCTCAAAAGCCGGGCTGAGGTGGCGTAAGCACCCGTTTCGAGACCCACGATAATCGAGACCCACAATTTATTGTTTATAAGTTTCACCTTGGTTAATGATTACCAAATAATTACGTAGTTACCGTATATGTAATCCAACAATAACGATTATTTTAACCCCTGCCTTAGTTTCCTCGACCTGCGAGAGGAAACTCTCGTGACGTTGTTACGCTCCACAGTTGCAATAACAATAGGAAATTCTTAGGAAAAACAAAAAAAAAAACAAAAGAAACATCAAAAAGGTGTGGCATATATTTGCCGTCCAGACAGTACACTACTTGCATTTTGGCATAGTGGCTGTCAATTCAATTTGTGGTATCAAAGTGCATGCATGCAGGTATCTTCGGATTTTCACAACATATACTTACGCTCATGTCAGGGAGGCTTGAAGTGAGAAATAGCCTAAGATCATGAAGTATCACGGCAGTCAACCTTTCAAAATATGTGATGTGAGCTTTCTAGAGTTCGCTTGTAGAAATGTTTGCACAAGCTACATTTCCTATTGAATAGTTGGAACTGTATATCATGCGCCAATATTATTATTCAGTGTGTCTTCTAATTTATGCGTCCTTCGTATCTCTATGCGGAATGTTACCTCAGTATATATTAGTGCTGTGTGATTACGCTGGTGATTGTGTGAAATAATGGTCCATTAACACCGTGATTCGCCAAGCCGACTTTTTAATTTGTATCACTCAACATTGAGCCACTATTATTCACTTCATATTCATGAAGTTAATGATAATGAGTGGAACGAAGCGTTCATCAGTCCGTTCGTGTTTCCGTCCTTTCCTTCGTTCTTGCTTCCGTCCGTCCATGCGTCCATCCGCCCATCCGTTCATCAGTGCGCCAGTCCGTATGTGCATCCGTGCGTACGTAAATCTGTGCGTCCATCCCTGCGTTGGTCCGTGCGTCCGCCTGTGCATCTGTATATTTGTGCGTCAAACAGACGGACATACAATGAACGGACGTGGCCAGTGAATGATTCATGGTTTGCCGATAAAACAATCCGAACATTAACCCCACTCATCACTATTCGTTCTGTTGATATGCTGTGAGGTGGTTACTACATACATGCATGCATGTCGGTGACGACTGACCCACGCCTTTAGGATCATCGCCCTTAAAAGTGTGCTTAAAGTAGGATTGGAAGCAGCACTTAAAAAGAGAATTGACGTACAAACATTGTTAAATGTTTCTTTACATTTCCACCGTGATTTTTTCTGCAGAACAGTTGAAAATATGATACTTGAACTATCAAACTGATTATCGCAATTACCATTTCTTAGACAGTGCCTGTGAGCTAACGCTATTCACTAGCTCTGATAGCAATCATTCTCACTGTATTCTTTGTTATTACCTTCACTTAGCAGCAGAGTAGTGCTTTTTTGAATAATACTTGCCAATTTGTAGTAAGCATATGCACCGAATAATTTTACTTATTGTAAAAAGCTGTCACCTGACGCCAAAATGTGTTTAGTTTAAAGAGCTGTCTACTTCAACTATTCACAGAAAAAAATATGCTGCGATGGCGATTTTCCACACCACCATGTGTTTGACATTCTTTTTTTTTTCGTTTTGAAGCTGCCACGCATGCGCCACAAACTTTCACCGTAGCCAGCCCGTTAGCTGCGCGACAACAGCGCTCTCCAGTGCTCTTTAATATAATGAGTCCGGTTTCCGCCTCATCTGCCATTCCTAAGAAAGTGACCAAGCTTAGTCATTATTTATGAGTTCCGTGCCGTCAGGACGGGATAGCCACGCTTGAAAGGGCGACTCACCAGCTTCCAACGACAACGCGTGTACTCAACCTAAAGCGTGAACCTGTATGACCACGGTTCATAGGAATTTCGCAGAAATTAGAACTATCAACGTCCTGTCACCTTGGAGCACGCATCAGGTAAGCTATGGCACAACCATAGTTCAATGGCTACCTGTTTCTTGTGTTTCTGTGAGGTCCTTTTTTGCAGGGAGGGAAGGATGGTTGTTTAAAAAAAGTAGTGTCTTGTTTTTCTCATTCGATCCCTACCTTTCGTCGCACCGGAAAAGCTCTCTTAGGAAAAATTTCACTGTAACCAGCATGTTCAACGCTCATTATGCAAATAATAAAATTGATGCGGTACGTGGTTAAGCACAATTCCTAATTGGGCAAACACGGCATACTTGTGCTTATTGCGCATTTTAGTAAATTCAACTGAATGAGATGTTGTACAATGCAAGAAAACATCGCCACAGGCCGGGAGAGCAAGAACTCACTTTGTCTACATTGTGCACACAGACATATCTCCAAGACCCTGACACAACTGAAAGCAGTGAGGCACAATCGCATAGTAATACAGCGAAGAGGTGTTTTAGTAAACAGAACGGTAGTGCCGACACATTCTTCTTGCATGCTTTTGTCCGTGACTTTATTCGTTACAAAGAACCTGCTCATCGCCTAGTTTAGGGTTTTGATATAACTTAATAGCGGGCTTATTACTAATATAGTACATCGCTAGGTTCATTTGTAGAAACGTGGTGTCTGTAATTCTGCTTACGCGAAGCTTTGAACATTTGAAAATATGGAGGTATTGTTGCCGCTTGCTCACGTAGAGTTGCGAGCAGAAGTAGAACTGAATGAGCTGCACTCAATTACCTGTAAATGCCTAAACTTGTCACTTCTCTTTCGCCTTGGTCTCCCAGGCTGCCTTCACTTGTGTAGAAGGAACTACAGCAAGAACCATAGGCGTCATATGACAGACGGTGACTTTGTCTTAAACAACATACCTGTCAGACAGAAGTATTGACTCAGTTTCTCATATAAATAGCTATTTCAACTTACTTTTCCAATAGTGCATCTGCGGAATATGCTTAGCTCAATTGTATATAAACCAGGCAATAATCCCAACCTGCAAACACGCAGCACTGGCACAGCGTACACGATGAAGATGACGGCTTGCGTGTTCCAGTCATAAGCTGGTCTCGGGCGCGCATCGCTACTTCCAAGCATTGAAACGAGCGGCGCCATGTGCTCACATAAGCGAAAACTGGCAGGTCTGTAAGGCCCTTCATGTATGTCTAAATAGCTAAGATACATTCAACGAACCTATTAAACGTATCTAATGAATTTTTATGCACACATCTTGCTCCGTTTGATGACGTTGCTGATGCTAAGTGCGGTGTGAATCACATAAAATTTAAGCACATCCTGGACGACGAGAAAAATTGTTGTTGAGAGGACATATTGGTATACGAGGACATAATTAAGCTTTCAATAAACGAGACTTCTCTTCATGCTCTCGTGTTTGAAAAATTTTAATGTCTTGAACCAGTTAAACCTTCATACGCTCGAATAATCAATTCTACGAGAGATATCAATATAGCACATCTTACTCTGCTTGGCTCTCATTCGAAATTTATTAAAAAAGGCACATCACACACTCAATTATAAGTTTTTGTGGCAGCGCCACCTGAAGCGCCAGACATTAGGGCCCCCACTGTCGAAATGCCTCTGCTAGTGCAATTGAAAGCAGAGAAGAAGAATCGACAAGTAAGTACTGTTTGCTGCTAAATAGACTGAGTCCACCCCTAGACCAAAATATTGTGCCCCGCCGCGGTGGTCTAGTGGCTAAGGTACTCGGCTGCTGACCCGCAGGTCGCGGGTTCGTATCCCGGCTGCGGCGGCCGCATTTCCGATGGAGGCGGAAATGTTGTAGGCCCGTGTGCTCAGATTTGGGTGCACGTTAAAGAACCCCAGGGGGTCAAAATTTCCGGAGCCCTCCACTACGGCGTCTCTCATAATCATATGTGGTTTTGGGACGTCAAACCCCACAAAAAAAATTGTATAATTGTTTTTCATTTTGTTGTCTCATTTAAAAGCACCTTATATACATAAAGACTGATTTATAAGTAGAACCGTGTTTTTGGATGCTTTGTTTGCTTTTAAGCAGCTACATTGATTACCCAATTGCCAAAGCGAATATTTCTTTCTTTGCATGTTCAGTACATATATTTCGCTATCACTTCTGCGTTTTCTATTCAATGTAAACAAACTATTTGGTGGTATTTTCAAGTACAGATATTCCCACCATCAACTATATAAAAAACATCTCGAAATAAATTCTGCATAACGAATCTTTCAGCATTAAAAATCAGTCAAAATTCATCACGTTAGGCAGACAAGCGCCGAGACTAAGGTGGACTTTGTTTTTTATTTTGTCCGACCAGTTCTTCTGTGCCGTAAATCAAACCATGGTGAATCATTATTTAGTCCACTCCAATAACCTATTTTATTGATCACTTCAGGAGAGAAAAGTTAAGACGAGTGATTATTTCTCCATACTGTACAATGAAAACGCGAAAGTTGAATAGGGTACGAGACAAATATATGGCAAGCGCTGACTTTAAACTAACGAGTTAATGCAGATACCAATGCGCGCTTACGTATGATCATCAGCTGTAATAAACCATAAGAGTTTTTCATGTCATGAAAGCGCTTCTCCTCTTTTCTTGTCGATCCAGTTCAGTTTTTCTTGCTCTATGATTAGTGCACTAAATATTCGTAGCAGACTGGTAACGCGAGCTCAGCGAACGCTTAGTGCCTCACAACCACTAAAGTTAGGCAGACCCGCCAAACTAGCACAAGTACAGCCCGCAATCATCTATTATGCCACCATACAGCGCAGTACGAGTGGTTGATGATCGAAAAAAAGTTACAACTCATATACTTCACGGTGTTTTCCTGACAACTCCATCAATTATGTGCTCTTTACCAGTGGATATGCACCACTCACATCAGTAATCAAATATGTATAGTTGGTGCTTTGAGCCAAGCTTTGCGCATGACAAGTCTGGATCCGCTACACACACACACACACACACACACACACGCGCGCGCGCGCGCGCACGCACACACACACACGCACGCACGCACACACACACACACACACACGCACACACACACACGCACACACACACACACACTATACATGAATGCCGGCTATCGAATATACACGTGTTTCTGTATCAGTAACTGGATCACGATAAATCTAGCAAACGAGCATTAGTGTCTCGTAAGTATTTAGGTAATTCATGGTACTCCATGGCCCCGCCGCGGTGCTCTAGTGGCTCAGGTACTCGGCTGCTGACCCGCAGGGCGCGGGTTCGAATCCCGGCTGCAGCGGCTGCATTACCGATGGAGGCGGAAATGTTGTAGGCCCGTGTGCTCAGATTTGGGTGCACGTTAAAGAACCCCAGGTGGTCTAAATTTCTGGAGCCCTCTACTACGGCGTCTCTCATAATCATATAGTGATTTTGGGACGTTAAACCCCTCATATCTATCTATCTATCTATCTATGGTACTCCATGGTATTGTGTATATCAATGGGAAGAGTCTTAGTCAAAGTCCCCTTTAGCCTAAGCCGCCCGTTCAATCATGCCGATCAGCGCTTGGTGGTCGGTCATGTCAGGGCTGAACAGTCGCCCATTCCGCTGCCCCAAGGTGTACGTTGGTGTCAATTTGGAACGTTTTAGGTTCCCGTTGCGGGACCTCCAATTCAAGGAAGCACGCACAATATGTCCTCATACCTGTTACGTCGAGCGCCACCGACAATAGTATGCACGGCAAGTATGCACGGTTCTTTGCGAATGCGTGCTTTCACCACTGCAAAATGGCGGAGAAACAAAACAGGAGCGAATGGCAAATGGTGTATCAGTAAAGCATGGGAACTCCTAGTGCAGCCACAATTATTTCGTAGCGTCCGTAAATGGGAAGAAATAGACAGAGAACGCTGTCTACGGATGATATATAGTCCACTTGCACTGATTATATTCCAGAGTGAATGTCAAAGAAAAGTAAAGTAAACGAAAGAAACACATAGTAAACAAGGGAGGCCTTCAGTCGGTGGCCTGTATTCATCAACGGGAAATTGAGGTGTATGCAAGGTTGGAAGAGAATTTCTTTTTATTTATATTTTTCTAATATTAGGTAGCCGATTTTGAAATTTTTTTCCACGCAACATTCTGATTACATCAAGTTGCATTACTTAATTTGTGCTCTTAACCACTGCATCATTCAAGTTCTCTCTAGGGAGGGGCCCTTCGATACCCTAGTAGTATGTATTAAGGTAAAAATACTCTTGTTAGTGGTCAGAAAATCCGACAATGATTCAAATATTTAGGGTCACCATATAGTAACTCACCGAGTGTAAAGTACTGAGGAAAAGAAACACAAAAAATTAGGACACCAATATTATAGTTGTCTTGAGCACCTAAATTAGAGGCCACATTGCAACTAGTGATTAGGTTATTACGACTGTAAGGAAAGGACTTAAAGACGCCGAGGAACGGCAAACCAAAACTGAAGAAGACGAGCGGAGGGCAGGTGGCACGAGGGGACAACAAGAAATGAAGAAGAGAAGAAGAAGGCACGTGCGATTACGAGGCAACTGTGCGTAGTACGAGGCAACTGTGCCATTTAGTACCGAATAACGCAAAAAAACTGCATTTGCTATGGGTACCAGGCCACCGCGGATTATATTTGAACGAAATGGCGGACTCTTTAGCAGCAGTATCCCTGGGTGGGCCCACCATCCCAGTTTTGCCAGATACGGCTTACGTAACCGCGCTAAGGTTCCGAAATGCTTGCCTGCAATGGGGTAAAGGTAATTTGGATAAATTTAAAGATTTCGAGCATTTGAGCTATTGCTGGAATAAACAGTGGTGTGTATCTCGCCAGTTAGAGGTCACTTATACCAGATTGCGCTGTGCAGTTCCACAACTAAATTATTACCTTAATAAAGCTCAGCTCAAGGTGTCACCGCTATGCATTTGGTGCAACGAAATTGAAACAATTGAACATTTCTTCTTATTCTGTCATCGTTATTCTTATCAGAGAAAAAGATTTTTAGTAGCCCCATTACAAAAGCTCGGAATACAAGTAAATTTAACAGTAATTTTATCACTTGGCGGAACTTGATTTGGTTACTGCCACAGGGATGTATGCTCCGCTGTGTTTGATTACATAAACGCAACTAAAAGATTACCATGCTAGTGAACCACTACCTTTTCAGATCTTTAGTTTATGATTCGTAGTTTTGTCTTTCGAAAACAAAAGATGGTTTGACCACTTGCTCAGCACACATTTTTGTTTTTTGGTAGTAGTATTTTAAGCTACTTTTTCAGATTAGCTTCATTTTCAGTTTAGTTTCATTTAAGTATCCTGCCGCCCGGTTCTTGGCCCATCCCCCTTTGTGGGTAAGCGCCATCTATCAAAGGTCATCAGCATCAGCATCAGCATCAACTGTGCGCCAATCAGCTGATGACCAGTGGTGGCCCATAGAGGTGACGTGCCACGATTGGGCCACGTGCGACCATTACGTGGCAATAGGTTGTGTGGCTGGGGACGAGCCGGAGCAGCGGCAGACGGGAGACAGCGGGCCGAAGCGTCGGACGCAGGCGATCCAGGTTCCGGCCAGGGAACGCGGCCGTCCACGCTGCTGCCGTCCAACCACCAGCTGGGGCGGCATTGCCGGCACGAGTACTGCATCTCGGGGCGCGGCCTGGCCTGCTGTTCTCTTCCTTGCCGAGGGCATCGCGGATCTCGGCGAGGCGTCTCCACGGTCAGCCGTTCGACACAGCGATGAACGTCGCCTGGCTAATGGTCATGGTTGCGTCGAGCAACCATGACCATTAGCCAGGCGTGCGTTCATGCACGCCTGGCTAATGCGGCGTGCATTAGCCAGGCGTGCACACATTAGCCATGTGTGCGTTAACAGACATTTGGAGCATTAGAGACAAACACACTTCCCAAAAGGCGAAGCCTAATTAGAAGATTATATCTTACACAATACATAAAAAACTTATGAACCTTCATTGTATACAAATAAATAAAGGAAAAAAAATCTAGGGATAAAATGGGCCCAACTTTCGCCCTTGTGTTTCATAACTCTGTAAACTGTGCTTGACATTTCTGTGTGCATTTTCCAGATACGTTTTGCCATGACCCAATAACCTGTTGGTGGTAAGCTGTTGCAAAAGCTGAGGGAAACCGTACGTTTAGGTAGACTAAACAGGAGGTGTGGAAGTTATTCGCTTGTGCATTTTCATCTACGTTGCTTTCGCTCTATGCGCGTTTAACTGTCCCGAACTTATCTTTTTACTCAGTGATCAATAAATTTGCACTGACACTTTTCCCTCATCTATATCACTGAACTTTTGCTTTTGCGTTGTAGATTTTAGTAAACGTGAAATATACCCATATCAGTATCATAACTAGGTTAATCTGTATACCACAATGCAGCATGAAAAGATGTATGCTGTATTTGTGGCTGTAGGTTCTGATTCTTTTGAGAAAGCATCGCTTTTCTAAAGACAGCGTAAAGTGCTCTTCAGTGCACACAGGAAGTGAAACTTCCACACATACACAAACAAAAAAAGCTGTGACAAAGGTCGGTCACTGTGTGAATCAAAATGCGCTCACCTGTGGAAAAGGCGTTATCGGTAAGAATTTGACAAAGCACTTTGGAACTGCACCTTATACAGGTGTGCACACATCAATAAAAAATGACTGTTAATGCTTTCACGTATTTACCATACTTCCAACGCTGGCACACAGACGCATTTGCCGCGTTTTCTGTCTTGCCTTGCTTGGCGAAGTCGATTGGAAGCTTTCGCAACTCATAGAGGGAACATAAATGCTTTCGAAAGCATATTTTTTCTGTTCTACATGTCACAACTGTAAACACTGTAAAAGTAAGCAGAGGACAGAAATGGCGTGTGGGTGTTTCACGCGCACAAATAGAAACGCAGCTTTGTCACTTGAGGACACAAAATGATGAAGAAAAAGAAATAGATATTAGGATGCATAGAGACACGCAAGCAGAGACGACAGCCATTCGGCATACTTCCACGAGTGCAACAAGTTTAAGGCAGAACTGCCAACATCGCAAGAGACGAGCAAGTCGTTTTGGCGTGGCACAAAATTTTAAATTTCAGTGTTGTCGCAAGTGGTGCAAGTGTTCAGAAACGGTACAACGTATGGATTTTCTCCTGCATGTAGAAGCACTCACGTGAATATACCAAAATCAATTATTGCCTGGTCGCTGAGATAGCGGATCGAAAACTCTGCTTTCGTTCTTTGCTTGTACGAGGCTGCGGTACGACAAGATAGAGGTGACACCTTTTGGCACTTATCAGTGTAAAACAATCGATTGAGGTAATCTTCTTGCATTATACTTACAGATTTATTTAAGTTTAAAAGCGCAAATCCAACCACCTATACCAGACTTTGCACCTTCTCGCATGTTTTGTAGCCCACCGTGATATATTGTGAATACAAATACCTTGACATGCGGACGGTGTGACTTAGAAAATTTATAAATCCTTTGACTTTACTTTGGTTTATTGCGAATTATGTCACTCCGGAACCGTATTTACAGTTTCTCACAATTTCGAAGGAGTAGACAGTCATCACTGAAATTACACGAGTGGTAGTGACCGTAAAGGCACTTGGAGAAGAGAAATCTGTCGTATGAGTTCACCTCAACGGTAACGTTCACAATTAAGACTACAATGACGTGCTGTAGACATTCGGAAATGTGTTATGGCCACACGTGTCTTATTTCACAGAAAAATAAGGTGGGAAGACTATGATGAGACAGTTGACACAAGTGCAGGTATTGCGCCCGGTGCAGTGTGGGTGAACGTCATTTCTATGTTTACGAGACAGCTATGCATATCATGCGACTTGAATCGTCGGAAGCTATGCATGAGGAGCAGGGGTCTTGTGAGTAGCAGTCTTAGTTACGGAATGAAACGACAAAATTGTGAAACGTTGTCGCTACGCTAGAAAAAAAGGACACGTCATTAAGTTTTCTTTTTCAATTCCTGGTGAATGCGGGAACGGTTGCTATGGTTTCTCGGATAACATTGGTTGTGTGTCACATGAAGTAATAAAGAGTTTGAGGTTTGTACACTCTTTGAGTTTCAGTGATTAAGATGATTTCAAATCAAACAACTGTTTATTTACCGGTCTTCTGTACAAAAAAGAACTGTGAAAGAAAGCTGTGTTTTAAAACAGCTTGACTAGTTCACAGCCCCTTGAATCACTTGGTCCTTGTATTTTGGTTCTGTTTTCTATCCATCACGAACTCGAAGCCATTTCGCAATCAGGACTCTACCAAAGGTTTAGCCTAAAACGAATCTTCATCGCCTCTTTAGAAATTGTCGTGCTCATGGTGATAGATAACAATGGCGCAATGCAACACAGGCTGAAGTGCGGCGACTGCAGACTCAGCTACAAAGTAATCGTTGATTTTATATGTGGGGTTTAATGTCCCAAAACCACCATTTGATTACGACAGACGCCGTAGTAAAGAGCTCTAGAAATTTAGACCACCTGTGGTTCTTTAGCGTGTGCCCAAATCTCACCACACGGCCCTACAGCATTTTGGCCTCCATCGAAAATGCAGCCACTGTGGTAGGGCAGTGAATAACAATTTATGAAGCCGAGGTGTCCAAGACGATACTAGAAAGGCGCACAGCCGAAATTGAGCTGGGAGTATAAGGCCGGCGTTAGACAACGTTGTTTGTAGGCGGTACAGAAAGCTGGTGAACGCCAAGCAATTCTTAGCTCAGAATAATGATGCATAGCATAATACAGAAAGACTGACAGTAGAAAGCTAGAGTGAACATTTCTGCCGTGAAGATGAGGAGGAATAAAAATAGGATGGTTGAGGCTACTTCATGAGATATATTTCCGCGAATATTGCGGAATAAATCGAGAATCAGAAGCATTCCTTTTAGGGTTGAGATGAGGCAAGAAGGTATTGAAAGGGCGCACCACATCACAGTTGTAGCGTACTCGCCCCACGGAGGCACGAAAAGAAGGCACCTACACTCCTTGAGCTTTGGGACAAGACTAGTTTATTTGCCAAGAAAAACAGGCTTCGAAAGCCACAACCAAAAGGGGCGTGGCTGCGTATCTTCTGCGGCCATCCGGAGATAATGTGAGGCATGTTGGCCGCGTCTGCACTTTGGGCCTCGGCATACGAATTGGTATGCGCACACAAATTAAAATTATCGCGATCACCGGCGTCATCGCCCGCTACAAGGGGTCCCCCCCCCCCCTAGACCGCGGAGCCTGGGAAAAAAAACGAGCAAATGTGCGAGTTAGTCCATGAGATGAGCCGGTTTCACGCGATCGAGAGAAACGACGTCGTCTCTGTCGCGAACACGAATGGTCACAGTTTTTTGCGATCACAAAAGCACACGGAAGGGCCCGTCGTACGCCGGAGTCTACGGCGATTTCACTGTGTCACGTCGCACGAACACATGGGTTGCCTCATTCCATGTCTGGGAGATGAAACACTCTTTGGTTGCGGCTGACGCGTGGCGCGCTGGGTTGCAGAAGCTCCAAGCAGGAATGTAGCCTTTCCATATGTTCTGAAGGCGTCCGCGTAGTGCTTGGTTTCTCACCGAAGAATTCTCCCGGTAGTCGAATTGTAGAGCCGTACAGCATTTCTGCTGCACAGAATCCAAAGTCTTATTTTATCATCATATGCAGGCCCAGAAGAACGAGAGGGAGCTTCTCCACCCATCGCTCTCTATCCAATTTGGCCGTTAAAGTTTCCTTCAGTTGACGGTTTAGCCACTCCGCCATTCCATTGCTCGCTGGATAGTAAACCACTGTGTACTGGAGCCGTGTTCCGAGAAGCCTTGCCAGCGCAGAGAATAGGTTGCTCTGGAATTTTCGTGCACGATCGGTCGTTATACGCAGTGGGCAGCCATAGAGTGAAACCCATTTGGCCACAAACGCCTGTGCGACGGTCCCGGCGGCGATCTCCAGAATCGGCGTCGCCTCGGGCCACTATGAGTAGCAGTCGACACAAGTGAGCAGGTATCTGTAACCCTGGGAAGGAGGAACAGGTCCCATCAAGTCCAAGTGCACGTGGTCGAAACGACACTCTGGTGGCCGAAATGCTTGGAGTGCTGTGCGCGTGTGACGAGTCACCTTGACTGCTTGACATGTTCGGCAGAAGTTAGCCCAGCGTCGAACGTCGGCGTTAATTCCGTGCCACACAAAGCGGTCAGTGACGAGCCTCTGCGTCGCGTGGATTCCTAGTTTGGCTGAGGTCGTGAAGGCTGTCAAACACTGCACGCCGAAACTGGACCGGGACGAAGGGTCTTGGAGATTTCTGCGATGTGTGACCATAGTCGTTGTGTATGGCAGCGGGATCTCTTCGAGCACTAGTGACAGTGGATTTTGCCTCATCTCGATTATCTCTAGGTCTTCCCGCTGGGCGGCGGCTAATGTCTCAAAGTCGACGGAAGCTGAAACAGTGTCGTTACGGGAGAGTGCGTCGGCTGCTCGGTTCTCGCTCACCACTATGTGGCGGATGTCCGTGGAAAATTCGGAAATGAAAGAAAGTTGGCGCAGTTCTCTTTCCGATTATGAGAAACTGTTGTCCTTGAACCCATACGTCAGCGGCTTGTGGTCCGATAAAATTTGGAAAATGCGGCCTTCTAGAAAGAAACGGAAATGCTTTACGGAGAAATAAATGGCCAGCATCTCTCTTCCAAAGGTGCTGTAGCGCACTTCCGCCTGTTTCAGACGTAAAGAAAAGAAACCTATCAGTTTCCAGTCCTTGCCGTCATATTGTTGCAACACTGCTCCCACTGCCGTCGTTGAAGCGTCAACCATGAGCCGCGTTGGCGCGTCGGAAAGCGGGTGCATCAGAAGTGTTGCGGAGGCAAGCTGAGTTTTCGCGTCTTGGAAGGCTTTTTCGTGCTCTGCTGACCAGTGAAACTCGGGCGTTTTCTTGCCGTTCCGGCGCAGCAAGTCAGTTAGCGGCTGTAGAATGTGTGCACAGGATGATATGAAGCGCCTGTGGAAGTTGATTAGCGCGAGAAACTCGCACAACTTGCGGAAAGGGGTAGGCGTGGAGAATTCCCTGACTGCTTGCACCCGTGATTCGAGCGGCAAGATGCCTTGTGGGGTGATTCGATAACCTAGCAAATCTAGCGCTTCAACACCAAAGAAGCAGTTTTGGGGCTTCAAAACCAGACCGTGCTCGTCAAAATGTTTGAAGAGGAGGCGCAGGCGATTTTCATGCTTCTCCGGCGTTTTGCTGGCAACAAAATTTTGTCTAAGTAGACAAAAACAAAGAGCAGTCCACGAGTGACCTCATTCATGAAACGCTGGAAAGTTTGTGCTGCGTTCTTTAGTCCGTACGGCATACGAACAAATTCAAACAGGACGAAACGCGTTGTCAAGGCCGTCTTTTGGATATCGCTTGGTTCTACTGGAATCTGGTGATAAGCGGCCATCAGATCCAGCTTAGTGAAGATGGTCGTTCCCGCGAGGCGAGTGCTGAAATCATGGAAGTGGGGGAGAGGATATTGGTCTGCCGTTGTCACAGCATTGAGTGCCCGATAATCACCACGAGGTCGCCAGTCAACAGACTCTTATTTTGGCACCATGTGCAGCGCGGAAGACCAGTTGCTGGAAGAAGGTCGAATAATGCCGAGTTGGAGCATGTGGTAGAACTCACGGCGGGTGACTGCGTGTCTTTGTCCAGCGAGTTTCCTAGGTCTAGCGGTGACGGGCGTTCCAGTAGTGACAATGTGATGCATCACCTTGTGTTTGATTGGCAGTTTAGTGTTCCGAGATCTGGTGATTACAGGGAATTCAACCAGAAAGTGACTCTGGGTTGAAATCGCAAATGCCGCATGAGGACAGGTCAGACTTCAGTCCGATAACAGCGAGCGAAGAGACCTTATCCTTGAGACGACGATCGCAAACGCTGACGTCAAGATTGAAGTGGCTCAGAAAGTCTGCTCTCAGGGTGGCAATTCTGACATCGGTCTGACTGGACTCTATTCTGACTGGACTACATATGATTCAATAGCAGTATTATTGACTGCAATTAGGCTGGAAATGGACTTGCCGCCCCAGCGATGTTGAGTTGCTGCTGGTAGGATAGAAAGCTCCCCTCCGGTATCGACAAGGAGGCGCGTGCCGGTGATGTGGTCGACAACGAACAAGAGGTGGCTTGAACGATGGCCCGTGTCGCTTTCCGCCGTTAGCGACTGGCAGGTGCGTTTCCCGTCCACGAGCATAGACTGGTGCAGCGAGTGGCTTGCTCTCTAAAACGACAGTGGTACCAGCAGATGTTCTGCTCTGCCTCGCTTGAGTGTCCGCGGTGCTGCGGGCTTCGATCACGGGACGGCGAACGATGCCGCGCAGGCCGGTGCTTGTTGGACATGGCGAGGTTTTCAACTGCTGCAGCCAGTCGGTCAACTCTGTCCTGTTGGTGACCTAACCGGTCTGCATGTTCGGGCCTTCCTGTTTCAGCAATAGACATTTTTGGTGGCTCAGTGCAGTCGGTGATAAGGTCGGCGAGTTGAACGAGACGTTCGAGAATCACGTCATCCGAGCCAGCGAGTATCATCCGTGTTGACTGTGGCAGTCTCCGCAAAAACAACTCGCGAAGCAATTGATGTTGACGCTCCTCTGACGCTTGTTGGCCCAGCAGCTGACGCATTCGGTGCAGTAGTTGTGAGGGACGCTGGTCACTGAGCTCTTCATGACACAGGAGTTGTTGCAGCCTGCTCTGTTCGGACACCTCAGTACGTTTCAGGACGGCGCTTTTTAAATCATCGTATGGCTTCTCCGATGGAGTGGAGGCGAGCACATCATCTACGGCGTCAGCGATGTTAGGTGGAAGTGCTGAAACGACGTGCAGGTATTTCGACTGCTGCGATGTGATTAGTCGAAGCTCGAAGCGGGCCTCGATTTGGCTGAACCACACCCTGGGGCTTTTGGGCCAGAAATGAGGAAGCTTAGCTCCGAGGCGTTGGGTGAGCTTAAAGTGCCTTCCTCGTCTGACATGGCTGCTGTTTTTCCAAACGTCCGGGTCACCACTTTGTAGCGTACTCGCCCCACGGAGGCGCGAAAAGAAGGCACCTACACTCCTTGTAGTTCGGGACAAGACTAGTTTATTTTCCGAAAAAAACAGGCTTCGAATGCACCCGCAGGGCGCGGGTTCGCATCCCGGCTGCGGCGGCAGCATTTCCGATGGAGGCGAAAATGTTGTAGTCCCGAATGCTCAGATTTGGGTGTATGTTAAAGAACCCCAGGTGGTCGAAATTTCCGGAGCCCACCACTACGGCGTCTCTCATAATCATAAGGTGGGTTTGGGACGTTAAACCCCACATATCAATCAATCAGGTTTCGAACGCGACAACCAAAAGGGGTGTGGCTGCGTATCTTCCGCGGCCCTCCGGAGATAACCTGAGGCATGTTGGCTGCGTCTGCGCCATGCGCCTCGGCATACGAATCGGTATGCGCGCACAAAAGATTGCCCGCAGCTTCCCTCGGGGGAACACTGAGGAGGATGCGGAGCATATAATTGGTTAATGGGGTGTTAAAGTGCTACTTACTTGGGTCGATGGCTAAATTGGTTAACGTGGTTGTGAAATGGGGTGTTAAATTGCGACTTACTTGGGTCGATGGCTAAATTGGTTGACGTGGTTGTAGGATGGGGTGTTAAATGAGTGAACATGTACACACGTATGCGAAAGGGCGGCGCTGGTCGAAGGGACGTCGATCATTGTGTTTGTGGATTCGTTGGAATTCATTTCACCGCGACCTTGGACGTCGACGCGCCGTACAAACCAACTGACGAGCGGCAACTGAGCGAGCGAGCGCCGACCTTGAGTATATATACAGCTCGACGGCGCATGCACTGTCAGCTGTTGAATGTTCTCGAAGCGCGACGCCACATGCGCGTCCACTGGAGAATCAGGAGAATTGTAGATGTCGAACGCGGTGTGTAGAGGAGGAAGGGTGCACAGATGGTGGAGGAGTGAAGCGCGCGCGGTGTGTAGAGTAGGAAGGGATGCACAGATGGTGGAAGAGTGGGCGACGGCGCGACGGCGCATGCGCGCGCGTCAGCTGTCGAATGTTCGAGAAGCGGTGCGGACGGCGCACTACAAGGCGCGAGTATAAGATGCTTCCGCATCTAAAAACAAGTTTGATTGGAAGTTGCGACTCGGCTGCACCGCACTTACTAGGGTCACTGTCAAAAAATCTTCTGCCCGTCGCATCTTGGGCTTCAGCCCTAACCAGCCGCAGGCGTTCGGGCAAGATCAGCTGTGGGCAGAGCCATTTTTGAAGTCTTTTTTAAAAAAATTTAGTGAATGTGTTGGGAGGCAACGAGAAAAATAATCAGATTGGTCTCAAGATTATTTGGCGCTGACAACACTGCACCAACAAAAGTTTATGAAGGTTTCGTGTAGCACCTGCATTACAAAAACTTGAGTGCACAAGCTTTTAAAGGAGAGGCACTGGAATACAAGTTCCGCCTAGTCGCTTCGCAGTGGCATTTGCAATCAGTGCTATAAATGAAGTATGCAATGGTACCTACATAGAAACTTTCACATTGAAACAAGAAATGAATAGCGTCAAGGTAAATCCCTACTGCACGCCTTTTCTAACTATCGCAAAAGTTTTCGGGAACACCGAAAAATTAAAAGTTACCAAGTGTGGACCTAATACCAGAAAAATACCGAAATTTTCCTTTGTAGCAGAACAGTCATAGGATGTAAAGGAGTGCTCAGAACGTCTAAAGCACCGCCGCTTTCAAGGAATAAATGACTGGCTAGGATGGTCGACAAAGGAATGCTAGTAGGATTATTTACACGGGTGAACGATTGGGTGAATGACTCCAGAAACTGCACATCACTTTTTGGCCCAATGAATGAAATTTCGTTATCCTCAGTACCAGTATCTTTGTCTAAAATTTCATTTCTTCGTTATTTTGTATACATTCCTCTATTTTATGTCAGCAATACTACAGGCACGTTGTCGCGAAGTTCTAGTAGAACAAGCGATCATGGCGATCTTGTTTGACACACGTTCGTCAAATATTTTCACCAATTTCTTCATGGGACCACAAAATGAGTTTTACGGATTCAAAAGCTTGACTATTATTTGCGGCAATCAGCATTTTGCGTGTTTCAATATCTGTACAATTTCGTTCACACAGAAAATCATCCAGGTTTTCAGTGTATCTCGAATGATTTTCAAACTAATGGAAGCGCTGCTACTGCTTCTTCAATGTTCGACCTATGGACAAAGCGGAAAAAAAGATCTTCAGGCCTTACTGGTATTACCTTGTGTCTAGCTCATCAACTGAAATCACAAGATTGTGCGACCAACTTTGTTAAGCTTCTGAATAAGCATCGGCAAGCTTGCTCCATCGCATCGACACTTGCCTTCATACTGACAAGAAAGGATGGCGCATGTATTGGCAGTGAGTTGTTGTAGGTATTTTGCTGAATACCCGGCCAACAAACACAGAGTGAGATAGCCTAGCGTTTAGCTTCGCCGCTGAAATTGAGATAAATTGGAATCACAAGCTGTTAGCTGTCTGTCGAACCATCGCTGCTCACCCACCGGTAATAGGTAGTAAAGCTGCTATAGTGATGTTCTATAACTGACTTTGGTAGAAACTGTCATTAGAAATATCATATAAGATTTTTGGCGGAATTTGCAAGCTAGTCTCAACCGGACAACTCACAATCACCGTGATTGTAATACTTCCGAAGCTTCCCGATTTCACCCTCTTTAGTAACACTTGGAATGGCACTAAATGCTTTTATATCAGTGTTCACACTAACGCCAGTTGTTCACCTCTAGGCTCAGTAACGTTCTTCAACAATAGTACATATATTAACCAGGTTAATATTGATTGCAAAAAAACGCTGTTGCATCTGGCACCTATGTTTCGGCAAAAATTCAAGCAACGTAACGTACGCCAAAAAAAAAAAACACCTACACTGAGGCTAGCAATACCAACCTATAGCGCCATTGATACCCTTCCTACACGCATGCTCGGGCCAGCCAGTAGCAATAATTACGTAATTTACCGAGCGGCATATGAATAAGTGCTCAAGTTCTTTGTACCTTGCCCTTGTGTCTCCTTATGTACTTTTTGTCGTGCAGTTCTACAGAAAGAATACATCACCAAGTTGCCAGATCTGCTGCTAGTATTATTACCTATTCAAATTGAATACTCTGCACCTTGCCTTCTTTAACGCTTGTGCCATATTAGTAATCGATTTATGTGACGTTCATCACGCAGGATTTGCGCTAATTGTGAGAACGTTTCGCTTTACGAGTGGTACTCTCAACAGGAGGTCTGACCTGAACCATTGCTTGACCACTTCTAAACCCCTTGCGGCCTTTTTCTCTCGAGACTACAGCACTAGACCGTGAGTATTTCTTACTGAAGCGCGGAAAGAGCCCTTTGGGAGCTTCGCGAGGCCTGGGCTTTCACATTGCAAGACACATCTGGGCTTGATACCCAGGCTCACGTTACAGATAAAGCATGCACCGCCGCGGCTCGAAGTCCCCGCAGAGGGACTTCCTCCTTCCTAATCAAAGGGAATGAAAGAATGGAAACCCACGAAAAAACCACAGCAAGGCTTGATCTCTTGGAGAGAAGAATTTTCTGGCTGCGGTACTAAGATAATGCTACTATGTTATGAAAGAGAATGCTACGACTTTGAAGTGTATCTGAGAGTGAAAGTGAGATGACAGTGTCGGATAGCTGACACTGTCGGATGACAGTGTCGGATCAACTTGTGAGGGATCTTTTGCTTTGGAAATTGAGAAACTCGCGCAAATTTATAAAGAAAGGATTTCCCAATATCTGCTATCCAGGAATTCTAGAATCTTTTTATGATAGGTGCCACGCCACGATTGATCAATATGGTCAGTTTTAAGCTTATAAATTGTAACTTTTAAGCCTATAAGCACTGAAAATTTTTTTCTGGCGCAACTTCTCGACATCAACCTATACAAGCATTCCCAGCGGACCTATTCACTTCAGTTAACAAATGCCCAGTTTCCGTCATTGCATACTGGTCTGTTTCCTTGTACGCTTACGAACACCTTACATGCTGAGTTTTAACTGGCTTGTGAACCCGTTTGTGCTGCATTTCTGCGGAAAATTGCAATAAAGTAAAACCAGGGCAATAAAAAAACGCTAGGCATGTTGCACAAATTAAACTGGGCAAGCCCTTCAAATCTGAATGCTGCAAAATTAAGGGTAAATGCGGAATTATTGCAAATTAAGTATATGTATGCAACTTAAATCTATGTCCTAACTTGAGCCACCACTTGATCAGACACGAAACAGACAATGTAACATAGTCAGTCACAATATTGCGGCCTCGACATTTCGCTTTACTTAGGTCGCACGTTTACACGAAAATCCAAATGACAAAACAGACTACTGTCGCCACTGAAGTGCCCAAAAATATGATTTGATTGGTGTACACGGCATATGGGGTGTAATATACAGATTTGTGTTCCTTATTCCATGTATATCTATCAAATTTCGCGACAGCAGGCATTTACGGGGCATGTATGAGAAAGTAATAACTCAAAGCGAACCTCTAGGTGTGTCATCAAAACTAAGTTATATCTTCAAGAAAACATAACAAAATTAGATGTGTCAACTTTAGTTCATTATTGAAGAGCTCAGGAAGCATTAAGTAAGGAGCATGATACGGTAGCGACAAGGACAGGTGCTTGCAGTGTGTGCGCTGGCCTTGCTTACTCGTGTACATCAAGGAGACAGCATCCCGCTATGACAACGCCTTACGCAAGCTGTGTCTACATCACGTGAGAACGTTGAAGAAAGTAAGCGATATGACAGCCTCACCCCTGCCTTCGCGTATAACGAGCTGACAAAGTAATTATACTTGACACGGAGGCAATATCTGCCACCACACCAAAAACTAAGCACACCTAAACCTCTGTCACTTAGGCTTGTTCAAGTTGGGGCACTCTAACTCTACGCCATTGCACAAGTACGATCTCAAAGTACAGCTAACTAAATCATGTTCTTTCTGCAATGATATAGCTACTTAACAACACACGCTCTGACGGTGTCCCGCGTTAAGCTGCGGTGAAGTCATCATGCCTCTCAAACGGGAGGATGCGATTACCAGCTACGAACACGAACAGCAGTTATGCGCAGTTGAACGGGCCCGCGGCGCAGCAAAGAGATTTGGATCTTTTCGTTGCGACATGGAAGCGGCCCGCAATGTGCTAAAGCGCGTTCCGGACATAATAAAGTTAATCCATTCATCAATGCACCCCCTCTGAACATTGATGTTACACTACGTGATGTACAGCTCCCCACAACGTAATTTGCATCACCTAAACGTATTTTCAATTGATTCACTAACACACTACCACTGAGGTATAAGTTGTATGAAACGTGTGAGCTTTTTCGCATTTGTCTCACTTGTTGAGCGTCTCAAGGTAACGAAGCTTGAGCTGTTTTGCTTAACAGGGTAGTAGAACTTCGATTGATTATCATCACCATCAGCCTGACTACGCGCACTGCAGGACAAAGGCTCCCCCAGCCAACTTTCCCATGCTCCGCCAGTCAACTCGACCATGTGCTTGCTGCTGCCATTTTGTACCCGCGAACAATGTAATCCTACCTGCCCACCTAGTTTTCTGTCTCCCCCTCACCCGCTTGTCGTTTCTGGTAATCCAATCTTTTATCCTTAATGACCAGCGGTTATACTGCCTACGCGCTGCGTGCCGTGTTTATGTACAGAGAGAATGAGAATTTATTAGAAGACAGAGAAGTCGGCCTGAGCTAGTTCGCTCTAGCCTGCTACAGGATAGAGCGAACAATTCTTCTGGCTAACCTTTCGGTCCTTCTTTCAATGTTCCTGCTTCTTAATTTCAACTTTGATATCCTTAACCCCAGTTTTTCCGTTGACCCACTGTTCCCTCTTCTCGTCTCCTAATGTTATACCTATCCATCTCCTTTCTATTGCTTTCTCGGTTGTACTGAATTTAAGCTGATTCCTCTTTGTAAGCCTCCAAGTTTCTGCTCCGTTGGCAAATACCAGCAAGATGCAGCTCCTATCTACCTTCCTCTTGTGAGGTAGTGGCATTGAACCAGTAATTATATCAGAATGCTTGCCGATTGTGCTCAACCCAATTTTTATTCTTCTAGTTACTTCGATATTGTTGTTAGGCTCCACGGTTACTGCCTGTCTTAGGTAGACGTACTCTTTTACAACTTCAAGTGCACCCATACCTATCTCTTCCGCGTTGAACATTACTTTCGTTTCCTGCAGATTAATTTTAGGACCTACCTTTCTGTTCTGCTTGTCTAATACTGTATTCATGAATTGCAATTTGTCCCCTTAGTTACTCAGCAATTCAATGTCATCAGCGAAGCGAAAGTTGCTAAGGTAATCTCTATTACTGTTACTCCTTACTCTTCCCGATCTTTGCTGGTGAGAACCTCCTGTAAGCACGCGGTAAATATCATTGTGAAAATTGAATCCCCTTGTCTCACACTCTTCCTATAACAAATCTTCAACAATTCTATTACATTTCCATAACGGACACTATAATACCAGCCACTAATCTGTTTAGTCAGTTGCGACCTTCACGCAATAAACTGCCGTTAGGAATAGAGTTTACCCGTCTTTTTGCGATCTTTACACTCAGAAAGACAGCCACGAGTGGCACGACTTTTCAAGGGAGATTAAGAGTGCACCTTCACACTAGTATGAACAGTAGTATTAGATGACCTTTACACTCTAGTGCTGCATCTAAACTGATTTTTATGGAAGATTGGTGCACTGTTTAGATCGGCCGTTATGTTATAGATTAAAGCAGGGCTATAGGAGTATAGAGTACACCCTTGTGAGAGAACATAGAGAGAGGACTACTTCTAAAGATATTCTGTTACACGGAAAGTAAGATATTTTGTTCCTGGTCATCAATAAGATATAATGAGCGGTTTTAACACAACAGCGGCTTGGACTTAGCTGATACTAGCCAATGATGACAAATTATTTCTAACGTATTGGAAATGTTGCTTTTAACACAAGATATGCACTGAAAAACTTGGTCTAGTATATAGTCTATAAATAGTCCTAGACCTTTTTGCTTTCAGCTTTTATAACAGCAAAATTTTTTTAAACGATGTAACTCACTGAATTGAGCTGGTTTTCGAGAATATAAAGAGTACCTTTGGAAGCCTCTTTTTTTTTTGGTTTGCTAGCACATACAGCTGGCGAATAGACGAGGAAGTGGTAAAGTTAAACAAAACACAACCTGGTGCGTTTTTCAAGGACTTCCACTTTTCGACCCTTCTTCTGTAATTTAATCCTCCGCTCTCTTGACACCGACATTCAATAGTTCCAATGTTTCAAGACCTCGCCTCGAGAGAAACAATGTTAATCTCCGACTTTCCACTTCCCAAGGAAAGCGCGCGTTTCGCTGAGCATCGGAAACCCAACAGACGATGACGAGTCTTCGCGAACGCCTCAATCGTTAAAGAGCGGCTCTTGTTTGCACACGCGCTTCGAAAAGGTTCGCACTGTATGCATTTTCTTCGCGAATAAGAAGGGTAGTGCCCCATGCAACACCTAGGATTTTTTTTCCTTCTCCGTCAAATAAACTCTTCCTAGTCATAATTTGGAGCAGCCAAGTGATATTGCCACTTTTGAGCACAAAAAAATGAACCAGACAGACTTTTTCAAAAAAGTTATTGTGCTTGCTACAGCCTTTTTGTTTAGCTTCATTTGTCGTTGCGAAAGCATGCGCAAATGTACCACTCATCAGACATCTAAATGAATTTGCACAATCGAGCGCGTTTGTAATACAATAGTTGAATTGTGAAGCTTTCTTCAGGAAGGCGGAAGATGCAATATGCGTATTTAAGCATGTTAATACTCTGTAATATTTTGTAAGCTATGCGTGTTTCGAAGGATGCCTACATCTTTATTATTACAAAAAATAAATACATAAAGAAATAGAGACAAAGAAACCGGATGGCTCGAAACAGTTATGACTTTGAGTAGTCAAGTATTTCATTTCTTTCAATTTTAAAACTTGCGGGCAGAATAAAATTTTGTATACCTCGTTACAGAGACCCAGTTTTCTAGAGGGTGATTTTTTATATAATATATCACCTGAGGTGTTTATCATACCTAAGCTGACAAGCAACATTCCAGGGGTGTTTTTTTTCGTTCTTTTCGTAGTGTCTCTCTCAACATTAAGTAGGCATTCACTTGAGTGCTCATAATGCAATTATTGCGATTTCCGAAGCGGGACCATAAAATTAAGGGTTCAAGAGGGAGGACTGGTCCGTTAAAAACTGTGTGTACTCATGAAGTGGCATCTAGTTTGGAACAACGGAGTATTCTAACCGTGAAATGTAAAGATATTGGCTTTTTCTTTCTACCTAATATTGTGGGCAGAAGCATTCATGAATCTAATATGCTCATTCGAGCAACCTATCCAACAGTGTTTCATTCTTTACCTGTGCAGATTGTTGAAGACTGATGAGCTCAAATTGTTTAATGTAACTAAGCAAACGTGTGAAAAGCAAAAAGTACAAATAACCTATTGTGTCTACTGTGTGAAAAGCTTACAAATGTAGTGATTGTCTAGGAAAGCAATGAATTGATGTAGTTATTTGGCACCTAGGCTAATAGCAAATCGACAGGAAATGCTTTTTGATGTAGGCTACGCCAAAGTGAGCTCAACCAACTTTTCCTAAAAACAAGCAGTTGTACGGTTATTCCTTACAGACACAGCTGAGTCTCCAAAGCACAAGTAAAGCGTCTGTAATTTGAGCAGTTGTAATATTGAGATCGCCATGCAACAACTCAATGTATCCCATGGTGTATTGGTTAGCAGATAATAGAAAGGTAACATGACATAACTAAAATCACATAGTGCTTACGTTTCGATTCCTGAAAAATACGGTGGTTGATGCTGTGAACAAACGCATGTTGCCATGTTATACATTCCCTAACTGTCACCAGTGTGGATGGTGCGAGTTATATGAACGTGTTTGATATTGTCGAACTAAGTGATACACTATCTACAAACAAGTTTTACGTTACCATTCCAATAAAAGGCACCGTAGTTTTAACAGAAACCTTACAGCAAGCCTTCCGTATTTTGTACTCAACAAAACCTAAACGGCCACTAACCAGGCCCTATACCATATTTTATTTAGACAGTGGAAGTTGTTTAGTGTCCGATGAGAAACATTTTGCCACACAAGTTTCAATCGGTTCATCACGAGCGGAGAAATCAGGTTTTTTTAAAGCGGCGCGAAACGAGGATGAGAGGAGGCGAACTCGAAACCTTTGCTGCTTCTCCCCGTAGACTTCGCAAGCCAAATCTCTTCCCTAGCCTCTCAGGCATCCGACCTAGAGGTCACGTGCGCATGGCGCGCCCAAACAAGTCCTACTCCCGAGCACGCGAGTTGCGTTGCTTTGTTCAGCAGTGTTATTTTGTGGTCTTCTGCCTGCTTCGGCGAGATGGTTCGGAAACGCTGTAGAATTGACGAGCACAATGAGTGCGCAAAAGCGTAGAAGCGTTCCACGGTGGTAGTCTGCTCGATGCGCTGACGGCGGGTACACGAACGCATGCGAAACGTCGACACAATAGCCCCGCACATTATTGCAATTCACGAGAGAAAAATTAAAAAAAAAGACGGTTACATTCCCTTATTGCGTCTCATTATTTATCTAGAGCTTTATTATTCTCTTCAAGCAACAAGGTAATAAACTACACATGCTGTGTTAAATAATTTTCGCCCTGTCACGTGCCACTCTTTTCAACGTCAGAGCATAGTCGTATACGTAGAGGACCAAAGTCACTGCTTCGCTGTGTACGTGGGGTTATTCATACGCGCACGTCATGCCCTTATTCTCTGGGCTCCGCCGGCACAAGGGAGAGGAGCAGCGTTCATCTTGGAATTTGACCCATTTCCGCGGTGCGTAGCATTGCAAAATTTGGCAGACGTGATCATGAACTCCTGGTCAACGCATTGTGCTTGTAAGCTCAAAATTGTAAAACCTGGTGAGTGGCCCTTTAACAAACGTGGAGGTGGCCATAAAAAATTTCTTAAAAACCTAATTGACAAAGGACTGTCGCTAAACCACACTTTCGTGTCACTCTGCCTTGGCTTATCTTTACTTTTTATACAAATACGTCACGGGTTCCTAAGTTTGGAACATTGTGTGTGGGGAGGGGGGGGGGTAAAGCTAGTAAGAAACAAGAACTAGAGAATTGTGTAAAATATGGCAAATTCAACAATACAGTAGAAAAAAACCATGAATAAAAACATCATTGATAGACATAGAATAAAGCATAGCAAAACACGCTAAGGCAATAGCGATGGATACATACATGTGTAAAAAAGAACCACAGATGCGAAATACACCTCAAACAAAAGTACAACATAAATGTTTGGAACGGTAAAAAGCCACAACTACTGAAATAGCAGTAAGACAATGAAATTTTTTGACAAAGCATGTGAATGCAGAAAATATATTAAAAAAGACAATAGAGCTAGCTTATTTCTGAATGTTGTGGGCTCACGCATGTTTAAAATGGAATCAGAAAGCCCGTTCCATAATCTTATGCCCCGGGGAAGTGCAAAGTTTTTATATGCGTGCGTTCGCCTGACAAGCGTTGAAAGCATAAGCTATTAATGATGTATCTCAAAAAGCAATGAGGTTCTGTAAGAGGCAATGTGGTTTATGGTTACTGTAAGTTGACCTGTGTAGCAAGCAGATTATAGCAATATTCCTACGTGTCTGAAGCTGTGGAAGTGAAAGAGAATACTTAATTTTTGTTATACTAGAAGTTTGTGTATTCGTGAGCAAAAAAGCGAGCTGTGTGATTCTAGACCTCTTTAATGAATTTTATGACGTAGTCCTGATGGGGAGACCAGATGGCTTATGCGAATTCGAGCTGAGGTTGTACGAAAGCTTGGTAGGCGAGTTTGCGAGTAGTCATAGGCGTGCTGATAAGGATAAGCTTTAGGTAGTCTAATGTTGTGATGCTTTTACAGTTGTTTTGTCTATGCGCGTAGACCAAGATAGGTTAGTGTGAAATGAATATCAAAATGTTTGTAGCAAGATGTAATTAAGAGCATTATTTTTAAGAGAATATGTAAACGCCGAAATCGCTAGTTTTCGCCTAAAAGTCAAGGTTTTCAATTTGTCAATGTTCAAGCTCATATGACATTGATCCCACCAATGTGTTATACGATTGAGGTCAGGTTGATGCGCACTATGCTCACCGAGCGTATCAATTTTTCTATATTGTACACAGTCATCGGCGAACAATCCGACTTTGGATGTTATCTAAGATGGCAGGTCGTTAATGAATATGAGAAATATTAGAGGGGCTAAAACGCTCCCCTGTTAAACACCAAAAAAAACGTCAGTAATGGGAGATCAAGTGCCTTTGGTGACCATGAACTGTTTGCAGTATGAAAAGTAGCGATGAATACTAGTGATGAAAGCTTTTCTATGAGGCGACAGTGGGTGACATGACTGAATGCTTTTGAAAAGTCTATGGATACGCAGCCGGCTGATAATTATTATCAGGGTGTCGGGATCAGTCATTTGTAAATCGTAAAAGCTGCGTTTCACATGAATAACCTTTTCTAAACCCATGTTAGCTATGAAAAAAGAAATAAGTAGTTTCCGAATGACTGCTTACGTTTGAGACACAGATGTGTACGAATAATTTACAGGAGACACTGGTTAGTGAATTAGTCGATAGTTACTAAGGTTGTTTTGATCTCTCGATTTGTGAACAGTTTTGTTAAGAATTTTCCAATCGTATGAAAGTTCACCTACGCTCAACAACTGCTGAAATTACTGATCGAGAAATATACTTGATGCGATGACTGTTATTCTAAGAATTTATGAGTTAATGCTCTCTGCTCCAGGTGAGGTGGATATTAATAGTTTGTTGATTAACGACGCCATTACCTCAGATGTGACAAATTAAGGGCTCAAGTACTCATAGCTAAACTCTGGGGAATAAGGCAAACTGAATCAGATGTAAACAGTCGTTGAAATTAGTTGCACAATTATTGTGTGGAATGACATTACCGTCGTCTTCGGAAAGTGAGATGTGACATGACTTCTTTAATGGGGGATTGTTTTCAGAATTTCACTAGATTCTTGATGATTAGTTATTGAGTGTCATGGGAAAAAAAGTTAGGGTTTTCACCCCTGCATACAGCATCCAAATACTCTATTCAGAAGTTTTATGGCTTTCCTTTGACACTCAAGAACCCGAGATTATAGCTCTTTTATTTAAATGTCGCTTTTTGTTTTTTTAGTCCATGTAGGGGCTTTGTAAACCATAGTTTTGATATATTATCATATCAGCCAGGTGCCTGTCTGCATTAAGGACCCTTAATTATTTAAAATACGAGTTTGAAATAACACACTCGAAGAGGACAAGCATTGCTCAGACAACTATCTGGTCTGGCTCGAGGAGCCCAAACCTGTAAAAACTCTAATAATAAAAAATTTTTTACCATCGCTACTTCTCTACCAGTTCGGCCAGTGTAAGTTTGTTTTGTATACTGACACAACTTGTTAAAATTTCGTGCATCCTCGTCATGTTCAGGTAGTGCAGGTACAATATACTGGCAATTCATTGCCTAAATATCCGGGCTTTTTTCCGTTGATGCCCCTCCTGAATTGTGCTCGTGGGTATGTAACAGTGAATCTTTTCGTGTAAAGCAAGCAGCTTAGACCTCGGATACTATATTGCCACAAGCACGTTATGGAGAGTTTTTGGTTTGTTTTACTTCTTTCAAGCGACATTTCTAATTTACTACCTAATTTTCATCTGCATCTTTGGCGAATACAGATGTGCGCTTCATTGATACAGCTTTCTCTTCCTTATTAGAAGTATTTGACTTCGTACAAGAAAGACTACTCACCAAGTTCTCAAGTATTTCTTGCTCCTTCACCTATTAAAGCGAAAAAATCCAAAAGGTTCTTGTTTTTGAATCCCACTATCGCAAGGTAACAATCGAATGTCAACCTCGTGACTTTTTTTTACACAGTAGTGAAGTTTAAAGGGTTCGTATATCAGCTGTTTTTTGACATTAGCTTAGCGGAACTCATTGCAGGCATTATAACGCCGGTTTAGCATAAGAACAGGCAGTCCATTTACTTGGACCTCCATTAACTTTGGTGGGGTTACTTTTGATAAACAGCCAAGTTCACTATATTCTAATGCACAAGTATACGTGTTCGAGAAATACATACGTTATCAAGTGGTAGCAGCAAGCGCAGGACCGTGCTCGCTGGCGGAAAATGGTAGAGGCCTTTGTACTGCAGTTGGCGCAGCCAGGCGGCTGACGGTGATGAAAAAGACATAAGAAAACATGAATTTCAATCAGTATATACATGAAATGACTAGGGAATGATTACTTCCAAGATATATATAACAGGCCCAGGAGGACCAACAACTAAAACTAGGCATAGGCTGAAAGCAAGAACAACACCCAATAAATCACCTTCGCGTCCCTATAAAAAGACAAAATCCTGACAAGTCTTAAGGAGATGATGTCATGCAACAGCTGCTTGTGAATAATTTCGCAAAAGCCTCTAATATATGTGGTATCTTCTGATCACCTGACATAGTTGTAGGGAACTTTTGAATATTTTAATTCATCTTGTATACTTGTGTAAGAAAATATATGGGTAACAACTTGATTTACAGGGTGCTGAAAGTATGGCATGACTGACTGCTTGCAGGCGTGTAAGACAAAAATATTTATAATTATGTCCTCCTTAAAGAAGGAGGTAGTGTAAACCAGTGATGTCACTTTCAAATATCATAAGTTGCTTCGTAGCGACAGCCCACTAATCCTGAGAAGCTGTGCAGGTGTATTCCAGTTTTTGCTGAGATAGTTTTGCACCACTCGTCCGGCTAACTATAAAACTCCCTTTTTGATACCATGAAGAGAAATAAATTTTACAGTCTTCAAAAGAGAAATGTTTCGCTATCGAACTTTTCTTTTGTGAATGTTTATACTCAAAACAGAATGATAATACACACGTGACACTATTAGCTTCATAATACGAAAAAGAAATCTTTCTCTATACTAGTCTAGGCTAACCAAGCTATTTGTTTTAGAGACTGTTCAGTGCAAACACAGAATTGAAATACTCATGAATCAGTCTGTTCTCTGGTACTTTCACACAGGTTTCTGTACTGTTAAGGTTGGAAATGGACCTCCAAGCACTTTTTAGTGACTGTTTATGATTGGTACAAAATAAACGTTTAGTAATGAAACGCTAAAATGAGCTGTTTAAATTGAAGAACGCGTGGGCCTGTATAATACCATCAATCAGGACGAAAAACAAATAAATAAATCACGCAGGCGAGCGCAGTATGCCTATGTCGGCTCCATTGTTTTACTACCGCTCTGTTCTCTCACTAAGTTTTACACAGGGCTTGAAAATGGTGTGTATTCAACTTCGCATGAACTTTTCTTGACACTGAACTCGATTGACGTCAAGGTAACAAATCCCAAGAGAGGAACTACGTTCTTTTTACTTTGCATGTGTTGGATTAGCGAACCGTCAAGCACGCTCATACGCAATTCTAAATTTACGTTTCGCTTCTTCAAATGAAAGCATTTGGTCATTGCAAGTAGAACAAGAATGGGTGTATTGTATATATCAAGGGAAGACGGATGCGGAGGAGATTCACTTCACAGAGAACTGCGCACATGTAGTTGCATTGAATGCAATGGCATATATTCATACTATCTCACGCACATATACAATGATATGCCAACGTAAGCCATGTGATACCACAACCTGTAACGATATTGATATTTTTTCATAGATGACCTGCTATTGAATATGTATATGCGTTAACGTTTTATTTAGACGTGTAATTTATCCTCTATAATGCTGACCTAATGAAATACGTGGCATGTGACTTTGCTAATAATAATTGTTTGTGTTTTCTCTAAAGGACGGCTCCGCAACATTTGATCACTTCATGTTTCTGAACGTGTGCCTGAATCTCAATGCATGACTATCAAGCATTCTGATTTGCAAGAAAAACTCGGCTGCTGAGGCCGGATTCCACTCCCGTGATCCTGCACCTGGCGAGTTGTATTTCATGTTATTTTCGCTAGTTTAATTAGGACATCTCGAGAGCCTAGTTGGTTCATTACTCAGAAGAAAAATTGCGCAACTGAAGAAGAAGACACGACAAAGATGGAACACCTAAACATGCTGCGCTCGACCTGTTTAAGTGTTCCTTTTTCGTGGTGTCTTTTCCTTTAGTTGCGAAGTTTTTCCTTTGAAGTTTTGCTATTTTGTAGACTCATATTCTTGTGACGTACCTTGGGCCATGAAAAAAGAATGTGAACTTAAAATAATATATGAAATAAACTTCGTGGATTCTTTTTCAGGTCATTTTCGCTGTTATCTACATTATATACTATTCTAGATATTAAAACTGCCTCACAGGGATTCATAAATATGCCTTCAATTTACTACAGGCACAAAAAGCATATTATCGTACTTCTTTTACATGCACGGTGAACAAAACGACTCGGTTACCCTGACGTACTGGAGGTACTAACGGCGAGCTATTATATACAGTACGGTCCTTTGTTTACAGTTCAGTTAGAGTGAACACGATAGTGTGTGACTGGGTGCCCGTGGAGCGCTCTTATTATATTTCAAAATTTGGTGCATGCGCATATGCTCGTCAACGCGGTGCATTCTCCGCGTCGTCTGCTACTTATTTGCACATGCACTCGGCGTACGCTACCGAGCGACGATCATTCGCCCTTTTCGTTGTTGTACTGTACATTGGATGACATCGATTCAGCCTTCCACTTCTTTAACCAATAATTTATGCTCGCAAACGCAAGCTTAGAATTGTCGCAGCATGAAACTTCAATGGCCTTACCGGTTATTAAAATAAAACTGACAGAACTCAACGATTTAAAGTGTTTTTTTCAGCAAAGTCTTCAAAATTTTACGCCTCAACATGCGTGTTCTTGATGCAAAAGAAAAAGAACCATGTGATTCGCTGCCATGACTAAGTTTTGCTGAGCTCCACACAGCCGTGAGATTGAGGTCAATAATAACGTCATCGCTATGAGAGGAACTTAGCAGAATCGTTAAGTAGTGGCATGTGCTGACTACGCTACTGTCATCAGCTGTAGTGCTAAATTCAAATCATAATTTTGCCCCAGCTTCCTACTATTTTTCACTTATATGAAAACACCGCAAGTTAAGAAGGCAGTCCAACCATAACAAATAAATTTGTTTACGTCAGGCTGACTGCGTCTGTTCAAAACTGACTGAAATATGGAACTTTGGTTTACCTTGGTGTAAATTATTTATTGCTACATTACATTTATGTAGTTCTGCTTGAGCAGCACTTTTCTATGTATATAGTACCTGAAGTTATTCCTACTCTTGGGAAGTAAAACAAATCTATCAGTTATTCTCATTTACGTTGGCTTAAGTTACTGCAAGCAATTATGCATGCCGAACCTGTTAGTATCATCACGGTGTCACTCTCGACACTCACAACAAATAGAAACGGTGAAACGGAGCCGCCACAAAGCCAAGGTATGAAGACGACAGGTAATTACCAGAGGTGCCGTTGGGCTCAAGCTGATCGTGACGTGAAAACCTGTTCCCCTCGACGCTTTGGAAACTGATGACTTCACCACAGGGCAGACGTTGCTTTCTGGATACCTGCTGTGCAGCTTCACTTAATGATAAACGCACTCTTGGGACATCTGGAATTCAATTTAGATATTTCGATGGGCATTTATCTTTGTGTACGTCGTCTATGTGCTCATCCGGCCAGTCATCGCCAAAGTGCATAGTTACTCTGCACGATAAGGTGAAACTTCATTTTCAATATAGGTGACTACATTATAAAGAATAAATTAACGGTGAACAGAAAATACACTGGGGAACTTGCCTAATTACGTGATCAAAAACTGCTTTTTTCGTACTCTCTCTCTTTTCGTCCAAGGAAAGTTGATGAGCTTTTGTTTCTGTTCTGCACTGTAAGCATAGACATCAGGGTCTAAATAAAAAAAGTTCTTGAATTTAAAAGTTATCTGTAGCATCGGCTCCTGTCTTAGCTGATACCAAGACACGAGCTGGTCCGACATCCATATTCGACATAATGTCCTATACAGAATAAACATCATGTTATATTTCCTATACGTGTGATTATGCGCCAAGAGGGGTAGTCACCATTCATCTGTTGTGCAAAAAGAAATGAACTAAGTGACAGGTTGTAATATTTACTTGAGTGCGTTCTAGTGTCTCCATTTTTAATTTGACAGCGTTAAAGAGTTCTTTTAGCAGAAAGTCTAACGTCAGCGTAGGCGTCGGCGTCGTCGATTGTGAGCGAAAGATGATCAACTAATGTGAGACCAAAAATAGAGATCGATGCAAATAAAAAAAGACAGATCCTACGTATAGTGTGAATTGATAATATACAAAGCGCAAATGAAGAAAGTTTACGTCATATTAAATTCAACACAACGTTACCTGGTGGAGGTAAATTATACCATACATGACCTCTATGTTAAGGTTATCTTGTCTAAACATGTTGTTTATCTTCGTCGTGAATTCGCGTGACGTGAAAGCAAATTTGCGATATATAGAGCTAGAAAAACGGCCGCGAGCGGGCTATGAGCGTAGCACGTACTCATGTTTGACATGACACACATATTATGATTATCATGTTCAACGTGTCATGTCGTCCATTCATGTCTCGTAATACCAAGTTTGGTATATGTGGAAGCTTGTAACCACGAGCAGACTGTTAGTAGCAGTAGCTGTTACTAACATTCTTTGGCCATCACTACCTTTTACGACCAGTTTAGCACCCACCTTAGCGCACGCTTCAAGGTTACAGTGGTTACTGCGTTTTGCGCAATGGTAGTAACTTTTCTTAATGCAAGTATTTAATGAACGTCGTAAACAAACATTAGTGGTCATTACTACGAGCATCTAACAACCTATTTATTACCACGGTTATGCATTCAACTTCGTTGACGCAATATACGTTGACTTACTACCCAATCTTATGTCATGTATATTAGGCCATGTTGCGTAGTAATACGTAAACTAGTAATAAGTAATTGTTTTGCTTATTATGCTAGAATAAAAGTACTACAATACGTTATTTCTATCATATAAAAAACTGCACGTTTGACAAATAAAGGCGCCTGACTTAAATTTTGAATCCTACAGCATAGTCGCCCACCACCACTAGCTCCAATCACAAAAGTTTGGACTATAAATACTCCTGAAACAACTTAGGAACTGTACTTCTCGCGTGCACTTTTGTACATGGGCTGCTCCACTTTATGACATTATGTGCGTAAATGCTCAGTGATATATCAAATTGTTGATGCTTGGAAATACGACTGCTGCAAAACAGGTGATTCGTGAAACTTGATCGCGTCAAGTATTTTTTTTTCTAGCAACCGTTACTATCTACTTCGGTAACCATTACTAACGGCGTTCGTAACGGTGGAGGTAGTAGCACTTACTTAAGTCCCAGTTACTAACTTCACTTGCCCAGCGGTTAGTAACGTATGTGACAAGTATTTAGTAAACAAATCTTAGTAAGTTCTACAACCCTTTTTTTTAGTGTTGTGAAGGGGCCGTGAGCACGCTATGAGCGTAGCATCCAGTCATGTTCTACACGACACGCATATAATGATTATCATGTTCATACTTGGACGTGTCATTTCACTTCGTCGTCTGTTCACGTCACCTGGTACTGAATTTGGCATATGTGAAGCTAGCAAAACCGCTACGCGCGCAGCATGAGTGAGGCATGTAGTGATGTTGTTACATGTCGTGCAACTGATGATTATCATTTTTGGCCTAGTTACGTACTTTCAACATCCATTCACGTCCCGTAATAACAAAATTGGTATATCTGAAACTCGCGAAATGGCCGCGAACGCATCATGAGCGAAGCATGTCGTCACGTTGTTATATGAAAAGCATGTCCTGATTTCCATGTTACAGTCTGTACTTTGCGTTCGCAATGCAGTCATGTAATACCATACCAGTTTTGAAACATGTCATGTGAATGAAACCACCGCAAGATCAAAGAGACCACGAAATGGATATAATAACATGCATGATACATCTCATGATTTTCGTGTTATGGCTAGTCGCTTGTAACGATAATAGAGTCATGTTATGCCATACTAATTTCGGTATCGATACCATCGTCCAAACGGCCAGGCAAGGTAAAATCTGTGGGCGGCTAGATAGATAGATGTATAGAGAGATACGCTCAACGTCGCTGAAGTTGACTAATAAATGCTTCGCATTTAATATATCTTCTATAGAAAATCCTGGAGCAGAGTGGGGACTGAACCAGCGTTGTTCAGATCCGAGTGGGGATCGAACCCAGGCCGTTAGCGTGGCAAGCGGATGTTCGACCGCACGGCAGCACATATGCTTGTGAAAACAGTGAGAAGAACTTCATCTGCTTTAAAATGCAGTCAAAGTAGCTTTCACGCTTCGCAAACACACGGGTCCTCTATACATGCTTTACGATGCAACGCGAAATAATGCGCTAATAATACGTGGTACAAGCGTTCATTGCCAACAGGCGTCAGAGTATGAAATTATCATAATGGCTCCGTGGTTTAAATCCGGTACCCCACTACAAAAGGTACACACGCTACTGCAACTATTCTCTTACTGCCACGTAAAGTGGGTGCATAACAATTTCGAAAAGGTTTATTGCACTAAGTGTTTCAAATACGCACCTGGAACAAGATGTCGCTATCGCGTTCAACTCCTAAAGATAAAGCTGTAGGATCCCCTACTTTTTTTATTTTCTTATCAGATTGGTTTGCTGTCTAGTTACAAACTCTGTCAATCTGTATGGTTTTCGGCATCTGTTTCCTTTCTTCACTACAAGGTGGCCGAGAGAACATTTTGATGATAACTCTTCCTGTGTTTAATAAATGTGAAGCGTTTCTGAGCGAACTGCGGCGACTTTGAGCATATCTATGTATCTGTCTCTCTAGCCGCCCACAACATTTAACTTTCCTGACTGTTTCGTTGACGATATAATTACTAACATTTGTATGGCATAACATGACTGCATAACGAGCATAAGTTACTAGTCTTCACGAAAAAATCGTGACATGCATATTATGAGTGTCATGATTTGCATTTCGTGTCCTTACTGTTCCTTCGGTGGTTTAGTTCATAGTTCATTTGACATATTTGCAAAACTAGTATGGTATTACATGACTTAATGGTGAATTTGAGTGACAGACTTTAACGCGCCGATCATGACATGCGGGTCACGTAAGAACATGACAAATTACCACACTCACGATGCGCTCATGGCCATTCTGCTAGCCTTACATGCACTAAATTTGGTAATACGTACAGTGAATTAGAAACGAAGGTACATGACACGTCCAAACAAGATAACCATTATTTATTTATTTATTTATTTATTTGTTCATTTAAAAATATCGTACAGGTCCATTTGAGGCACAGCGTAGGGGGCAGAGCAAAAAGTGAAATTTTTGAATTCTTTGCGATATACAAATACAGGAACAAATTTAATCAACCAAATGGCAGAGCAGTACAACATAAAGCATTTGGGGCAGCACTAGTTACAAAAAATAATCACAACATTAGCAAGATATAACATAACACGGAAACAGTCAGTTGGGGCATTATCTATATAGTCTTGTCAGTCAAACAAACTTTAGATTTTATACAAATAAGTATTGAAGTATCAAGAAAAAAAGGAAAAAAGGGGAAAGCATAAAAACAAAAATTGTCACTACGGTAATTTAAAATGATGACCCAAAATACAAAAAAGAATGGTTACTACGATACAAAAAACACACAGCTATAATGATAGACTTTTTTCGCTTTCCTGGACAGATAAGGAGTCAGAGCGTTACGGAAAGTGTTTTCGCTAACTAAACTTGCGGTGTTATCTGGCAGGGAGTTCCAAAATCGGAGAGCCCGGGGAAGTTCTGAGGTATCGAATGCACGTGTTCACCCGTAAAGACGCGAGAATTTAAAATGAATATGAAGCCCGTGTGACGTAAACTAGGGTCTTTTCAAGCACGCCAGTGTTCAAGATAAGTCAATGAGTTTGTGAAACAGTGTCAGCAAGGCCATATTGGTGTGGGTGTTACTAGATTGATACTTGTAACTGTTGGAAATTAAGTGGCTTGCCCTGTTTTAAACTCCTTCTAATACGTCAACCAGGTACTTATGGTGAGGAGACCAAAAAGAGGAGGTGTACTCGAGCTGAGGGCAAACAAGAGTGCACGAGGTGTGCTAGCTTACCTATATTCAGAGGAGAATTTCTTAGATTTCGACGCAGGTATTCCAAAGATCGCGAAGCTTTGGCTGATATGAAGATGTTGTGGTCAGACCAAGAAAGATTTGAAAGGAACCTTATTCCTAGGTAGTTGCAAGAGTGTCTTTATTGATATGAGATGAATACAATGAAGGTGTAGCTTTCCAAGTAATTGACATTACTTTGCATTTGGACCTGTTTATTGCCATTACCTTGTGCAGCATGACAAAATTATATGTTCTAGGTCATCTCGAAGAGCCAGATGATCTTCTGTAGTTTCTATTGCCGATAGACTATGCATTCGTCGGCAAATAGATTTATTGTAGAGGACACGTTATGTGTAAGATCGTTGATGAATGTGAGAACAAGTAAAAGACCGAGGACGCTTCACTGTGTTACAACAGACGATGCTTCATTTGAGAATGATGAAAACTTGTTTGCGATTGCAAAATTGTAACGATTACAAAGAAAGCTCCGGAGCGATGATAAAGTGACACTTTCCCGTTTAAGAGACGACAGTTTTTAAATAAGGCTGCAGTGTGCGACGTGGTCGAACGCCTTGAAAAAGTCAAGAAAAAACAGCCAGTTTGCAGGTTCTTGTTCAAATTTGTGTGTTTTCAAAGTATGTTGTGAATTCAAGCAACTGTGTTTCACAGTATAGACCAATTATAAAACCATGCTGATTATGTAAAAATAATTTGTCAGTCTTAAGCTATCTGCACATATGTGAGGCGATAATGTGTTCAAGTAACTTACAAGAAATGCATGTGATGATAATTATGTTATGTAAAACAATAATACATGCTGCGATCATAGCGTGCTCGCGGCCGTCTTGCTAGCTCCACATATAACGAATTGGCAATTTCGTGACGTGACAGGACAACAAACGCCGAGGACACATCCAAACGTGATAATCGTGACGTGTGAGTCATGTAAAACATGACAACATGCTACGCTCATAGCTTGCTCGAAGCCGTTCCAATAGCTGTACATATACCAAATTGGGTATTATGTGATGTGAACGGACGACGAGGCTAAATGCCACGTCCAATTTTGATAATCACTATATGCGTGTCTAGTAAAACACGACTGCTTGCTACGCTCATAGCGTACCCATGGTCGTTCTGCTTGCTCCACATATACCAAATATAGTATTAGGTGACGTGAATACACAACGGAGGTAAATTACACGTACAAACATGATAATCATGTCGTGTATGTAATATAAAACATCACTTTATGCTACGCTCGTAGCGTGCTCGCAGTCGTTTTTCTAGCTTCACATATACAACATAAAGAATCACGTGACGTGAATAGACTATGAAGGCAAATAACACTTCCAAAGATGATAATAATGATATGGAAGTTATGTACGGTATATTTTACGTCCGCCTGGCAACGTTGCTCTGTTTTGATAGTGACATGTCATCAACCTACCTCCTTTGTGCTTCGCATACCAATTATAACTGTATGTGGAATCTGTGAATATTTCTAGCTTTATTTTCCTCTAACAAAATTTCTCAGAAAACAGCTTTATAAACGCTGCTCTACCAAGTTGAAACGCATTTGGTGCGTTGGTGAGCCTTGGGTCTATGGTGAGTCTATGGCTTTTTTGTATACAATAAGGATCACTCCTTTTATTCCAGCAGACCAAAGGCCGCGCTGCCACACTGCAGGGACAGGAAGTAGAAAGCCGCGAACTCTCCTGTGGCTTCTCAAGGCAGATTTTTAATATATTACGACCAACTCTATTAGCTACACTGCTTCACACAGATAAAACGCAATTGTATAAAACAAAAGGCAATGAGGTGAACCAGTTCAGAAAAGCTGGTTATCCAACCCACACATACGGGCAAAAAAGGGTTAGTTGTAGAGAGAGTAGAAAGTGCGGGAAGAGAGCAAATGAACTCCACATAACAGCACATACACAAACATGCAGTTACATGTACATAACGCTCGCGTATGCGAGACATCGTTGTTACAGCTACTTGTCTGTAAGTTTTTCTTAGAAACTTGAAATGTTGTTTGGTCATCTTCAGCGGCAATGTCCTCTCAGACGACATTAAAATGGATCCTACAGACATTAGTTGATTGTAGTGGTGCTCTTAAAAGGGCCCCAGTGACTTTCGCTCATCATCATATACCGGGCAATGACAAAGGATGTGAATAAACATATCCTCGAAATAACAAGCATCGCAGAAAGTGTCGTTTGCCAATACAATGTGAAAGAAATAGGTTTCGGGGAACACCCCACCTAACGTACAAACGATAGAGCTGTGTGATATTGCTGCAGTAAAGCGCAGTTCGCATATAGACATTAAAAGCGAACTCTAGCGGTGTTCACAGTTATTATGGTTTCTCAGGCTGCTTAGGGGCAACTAGAGAAAGAACGAGATTTCCTGTGCCAGCCTTTGAAGGCTGCTGTTAGCGTCAGAACTTGCGAGTAATGAAATGTCTTTCTGCGTTCTTTCAAGAGCTCACCGAGCGGTATCATCGGCGTGCTCGTTTCCTACGACGTCCGCAATGTCTTGAAAGCGACTGAAACGTCCCGGGGTGTCCTTTCTCAGGGGCTGTCACGTGGTATTCTTTCTTTCTCAAGTGCTGCTGCATGACGTAGTGATTATAGCACAGACTGTAGGGTTGCCTTTGAGTGGCTGAAATTTTACCATTCCTTATGGGGTTACCGAATGACGAAACAAAGTGCTCAACTACGAGCAACTAGTTCGTCAGCTGTCGGCGTCATCGGACGGCCATTCTTAAAGCTGTTGGTAATAGCTTTTGTAAGACAAAGACTGCACCCGATATATATATATATATATATATATATATATATATATATATATATATATATATATATGTATGTATTTATATGTATGTATATATATGTATGTATATATATATACATATATATATATATATATATATATATATATATATATATATATATATATATATATATATATATATATATATATGTAGATTCTGATGAAGGTCCAGACTCAAGGCCGAAACATCGAAATAAATCACGTTGTGACCCCTCATGGAGGATTTACTTGACTACATATATATATTTATATTTATATATTTAGCAATAAAGAAGCACACTTACGAAAATTTGATAGTTGTTTACTCTACGTTTCGCCCGTGCCACGGCCCAAACGTAGATTAAACAACTATCAAATTTTCGTAAATGTGCTTCTTTATGTCATAATTATATTTGCACCGGACCCAGAGAATATCTTTTTTAATCATATATATATATAAATATATATTTATATATATATTTATGGATATATATTTATATATACTTTGCATAGTTCTCGTACAAGGAAAATAGATACAGTTGCTTCGCACAGGGAACGACAAGTATGCTTTATTCTTATTCCTGGCGCACTGAAATATACTGCAGGTACAATCAGACACCAAGGAAGTGTTGATCATTCAGATTCAGCTCTGAATCCGAAGAAAAGTTTGTCGGTGTACTTAGAAATAGTTTTAGAAAACGATGCGCGGACACTGTGTGAAGGCAGTGTGGCAAGGTAATTTTGAGAATCGTCGCACTGATAAGAAATAGGATTCGGTAAGAACCTCATATATTGGTATTAAGAGTTTATGCAAACACAAGGCCTGAAAATACTATTCACAAATTCGCCTGGAATTCTAGAAGCAGGGACGGCAGTTTGTGGCTCTGTGGAGGTGCAAATGTTTTTTTTATATATATAACAGGACCTGTTCTTTTTGTGTTAATGCCAAAGGTGCATTTTTATTTTCTTTTTTTCTCAATCTCATCTAACAATTCCAGTTGTCTTCGCAATGTTTTTAGATCAGTCACGGTGGCATATCTGTCTACTATTCTTCTTGGCAACAAATCGGTTATTGCCTCAAATCTTACGCGTTCTTGATTTCAGCATCTGCGCAGACTTCACGTGACCGTTAAGAAGGACCATATATGGATGATCGCAAACGCAACGACTACAATTCGCTGAAGCAAATTTTGCAGCTTCTAAAACAATTCTTTTTTTTAACAATGGTGGTTACGTCAGTACCCCATTATACCCATGATTTTGCTGCAAGGGCTGCCAAATATTTTTCTTGGTTCTATTTGTGCTAAGAATATTTTTGATTGCCTACAACTGCTGAAACACTGAAAAAATTGCATCGCGGGAAGAAGTTTTCATTAAAAGTAGGTGTCACTGATCAATGATTTGGTGCAACGAATTACGATGAATTTGCAAAATTTAGGACCAGGTTAGAGGGTATAGCACTGCGAAGTTGTTCAGCCCATGAACGAAGTGCCTGACACGATCAAGCACAGAAAGGAAGAGTCAGTAGCCCCGAACAAGACGCTATGCCCGTAAATAGGCGCAGAAATAAAGAATTGCGGAGTTTTAGCAGTCTTCCCGAATGATACAGTGGAAATCAAGGAAGACCCTGTATATCAAAGTGTAGACAGTAGAGCAATTCAGAAAGACTGTGGAGGCTATCGCTTGCTCTATCTTGCCCACTGATATTGACGCAGCTCATCTAAACTGTGGTATTATCGGCCTTTTTATTGTAGTGTGAGCACTTTGAACCAGCAGTTCGTGCGTTGCGCGCCCAGGTTGCCTGGAAAAAGTGCTCTCATGGTATCAAAGATTGCCGCTACCAGTAAGATTACTTTATAACAAGCACGTAGTCGCTGCAGTTATACCAGTCTTGTAATGACTGCTTAAGCTCTAGAGGCGACAAATATATTTCATAGTTACGAGGGATGCCAAACCCTATGATATGCGCCGATGACTATCCAAAATTACTTCTTGAAAGTTTTATTGTAAGCATCAACGCCTTGCTCCCCCCTTCCCGCTTTCAATGTGTCCAACAATAAATGTGTTAGATTAGTGGGGACCTTCTATCTCGCGCTTAGTTTTGAAAAAAAAAATGTTACCTAATGAAAAAGGGCTGCTAGGTGGCTCTTCTTTATTAAGTATTCTTCTTTTTTTCTGCGTGTTTTATTGCTTTTCTGCATGTTTCTGCATGTTTTGAGCTTGCCTTCATAATTCATAAGGCAGCGGTTAAAATCTTCGTAGCCCTTATTACATTGTACGGCTTTTTCGGGAATCAGTCACCACGTATTTACTAGCTTGTGTGGGTGTTTATTTTTGTGTTTTTATTTAACTTGCCACCTATAGGGGGAGGCGCACGTACATTGAACACGAAAATTTTTGTAGTAGAGATTAGGCTTTCTCTTTTTCGTAAGGCAGGGTTCATGTTTTGTAGTTATCGAGCAAGACAATCTATAAGGACAATTGGTGTCAGAAAGACATGGTTAAAAAGGCTTTAAAGTGTTCAGAATATGGGGTGGCTTTCAAAATTAACCCAAGTGCAGAACCAGATGGAGAGGAGGCTGACGCCAAGTGTAGGCAATGTGAGGTCGAGGAAAAAGGGAGAAAATGATCGTTGCCCAGAGTGAACTGCTCATGAGAATCACCGAGCTGGAGACTGCATTGGTGACAGAGCAAGAGAAAACAAGGGCTATGGGAGTAACGCTGAGGTCCGCCGTGGAAGCACTTGTGAAGGTGAACCAAGGAGCGGCCACCGGAAAGAACAATAGGGCACCGGAAACCATAACGGCGTAGAGGAAAGAGCAAGCAAATTTGGAAATAACAGGTTCAGCCGGTTCAATTGTCGCAAGACCCAGCTTCAGCAAAGTAGTGGTGGGGCTGGGGGGGGGGGGAGGGACAAAGCAGTTGGCGTCACAGGTGCAAGTAACCACCAGATACAGGACGCTCTAGCTGAAAAGTCACAGCATGTGATAATCGACTCGGACTCAAATATAAATCGATGCGCAGAAGCAATCAAAGAGAGGGTAAGAGATGACAAAAGGGTTGCTGTAGAAATGTTCCCAGGACGCAAGCTGAAAGCAGTCATGAGGAAAGCGAGCGCCAAACTCCAAACTACACCTGATGGACGAAACCTCGTGATAATCACGTTGTTTAAACGATGTCCAAAATGAAGATGCGACCGGACTAGTGACCACACAGGCGAAAGGGGTCGATGACACACGCGCCATTTCTCCTCTAGTACAGGTAGTGATATGCACGAAAGCAGAGGTACCGGTGAGTGACGGCAACCTGCAGAGAGCGGTTGTCAGCGCGAACCAAAAGATATGGCGGATGAGTCGAGAGAAAGGCTTTGAGGTGGCGGAAATAAACAGAGAGGTCCATAAGTTGGGTGGTTTTCAACAAGACAGAATTCACTTCGATGGGCGGCAAGGTCATGAGGTGGGTTGGCGACTTGCAGAATGCGCAGTAGCTTTTTTTAATTAACGCGCGGGTCCTTAGGGGGGCAGGCTAGCTAGTAACGAGGAAAACAACCAGGGAGACTCTTTGACAGGTGGTATGGACAGATACGATTCCGAAGTGGCCCCAATATCTAACATAGGTAGAGCCCGGGGCAGAGATAGACGCAGACTCGACGGCTAAGCCAATTCAGACGTAGGGTACAATAACATGCAGGGTTACAGGAACAGGTTGAAGTGGGAAGAGATATAAGAACATTTAAGGGAAGAGATGGTGATGGTATACGGTTTTGTAGAAACACATCTCAGGGACATGGAACAACCTGCTAACAATCCAAACTAACCATGGGAATATTGTAATAGAACAGAAGGCAGCAGAGAAAGAGGCGGTATTCGGGCATTGATTCATAAAATTACAGACTGGCAAAGGGTCAAGCAGGAGTGCAAAGAACATTTATGGCTAAAAGGGAAAGTGGTAGGGCAAATGGCACTCCTTGGTTTGGCGTACTTTTGGACAGGAGCAAAGGCCAGAGAGGTAAAATAGGACACGGTGGAGTGTATATCAAAGGACATTGAGGAAATAGGAGGAGAGTGTGAGATGATTATATTAGGAGATATGAATGCACACGTAGATGATATAGATGGGTATACCAACCCAAAAGACAAAATGATGATGGATATGTGTGAAAGGCACGATTGATCATTCGCAACAGTACTGAGAAGTGTGAATGGCAAATAACATGGGAGGTAGGAAGAGTACAGTCGACAATAGATTACGCACTGATGTCACATATGTTGTATGATAGGCTAAGGGGAGTGTACATACATGAATGTTGCTCCAGAAGTCTGGGTAGTGATCACAAACGTATCAAGCTAAGATTTGAAAGAGCAGTGAAAGTGGGAAGGAGACAAGATGAGCAACTACAGGAAAATTTTTATTCAGAAAAAAAATAGAAATAGCTACTAAACAAATTGAGTAAGAAGTTACTCAGGTTATGAAAACAGTGCGAACATACACAAATATAATTAGACTGTTTGAGCTAGAGCTTGCTAAGGCACGCGACAAGTCGCCCTGCTAAAGAGGACACAAACCCAAGATTTGGTGGAATGAGGAATATAAGAGAGCAAATGAAAAACTTCAGGAAGCTTCCAGAGAACACAGACATGCTAATTAGCGAAGTTAATTGGCAGATGCTATTGAAAAAAATGGGATAACTTTTTAAGCTGTAGAAGAGAAGCATCCGTTTCGATCAATGAAAAGATTAAAAGAAAGGGGGCTCAGTGGCTGTCAGTAGTACATAGAAAAGATAGAAAGGCAGCTGCGAAATTTTGGAACCATCGAAACACCCTAAGAATTGAGACGAGCCTAGAGCAGAGGTTTATAACTACAGCTTAAGGTGCTTGGCTAGAAGGGGACGAAGCCATTGAACATATAAGAACAAGGGTGACAGAAACATTTCTACAAATAAGTGCCTTATGCCCCACAATAGGCAAGACTGAATCAAGTGGCGCAATTGCTCCATTTGCACAACGATAGTGGGAAAGGGCTGAGAAGAGGGTTTCTAGTAGTACATCAACATGCCCAAATGGCATTCGAATTATGCCGATAAAGACAGTGGGTCTTAAGTCTAAGCAGACTTTGAGAGAGGCAGTGAGCAAAACAATAATCGATGGGGAAGTTCCCGATAGACGGAAACTCAGCAGGATCGGCATGATCTTTAGAGGAAAGAGGGACAAAGCTGACATCAACAACTACCGTCCTGTAAAAGTGACATCAGTGGTCTACAGGTTGGCGATGCATATATAAAGGAAAGACTGCAGGCATGGATAGAGGAGAAGGGGGTGCTGGGGGAACTACAGAATAGGTTTCATAAAGACAGGAGGTTGGAAGACAATCTGTTCTCCCTTACGCTGTGCATCAAAATTGCAGAAAAGGAACACAAGCCCCAATGGCTAGCATTTTTTGATATCAAGAGAGTGCATCGATAGCGTGGTTCAAGAGGACTTGTGGGGAATACTGGACACACTAGGTGAGAAAGATGCAGTCACTAATATTTTAAAGAATATCTCTAAAGATAACAAGGTAGTTATAAAATGGTAAAAACAGGTATCCAAGCCCGCAGAGGTAAAACGGGGGCTTAGGCAGGGGTTTCCGCTTTCACCCTTGTTAGTCATGATGTACTTACAAGGATTAGAGGTCATATAAAAGGGAAGTGGACTAGTGGTCATATAAAAGGGAAGAAAGCTCATTGAGCAGGCACTACCCGCATTGATGTACGCAGATGATATAGGGCTAATGGCCGACAACAAAAAAGATTTTCACAGATATATAGACATTTGTGGTACTGAGGAAGATCGGTTAGATTTCAGATTCAGAAAGAAAAATCAGCAGTCATGACTTTTAATGACAACGAAGGTAGTGAACTTAGAATACAGGAGGTCACGCTAGAGATAACAGATAAATACAAATATCTGGGAGAAAGAATAAGCAATGAGGCCGAGTACCTAATGCAACACAAAATATACGTGACGACTAAAGGCAACAGGAATCAGCAGTGATGAAAAATAGCGCACAGTGGAATTACAATAGGTATGAGGTTGTGACAGGAATATGAAAAGGTTCATGGTTCCTGGTCTGACGTTCAAAAAAGCGGTTTTGTGCATGATATCAGAAGTTAAAGCAAAATTAGAAATTAAGCAATATGGAAGGAGTAGGCTTGCCTTAGGAGCTCACGAGAGTACACCAAATCAGGGAGTACAAGGTGATATGGGATGGACATCATTTGAGGGCAGGGAAGATAGCAGCAAGATAAAATTTCAGAAGCGATTGATAGAAATAGGGGAGAAGCGTTTGGCTAGGGAGGTTTTTAGCTACTTGTAAAGGAAACATGTCGATACGAAATGGAGGGAGCAAACTAGAAAATTGATGGGTAAATACTTAGAAAACAGCAAGCGCCCAAACCGAAAAGATTTATCAATAAAGAAGAAGGTGAAGGAAGCTGAAATGGATATGTGGAGAAAATGCATAATTTGGAAATCCTCACTAGAGATCTATCAAACTTTCAAGCAGGAAATCACCGAATAAAGGGCCTATGGTAATACTCGGTATAGTTCTCTACTGTTTGAGGTGAGGCCAGGAGTATTGTGAACCAAGACATATCGGGCAAAATACGAAGGGGTAGACACTGTATGCAGTGCGTGTGGAGAGGAGAAGCAAACTGCCGAGCACTAGATATTGTTCTGTAAAGGGCTTCATCCTAAAGTTCAGGATGATGACGCAGAGTTTTTCGAAGCACGGGGGTTAACAGAAAGCGCTAAATAGACTTTAAGCGGGTAGAATTACCTTGAAGGAGGTTATCTGATTGGTGACTAAAGTCAAGGCACGAGTGCAAATAAACCCTTCACTGCAAAGTACGAGTCATCAAGCTCACTATATAAAAAAACAAAAAAATCTAGTTTTTGGTTCACTAAGTATTACGGCTTGGTGGCGTGAGCCACTGCCCGAACTAAAGGGTACATCCATATCAATCCATTCATCCACCGTCTTTTTTTTGTTGTTTGCTTACCAAATTAGTCTAAATGACAACTAAAAGTAAGACATGCTGGGCTCTCCTCATACCACTCAACTTCATGCACATTTGCTAAGAAGCATATTATAGGACTTTCAATTCGAGGTCACGTCTCCTGGTTGTGAACAATGTGCAGCTCATCCGGGCCCAAGATAAGCGCTAATTTACAGCTGCAAAAGACGACGTGGCACCCAGTTCCGAAGAGCGGCAAAACTTGCTGACCTACAGGCAGCTCGATGACGCAATGTCTGTTTCCCCGCAACTTTTCTTGGCTTTATCAACATAAAGTAAGGGCAAGTTGATGGTTTGTATAGAGGGAGGGAAATGGAAACGTTCCATTCCTGCGTCGGCCTAGTTTTCCTACGCGTCAGCCTCACTTCTCGTTCGGCTTTATCGGATCATGCTCTTCTCATGGAGAGTTGCACCTTAATTTGGTCCAACGGCATGTAGTTTTACGAGATGTGCTTTTAATACTGCTAACTTAGTGACATCTGTTGCTTACGTAGGGCGAGATTGTAATATTTCGCTCAACACCACCTAATAAGCAGAACTGCCTTAGAGAAATTTTCAACATGACTGCTATTTTCTGCATCTTTTAGATAATTTTTTCTGTCCCCACTGCACCCTTTTTACGTAGTATCCTCTAAACAGATGACGCCAGATTCTCAGATACAGGGTCTGGCAGGAAAGTGGAATCTATTCACAATTTTGACACACATGCTTAACATTTTTTTTTATTTCGGCCATTCTGTATCGACACGGCGTTGTAAAGAACTCTTCCAATGACCGAACGCTGCTCGCAACACAAAAATCAAAATGTCCTCAAGCTCCCTTTTTCAGATGGTGAACGAGCTGAGCAGATTGGTGGTACCGTTCTTTGTGACCATTTTTTCCTGTCGGAGGAAGTGGAAGCAGTCTCAAAAAGTTGCAGCAGGGCTATATGGTGGCTCATAAAATGTTCTGGTGCAGTTGATTACCAGGAAGGTTAGGAGACGAACGTGGCTTGGTGCGTTTTCATGAAGTTTCCCCGACTAAGGGCATCTTGACCCTTGGTGATCTTCAACTTAGTTTCTTCTTTGACGAACGAACACGAGCCACCCAAGACAACTTCATTGACAAATGGCATCAGTCACATACGTCATCTGGATCATTTCAAGGGCCTGATGTACTGCTCTGCTGCGTTACGCTGCCCTAAAAATTTCATAGCTGGGATGACAAGGCATCTTGACTAGGGGATACAACTCGAGCTACTCAATCGCAAAGGCTTCGAGACGACAAGCAACCGGTGATGTATTAAATATATTCCTACCAGTGCATAAATACTCCCTTCTTTAGTTTGTTTTCCTGCGACCAACTCAGTCCTACTAGATTGCGAATAAACACTCTAGGTGTGACTTGTACCGCATGAAAGTGTGTCGACGATATTGTTTTAGGAATAAGCAGTTGGGAAGTCAACATTTTTTGGCCTCATTTTTACATATTAGACACAATATTATTATGAATAGCACACGCCATGTTGGCATAGTGTTTAAGACACTCGGTAGCTGATCCGCATGTTGTGCGATCAAACTTCGGTCAAGGCGGCAGCATTTTGGATGGTAGCGAAAATGCCTGATGCCAGTAAGCTTAGGTTTCGGTGCACAATAAAGAACGCCAGCTGGTCGAAACTTCTGCAGGCCTCCACTATGGCGTCTCTCATAACCGTGTGGTAGCTCTGGGACGTTCAATCCCCATAATTTATAGTATTAGCACTACTATGTGATATTTCCAAGCAAAGTACAGTGGTCACTATGGGAAATAAACATGATGTACACAGGAAGAAAGAAACCTTTACGATACCATACCTTGCCATGGGTTGAGGCGAAACCTTCGCGCTTCAAATAACATGTCGGACGCTGCAGCAAGTTAGCTGCCATGGTGAATATCTTCCTGCCTACGCTATTGGGTATATAGTGTCTTTATATTTAATTACCTTATCGGAGCCGTATACAGACCACCTGCCACTTCGCCCGAGTTCCTGGAAGACCTTCAGACGTTTTTGAACTCAAATGTAATTAAGACAACAAAATTAGTCCTGGCCGGAGACTTTCACCTACCAAATATAGACTGGATTTCTTTATCGGCAGGTAATAAGGATGCTACTAGCAGCGAAAAGTTATTTGAAATAATGATCAGCCATAACCTAACCCCAATTGTTCAACAGGCCACTAGAGTAACATCGGGTTCTCAGTCACTGCTAGACCTGGTATTCCTTTCGGGCACTATGGAGGACTTCAGTGTTACGGTCGAAGATGGCATATCTGACCACAAACTGATTTCGGTTGAGATTTTATGTGGTACAAAACCTGGAAAACGACCCTTCATTCGGGTGCCTGTTAGTGACTACGGCCGGGCAGATGACACGTCTATATTAGACTTTTTGGAAACTGCTTTTGATGATTTCAAGCAAGCCTCTGATAGCGAGTCAGTTGATTGTTTGTGGCAGAAATTGAAATCAATAATTAACAGCTGTATAGAAAGGTTTGTTTCCATTCGATTGAAAAAAACAAGGAAGGCTAACCCCTGGATCACTAGAGATGTTATCCACACTAAACACAAAATAAAGAGATTACGCAAAAGACAAGGCCACTCTGAGCAGATTTCCCAACTACGAGCAGCGTTGAAAATTCAAATCTCCAAGTCCAAAAAAAAGTTATTCAATGAAACGCTTTCTGGGTTCTTGCGCACTTCGCCTAGAAAATTTTGGCTATACTTGAGCGATCGCAAAGAAGCAATTGAACATATTGCGGTTGGCTCTGATGTTGTAACCCAGAAACAAGATATAGCTAATGGTTTCAATCGCTTTTTCCAATCTTTATTTACAAAGATGGCCTTCACGGATGAAGATAAGGAAACGGCTGATACTTGCACATGCGCCATGGATCCAGTCTCATTTGATCAAGCGGGCGTGTTTCAGCAGCTACTTAATTTGAACGAAAAAAAGGCTAATGGACCGGATGGAATACCAACTGTGTTTTTGAGGCGGTATGCGGAGTGGATGTCGTTTTACTTATTCATTATCTTCGAAAATCACTCTTCGCTTCCAAAAGACACATTCGCTTCCAAAAGACTGGCTGAGCGCCATTGTGAAACCGGTATTTAAAAGTGGCGACAGAATGCTTTTTACCAACTACAGGCCAGTGTCTCTCACGTGTGTTTGCTGTAAGGGTTTTGAACATGTCATTGCCAAACAGATGGCTATTTTCTTGGAGACAAATGGGCTGATATGTAGGCAACAGCACGGGTTTAGGCAAGGGCTTTCCACGTTATCCCAACTGATTGAAACTCTCCACGATTTTGCCGCTGCCGTAGATAACAGAGAACAAGTCGACGTGATATGCATACACTTTGCAAAAGCCTTCGATAAGGTCTCCCACCATAAATTGCTCTTCAAGCTCAAACGAACAGGCGTAAACGAAAATATCCTAAAGTGGATTGAGGCATACTTAACGAACCGCAAGCAGTTGGTACGAATTGATGGGTTTGAGTCTGAATCACTTGATGTTTATTCCGGTGTGCCCCAAGGCTCCGTGTTGGGCCCATTGCTGTTTTTGGTGTATATAAATGATGTTGTTGACATTGTTAACCCTCCTGTAAAAATTAAATTGTTTGCTGATGATTGTTTATTCTATGCCCCAGTGACGTGTGTCAATGACCAAATTGTAATTAATGATTGTCTTGATGATTTTGAAACATGGTGCGGTAAATGGGAGATGCAAATAAATTATTCTAAGACAACATATACGCACATAACTACCAAGAAACACGTTTTACCATTTACGTACATCATTGGACCTAATTATTTACCGCAGGTGTGTGCATTTAAGTATTTGGGAGTGCATATTACGAATGATTTGAAATGGCCTGCACATGTCAAGAATGTATGCTGTGCCTCTTACAGAAAACTGCGTTTCTTGCGTGCTAAATCACCGAATGCTACGAAAGACGTCAAGCTGCTTGCATATAAAACATTTGTGCGCCCTGTTTTAGAATATGCTTGTGCTGCCTGGAGCCCCCACCAAAAGGATTTAATAGATAAACTGGAACGAATTCAGAGACTTTCCGCGCGATTTATATGTTCGAAGTATAAAAGGACTGATTCGGTTACCGAAATGTTAAAACTAAGCGGTTTGGAATCTCTAGAAATTAGACGACAAAAGCAGCGCCTAAAAGTATTTTTTCAGATATTGCATGGTCAAGTAAAAATAGATAGAACAATTTACGTACACCCCCCGCATAAGCTCAGCAGCCGGATCAATCATGACGCGGCAGTTCACCCCTTCGGTGCTCGCACGGACGTCTTTCGCAAATCTTTTTTTCCCTGATGTTATAGAAGCGTGGAAGAAATTGCCGCGACATATTGTTGAAAATTCTGACGTTAAAAAATTTGAATGTGCTCTTGATGTTTACTTTGCCGAGCAATGAATATGCTATTGTGTTATTGTTCAAAGTTGCTGAAAATATCAATGTCTGTATTTACTTTCCATATCCTATGCTTCCCTCCCTGTAATGACCCTCAAGTGAGGGTTGACAGTATAAATAAATAAATAAATAAATAAATAAATAAATAAATAAATAAATAAATAAATAAACGTGGAAAAATCAATCAGCGTACTCCGTGTGTGGAACTCTTTTTCTATGGGCGTTGTCGTCACAAATCACGTGATCTCATTACAGGATGGCAGATGACCAAAATTCTATTGCAAATGACTGAGAACGTGAGCAAGTAGGTAGATCATATTCATTCAATGAACTGAGAGCGTGGCAACACTCAAAATACAGAGACAGAACGACACAGCCCGAGCTCTTACCAACAACTGGTGACACTCAGAATTCGTGACCACTTGTCAAAGAACGCTCGTGCCATGTGTTCCTTGCTCTGTCTTTTGGGTGTTCCCACGCTCCCAGTTCGCTGTACAATTATGACCATTAAACCCTGCACTACCACTCGACAGCATGAAACCCGTCAAAACAAGATCTGCGCTAGTAATAAAGGAAGGCTTAAACTTCAAGTGCTTCTTTTTGTTTCCAAGACACAATATTAACGAGAGCTCACGAAAAACGCTTTGATGAAAAGTGGAACGGACGTTATTGAAACTAAAGGTAGTGTTTCGGGCCCGCCCACGGCAAGTTCGTTTTCGTCCACTTTTCTCTTTCACACTCAAATTGAATTTACCACTCATTATCTTTTGCACAAAAGTAGGCCATTTCCCCGTAATTTTTATAGCCATTTTAATGCTTGTAATGGTTGTAAAAAGGTTGTTAGTCGAGTCCACGTAAACGTTTCCTACATCCATGGTGATGGGCGCCGTCGATAATAATTGTGGACGGTTTTTTCAAGTGACCAGTAACGTAGTGGCCCTATGGAAAAAGGCATTGAAAAGTGAACATAAAACGTATAATTTGATGACACCTGCGAGACTAAATCCATGAAAACTGGTTCGATTACATCAAATTGCTGAACCGCTTTTCTCCTACAACAAACACCTTGCAATCAAATCGGTCAGAAATGATTACTGTGTGACCCATAGTAATCTAGCGACTGAGGATATAGTTTTCGCCGCAATCAGTCGTTTTTTAACTTTGTCATGCTCGGCATCAGTCCAATTCAATATTGCATTAAATTACTTTATATCTAAGTAGCATTCCTCCTAAATTACATGGAATAAAATACACGGAGCGAAGAGAAAAACTCAATAAAAACATGTGTTGTTTAGTTTTTGTTTTGTGTTGGGGGATTTTGTTATACATCACACTGTCTTTATTCGCTGCCTCACTCGGTACAGCTCACAGAAGGCTTTCAATACATCCAGATAGCTAGCACAAACTTAGCTATCAGTACAGCCAAAATTATGCGCTTTGTGCGCCCCCTTGCATGTTAAAAGGCTGCGCAAAGTATCAACCGACTACTGATAAGAATGTTGTCCGCTATAAGTGTGCGCCATTCGCCAACGTCCAGGGAGCATCATCGCGAAAACATGCCAAACTAAACAAACGTGCGCGCCTTGCAGGTGTTCTTCAAGAAAATGTACGAAATTGCTCACAAAATTTGCCAAGATTACTTACCAGCAAGTCCACACAAGTTGTTCTGAAAAAATATTTTCCATCAGGCAATTCTGGAGATCATCCAACTTATTAAACTACTCAGCGCGAAAAACGCTCGACAGCAAACAAAAGAAAAGAGGACGAGCGGAGATTTTCGGCTGGTTTTTTACTACTGAGACGCACATATATATGTTGAAAAAAAAATAAGAAAAGATCACTTGCTTAAGCAGAAAAAAACACAAAATCAAAAAGTCAGAAGAGACTGCAGAAACCACGGCCTGATCCCGGACACTTGCGTACCGAATTTAAATACGTCAATTATTTTTCATACAAACCTATCGATGGTTTGCTGATGCAGATGCCTCGAGCGATTGCTGCAGCTTCGATTACAAGAATTGTGCCTTCGCTAGTGTGGGACGCGAGAACTCTTGCTTGTTCGTGCAGTGGCTTGCACCCACATTCGGAACAATAAGTGGCAAGAAACCGTCCCGTCGTACACTTCTTATTTTCTGGCAATGTCCTTGAAGTCTTACATGAAGGCACCTGCCTTACTTACCTACGTTCTCTAGTCCACAAGACTGAGGTAAACCATAAAGAATTCCTGTTGCGAAGTCAGCAAACTTTTTAGGGTGCCTAATCTTGCAGCTGCTCGTTGTAGTTCCTACAAGAATACTTCGGACATATAACTGAGACAATTTATTCAGTGTGGAAAAAAAACACCAACACGCCCACTCTTTGGCCTATTATCTTGACCTTATCGAGACACCATGTAGCTACGGTATCACTGGCACGCTCTTGGGAGTTCCTACTTGTAAGCGTCCCCATCGTTACCTATTCACAAACAGGAACTGGCAATGAACCGGATTAGCCCGCTGCCTCTAGACGAAGAATCTACTTGTCGATACTTCGCTGCACTGAGTGGAAGCAACATTTCAGTAAAGTGCTATGTATACATGCTTTTAGATTTCCATGCTTTACCAGTTTGCTGTGAGAAGATGCGTACCGCAAAACGAGTTTCTTCCCCCGTGGCTCATATGTCCAACAAACATTCCCAGCTGAAAATGTTAGTATTACATTCAAAAACCTCAGGGAACCAATTTATTTCAGCTGATTCGTGAAGAATAGTGGTTCAGGGCATTCCTGGAACATTTGCGAAACTTGCTGTAAGCACTCACCAAAAAGATCAATAATGTAATCAAACAAAATCGAGAAATTATTGACAAACCAAAAGCACTTACTGGCATTATTTTGTGCCAACCGTTCATGAAACTTCCTATTCAAATGAGCTAGATCCAAATCACTTAAAAATGAGGTGATGCATGAGCTAGGACAAGTGCCTGTTTTTTGTAGAAAAACTTCACCATTCCAGTGCAGAAAAGTAGAGGCAAGGTGAAACTTCAGCACATCCAAGAGGCCAGAAACAGAAACACCACGCTCGTTTTGGAAGTCAACCGCGTTAGTTTCAGCAATTGCCTTTTCAATGACATTACAAGTGGTTTTTGAAGAAAAGCTTATTAGAGATCCTCTATGCCGATTGACAAAGATCACCGAGAATCTGCAAAGAATTGTTCAACAAAAAGGATCATTGATCAGCAACAGCTTTAGCTGACTCTGAAGCCAAGAGGCAACACACTTCTGCCATGTGTCCCATTCAGAGATTATTACACAAAAGGGCATATTATTCTTATGCGTCTTCACAGAAAAAAAGTAAAATCAGCGCCAACCTTTTTTGTTTGTTAACAAACAAAAAAGATTTTTCGGCCACTACTTGTTTCGAGTGGGGTGCCAGCCATTGTTCAGAAAGACAAGAGTTCTCGCGTCCTACCCTAACGAAGGTACAGGACTCGTAATTGATGCTGCTAGAATTGCTCAAGCCAGCTGAATCAGCAAACCATCAATAGCTTTATCTGAAAAAGAATTGGCGTATCTAAATTTAACACGTGAGGGTCCGGAGTGAGCACGTAGTTTCTTGCAGTCTCTTTTGAGTGTTTCGCTTTTGTGTGATTTTTGTTTTCCGCTTAAACAAGTGATAATATCTTTTTTTTGTAACATATACATGTGCGTCTTAGCAGTATTAAACAAGTTAAAACTCAGCGCTCGTTCTAGTCTCTAGTGTTCGTGGTGGGAAGTTTTTCACGCTGAGAAGTTTGCTATTAAAGTAACAACTATCCCGATCCCACACTTTACTTCAAATTATCTTCAGTAGGCGTTTACAAAGCGGTTTTGACAAAAGGAGGGCCATATAGTAGTAGTTAAAGTCACCTAAGCCAGTGGTTCTCCGGCACCAGAGCCTCGCAAAGCCAAACGAGCCCCATTCTATTTAGTATAATTATCTACGGCCAAGTTTGGTTATTTGAATAAACCCTGAATTTATAATTTTGTTGCCTAGGGAAATAAAAGCCAAGCATTGGTGCTGTAGTGCATGGTGATGCACTAAAAAAGAGCAAACTTCAATACTGAATTTCATATCTCTTTATTAACTCAGTTTATTTTGAACTACAACACAAGCAGGCGAGGAAGAGCGTTTAGTCTACAGTGACGTGCTACACTTTTTATCTAAGCGCCAGAACTATCAGAACTATCCACAGCCATGTTTCTAATTATACATGTCTTGAATAAAGGTTTAGTTCAAAATATGTGTCCACCGTCTTTTCCACTTTCCCTAATTTTATTCATTGCTGCTGTGTGCCATTATTTCTTTCAAAAGAATTATATGATTGCTCAAACAAAACCTGACTTCGCTAGTACTGACATATTTTACGAAATGTAGGACACTAAACCTCACTGGTCCTAAAACCAGAACAACCAGGCCGCGCCTATGGCTTAAAGCAGGCACAAAATAAGCAATCAAAGAAACTTTCATGTGTGCCGACAGGCCCGTTCTATGAAGAGGACCGGGAACAGAGTCGAAAGAAATACAAAATAGAAATGAAACTGATGCAGCTAAAGCACCAGTGAAAAAGCTCGTCACTGGGCCAAAAGTCACTACACATCATAAAAAAGATGGTTCTTCTCAGCAACGGAAGCGTCGGTCCACGAACCACAGCTTCTTTGTCCGATCATCAAATATAATTGAGTGGTTACAGCTGAAGGGCGTGCCGCAAAGCGCTGTACGGACGCTATAGAACAGGGTCACTTTTGTAAATGTTGTAGTTCTACAGGGAACATTGCTTTTACAATACAGTCGCTAACCGTGTCGGCGGCTATCAAGCATTTTGATGCTGCCCTATGTTGAAACAGTAAGCAACTTTTTTGAGTATTTTAAGGACGACAATTGTTAAAGCTTTTGTCAATTGCTGCGACAAATGCAGATTCGTGTAGATCATTGTATTTCGCGTCACCTTTGGTGCACTTCACCTGGTTTCTGAAGAAACACATAAAATAGGATGTGTGCCAAAAACGTATCCAACAATTACTGAGGGTGTATCAATGTCGGGCAGTTTGACTCTAAAATAGTTGGACAGGGTTGTGAAAAAAAAATTTAGACAGATTATTAGCGCTAAATATTTCGCACGGCAGACTTTGTAAAACTATTAGGTTGTTTCTTGACACCAAGATTAGACGCCATACAAAGAATAATTTAGCTCGTGACGCAGAATGCAAGCTCTAGTTTCACTGCCTCGATTAGTGCGTGGCGTATTTAAACACTTAGTTCACTTGAATAGCTGTAGGCTCTGTACATATACACACTTCTCAAAAATTCTTCGAGAAATCCACAAATTATTTTATGTAAATAAACTCGGTTTTATAGTAAGCCGTAGTTTTTCTCCAGCATACATATATTCTATATTGCTCTCCCATGACAATCTTTTAACATACGTTTTTGTTCTTATGACCTTTGGAAAAATTGTGCAAAAGAGAGTTTTCAGGAATCTACGCCTCAAAATAAGGCGCAAGGTTGTCACTAAACGCTGTGTTTGTAAGATGTCTTAGATCGTTAGAAATGCATGGTGTAGCTGCTGCTAAATTTAGCGTTGGTTTTTTAAGCACATTGACGACTAAAGGGCAATTTGGTGAATGGCTTCTTTCTTTCATGACATGCAAAGAAAGCTTATGCATGGGTCATGCCCTCCGAAACACTCACGGGGTAAGATACAGCGTGATATACGCAACGCGCAATAGTGTGTATTACACACAAGTGCGTGATGTATATTGGATCAGAGAATACTGCTTGGTCTTGCTTTGTTAGCCAAGAAGGACACGTGGTGAAAATATTACTGCCTAAACCTATAAGGCTTCTGGCTTCGCCAGGCTGTTCGCACTGTACACAATCGGGACAATGCATTCGTCACTCGAAATTCGACTACCGTATACAGGCGCCAGCTTTGACTGGCTCCACCTGACTCATTTGTATGTATGCCATGTCATTAGAACTGCTGCAGATTATTCTGTTGGAGCGGACCGGACTATCGAAGAGGACGAAGTGGAGATCAGCACGCGCCGGGAATGGATAGCTTGGTCTCCATGCAGAATAAATGGGTCGCCTCTGTCTAACGTCGGCACACCAGTTATTTTGTTACATTTTGTTGCCGTGAATCTCGGGAGGAAGGACCTTCGGAGGTGAGACGGAGCGGACTTCACGAAATTCGACCATTGTCGTAGCCTCGATGACTTTTGTGAAGCCGCCGCGGGCAAAGCTGTTGTGCGAGGCCTAACCACCGCTGAGACTTGGGAGCCCGACTCCGGTTGCCACTAAGACTACTAGCAGAACCCATGGACGGACGTCAGTGCAGGCATCGTGTAGAGGTTCGCGAGACGGAAGCCCTCACGTCTCCTTCGGCTCTGTCCCAACTCGCCCTTCATGACGACAGTCCGATGTTCACAAGTGAATACAGTCCATAGGTCAACGACGTGAATCTTGACAGTGCAGCCCGTGAGTGCAGGCATCGTCTGAAGGTTCGCAAGACGGGAGCCTTCACGTTTACTTCGGCTCCATTCTGACTCGCCCTTCACAACGACGGCCCGATGATCGCAAGGCACGACAGTCCATGGAGGTCGACTACGTACATCTTGAAGGTGCATCAACGTGAGTGCAGGCATCGTCTGGGGGCTCGCGAGACCGAAGCCCTCACGTCTACTTGGGCTCCGTCCTGACTCGCCCTTCACGACGACGGCTCGATATTCGCAAGATCACGAAGAACAACAGCCCGACAATTTACATATATTCGTTGTGCGAACCGTCTGATTTGGATGCCGAGTTGGCTCCGATTTCGCCCCGTGACACGGCTGACCAGTGACTTCTCCCGTTTCCGACACTTGACCGGATCATGGAGGCCCTCTACGAAAGGCGGAATCAAACACGCAAGGCTGTCACGCAGGTGATCGCAGATATCGGAGAGCATTGGCATATGAACCAATCAACAGTATTTGAGTTGAAGAAGTTTCACCAGGTTTTGACTGAACAGTACGAGCTTCTCAGAGGAATTGATGAGGAGAATGCGAACATAGTTGACATTGATCATTTGGAATCGAAAATGGAAGAAGCCGAAGTTTATGAACGCCAGATGATTCTACTAAGGGTGAGAGCGGAGATGCAGAAAGGGCTCGGCAAAGTCACGTGGAAACGATAAAACAATGGATGAGAGCAGAAGCAGAAAGGAAAATACTCTCTTCGTCTCCTTCACCACCATCTAGCCATTACGTGCCGAATAGCAATCTTGTAGCACAGAAGCTAGATGAGTCGGCCTCAGAACAAAAGGGGGAATATAACAGCAGTATACAAACCAGGGTTCTCAGGACAGAAAAGGCAAACCAAGAACCCAAGACTAAAAAACAACCTTCAAGAGAATAATCTGCAACACCCTCCCAGGGGGGCCAAGATGACTCGCACACTTAGATGAAGTCTGGACTACTCTATGTTGTTCTAATCCGCATTATTATTCAACAAGGACTATAATTACCCGCGTTTGCGGGCATTGTGCTGTACTGATGACATTGACACTTGCGAGCATTAGCACTTGTACTTTTACTAAAGATGGGTGTACAACGATGCGTGCTCTTTTTTCCTCAGTTGCCCTTCAGTTAGATGTTGTCAGAGTTTTTTCAGTTGGTAAGTTGAACGCCTTATGAGAGCACGCAGACGGCCACGTCCGAGTCAGGGAATCGCTTGCGTAATCAAGTGCTGAGGATTACTGACTCTGAGATATTGCTTGGTGCATGTTAGCCAGTTACAAACATTACCTGTGTAGCTTGTGTCTGAATATGTTAATGTGCAATAAAGTTGACTTTTTTATTCTTTTTGCATTCTAATGATTTGTATAACATTCGCAGTCATGCAGCCAGAGATATCTTCAGCAAGCCGCATCTACATTAGTTTCATGATTTTATGCCTTATGGATTCGATCTGGTGCTCACGGGAAGTGAATAAAAAAGAAAAGACACAAAACAATCAATCATTATTGTGGTATTTTTATGTGGAGTCAGAGTGCTGTAGGATTCTGCCACCTTGTGGTTATAAACCTCTGCTTTGGTGAATTGTCCAGCAACAGCAACGAATTTAGCACTGCCGTTGGTTCCGTAATTTATTGTTACAAAGAAAAAGTAAACACGAAAACGTGAGCCCTGTGTTGAGCCAATATGATGGCAAGGCAATGCACTTCAATCCAATCAAACTGATGCCTTACAGTAGTCAAGTTGAGCGCAGTCGGAAGGACACATTGAATGATAGTGGTTAGGAGTGTCCCCACGTGCCTCTTATAGTCGCGGAAGTTTTTAACGTTAACGGCCGCGGAGGAGATGAAGAATGGTTTCTTCATTACATGCGTGACGTGCACTCACTGAAACGAGTGTCGGCGAAACGGAAACTGCTCACCATGATAAGAGAACCGTGCTTCGATCTGGCCTTTGCCAACTTCGACGTCAAATGTGTGCAGGAATCTCCCAGCGTGCACTTCACCGATCACAAGGCCGTGGTAATATATGAGTGTGTATCAACGTTACACACTGATACGAGAGAGAGGGCACACGTCCTTTTTCGTGATTTTCTTCAGGCGGCAAGAATCGACGCAAAAACGTAGGGTCCCATTCACCAATATTATGAGTGACACCCATGGACACTTGGGCTGCTGAATGATGTCATTGCGTAGCATTTCGTCAGCCTGTTTTTTTATGGCGTTGCGTTCGCGCGTTTTCACATCAAGGTATGGGACTCGCCGACCTGGTCGTTCAATTTCTTCTGTACGTTGCGATTTTTCGCGACTGAGGTTTGTCGAACTCTCGATGATGACAAGAAATTCTTGAATTGCAGGAGGAGAGACTTGAGCTAGTGTTGCGCGCACTTAGAAATGCTCAGGTTGACGTCGAAATCTAGTTCGGAACCTCGACTTGACGAAGCAGCATCAAAAGCACCAAAGAGGGTGAATGAATTGCTGGATTTTACGAATTAGTCGATGTAGGGGACCGTTTTGCCAACATTGAAGTGCCTATATTCTTGGCTGAAGTATGTTAGCACCAAATTTGCTTTGCTGTCCCGCAGCATGGCGTTGCATCATGGGATGGAAATCGCACAGTTTATAAGTAGGTTCTGATCACCATCGATGACGCCTTCAAAGATTGTTGTTTTTTCGGTACCAACGTAAATGACGCTGTAAAAAGACGGGGTGACCTGCTGTTCTATTACATTCAATACGTCGTCCTCCAACGCAGTATAGGGCAGCGCTTTTTCTGAAGTTAGTGCTACAGATCCACAGCTCAGGCGCCATAGCAATTCCGGAAGTTGTCCCTAGTATCACTTCCCTGGAGCACAGTTGTAGAGTAAGAAAGCTCGCTGGATACCTCCGGTTGTTGATTGTGACTGGTTGTAAAAATTCCAGCAGCGTTATAAGGTGGCTTCCAGTAGTATGGATTTCGTGTTCATACCAAGCTGTACTTAATTTCTTCTGGTTGGTGGTAAACGCCCCACTAATGATGGAATAGGCAGCACCAGTGTTGGTGAGAGCGGTGACGTTGTGACCGTCGATGAGATTGTGGAGGTCACTTTTTCTTCGTCTTCAGTTGCGGGTGGGCCATGGCATCAGGTCACGGCTACATCGGTTTGCTCCGCTGCTTCCACATTGCTTCATCAGGTCTTATTCTGGCCGCGAAGTTTCGACGTCGGAGCAGCATGTGGGCTACGGCAGGTTCTTGAAATTTCATCGTGTCGTCGTTGGTGGTAGAGGATCTTTGGTAGTTTGTCCTACAGCAACTGCAGCTTATATGCAAAAATGCTGGGACAAGGGAGAAATACCGCAAGCTTGGAAAATGGCCAATGTAGTCTTCATTCCTAATCCAGGGAAAAAGCTCAGTCTTGAACATCTCAGACCCATTTCTATCACATCTTGCGTAGGAAAATTGATGGAGCACGTCATCCAAACAAGACTGACTAGGTTCATGGAAGATGAAAACCTGTATCCTGATACTATGATAGGCTTCAGATCCCACCTATCGACGTCCGATATTATGCTACAACTAAAGAGGAGATAATAAACTAAAAGACTGTTGACACCAAAGTAATTGTGGGTCTGGACGTCTCCAAGGCGTTTGACAATGTCAAACATGAAGCCTTACTTAAGAACCTTAGTGCGCTAAACCTAGGCGTCAGGACATACAACTACGTGAGGGGCTTTCTCTCAAATCGTACAGCCACTATCAGCATGGGAGGGCAGTCGCTCGAAAACATTAAATTAGGGAATAAAGGGACGCCACAAGGGTCTGTACTCTCTCCGACTCTTTTTAATATAGCGATGATTGGACTTCCTGAGAAGTTGGAAGGAATCGAAAATGTGCATCACACAATATACGCTGACGATGTGACGCTGTGGATAAACAGGGGTAGTGACGGACATATTGAAAGCGCAGTTCAGGCGGCTATAGATACCATCGAACAATATCTCGAATCACTAGGGTTAAAATGCTCGGCAGAAAAATCAGAGGCTCTTTTTATACCATCGCAAAAAAGGAAAACACACAATCCCATCGGAAGGGGTTGTGACATCGCTTTACGAGTGAATGGTAATGCTACTCCAACCGTAGACAGTGTTAGAATTCTAGGGATGCGCATACAAGCAAATGGAAAAAACACTGAAACTATCCGGAGACTCGAAGCTAGTGCGAACCAGACGTGCCGCCTCCTTAAGCGCATTTCTAACAAGAATGCGGGGATGAAGGAAGCCAATCTTTTACGATTAGTTCAAACTTTCGTGATAAGCCGTGTACTATACGTTGCCCCTTATCTTAAATTAAGTAGAGCAGAAAAAGATAAAATTGAAGCCATTTTAAGAAAAGGCATCAAGACTGCGCTAGGGCTTCCCCCGAACACTTCTACGGTTAAACTTCTTAGGCTGGGTGTCTCCAACACTTTAGATGAACTAATAGAAGCCGCCATGATGTCACAGCACCAAAGACTTTTGAGAAGTAGAACAGGGAGGAAAATTATGGAGCGCTTGGGATTCGAGCCCACGGACTGTTCCAGGCAGACCGCTAGCATACCTAAATCAACTAGGGCAAGACTGAAAATTATACCGCTGCCGAAAAACAAGCATCCAGCGTTTCATGAAGGCAGACGCAAAGCTAGAGCTGTAGCCCTGCAGGCGAAACTTGAAGGTCGATCTGGCGTGCTTTACACGGAGCTTCAGAATACGAAAGAAAGGGAGCACACACAGCGGTAGTGGTTCGCGAGAGCGGGGACCTGGTCTTGTGCTGCACCTCTATGAGCACAACCACCACAGAGGCAGAAGAACTTGCGATTGCTTTGGCAATAGCTCAAAAAGGCACACGAGTGATTGTTAGCGGCTCTAAGTCAGCCATTAAAAACTACGATATGGGCAGGATTTCTGCTATAGCCCCCAAAATTCTAAGACAAGGACCAGTACCTGCAGAGCTGATCTCACTAGTATGGTCCCCGGCTCATCAAGGTCTGAAGGGAAATGAGAAGGCGCACGCGATCGCCCGAGGGCTGACTTTCCGGTCGATCGACGCTGACCCGCCGCCTTCGCGCGAGCAGTCCCTCTCCACAAGAGACGAACTAAAAACATTTCACGAAATCACCGCACACTATAAACTCCTAAATTACCGCACACTATTAACTATAAAAGATTTATGCAAAGGCAGCTAAACAGCTGAGCAAAAAGGAGGAAATTATGTGGCGAAAATTGCAAACTGGGGTGTTTCCAAACCCTCACCTGTACAGTAAATGGCATCCGGAAGTGTTCAACTCCAGATGTGCGCACTGCAACAGCACTGCAGGTTTAGTGCACATGGTATGGACCTGCCCATCCTACAATGATGCAAGTAGAAACGTAGAATCCTGGGAGGCCTTATTACACAGCCGTGACGCCGAAGAACAGCGTCAAGTCATCGGTCTCGCCCTGACCGCCGCCGAGCCCCAAGGGATTCTGGCCGATGGCTAGGGGGATGATTGAGGGCAGAGGCCGAAGCCTCCTCCCCCGTCAATCTCTAGACGGGTGCAATAAACGTTATTTCTCTCTCTCTCTCTCTTTCTCTCCTACAGCAACCACACCTCCAACGGTTGTGGCCCTTAGTTTTTCGAGTAAAGGCTCCGAGATCAGCCCCCCGTAGAGCCGCCGTACTAGCCATGCTGAGGTGAGGCGTAGCGGCATGGCGTAGGACGTAGAAAAAATTGTCGGGCATCTTTCGCGTTCCCGCGATGTAGTGAGCGATGTCCTGTGGCCTCTCAAGCGCTGGGGAGGCGGTCCGTTGGCGGCGAATTCACGCATGCCCATCTGGCCGTACTATCAGCGACAGTAGGCGTGACCTGCAGGCTGCTTCCCTGCAGTAATAGCAGAGAGGCTGGTTGTCTGGGCATGCCAAACATCCGTTTTCCTTGGCGCGCTGCGCTGTCCAGTAGGTGAACGCTGAGGCTGTGGTGGTCGTGGCGCTGGCGGCGTTGTGTTGCAATGGTAGTGTGATAGTGTGGCGTCGTGGCGTTGTCGCGGAAGTGGAACGAACGGCGGACTGCAGCAGCATAGATCATAGCTTCCGCCTGTTGCTGTAACACATTATAAACTCCAAGCGATCGATGAACTTCTTCGCGGACAATGTCTACAATTGATTCAACTTAGGTCTCCAACAAAGGCAACAGCTTCTGTAGCTCCTCCCGCACGGTCTTTCGAAATGTTTTACGTATGTTATCGGAGCCGAGGATGTAAATAGCTTCACTGTCTTTCATCAATCGGCAATCGTACTGGTGGTTGAGAATATCGACCGTCGTCTCAATCATCCTAGCCTTCGAGACAAGCTTTTGAACTGTTTTGGATGGATTCCGCACCAGCCTAGTGAACAGGTTTTGCTTGACTTCTCGTATTAGTTAACAAACCTTCTTCTCCATGGTTACTGATAAAAACTGAATAGAACGAGGATTCGGAATAAAGAGGTTAACGGGTGGGCTTTTCCAAGGGGACGGCGGCTCGTTTGTTTTTCTAGATAGTTGCGGCACTTTCCGCCTGTCGATGCGTTGCGGCACTGTGGCACGATAGTGCCGAAACGCACCACGGATTATGTGCAAGCACTGCGCAAACTGTCACCTTGCAGCACTTTGCGAAATATGGAAACCATACAACCAAGCGAATGCTGACAACAGTAACACAACGAAAAGTGACAGCGTGCCAGTGATCACCAGTGCTGCCTGAAGCAGTTTTACGTCTCCATCACCAGCAGTTCTAATGCAAACGCCTACAGAATGGGCGTCGGAAAGGCACAATGCCGTGTTGGTTCGTGTACTGCTTCACGCTGGCAGCCAAAGGACATTAATACGCTATGACGTATACACGAGACTCGATCTACCTTCCGTCGGCACAGAAGACTTGTCTCTGCGAACGTTTGGCAGTTCCAAACTTATTGCAACTACCGTGCAACTACCGATACCAATCCGTGAAAATCAAGCTACACAGTCGCTTCGATTCACCATAAATCACAACTAATGCTCTGGAGGCGCCAGAAATATGCACGGTGAACATACCAGCACTCGGAAAACATCTTTTGATGCAGTTGCACGAACACAAAATGCTTGTGACTGATGAACCACAACTTGGAGATCGACCAACTCGCAACATCAGCGTCATCCTCGAATCGGACAACTATTGGCGGACAGTGATTGGGAGAATTGACGCCTGAGATAGAACCTATGCACGGTTGAGATTATCTTTGGTTGGCTAGTGCAAGGCATCTACTAAGTAGACACTGCTAACAACTCGCATAACAAGAACAGCACGCGGGTTCTATTCCTATCATGGGGGCGCCATTGGCAAGCCACATCATTTATCACTGACTCAACAAAGACGTGGTGATTCGGGGCGAGAAGTATCAACGACCCTCTGGAAACCACCAGTGCATTGACGTGCAAACCACTGAGGTGTACCGGTCTTTCGTTGTCGCGGAATCATTCTCAATGGCCTTCGAAAATTTTGTCCACTCTCTCAACAGATGCAATTATTAGAGCGATCAGGGAAGTGACATCAACCTAAGCCAACACCATGGCGATGCCCTATACGCACTCCTGCGAGTTTCTACGCCCCAACTGGATCATGATACTTCACCGTAACGCCTCGTCAGAGGAGCCGTATCTAACAAGAGTGAACGTTTCAGAGTTGAACAAGACAGAGATACACTGAACGAGACAGAGATGGTTGAAGTTTGTCGAACACATGACATTCGTAAGCGAAATTATGGCCTTGGAAAGAGGACTAGAAGATCAGAAGTCATCTAGAATTTTCACATCAGTTCGACTTCTCGGCCGTCACTCACTACTTCGTGTACGAGTATCGGCATCAACAGCTGGACAACACTGAGGAGAAGCGGCACCTGGCCTTGTTTCCTCCTGATCACCGGTTAACCCAGTTCTTGGTTGACGCAGCGCACGAACGCCTGCTGTATGCTGCAATTAAGCTCAGCATGCTGGTGGAAATCGTAGCGTCAGTCAAAGGTCATCCACTCCCGTACTCAGAGGTCACATCAATAGACACTCCAATACTGTCCCACTTGTTAGTCAACAGTCACCCCACAGACGTAAGTACCTTGCTCCAGTGTCGCTGCTTCCAACCTTCGCAAATAAGCGTGGCAACAGACAGATCAACTACGGAACCTGTGGAAGCGGCAAACGAAGGAACTTCTAAGGTTTCTGTGTACTCGCTATACAGAAGGCCTACGCCGTCTCGTAGTGCAAAGTCTGACAACCTTGTCCTGGTAGATTTAAATACGCTGTCTCAAGGGCATGATGAGTCGCGTGATTAGGGCGTTTTTCGGAAACGACTTTGCTGCTCGTTCTTTTTTGATACCACTGATGAACTGACAGTAAGTGCGAAGTCCTGTGCAGCGACTCTACTTCCTAGATAGTGAGCTATCTCAGAGGACGTTCCATTTTTATGCCGACATCTGACGGTGACACGGCCAGGCACCACGAAAGCCGTGGAGTTCCACAAGCCGCCGTCCTGAGCCCCATGCTTTTTAACATAGCACTCATTGGTCTTGAAGCTGAGCTTCCCGAAGTTGTCAGAACCAGTGCGTATGCGGACCACATATGCATATGGGCATCTGGAGCACCGCGATCACAGCTGCGAGCAAGGCTACAACAAGGCACATCAATAACATCTAAGTACTTGCGTCGTCAGGGCCTGGAACTTTCAATAGAAATATGTGCTGTATTGGCATTTACGAAGAAATCAATGTCGCGGTAACCAATCTTCGCTCACGGAGCGGTGATTCCCGCGGTCAAGCAGCACCGCTATTTAGGGGTCGTCATTGATCGCAACCTGTCCTGGTAAAAGCATGTAACTGTGCTACGGAACAAACTGATCAGTTTTGTGTATGTTCTTTATGTTATAGAAGGACTGAGATGGGGCCCTTCAGAGAGAAGTCTTCTGCAGTTATACAAGACATTGTTTGTGGGCTATATACGGCACAGCTCACCTGTACTTTCCAGCATGCGGGCAACGTGCTTTCGTACTTTAGAGAGCGTTCAGGCACAAGCACTGAGAATATGCCTTGGCCTGCCATGGTGCACGTCAACCTCTGGAACTATAGAGGAGTCACGCATCTACCCTATGCAGGTTTACACGTGCTGTGAGCCTCTTCGAGTTCACCTTCGTCTGCTGACCCAACATGCACAACACCCGTTGTCTTCGCTACAAGTGGACCGACCAGGCTGTACCTACTCGCGATGCCTCGATACGCATAGACTCATGATCCCTTGAGGCTTTGCACCTGCCGTAATCACTGCAGTGTCTCCATGGACATTGATTAAACCGCTAGTGTGCCTTCACATACGTGGAATTTCATTTAAGTCGCGTGTTTCTTATAATGCCCTCAAGCAACTCACCTTGGCACATTTTGATGACCGATACAGCGACTCTGTGCACATTTACACCGATGGATCCGTAACTTCATCCGCCTCAGCTGCAGCCTTCGTGATCCCTCAACTCGGTGTTTCTCGACCGTACAAATTAGATCACAGGTAATCTTCGACAGCTGCAGAACTTGTTGCTATACAGGAAGCCATAAAATTGGTGAACGACCAAGCACCACGTAAATGGACCATTCTGTCTGATGCAAAATCAGCGCTTCAATCTATCCATTCTCACTCAAGAAGAGTGCAATTTTACGAGTTAGCATTTGGAATCATCCAAGCATTTTATCTAACACACAGGAGCGGTCACTTGGTTACACTTCAATGGATTCCTGGACACTGCGGCCTGGTTGGCAACGAAACAGGTGATAGCGAAGCAAGAGCGGCAATATACAACGCTCCTATGTACGTCAAAGTACCGCATTTGCGAAGTGATGTCAACACATTGTTGAGATCACTCATGCGCGAATGCGCTGCTACTTACTGGTCGCTACCAGATCACCGGAACAAGCGTCTGCATAAACAGACCCCATTATGACATTTCGTCTTCCAGATAAAAACAGCCAAAGACATGCTAATACCCCGCACTGGATTCGCCTCGGCGTCGCCTTCACTGGCCACTACAACCACCTAATCGGCCATGCGGACGGCCCGAATTGTGAGCGCTGCCAAGTGCGCGAAGCTTTGGCTCACATTTTGTGAGGGCGCATTATACATGGCGCAAAGAAAAATGCTATGTGCAACGTTGACAAGCATCGGACGAACGCCATTAAGTGAAAGCCACTTATATTGTCAGCAATGAACGACCAAACAGTGTCAAAAACTGCTATATAGGCTGTTTTAGACTTTATAAAAAAGCACTGGACTAGATACTAGACTGTAGGGTACTACGCTAAGTGGCTACTGTACACACGCACCACCTCGTCTTGTCCCCATCATCACCCTTCATCCCTCTTTTCTTCCCCCTTCCCTTATCCCCTGTGTAGAGTAGCAGGCTAGAGCGAACTAGCTCAGGCCGACCTCTCCGCCTTCTAATAAATTCTCTCTCTCTCTCTCTTTCTCTTCTAGAGGTGCACTCAAGCAACGCGTCCACGGGAGTGTGATAAAACCTGTATAGGAGGGTGTGGTGGAGTGCGTGTACGGCGCTTGCTTAGGACAGAGCCACTAGAGAAGAAGAACGAAGAAGTGGCGTTCCATCAATAAACCGTTACCGAGCGCACGTATCTCTGCCCTCTACTGTCACGTCAGCGTCAATGCGGCGGAACACATGGACAACCTCTTCCTCAAGATTGTCGTGCTTTTGTTTAAATGTCCCGCTTGTGTTTTCAGGAAAGCAGTGGCCCTTTTTTTGTACGACGCTTGCAAACACGTCCAAAAGCTGGTCCAGAAGATGTCCCATGTTGTCATGGTGAACGTTCTGTTCTCAAACCAGGTCTTTGTTGCGTCCTCCTGGTAAAAGTACACGTGACGTAGCTTTTCATCTCGGTCCCACTTGTTGAAGGGAGACGCTCGGTCATACTTCTCTAGCCAGACTCGGGGCCTTCAAATGATGATCAGCGGAAGGTCGGGGGCTCCCTTGGTTGCTGCATTTCGATCATTGCGGACGTTGGTACAGATGTAGTCATAGTTGTTGCAGTATTTGTCATGGTTTTCGGTTTCCGAGTCTGATCGAGTACAACACCATACTCTGGATGTAGTCCTTGCTGCCTGTGGCTAGCTCACTGATCGAAGTCGGTGTCGACGTCTCCTTCACGGTGTGGACTTGGCTCACGACTGGAGGCGAGTGTTTAGTACAAGGACCGGAAAGCACATCAATCAGATGTCACCCGTTTCTTACGTCGATGAAGGAAGCAGACTGGATGTTCAGATGAAACATTTTTGCTGGCTGACCTTGTGGCCGGTAAACGGAAAGCCAGATTACAGCAAGACGCTGGCACTGTCAGCGGCGAACAGACGTCAGCTGAGCATTACTGAAGATGAAACGGGCAACACGAAACTTGAGTAGAAAATGTGGCCATATCCTTATCCCTAGTTTGTTCCCTGACACATTTTCCACGCTTGTTGTTTTTTAAGGTCACCCCCATCATATGCTCCCCATCACAGGCTGCACCACCCTCAATTTAGACCGAACCCTCTCTGTACACCACTTTTTTTGCTTCGTAGGTAAGTGCCGGTGAGATGCACCTGTTATATATCTTCCTCTTTTGGGTTAGCTTGGAGCGGCTGTGCTTTTTGAACGTACGGTCAGAAGAACGAGGCCAAAGCTCCTGAGAAGCTGCCACGAGCAGCACGGAACTAAGCACCCAACTCCTTGCCGCCGAGAAGTTCCGGTGCATCGCTGAGAGGCTCCAGCTCCTGGCGCCATCCTGAGTGGAGCATCTTGGAAGAGCGAGCGGGCCTCCGGTCCTGTCCAGTTTCTGCCATCTTTGGACTAGAATAAAGTTCCAACTCAGTGCATGGCTTTAACTTCGTGTTCCCTACATGCGCTTGCTCCACAAATAGTCGCGGCAGGCTAAACACAAGACACGACACGCGTTGCGCTTTCCTGTGGCCGGGAAGTGGTGTTCAATAACTCCCACATGTTGCGAGTAGGTGACCGTAGCCCAAGTTAAGCGTCCAATCAGTCACACTCTTCTGGCTCTCACATCGCTTTCTTTGGTTACGTTTTCACCGTAAGCTACGATACCTACTACAAGCATGTATGACTACAAGGCTTTGTTTTGTTTATTCATTTGAGAGGGACCTTAGTCGTCAGAGTGCAGATATATTACTAATTGTCAACACGAATGCATTCACGTTAAGTGGTACAATAGCTATCAAAATCAATAGAAATTTCACAAGGTCTTTATTATTTATGTACAGTAAATAATGAAATATTTCGTAAGAAGATAGATAGACAAACTCTTTTATTAGGAAAAGGGACGTACTAGGATCAGGTCGAGGAGGGGGAGGGAGAAAGGCACACACTAACTCACGCGCGCCAAGCTGTTGCTAATGCCAAAACACCCTAATGTGACAAGCTGGTGAGGGTTCCCGAGAGTGTCCCTTTGAAGCGCTTCCAAATCGTGATGTAGCGAAATTGTGTTGTTCTTGTGGTAATTATGTAGTGCAGGACAGTGTAGAATGAGGTGTTCCCTGTTGGCCAAGCATTAGGAGTGGCATAAGGTACATATGCAGGGATGAAGGTTTCCGGCCCCCTCTTCCGGTCCGCAAGAGTCTGTATTTATTAATGATGGGGGGGTAGTGCCTGCGTTTGCAAGTACTTTGTTAATGAATATTTTCTGGAATCGGGTGAGGAGGAGGTTCCGACATATTCAGCTGCTCCCGGTTAATGTACTTGAGGAAGCACCAAAGGCGTGCCATTTCAAAATGAGAGCCGGGTGACATATTAGCTTAGGGGTGGCCACCAAGCTCAGGAAATGCCCGCAGGAGATGTCGGAGAAGATAAAGTAGATCTGCATTTTTAGGTAGCAAGAGTGTGTGCCACCTTGTTACCTCCTCCTGAATCTCCACGTGATCCAGTGTCTAGACAACTCTAGTGTCAATGTCGTTCTTCTTTTTGTGCAGCAAAATTTTACGGATGACATCTTCTGTATTTTGAGTTTCTATGCCTTTAACGCCTCAAATAAGTCTGTGTAAATAGTTGACAGTGCTATGTTATTCTGAAGGGCGGTCCAGATGTCCAAAACCTCTGCTTGTGTAGGCGTCATGTAGTCCATTCTGCACGTGTTGCGCTTGGCCTCACCAGTCGAGGATTTTTACTATGCTAGAGCAAAGCTCTGTTCGCTGAGTGCGGCACCAGTAAACATGGCATTGAGAGTGTACGAATTGTGCCGCTAAGACAGCTGTTCTCTGGCCGCAGAGGCTGTAATTGCGAGTTGTGCAGGGGTCTTGGAGTGGCACAGGTTAGGGAAGACTAGGACAGTGTCTTTTCTAGCAGTGTCCGGCAGTTCCAAGTGGACCCGTCGGGTGTCCTAAAGCAGGGCATCATGTCCTTCCATGCTTAATTGCAATATATTGAGTACGGATGTCTGAGAATTTCTCAAAATATCATCAATGTGGTGCACAGGCACAAGATCCTGGAGTTTTGGTGCAATGCTAAACTTCGGCAGTCCAGTAATAGGCCGGAGGACATGTCGGTGAAAACCTTCAAGGTTTTTGGCGCTTTTTTTCAGCGTTATAGGTGCCACTGTTGCAATTGATTGCGACTTCGATTTCGACCAATTGCGATTGATCAGGCAATGGTGGGGCAGGCGTATTATCGGGCTCCGCCAAATTTATGAGAGATGCGCTCTATCGCTTTTAGTAGCTTTCGTCATTTTTTACCTAGGTTGTCTTAAGATAGCCTGTATTACATCTGCGTTTGAGAATTCTGAACTTTTAATAGGCCCGTGCGTTGCTGTGGTTTGATGAGCTCCTAGTGTCAGTGTTATCACCTGCTCAGGTGGGAGGGCACTACATGTAACACTAACGCAGATCGGTTGAGGTTTCTCTGGCGTCAAAGTCAGGCCTAATCATGAAACAGCAGCTTGAAGTTCATTTGCCATATCCTGAATATTCGCACCATGGTCCTGCGCTACTGTCCAAATGATTATGTCATCCGTATATATGATATACTGGGCACCAGGGTTCGATTTCAGTTCTTGGGCTACCGTCTACATATCACCATTAAAAAGTACAGGACCCAAAATAGAGCCCTGAGGAATGCCTCGATTGTGGTAGTAAGTAGTACGGGTTATATCCGCATCGTTACGAAGTCGTATTGGTATCGCTTCCAAAAGAATAGCTATCCACTCAAATGTTCATTCGCTAGGGTTTACTTTTTGCTAGATTTCTGAGGTTGTGGTCCTGCTTGGCGTTATCAAATATTTCTGTACGCCAACAGCCAAAATATATTGGGGAACTGCACATCGTTAGTTCTGGTTTAAGACACTTCCAAACAACCACAGGCTGTTTTGCGTTGCAATATTGGGTCTGAAGCTGACTTGAGATGAGTAGAAACCTGGGTTTTATGTTCGATATAGTTTGTAATCGTCGTATGGATCATCCATTCAATCACTCTACATTTGGCTAGTGTAAGCGATATGGGGCGGAGATTGGCTATAATCGTAGGGTCGTGTGCTGGTTTTGGTATAGGATTGATGATCGACAGACGCAGTTTTACAGGAACTACTATCTGAGTCCACTACTTGTTGATGAAATCTAGGAAGGCTGGGTCTTTCAGCTTCTTCAGCAGATTGCGTAGCGTTTTCTTAGTGATTTTGTTATGGTGCGGTGAAGACTCACATCTGTCATGTTTTAATGCTGCATGAAGGTCTCCCAGCGTGAAAGGAGAATCTAGGTCTGTGTTTGTGAAATATATTATTGGCGTTTCGAGTGGAGAAGGTGCCGTAAATCTGGCTTTCAAAATGCCCCTCCATTTTCTTTTCGTGCTTGTCATTGTCATATCAGAATGCCAGTTTCTCGATTGATGAGGATGCTTTGTTTTTGCCAAGCATTTTGCGAAGAATTCCTTAAGGCTGCTTCATGGTTTTATTTTTCCGAGTAGCTCATCATGTTGTTTATTAGCATTGAAAGTTTCTCAGATAGGATGCAGAATCTGGTCGCGTCTGACCTTGGTCTTGTACTGTTGTGTGAGCTTGTTGGATTTTCTCTCTACAGCTACTATACACTGGTCAACGGCTTCATCACCTTCCTCACCAAACGTTGTTTTCTGTGGCAGCGCTAAGGTTGTTGCGCAAGAGTTGTGCGAATCCTTTCACAGTTCCCAATTTCGCTCCGAAACTATCCCGAAACTGGGACCAGTTTATAGACCGAATATGTCCTTGCTGCTCGCGAATTTTCTAAATAATAGAAAAAATACTGGAGTAATGATCACTGACCATGTGTTAGGGTGAATCTTTCAACTCTTCGCTGCTTTAGGGGTGGTGATCATTAGGTCTGAAGTTGTATCGATCTTCTTTGCATGCATCCCAGCCCTGGTGTGAACCGCAATTTGGTTGCAAATATAAAGCGGTAATGATTCCAGTTGAACAGCAAGAAGGCGTCATCTGAAATCAAAAGCAGCGAATCACCAGAAATAACTTTTGGCATTGAAGTCTCCACCTAGTATGATAAGAGTGCCCTTGGCCTCGTGCAAAAGCTGCTGTATTCACGCGAATTCACGTTGTGAAGTGGTGCAGCGACCAGGGCGTAGCCGACTGATGAGACCACTTGTGCCTGCTGCCTACCTTTCCCTGGCAGAGCGAGCTTCACCACCAAAATCTCCCTGTACTAATTGCTCGCTCGTGTGCTTCTCATAAGTATTGCAGTGCATTACCTGCTAACTAATACTGTCACCTGCCCCTTCAGCAAAGGGGCAGTATCAGAGGGCGTTTTGGCTGAATGAGTAACAGTTGGGTAGGCGAATGTCGGATAATTTTGCTGCGAGATTGGACCGGGCCCTTGTTTCTTGAAGCATAATGATGAGAAGTTCGTATGTCGAACTTGATGCTTTGATGCTTGAACACTCCGAAAGATACTCCTGCAGTTCAATTGTATGCATGTAATGTTAAAAATTGTCATGATATTGACCACTCACTTCCGAGCCCCTCCTGCTGCGATTGTGGGCGCGCGGTTAGTTCGTCTTGTATTCATCTGCAGTCGCTTTATTTGTGGGATTTCTCGTTCGTTTCCTTCATGATCTTGCATAGTTACTTCTTCTTGTTGCACCAAGGCCCACTCGATTGCTTTCATGCGGGAGTTCAGTTTCTCGAGGAGAAGCATGGTGATTTGGAGCTAGCGCCATAGAAATCGACGGTAATGCAGCCCATTTACACAAACTCGAGCGAGTGCAGCGCGCAAACGCGAGTCCGCCCGGCCAACGGATGGCGCCAAGCTGCTTGCGATCGACGGACGGGAAAGCCAACTGTAATGGCAACCAATTTTCACTGAGGTCCGACGCTAGCGAAAGGCCCGCCAGCCCGGGCTGGTGCACCTACAGCGCGCGACATGCTACAACCAAGCTCGTTACGAGAACCCGCAACGTGTTTTTGACGAATTCCAACCCAGCGACGAGGTCTCAGCCCAATATCGTCAGCCCAAGCTCATCGCGGCGGCGAAGACAGGCGAGCTCTCGATGAGCGAGCGTACGGGAGGCCGACAGCCATGGCGGCTAATTTCCAGGTGGTCGCAAAGCACAGGCGAACTGCAGACGTGCAAGCTGACCTTCGCGGTGCATTTTGTGCGTGCGATATACAACACGACTAAGCCCAATTCCAGCAAGCGCGATCCGTATCGCACACGCGACAAATAGAGTAGAATAAAAAATGATAACCTACTTGCGAAAGAATCCAGCACTGATTTCTGCCCTGAGTCGGACTGAAGTATATATCCGATAGGCCTGCTGTCTTCTCGGCTACCATGTTGGCCTTCCCAAATGTTGCTGTCGTGTGTTGGTCGTGACTACCTTGAAGCCAGAGATATACAGCGCGGCGTGGTGACGTGTCAAGGCTTTATCCAGAATTCATGGGTGCAGCGAAACGCAAAAGCAGCAGCCCACGCTTATCCAAGCGTACGCAAAAGCATCACGTCGTAATTCCTAGATCGCCGAATCAAGGCGGCCGTGTTAGAGCATTCCGAGCGTGACGCAACGCGAGCCGTCGCCAGCAAAGTACGGAGAAAGACTGAGCCAGGAGAGGAGGAGGACGGCTAGTGCCCTTGGCAACGCTTTTCGCACTGCCTGCATTCGCCGGGTGGTTCATCCCTTTTGAGCGTGTTTGATAGACTGTGGTTTGCACACGGCGCGCTTACCTGTGTGGTTTCTCTTCAACGGTCTATCCGTTTATCGCGCGCCCCTATTGGGCTCCATTACTCTTTTTTCGGGTAATTTTTTCTTGGAGAGTATAGACATTTGGTTTGCCGGCCGGACGAGCACGATAAAGTGAGGCCTACTCAACGACTCTAACCGCAGCTCGCCCTTGAGTCTTCGCATTGTGTATCTGCGGCAGTTGACCATGTCTGACTTCGATGGCTCGCTGTCCTCGTGATCCATGCTGTCTTCGGGACTTGTTGTAGTGAGTTACGTCTGTGTCGAGGGCGCTGAACTGACCAATGCTGCCGCAGCATCTGCTCCAAGTGGCGGGCGTGATCAAGGCCTCGTTGAGCTGGTGTTCCAATGTTCTGTTGCGATTTCAACCATACGAGAGGCTACGACTGCTGCCGTGGGTTGCTGCAGTCGCTGAAGTGAGTTCAATGGTGCAGAAGCGTTCACTGAGTCCATGGTGGCAGCGGGCTTAGTCAAGGACGCAACCGTTCACCGGTGCGGCCATACTCCAGCCGAGCCAACGCGGTGGGCCGAACACATCAGAACAGCGCGAATTTCCGTCGGTGAAGAAATGGTTGTCCGGTGATTGCCTAAGAATACACACACTCCACCTACTCTGGTAGTGTTCACGATCTTTCTAGCTGAAATCCGAAGGCATACGTTGAAAAATACACTAAATGCCACAAATACGAAAAGCCCATGTGAAGCACGTCTGAAACGGTCACCCGCTCAGAGCGTCTGTCTGTGAGAAGAAGCTTTACTTTTGTGTTTTACTCATTCCTATGTGAAGGGAATAAAGCACGCTTATCTTTATTTATGGCTCTTTCTATGCCATCCACCTGGTCGAATCTCACTAATCACTGTTAAGAAGACTGAAATAAGGACAAAAAGTGTATCTGAATGCCTTTCGGTAAGAAATTGGGATTGCCCTATCGCCTAAACATGCATGAGTATTCGCAGTATCCAAAGAAATACCAGGCAAGCAGCCCATCTGCCTTTTTGCATCAGTAGCATGGACAGCTTTACACTGCTACAATACAATAGCAGGCGACAGAGTTAATTAAAGCCAGCATGAAGCACTTTTGGCCACTCTTTTGTAAGCGAAGCGAATGCCTCTACATAGCAGGTATGCTCGTCGAAAGCTACAGACAACACACTTGCGAGAGTTCCTACCTCTAATCTGAATGTGTCAGAAATTGTCTGTATTTACATGCACATATTCTAGGTACCATAAACTCAGAGTGTGTGCATCAGATGCTGATACAGGGCGTTTATATAAGTCTCATTGGGTTGAAGCAAGCTTGCTAGTAGGTAATATCTGGTAATAGCGTCGGTAAACTGTGCTTTCCTAACGTTGTATTACATAGTTATTAGCTTTGTATTTATATATGTACGAAAAGACAAGGTTTAGGTAAACGATGTTTTTGAAGGGACGCAGTTATGGCTGACACATGGTAGCACTGAGTCTATGTCACAGAAAGCTTTTCAGTTTAATAAAAAAATGACATAACCCACGTACAGTGAAAATCAATGATATGCGAAGCATGAATGAGAAATGTCGATATGTCAATCCAAAATCAGAACAACGTTATGAGGTAGAGATAAAATAAGCCGTACATGAATTTTGTGTGTTGATTACTATGTTTGTATGAGTAGTTTACCTTCATCATTTATTCACGACACTGTATACCAAATTTGTTATATGTAGAACTAGCGATACAGCCGCGTTCATGCTATGAGCGTGGTATGTTGCCATGTTCCTACATGACACGCGTACGTGGCAGGATTATTATGTTTGCACCAGACATATATTTCGCCATTCATTGATGTGACATAACACAATACTTGGTATATGTGGAGCTAGCAAAACGGCCACGAGCGCATCATGAAGAGCCCAATATACTCCAATGTAGCGTTGGCTCGCGTGCACGCTGGTCACAGCGGCTCTACGTTCGCAAAACGTGAGCACTTTAGAGTGTAAAGCCTGGCGTGAGCGCGAAATGCGACATGTGGCATTTCGCCCCGATTCGTTACCCCGACAACACTGCGTATCCCTCCTTTCTTGACGGAGAGACGCCGAACGCGCTGAAACGCGCATGAGTCAAAGCGTCACCGCGAGGTGCGCGCCTGCGAGTATGTGGCAGTACCGGCGCGTGACGCCACGAAATGAACGCCGGCAAGCACGCGCACCACGTCACGTAGAATTGTATTAGCGCCTTGACAGTGGCTTGTAGTCAAGTTCCTACATGACACGTATCTCATGATTATCATGTTTGCACCAGTTACATACCTTCGTCATCTATTGGCGTGACGTAATACCAAATTTGGCATATTTGAAGCTAGAAAAACGGATGTTAGCGCATCATCAGTGTGACATGTAGTCATGTTGTTGCATGACACACAGGTCGTGATTTTGATGTTTGGATGTGTCATTTACCTATGTCGTCCGTTCGCGTCACGTAATACCGAGTTTGGTACATGTCAAGCTAGCGAAACGAACGCGAGCGCATCATGAGCGTACCTGTCATGCATCTCATCTTTATCAAGTTTGCACCACTATCATGCTTTCGTCATCTATTCACGTCCCGTAATACCAAATATGGTATATGTTAAGCTAACGAAACGGCCGCCAGCGTATCATGAGCGTGGCTTATAGTCATGTCGGTACATAACACGCATCTTTTGATTATCATGATTGCACCAGTCACATGCCCTTGTCATCTATTCACCTACTGTAAGGACAAGTTTTGTATACGTGACGCTAGCGAAACGGCCGCGAGTGCATAATGAGCGTAGCATGTAGTCATGTTGCTACACGACATGCATGTCATGAGTTTCATATTACGGTCTGTCGCTTGTGTTCGCTATGCAATCATGTCATACGATACCAGTTTTGCAACATGCCATGTGAACGAAACCACCGCAAGGAGTGCAGGAGCATCAAATGTGAATCATGACATTCATGACATACATATCACAAATTTCGTGTTATGTCTAGTCAAATATGTTTTTCATACAGTCATGTTATGCCATACCAAGTTTGGTATTGATACGATTATCAAAACGGCCAGGAGAGCTAAACGTCGTAGGTGGCTAGATAGATAGATAGATAGATAGATAGATAGATAGATAGATAGATGATAGATAGATAGATAGATAGATAGATAGATACGCTCAAAGTCACCGAATTTCGCTATGAAATGCTTCGCATTTAAAAAGACCTGATAATACGAGAAAATCTTGTCTTGGCAGTTTGAAATCGTTCCTATAGAGCTCTATGTGGTAAACTAGGCTTCAAGGTATCACATGACAAAAAAAAAGGGGGAGAATGTCACTCTCTAGTCTATATCTTTTTTTAAGAATGAAAACAAGCTGTGCAGAATTAGCTCTGTAAAAGATTTAAGCACAAAACCAAAAAGTTTCTTCGTGACAGTTCATTATTAGTGATCTTAATGTAAGGAAACGTATTTCCCAAAGAAATTACCTCTGCCGAAGGTAAAAAGAAGAGTGCAAATTCTGCGCGACTGACGCACTCTTTTTCTTTTATCGTCAGCATGACCAGCTTTGCCCCTTTGCATGCTTTGGAGAGCATGCAAAGGGGCAAAGCTGCTGGTGAGGATCAGGTAACATCAGATCTGCTGAAAGATGGAGGACAGATTGTGTTAGAAAAACTAGCCACCCTGTTTACGAGGTGTCTCCTGACGGGAAGAGTACCAGAGTCTTGGAAGAACGCTAACATCATCTTAATACATAAGAAAGGAGATGACAAGGACTTGAAGAATTACAGGCCGATCAGCTTGCTCTCTGTAGTATACAAGCTATTTACAAAGGTAATTGCTAACAGAGTAAAGAAAACATTAGAATTCAATCAACCAAAGGAACAAGCAGGATTTCGAACAGGCTACTCAACAATTGACCACATTCATACTATCAATCAGGTAATAGAGAAATGCTCAGAGTATAACCAACCCCTATACATTGCCTTCATAGATTACGAGAAGGCGTTTGATTCAGTAGAAATATCAGCCGTCATGCAAACACTGCGGAATCAAGGCGTAGATGAAGTATATATAAACATTCTGGAAGAAATCTACAGGGGATCAACTGCTACCATAGTGCTTCATAAAGAAAGCAACAGAATACCAATCAAGAAGGGTGTAAGGCAGGGAGACACAATTTCCCCAATGCTATTTACCGCGTGCTTACAGGAGGTTTTCAGAAGCCTAGAATGGGAACAGTTAGGGATAAGAGTCAATGGAGAATACCTTAGTAACCTGCGCTTCGCCGATGACATTGCATTGCTGAGTAACTTGGGGGACGAATTGCAACTCATGATTACGGAGTTAGACAAGGAGAGCAGAAAGGTGGGTCTTAAATTAATCTGCAGAAAACGAAAGTAATGTACAACAACCTCGGCAAGGAGCAGCGCTTCGAGATAGGTAATAGTGCACTTGAAGTTGTAAAGGACTATGTCTACTTAGGGCAGGTAATAACCGCAGAGCCGAACCACGAGATTGAAGTAACTAGAAGAATAAGAATGGGGTGGAGCACATTTGGCACGCACTCTCAAATTATGACAGGTAGTTTGCCACTATCCCTCAAGAGGAAGGTATATAACAGCTGTATCTTGCCGGTACTTAGCTACGGAGCAGAAACTTGGAGACTTACAAAGAGGGTTCAGCTTAAATTGAGGACGACGCAGCGAGCAATGGAAAGAAAAATAATAGGTGTAACCTTAAGAGACAAGAAGAAAGCAGAGTGGATTAGGGAACAAACGGGGTTTAAGGATATCATAGCTGAAATCAAGAAGAAGAAATGGACATGGGCAGGGCATGTAGCGCGTAGACAGGATAACCGCTGGTCATTAAGGGTAACTGACTGGATTCCCAGAGAAGGGAAGCGGGTTAGGGGGAGACAGAAGGTTAGGTGGGCAGATGAGTTTAAGAAGTTTGCGGGTATAAATTGGCAGCAGCAAGCACAGGACCGGGTTAACTGGCGGAACATGGGAGAGGCCTTTGTCCTGCAGTGGACGTAGTCAGGCTGATGATGATGATGATGATGACCTTAAAAAAGTGTGGGACCCTAGGCTTTACTTTTAAGAGTTGTACGTCATAGCGAAATCTGGCCCCTAGTGCGCCCTTCAACTGCTAAGTGCACAGTTAATTTTAGGTTTATTTACACAAACACACACAAACACACACACACTCACACACGCAAGCCCCACCGCGGGGTTCTAGTGGCTAAGGTACTCGGCTGCTGACCCGCAGGTTGCGGGCTTGAATCCCGGCTGCGGCGGCTGCATTTCCAGTGGAGGTAGAAATGCTGTAGGCCCTTGTGCTCACAGTTGGGTGCACGTTAAAAAACCCCAGGTGGTCGAAATTTCCGGAGCCTTTCACTACGGCGTCTCTTATAATCATGTGGTTGTTTTGGGACGCTAAACTCCACATATCAATCAATCAACGCACACACACACACACACACACAAACGTGCACGCACAAGCGCGACCCAGTCTTGGTGCAATTTTTCGATCTATTTAAAGACACTCTTTAACAACTTCCTGAAAATATTGTACAGTGATATAGTCACATGCTCTTTTATTAAGAACTGTGCGTAGACGTGACACTTGTATTTGTAAATGGTCACATTGTGTCATCCTACTTGCGTTAGTTATCTGGCAAATGTTTGACTTGTTTTTCTAGAGGCCTCTCTCGGTTAATCGCAACAATCATCGCCTTATGATCGGTGAAATGGCAACTGCAGTACTTCACTTCCTTAATGGTGTCGTGCGAATGAAAAGCTAAATCTATGCAAGTGTTGTGGTTCGTTGAAATGGCATTTTCTTCGAGGGGCATAAAGAGTCTCACAATGCTTTAAAGATGGCAGCACATTACCTAGCGTTTGTTGTTCGCTTCTTTAACGCCTCTGAGAAGCTTGGTATGTTTTTTCGCTAGATGAACACCTTTGTCAATTTTAGAGTTGTTTGAAAGTTCCCGTGTGTCCTTAGTGGTGATGGCTGCGCTATCTCGGCCTTTTTTTATGTATCTTGATAGCCTCGCAAATGCACCTACAAATAGCCGAATGGGCTTTTTTTTGCTGGGACACCTGTCGTACAAAATGCGTTGATTCCTTCCACAACACGCCATTTATTTAGTGTTTTTTTCCGAACAAGCTGGAAGTAATGTCGTGGCTTTGTGGCAAGCTCCTGTTTGCCACACAAACGCTTCGATCCTGAATTGAACCAAAAATTTTATTTTTACTTTATTTGTTTCTTCTCACTTTTTCGCTCTCGCACAATTTTTCTCTCACAACCAATGGTGCCAACGCGGACGGCAGAAATTCTGGAACACGAGCTTTCTAACACTATCGCGTTAATAACACAAAACTAGTGAAGTCTTGACACGAGGAGAAACAGATGTTGCTATGGACAACAATAAACGTAATCTAGTCACCCTTTCAAATTAAAACATAACAGCATGTTTCAGCGTCAAACCGCAGTCGTATTTATATGGTCAGACAGGACTAGACTCTTAAGACGTGCAAAGAATTAGTTGGAGCTTTTGAGTGCACATTATTGATTACAGATTTCTGTACTCTTTTTTGGTGTCTCAAATGGATATCAATAGTGTATGCGCCAGTCTGAAATGACGTTGTTTGGGTGCATGTGCGTTCAATAATAAAGAAATTGCAAGAACCTCGCAATCAATTACGTAGGCTATCAGTACCCATTCACTGAATAGAGGTCCTGCAATGTCAACTGCTAGACTCGCCACCATTAAAAATACTCAAGAATTTGTAATTCACGCAATCGCTCGGAAATAATAGCCTAATAGTTTGTTAATTATAACCTATCATCTGTTACTCTGATTGCTGTGATTCATCATAGTTCAATTCCAACTGATGTGTTAGAGCGATAATAATTTGAATGCGTAAGAAGAGTCTGCGTTAGTATCGAAAGGCCGACGCCACATTTGAAGAACAAAAGAAAAAAAACTGGCTGTATAAAAGACACCACGTTCTCTTCGCCTGTTTATTTACATATATTATTGAGCATAGTTTAAAACAATGTAGTCAAAATGAAAGCTCAGTGCCGGAACTTCATTCTTCTTTCGTGACCCTATGTTGTATACCGCTCCTTGTTAGCTCTACCATAAAGAATTTTGCTTCCTGCTAATGAGGGAGTAAAACAGCTATAATAAATATGACCTAGCAGCCTCTTGTGGTACATACAAAAACTGATTCATGTTGGTGCATGCCGTAGTTTTCTTCGGCAATAATGCCGAGGTGTAGTAACCTACGCACTTTCGAGGGGCCCAGCTGGCGACAACGCTCGTTTTCATCGCACCTTTCTTGTAATGAGGTGTGTCTGTGCATACCGAGCATGTTTTCTCACCAAAAAAAAAAAAAATAGCAGAGTGCAACGCGTGGAGCCCTTCTTCAACGACCCTCCACGAAGTAACACGTGCGAAACTCTAGTTTCACCCCCAGTGGCGACCAAGATTGTTATTTGCGTTCAAATAAAGACGTGAAAATAGCGTCGAAGAGCATAAGGGAAGTGCAGGTTGTGCTATTCTGGCGACAGGAACATCCGCCAGATGCCAGCATTAGCAACAAAACAATGCAAATGTGACGCAGGGAAATATTTTGTCTTTCTACCCAGATCTACGTTCAACGCTTACGACAAAAGGAAAGTTTCGTTTTTTTGCGATATACTGTGTTGCTAGCCGGTGAAAGAATTAAAGCGAAAACAAGCTTCGGGAAAAAGCCCAGTAAGAAAACATGAAACGTGATTGGATCAGGACATTTAGACTACACCCTTCAGGCATAATCTTCCTCTGCTACTTCCGAGTGGCAAACCACGTGCCTCAAGAACAGCCTAAAACTGCAAACTAAAGCTATTCAATATGATGAGTTTGCCAGTTTTTCTTGTACATACCTTTAGTTCAAAGAGTGCGGCAACGCAGCAATGTCAAGTTGAAATCACCAAGAGAACGTAATGATGCTTATATTTGTATAGCTTTGGCACGGTTTCAGCTGCGGCAATTGTTATCTTACATTGCTGCAATGCGAAATGTGCAGTTTCAATTCAGTAAGTTAACCTGCTTTTGTTGCATTGCAATCAATGGCTTTTGGCACAATATTTAAAGCGAAAGTTTCCATAGAAACAGGAAAACACATCTTTTTTGCTAGTAGAGTGGTATAATCACTTGTGCAGAACTGGCGATGATGCATTAGGAACTGCATTACACGTCCCTATTTCTGGCGCCCCAATCCGACGCACGTTACCTGTTCTCCCCCTAGCATTTCCAACCATATTGCGCCTGGTATTATTTTCATACAGTACTTCAGCGCAGCAATTGTGGCAAGCTACTCGTCCTGTTGGAAGCAAAAAAAAACAATCCCTATCTTAAGGAGAGGGCAATACGACTTCAAACATGGGATATTACCAAAGGAACTTTGGAAATATCCGATGATGAAGTGTCTGATGTGCGTTCTGAAGACTTCTACAACAATGTGAGTGTATCGGGTAGCACCAGCAGTTGCAATTGTTGCCTCTGTCGACGTAAAAATCTGGGCAGGCCAAGGCACACTCTCAGTGCTTGGGCTTGCACTGCCTGTGGAACACCAGCATTGGTCTTCATTTCATTTCATTTTATTACCTTAAAGGTCCCCAGGGGGACATTACATAACGAGTGGGGTTACAAAAAACGTACAAAAAAGCCATGAATTCGCTTGAAAAATGGCTTGTGACGCTATGCATAAATGTTGATGGACAGGTGATTGCTGCAATATGGTGGGGGAGGGCATTCCAGTCTTTTGCTGCACGAAGAAAAAATGAGGCAGCAAAAGTAGTGGTGCGGGAACGTTGACGGGCAACTTCAAGGACATGGCCAATGCGATATGACCTGCGAAATTAGGGGGAAATGTAAGGTTTTTGCAGGTATTGCGAAGCACGGGCAGGCTATATCTTAGCAAACCGAGAAACAGGGCTGTGAAGAATTCCATAATTGCGTCAACTGACATCGTCCGCATCTTCACTGCCAGGAACTTGAACAATTGAGAAATAATGGTGAGGTGCCTCTTCATTTAGGCCACATGCGGACTCCGACAGAGGTCCCTATTAATAATAATGCCATGAAACCGATGGATTCTGGCGTACGAAATCGGCCACCCGCAGAGTAAGAAGATATAAGGGGTCATTGCTTTGCGAGTGAAGGCCACCAGCGCGCATTTTTCTGGTGATATGCTCAGACCTTGTTTTAACAAGTCGTTGGCAATGATAGTTGCTACTCTTTGAAGCCGGGAACGTATCTGATGACGAGTGACTGGCACAGATGTCGTCTGGGTACATTGAGATTTTAATGGTACTTGCCAAGCAGTCAGCAAGGCCAATTAGTGCAAGATTGAATAGCGTAAGACTAAGAACGCCGCCTTGAGGAAAACCCCTGGAAGTATAACATCGCGTAGTTGGGCCATTCTCTGTTAGCACAAAGAATGATCTTGCAGCCAGGTAACTCAAAATCCACCGAAAAACTCGACCACCAAGGCATCCATCGCAAGAGCACCCAAAATGGATTCATGTGCTACATTATCATATGCGCCTTTCTCATCCAGAAACAAAGCTGTAGATAGTCGCTTGCGTGATCTTTCGTGCTGAACCTATGAAACTAGAACAAGGACATTATCAATGGAAGAGCGGTTGCATCGGAAAACAGCCACGAAATTTGGATAAATCTTCTAGTACTCAAGATACTACTCCAGGCGGCCTAGTATCATCCGTTCTATTATATTCCCTACGCGGCTGGCTAGTGCTGTTGGGCGGCATGACGTGAGTTCGAGTGGGGATTTGCCTGCTTCTAGATGGGTAACAAGCGGCTCACTTTCCAGTCATCAGGAACATTGCCACCCTGCCACGAGACGTTCTAAAGGCTCAAAAGTTCTTTCTTTGCAACTTTTCCAAGGTTAACAAGGATCGGTACGGAATACTATCTGGGCCCGGAGAAGTTGAAAACCTGCAGAGAGCTAGTGCTGCCTTGAGCTCTTCAATTGTAAAAAGGAGGTCCATGTGGTAGTCACGTTAACGGGGGACGCCACTTCTCACTGGAGAATCCGGACGAGTGGCTTGGTTGGCGATCTGCACACAGAAATCTTCTGCGACATGGATGTCTTGCCTCCCTTGAAATAGCGCGAGCGCTTTGAATGGAAAACGCTGTTCCGTATGGTGATGCAGACCTCGCACTGTTTTCCAAATGTGTGAGAGTGGCTTTCGAGGGTCTAGTGACTGGCAAGATAGGCAAGTGACTAGCAGGAGGAGTTCTTTACCTGAAATGAATTTAGCAACACGAGAATCAAAACGTACAGTCAACAAAGAGAGCTAATAAAGAATGCTGCCAACCGCTCTGTAATAAGAATATACGAATCATTAACATAAATGTGCGTAGCATCCTAAATAAAACCGCAGAACTAGAAGCGGTACTTTCAAGTGACTTCCCTCACATAGTCGTGATTACAGAAACTTGTTTGCACGACGCCATTGATGCTGCAGACATTTTTCCAGCAACGCATAATGTATTCTGTCGTGATTGGCCGTCACGAGGCGGGGGAGTGGCTGTTGTGGTGCAAAACACTATATCTGCCTTATTAGCCCGCGAAATCAATAATTATGAAAGCGTCACATTAAAAGTGTCATGTGGGGAGCGATCTTTATGCTTTTTCGCTGTGTATCGAGCATCCGACTCACCTTCTGTATTTTTGCGTCAGCTATATCAACACGTGGCTTCATTTATTATAGGAAAATATATTTTGGCTCGGGACTTTAATCTACCTGGTGTTGACTGGAATCAGCCATTTTTTAATTATGAGTTGAGCTGGCATGTCACATACCTTACTAATATAATGCTTACGGCTGACATCCACCAAGCAGTTGATCAGCCTACCCGCGTACAAGGCAACTGCGCTTCGACGCTGGACCTTATTTTTATCAGCCGTTGTATAAAAGATTATTCTGTGTCTGTGCAGCCTGGTCTATCGGATCATAAAATTTTGTTGCTTTTGTTTTCTCTTAGGTCGTGCGAAACCCAGCCTCTTGTTTCAATAATGGTCAACACTTTTCACTGGCAAAAGATGAAACTGTCCTTGACTTTCTTGACTTGCACATCGGTAGCTTTTAAGGCACAGATGCTACTGATCTTTGGGAACAGTTTAAACGTTTGTGCAAATACTGCCTTAACAACTTTGTTCCAAACAAAATTTTAAAAACACACCGTAAAAACCCTTCAATCACAAGACGTATATTACAGCTAAAAAATTTAAATACTTAAACTACAATGCGCCAGCAAGAGTACAGTACAGGATAGTAAAAAAATCCTAAACCCAGCTATGAGTAGCACAAAGTAGCACTAATTTAATCACATGCTGCCTAGTCTCATTTCAGGTTCACCACAGAAATTCTTGAAATTTTTTTCGAAATGTAAGAAGTCGATCGACCGCATTGCACAGGATGACGTTGTCATCGTTGACAAACAAGACATTCTGAAAAGTTGAATGTCTATTTTTACGGTGTATTTTCCAACCCTACGGAACCCTTACACCAGTATCATAACGGTTGTGCCGAAACAAATCTTGTGTCTTTATCCGGTGTTATATCAATGTTACTAAACCTTAATGCAAAAGCATCGCCTGGCCCTGACAATATACCTAATATATTCCTTCACTGATAAGCTGAGATGCTCACTCTATATCTAGTAGTTATATTTAGGAAATCATTGACGACAGCTATCATTCCTGATGACTGGAGGACGGCGAGAATTGTACCAGTGCTATAGAAGGGTGATCCCGCATTGCAAACAAATTATAGACCGATATGTTAAACCGCGTCTTGCTGTAAGCTCCTTGAACATAATATTGCTACTTATATTACGAAATTTCTCAATGATAACAGTTTACGTTCTCTATTTCAGCATGGTTTTAGGAAAGGTCTTTCCACAGTAACTCAACTCAGCACAGTCATTCATGATATTGCCTCTATTCTAGAATAATCAGGCCAGGTAGACGTAGTGTTTTTAGAATTTAGAAAGGCTTTGAATCTTGTTTACCACACAAAACTAATTTTAAAGTTAAAAACCATAGCTCTACCGGAGTTCATCGTTGCTTGGGTTTTCGCATACCTTTCAAACCGCACACAGTTTGTCAGTATTGACATTCATTTTTCACGACATTTGCCGCTTAACTCAGGAGTCCCGCAGGGAAGCGTAATAGGCCCGCTTTTGTTTCTCATACACATTAACGACATTGCCCAGGTGAATATTGAACCATTCCAGATTAGGCTTTTCGCACATGACTTCTTCCTATTTAATAAAATTAAAAGTCCGGATGATCAAGCCTTGCTGAATACTAGCCTACAAAACATACATATGTGGAGTCAAGAGTGGGAAATGCAATTTAGCGCTCACAGAATGGTTTTTACGAATATTAGTAAAAAGAAGAACATTTTAATTTTTCCGTATAGTCTTCCTTCAGAACAGCTAACGCAGGTCCCTCACTACAAATACCTTGGTGTTACAATAATCAGTACACTAAGCTGGAACACACATATTTTGAACACTAGCACATCCGCCTTCCGAACGCTATGATTTTTGCGACATGAGATAAAACACACACCACCTGTTGTCAAACTACTCGCATATTCATCCATTATAAGACCCAAGTTAGAATATACATCCTTTGTCTGCGACGCTCATACGAAATCAATGTCGAAGCATTGGAGATAATCCAACGAAAGTTAGTTAGATTTATTTATTCTAAATACCGCCCAACAGACTCTCCAACTCAACTAATGAATCTCTATTTCATAAAATCATTGCAATTGCGAAGAAAAATTGACAGAATAAAATTTATCTTTCACTTGAAGAATCGTCAATTGCTACTCCCTCCTGAGCCATACGTGACATCACTGGCATCACGACCTACAAGGCATCGACATGAACAATCACTAACTCCGTACAGCACAAGAACTAACCTATTCAAGTTCTCATTTTTCCCATGCACAATCAACGAGTGAAATTCGCTGCCAATGTCAGCAGTGCAAAGTATAAAAATATTTGAAAACCTTCAGGATTGATGTTAGGTTGTTTTAAATATATTCCTTTTTTGTGTGAACATTGCTTTTTTTCTTAGCTTTTCCTTAAACTTTTTGAGATATTCCAAGTGTATTACTTTTGTGCTTTACTGTACTAATCAGACACGGCCTTTTTATTTTAAATGCACTGTATGTAAATGTGTCTGTGCATTGCCTTTTCGAGTAAACTTTTGACGCTCCTGCTAGGGCCCCAGTTGGTCCTGCCGTATTCTGTAAATAAATAAAATAAATAAATAAGAACGTTGTTCATCGTTCCGACGCTAATCTATCCATGCGACGCCGAATCTTCTTTTGCATTGTCCTGACTGCCCTAAGATCGTGAATTGATTTTGTACGCCAATACCGACGCTCAGTCCGGCATCGGTGTGCTCGGAGTCGCTCCAACTCTATGTCAAAGTCGTTTCGTGTGGAAGAGATCGCCAGCGTGCTAGTGGTATTTTTCATTGTGCTCTTTATTGTTTGCTCTATCCCAGATCGTAGGCCATCGCTGCAAGCATATTTCATGGCAGGCTTGAAGTTCGTCTGTTGGACTGCTGAATGGTCGTCCGTGGACAACAACAAAACAAGCCTTTGATGTTAAGGTAGAATGGAATGTAATCCTTTCCTCGTGTCTCAACATGTGGAAACCACTTGACATATCTCGCGAAGGAGTTGGAGACAAAAGCAAGGTCGAGACAGCAGCCGTATATCACCCATCGAAGAAAAGTGGGGCTACCGTCGTTCAGGAGAGTAAGGCCATAGTTGTAGGCGTTGTTTGCTAACCTGCGTCCTCTTGCATTTGTCCGCGTACTTCCCCATGCGTGATGGTGCGCATTGAAATCACCTATGATGACCCATGTTGCAGGACACATTCTCAAAATATCCGCTAATCTCCTGGAATCGAGATTATTCGATGGCGATATATGAATGACTGAGTGAGTAAACATGAGTTTGTTCTTTTTCACAGTGATGCAGACATACTTATTGCCGTTGGGAGGCGCAATCGGTTGCACAACATACGTCAGTTTATGACGAACAAAGACGATGATTTTGCGGCACGCACCGTTTGTTAAAGACATGACGGCTTCGCACCCAGGAGGTATTATTGCTTTTCACAAATTGGGTTCACAAAGGACGATGAGTGGAAACACGTTAGTATACACAAGCTGACAAAAATATGAAAGGCGTGATTTTAGTCATATGGCGTTCCATTGGATGACGGATACAGCCTTGACTTCTTTACGAAATTATGAGGTGTGAGTAGGCATCTTTCTAGTTAAGAGATTCAAGCACTGGGCTTACGGCGTCCAGTACTCCAAGTGCGCCTCGAGCACATGCTGTCTTTATGTCGACTAGTATTGCTCGGATAGCTTCTATGAAGGAACGCAGCACCGAGATCACTTGACGATCTCGTTTAGGCAATTCTTCCATGGCTGGAGACGGCTGTGGTGTGGCCGCAGCCTTATGAGGTTCTTTGGCAGAAGAGCGGGTCGAAAGAGTGGCCATTGCTCCAGAGAAGGAGGCTTCTCCGCTTCTTTCGTAGAAGTGATGGGTCCTTTTGCGGCACTACTGGGTGGAACTGCTAAAGAGTGGGAACTAGCGATTCGGGAATGTGCCTTCTTTGAAGACTTTCAATGATGCCAACGTCGACACCGACGCCGGTCTACTTCGGCTGCCTCCCTGTGCGTCGAGTTGTCTCGGGCCATTTGGCTGAGAACCATGCGCTCCCTTTGGATTCGAGGACAGTCTTTCGACGAGGCAGCATGGGGACCGCTGCAGTTGGCGCACTTCAGAGTAGTCGCCCGACAGGCGTCTTCGGCATGAGGTTCAGCGCAACGGAGACACAGTCGTGAGTTGGGGCATACGCCCATGACGTGTCCTAGCCAAAAGCACTGACGACATTAAAATAGCTTTTAGATGAACGGTCGAACCGAATGTGGGAAATGTCCAACTTTAACCTTAGACGGTATGCAATCTTTCTTGAAAAACACTTTTACGCAGCGCGTATTTCCAAGGCACCCCACTTGCGTATTGACAGTTCCCTCGTTTGCAGGCGTGATGAGGATAGGCAAGTCAACATTAGGAATGGCAATGTCGATGTAATAAAATACACCGGCAGTTCATTTATCAATTATCGAAATAAAGGGGCGTATTTTTATGCCGCCTAGCGCAGCCATTTGCTGCTGTTGTCTTAGCGCACTCACATCGTGCACGCCTATGCCGAGAATATTCTTCCTTGGGTTTACCCTTACGCCCTTAATTTGATCTGGCACCGCACATTTCAGAGCAACGGAAAGGACTTGCCTGTTTAGAAGTCGTTGGTTGCTTGAAGGATCTTTCGGCATGAAGATAATGACGTGTGGCTAGCGCGCAGGCCTTGACTGTTCAGTCACTCTACGTGCAGGAGCCGATGCTGATGTATTCGCAGTCCTTCTCTTCGCCCTCTTACCCCGCACACGCATAAAGCTGTCATCGTGTGTATCATCTTCCAACATAGAATACAAATCAGTGTGTTCAGCGTCAATGTGATAGCGGGCTCGCTACCTTTTAGTTGACGGGTGGGAGCACCTCTGACCAGGCGGGCTGCTGGCATGCTCCGTGGCCGCTTCTCTAGCTTCATATATGTCAAATATGGTATTACCTGACGTCAATGGATGACGAAGGTATGTGACTAGTGCAAACATGTCAATATTGACATGCCTGTAATGTAAGAGCATGACCACACGCCATAGTCAAGGCGCAAGTACATTTCGATGGGACCGGTTGTGTACGGACGCCGGCGTTCGTTTCATCGCGTCACGCCGGCGATGCCACGCTAGGCGCAGCTCGTGCCATATACTCGCAGGCGTGCGCCGCGCTGCGTTACCCTGACACATATGCGTTTCAGCGCTTGCGGTGTCCCTTCCCGACGAAAAGAGGCAGACGCAGTGCTGTCTGAGTAACGCATCGGCGCAATATGCAGCATGTCACATTTCGTGCCGGTTGCTCTGGGGCCCCGCCACGGACGCTGGTCGCGTCGGTCACGCCTGGTGTCAGACAATAGTGTGCTCGATTTTTGCAATCATAGCGTTGCTGCGCCCAGCATGCGCGTGCGTCAGCGTTACGTTGGTGTACATTTGGGCCTTCATGATGCGCTCGCAGCCGTTTAAATAGATAGATAGATAGATAGATGAATAGATAAATAGATAAATAGATAGATTAGATAGATAGATAGATAGATAGATAGATAGATAGATAGATAGATAGATAGATAGAGAGATAGATAGATAGATAGATAGATAGATGAGTAGATAGATAGATAGATAGATAGATAGATAGATAGATAGATAGATAGATAGATAGACTTTATAAGTACTTATAATACGCAAGAAATCTTTGCACATAAAACGCTGCAACAAATTCACATTCAGGGTGTGGGTGCTAGCGTCGATTGTTCGACAAGTGGTCAAGTGTTGTTTTTTCAGCGGCGGGGCACAAGGGGCTGCCAGACATCACTGGATGAGAAGCACTACTAGAAATAAATTCACATTTACTGTATGTCTGAGTAGCATTGTGCGCGAGTATATGTGCGCGGGAGCTTAGCTGTGTACCACTTTGTCTACAAATAAGAAAAGCTACACTGTATCTCTTAAAGAAAACAACGGGCTAATTGTCCATTCAAACACACAAGCATCGTTGCAACGCCGAATAAAAACGGAACACACTCACATACAGAAGGATCGGCGCTTGTGGGTACAACGTGCTGTGTTTCTTTCACGCTGCCAGAATGCATTCATATAAAAGAGTTCTGAAATGTTCATGATGAAAACAAAATAATGATTACAAAAAGGTGGTGCATTTTATAAATAAGGACTGTGCTATTGTTTCCCGTACAAGTAGTATAACGAGCGGTAAACGTGTGCATTCTGCCCAGAAAGATTGCTGAAGCCCACTTTTAAAGCCGCCATGAAAACTACCACAGGGTAGTTTGAATAATGGTGTTATTTTATGGAACAATGTTATAACTCCACTCGCAGCTCTGGTAACTACCAGCTGTATTCTCCGTCGATACGCAAGCTGGGCCACAGTGATATTCAGTTTTGCGCAGATCTCACCATGTCTTTTCCTGGGTACATTTCTTTGCTATTCATTGCTGTTAGGATTGACCATTGAGTATGCACAAACTATATGCCTTCTGAAATATACCCAGCTCCACAGTGTCATGGCTAAATATTTATCGCGGTGCCTATTCCAGTGGAGCTGCCATTAAATAATCACCGGTGAGCCAACTTCGACTTATTAAGTCAAACAATTATTTTACATAAACGTGCAAAAATTGGTAGGGACGAGTAAAGAAAAGACGTCCTACAAGTTGTGAATATGTAGGTATATTCTTCGAGGCATTGACGGCTGGGAGCTAGCAACATACTGCACCTGTGGCTAATTATGGCGGCAGCGGCAAGAAATACCTAATAAGTATCTCAGAGTGCACTCTGTAGTAGGCACTAGGAACTGTTCGCAATTCTTTTTTTTTGTTGACTAAGCTTCAGATGCTAGCCCACGTGCTGAACAAATTACATAAACAGACATCACAAATTTAGTATGAAGATGTACCAAAAAACAAAAAAGTGATCAGAAACACCTATTCCTCGCCTATTCGAGCCTCTAAACGCTTATCCAAGCTTATCAGCTTTTCTATCCTACATGGCAGTATTGGCTGGTGATCAGATCTCTAAAAGGAACGTATATTGTACAACGCAAGCTAGCAAAAGGACCATAACAAACAACATAAGTCAAAGACCTTGATTAGTGGAGGCGCACTGGAGGAATTACACCAAGCCGATAAACACGAACGCTAATAAATTGGCAGTCGCTGGGAACATGGACTACCGCGTAAATAACAAAGGACATTATCCGCTTGATGACGCAGCTGTTTCTCTGCATCAGTGCACATGTGCCAAGATGGCGATGGCCGTTTTGCGATGTCAGCAAGTACTTTGTTGCACTCTCCCCTCCTTGTTAGCAGCCTAGGACACTGAACAATAAAATGAAGAGATTTCCTACAGATTTTTTGGCCTTCTTTTTCGGGTAAAGCTCTCCCCTCTAGAAAGGACGTGACGTTTTTTACAGACACCACGCGCACATTGTTCACTTCTCTTGCATGCCGCAAGTGATCCAGTGACTACGGAAACCTTCAGTGGAACTAATTCTTACTCACTGTTCTGTTCATTCAGTTAGTTATGCAAATAGTTGCAATGATTTTACTGGTCAGCCGAGCGTCGTATGCTGAGGTACTAATGTGACTTCAAATCATAATTATATCTAGTATTAGTTTTTTATTGTGCTTGTGTGCCTCATAGTCGAAGTGTCATGCTGATGAAAAAAAAACATGATACTGTTTCACACGATATAAAACGCTGCCCTCCTCTTTAAAAACTAATTTCTTCTGTTTCCACTTGAAATCTTCATTTTAATTCGTGTCGGTAAAACTGCTACCCGACAGGATACACATGCTCTTATTTCAACATGTGTTTGCTTTGTAATTTTGAATCATTCTACCTTCTTCACTTCGTTCAAAATCAGTGCTTCGTATTTCTCCAGCACCGCAAAAAAGTATTGGTCTTTTTTTGACACATTGTTGTATGCAGCCTTTTTGACACATAGTGAACATTGAGTGAACAGCTACACAGTGGTACAAACAAGAAAAGCACAAAACAGAGTTTTGGGATTGTATTATATACTTATATAAAGTGTTATGCGGGCTTGGTGCTGTATTACAGCTATAATACATATGCTCAATAGAGCAACTGTAAGATAGCTGAAATTTTTTCACGTAGTAAATAATGATATACCTCAGTATAGGCTTAATCACTTGTGTCTGAATTTAGTTGTGGTTTAGCTATGATTTATTCGCAACAAACATGGACTAATGTCACAAACAAGCACTCAGAAAAGCGCGCGCCATTGACTTCTGGCGATAGTGACGATACCAAGCGCCAGAGAGACGCCTCAAGGTCAACGCTAAAGAAAAAAACAAGCATCCATACTCCCCGCGCGCGCCGTGTCTATCCCTCGCAGGCATGGTTTTGACGACCAACCCCTTTAACATCGGCCGCCGAGTAAGCCCTGCAAAGATATCGAAGGAAAGGGGCGTGATGATGCAGAGTTGCGTCACTTGTCACGGACGGCTCTCAAAAATTCTCGCCCTTTGCCCAGCTTTGGCAGTGCGTCGTGCTCACGAGACTATTAGAAACGTCTAGAACCTAGAGAGAAGGTATTTAAACTAGCAGCGGAGAAGACTGATCAGGACATGAACACAGTTTATGCCAGTGTGCGTAGGCAGGAGATGAAGGAAGTTTCGCGCAAGTGAGCGTAGGCTCATTTCCCCGTGTAGGCGAAGGATTTTGTCATCATTGACAAAGCTGGCAATGAAGAGGGTTTCTACCTGAAAGGTGAAGGCTTATGCTACAAGCAGAAGAGTGTGTCTACCGCCCACGAGGGAAGACGCGTTGCAGCAGCTGCGCGTGGAAACCTGCATGTTACCGGGGAAAACGTCTGGTGCTTGGAGAGTGACCAGTTGAGGACGCGAGGTTTCCTGGAAGAGAAACTTCGGGGGCAGTGGTTCGACCACAGCGCTCGCCTTTGAGTGAGTGATTTTTGGAAGAATATCATTCAGACTTTAATCCAAGGACTTTGGACTGAATAAGTTTTGAAACGGTGTAGTCTTTAAGTGTCTTAGTTGTTTGATACATGTGTTTGCATTGTAGCACGTATGGCTGTTTGTGTCCGTTGTTTCGAGTGTAGCTGATTGTATTGGGTAGTCCTTTGTCTGATGAGTGAAATATTCTCCTGAAATATTGTCGAGTGTGCATGTTTTTGTATCGTATGATCTGCCATAACTCAAAATGTAAATTTGTTGTGTTTATGAAATCTTGGCTCTGACACGTTTTTCGGACCACAGCCGGCGTCCGCTAGCGCGCTAAATGGGACCACTTCTAAATTGTCCGCGCTTAATGGTGGTGCACTTCGAGGGGGAAGATACTTCGTCTTTTGGAATTGTCCCGGCGATTGTCTCCTTAATTAACGGGACCTGTGACAACCAAGGAAGATGGTCTCGGTGAAGGGAAGTAGAGGAGAATGAAACTGCTTTATCGCCTTGTAGCAGAGTTCAGACACTTTTTGCAGTATCACTTTGCAATCTGTGGTAGTGCCTTGCTACGAACACTGATGAATCTCCTACACCATACGGTGTAATTTCACTTCTGCTCACATTTCAGCGTTTTGTGCTATAGTGTGAGGCACAAGCGCTTATATATATAACCTTATCCTTTATAGCAAATAAGCATTCTTATGGGTATATCCACAGCAGTGATTGGCGTTACGAGTACAATTGACTAAATCATACACACCGCTTTTTATACGGATGTGTAAATGAGGTACTAGAATGAGATGCCAAATATCTGAGCCATAGCTCGGCTTCCCATCTTCTGTGAAAATTGGGTCACCAAGATAATCCACAGTTAGCATTCATATTGCTAGATGTAGGCTTTCGCATTGCATATTGTAAATGAGCGTGAGTGCCTGATGAAGAGTCTGAAGGTTGCTTGCTGCTCAAACTCAGAAGCAGACTTGCAAATATATTTTTTAAATCTATTTGCTATATATTGACTCGTTACTCACGTAGCATATTTGGTGAAGGTGGAACATGTCCCTTCCTCATCATGCAGCTCCGCAGTGGCCACATCCTCCAACTTCCCGCCTTGGCTTCCAGTGAAAACCCATCGTCTTCTACTTCTCCGACAACCTTTGTCGTGGTCTTCATAGACCGCGATCCAGCGACATCCTCTGCACAACCTGGCCTCGATGTCGACTACTAGTTCACCTATATGAACGAGTCAGTCACACTTACCGCTGGGGCCCAACCATGATGTTCACTAATGTTCTCTTCTACTTGGACAGAACCCCGCGCATGTGGTACGAAACAAATGAGTGTGAACTCACTAGCTGGGACACGTTGAAGCAAAAGTTAGGTGACGTCTTTTGGGAACCGACCATTCGCCACACAGCTGCATGGCAGGAGCTGAATACCCGTGTCCAGTCGCCAACTGAATCGTATATGTCCTACATACAAGAAGTTCTCGCTCTTTGCCGGAAAGTGGATGAGGTGATGTCTGAAGTGGACTAGGTTGGTTACGTTTTAAAGAGAATCGTGGACGACGCTTTCAATTTCCTGGTCTACACCAATGTCTTGACTATTGACTGCATCATTCAAAAATGCCGCCAGTTCGTAACAGCAAAAAAGTCGTCGGGTGCGTCCTCCGTTTTCTCGCTTGCGAAACATGGCGGCTACATCTACCTGCTTTGATTCCGCCACCACACCGCCTTTTGAGTAGAGTGTCACGTGTATCGCTCGACAGGAACTTGAAGCAGCAAGTAGAGCGCCTTTTGAGCCCTCTCGTTTTGAACATACTACAATACCAACAACCCCCGCGGTATGTTATTTAGGCGGTCGTACGACAAGCATTTGCCAACTTTGGGTTCTCCGTCTCCTGCCCCGTCTCTCGCCCCTCCTCTAGACCAATGTCCATCAACGCATTTCTACGTGACCGATTCGTTCCTCCAGGATCTCTCAACCCCACGGAATGCTGGACTCCCGACGACGAACCGATCTGCTTCCAGTGCCACCAAGTTAGACATGTCTCCCGCTACTGACGTGCCTCCTGGACGCCGCCACATAGAAACCTGTCTTTCGCACCTTATTGCCCACATGAAGATCTTCACCGGTATTTGCCCAGCCGTATGGATCCTGCTTTCGTCACACCTAACAGCCGCCTTCCTGCTCGTTCTCCGACCCCTCAGCGCCGTCGTTCACCGTCACCACAGCCACGCCGCCATTCCTCGCCGCCCAACTTCCTATCGTACCCGAAAGAAAACTAGACCGCGCAGCTCCTGGAGGTAGTGCCACATCATCTCCGTCTCATTCAAAACATCTATTGACGCTTGCTACAAGCAAGAATCTTATCGATGTGCACGTGGACGGTATTTCTCTGACGGCATTGGTCGATACTGGCATTCATGCGTGCATAATCACTGTTCATCATTGTCGCCGCTCAAGAAAAGTAGTGACGCCTCCTGCTACGGAAACTGTACGTGTCACTGATGGGAGAACAGTTCCTGTCCTCGGAATGTGTATGGCTCGCCTAAGCATCGCCGACCGCTACGTTCCTGTCCTATTCACTGTGCTTCATAACTGTGCTCATGACCTCATCTTAGGGGTGGACTTCTTGTCAACCTCTTCTGATCAGATAGACTGTTCCACTAGTACTTCTTGCTTAGATATTCCTCTTCAGCCGGGTATTCAACCTGAATTTCAACGCAGCCTCTCTGCCACAAATTTCCTTCGCTTACCGCCTAAAGCTTTCACATTTGCAGAATTCACCACAACCTCGCCCGTATTGAATGGGCATTACATCGTCATGCCGATTTCTGATGTCCTACTGGCTCATGACCTCACCATCTCTTACTGCGTCGTAACTGTAGGCGCCAATCGGATAAATCTACTCGTCATAGGTTTCGGCTTCACGAAGCAAGTCCTCCTTGAAGGCATCTTAATCGCCACGTTGCGACCCTTTACCGATGACCACGTCACAACTTTCGCAGCCGACGTGTGCACTAATCTTCTTCGTCGCCCACACGATGCAACAGGTCTTGACATGTTGACATGTCCTATGAGCGCTCCTGACGTCCCCCCAGCACAATCAGCCGCCCTCATCCACCTTTTAGCTTCCTACCACGACATCTTTGACCTTGATGATCAACCGCTTGGCCAAACTTCTCTTTTCAAGTACCGCACCAACACAGGTGATGCTGCTCCCATTCTCCGTCGACCGTATCCTCTGTCCGCATCGGAGCGCCAGATTATTCATGCCGAAGTTAACAAGATGTTACCTTAAGGCATTATTGAGCCCTCATCAAGCCCATTGACGTCATCTATCCTCCTAGTTAAAAAGAAGGTCGACACATGGCATTTTTGCATTGATTACCGGCATCTAAATCGAATTACAAAAGGGGACGTGTATCCTTTGCACCGTTTTGATGACGCGCTCGATTGTCTCCATAGCGCACGCAAATTTCCGTCATCGTCACTCCAGATGGATTGTACCAATTCAAGATCATGCCTTTCGGTATATGCAGCCTGCCAGTCACGTTCGAACGTATGATGGACTCTCTGCTACGTGGGCTCAAATGGTCAACATGCCTGCGTTACCTTAACGACGTCCTCGTATTTTCACCTGCATTTGAAACCCACCTTGAGCGTCTGTCGGCCATTCTCAAGGTCTTCCGCAATTCTGGCCTCCACTTGAGCTCCTCGAAGTGCCACTTCGGCCGCTGACCGATTGCAGTGTTCGGCCACTTTTCTAAGCATCTAGTGTGCGTTTCCACCCTGAGAAAATTTATGCCGTCATGTGTTTCCCCCTACCCCGATTCCCCAAAGATGTCCGGAGCTTTGTGCGACTGTGTTTCTACTTCAGGCAGTTCGTGAAATACCAATCACTTACCAACATTCTGAAGAAAGGCGTCCGATTTTTGTGGGGGTCCACTCAAGCTGCAGCATTCTCTCGCCTCCTCACACTTTCGATGATGCCCCCTATCCTAGCCCACTTTGACTGATTCGCCCAAACTGAAGTCCGAACGGATGCCAGCTGTCACGGTATCGGAGCCGTTCTCGCCCAACGCGAACAGCGCCACAACCACGTAATCACCTTTGCTAGCCACCTTCTTACACCTGCAGAGTGCAACTATTCGATCATGGAGCCTAAATGCTTTGCTCTCGTCTGGGCGGTCTCAAAGTTCCGTACGTATATTTATATGGCACACAATTTTCCGTCGTCACGGATCACCACGCGCTCTGCTTGCTTTCATCCTTGAGAGATCCCAGTGGTCGACTTCGTCGCTGGGCCCTGTGACTGCAAGATTATACCTTTGCTGTGACCTACAAGTCTGGACGCCTGCATGAGGACGCTCATTGCCCTTCTCGCTATCCAGTTGGTTTACCAGCCAGCGTACCAGACAACGAAGCCTGCGTGTGCTCCGTTTTCTAACCAAACCGCATAGCTGATCACCAATGCCGTGGTGCAGCCTTACGGGCCATCATCGAACGCCTCGACTCTGCTCCATATACCGACCCCATCATGCGTTCGTACTCCAAAATTGTACATAAAACCAGCATAACTTCCATCCAGACAGCCCATCTCTGCTGCTTGCTATACCCAAACACTTCCGCTCGGCTGTGTTCAACAAAGTTCACGACATTATTACCGCCAGTCACCTCGACATGTCCCACACATATGACCGTCGCTTCTATTGGCCAGGTCTCGCACGCTCCGTCAAAAGACACATCGCTGCGTGTGAGGAATGTCAGCGCTGTAAAATACCGTCGACGCTCCGGCTGGCCGCCTTGAAACACTCGAAATTCCTTCTGAACCTTTCTTTTGTGCCAGCTTGGACTTACTTGGCCCTTTTCGCTGGTCTTCTGCTAGCAATAGGTGGATAGCTGTGGCCACTGACTACGCTATATGCTACGCCATCACACGCGCCCTTACAACAAGCTGGACCACAGACGTCGCCGATTTTTTTCAACATAACGTGATCTTGCTACATGGTGCTCCACGTCAGATGCTCATGAACTCAGGCCACACATTTCTATCGAGACTCATAGCGCACATCCTACGCTCATGTGCAACGCGCCACAAGTTCAATACGTCGTAACATCCGCAAACAAATGACCTCATGGAGCCCCTGAACTAAACCCTAACTGACATGCTTTCAAAGTACGTGTCCTAAGACCACTCTGACTCGGACCTCGCTCTACCATGCATGACATATGCGTACAAGTATACGCGCCATGACACAGGAGGTTACTCCCCATTTCTACTGTTGTTCGGCCGTGAACCCACATTCCCCCTTGATACACTCATTCCATTGCCAGCAGCTATGGCCACAGAATATGCCCTGGGCACCATCAACCGGGCCGCCCACGCCAAGCAGGAAAATTGCTGCAGTGGAAACTTCCGCAATGCCTTGCTAGCAGAAGGGAAGCCATCTTTTGCTACTGCCAATATGGCGGAAACAAGCTCTTTTCTAATAGTGCCCATTTAAGTATCAAGTGGTTTTGATATGTTATGTAGATGTTACGCTATTTCTAGACTAAAGTATAGTTGTTCCCGACGAAATAACACACAAGAACGAGTATGGATGACTGAATCTCTTAAGAACTTTGCCTCTTATTAGAGGCCCACTAAGAAAAACTAGTAACTGCAAGAATCACTTGCAAGGACCAAAAAAAGTTTCCGCATTAAACTCGTTGGGCATGCAAGGGAAACGCTTCGTTGACTTGTAACATTTGGATACCCAGTGATCAATTAGATTTTTGTGCTCATTTGTATGATGTATTCACTGTCTTTACTTGTTTTCGATATTTAGTTTGTGTACTTACAAGTTCAGTGTACAATAAACTTTCTTTCTAAATAAATGAACGGCCCCGCCGCGGTGGTCTAGTGGCTAAGGTACTCGGCTGCTGACCCGCAGGTCGCGGGATCGAATCCCGGCTGCGGAGGCTGCATTCACGATGGAGGCGGAAATGTTGTAGGTCCGTGTGCTCAGATTTGGGCGCATGTTAAAGAACCCCAGGTGGTCGAAATTTCTGGAGCCCTTCACTACGGTGTCTCTCATAATCATATGGTGGTTTTGGGACGTTAGACCCGACATATGAAAAATTACTGAACGGTGATTCTTTATACCACCCCTAGCAAGGTGGCCACCACAGCCGCCATCTTGCCAGAGGAACGGCTTCACTCCTGGGCAATCATTTCCACTCCAGCATTTTTAAATTCTCTTTGGTCCAAGCACGCGAAACCACTCGTGCTTACCATCTGACTTCCCAAGAAAGCCAAGGGCGTCGGTATGATCAACGACATCTAGATTTGCACTTCTCGCTTGGTTAGATGATTCTGCTATGATCTCCGACCAGGCACGTTAGCCTGTCTGACAAACTGCTCTCTCCGTACACAGGACCATACAAAGTGTTTCGTGCGGTCACTCCCGTCACTTATGGAATCGCTCCTGCTGCATCGTCATCTTTATTCACTCCTCGGGCCAGCAACATCATACACGTCACACAACTAAAGCACTACCACACGCCCAATGACGTTGACGTCTACATGCATCGAGACGGTGCCTTTGCCCCTAAGGGTTCTGCTACACGTAGGCTACCGCAATGCATATTGTCAATGTGCGTGTGTGCCTGACGAAGAGGATGAAGGTCGCTCGAGGTCGCTTGAGCTCGGATCAAGACTGGCCAGGGCTGCCAGCACTCTTGCAAATATATTTTCTAAATATATTTGCAATATATTGACTCGTTACTCACGTAACAATATAGCCACCATGGTTCATCAGTTCTCTTTATCCTAAAACTGGTGCTTTCTGACGCACAGAGATTGTATGCTGTGCTAGGAGGTCATTCAAAAAATCCACCAAAAACAAGCAAGCTAAATAGCCTGACAAAAGTAGTGAGTCAAACTTCACTGCGTGTGAACGGCTATCTTTTCTGTGTGTCACCCTGCCTTGTTGCGCTCTTACACTGCCAGAATGCACCAACAAGGGAGCCAAATCGCTTTCTCATTCAAAATTCAGTTTCCAAGGGAATGCACAATACCCAGAAGTTCAAACGCCACAATTTAGGGCTACGTAGTGCACATGCTTTGTTGCTTTACAGTTCTGACTTTGGCTAACACCTTGCCTGCTCAGTAAAGGCAGCATCATCTTAAGCTGTCAGATTCGGAGTGACCTGATGCGCCTATCACGAGCCATTGCTCAAAACAGTCATAATTCTACCCTCTACCCCCTCATTTATGAAAAGGAGTAAAGATGTTGCATTTCAAGAAGTCAGCACAGTACGTGCAGTCGTAAAGGAGGAGGAAGTTCCTGGTACAAACGCACATCTGCCTACAGGCAGTAAAACCTTCGTGTACCAGCAAAATGGCTTTTGCGTTTTATCTGTAAGCATTCAAACAGACAGAAAGTACCAGTTTAAAAGCTCTGAATTATTATCTGTTTGTTTTGTGGTACCGCTCATGGTTAGAGTACCGCGTCTGCAAAAATTGGCAATTGGTAGATCAAAGTGTGCTCATTTGATGTTTTATAATTGTATGCAATAAGAAAAAAATTGATCAACAGACGTGGCAAGCAACGTGTAAATAAATATGCGCATTCTACACAGGCATTTTAAGGCTGCATGCGCCTTTCCAAAGGTAGCACCTGTAATGGATCGACGTCTCTGCTGCAGATGTCTACAGTATATTTGTCAGCTAGTTTACTTAAGGCAAGCAAATGAGTGTGTAAGACCGACTATCTTCACCAAGCAAAGAAAGACGTGTACAACGGCCCAATGATCACACCTTCTATGCTATCCCAGCGGAGAAACATGCCAGCTCACGTGTGTAAACTGTATTTTATTCATAGAATCGTTCACGGTGTTTAAAGTACTACAGAACGTTGAACACCAAACCTTCTGCAGCCATAAACTGGTTGCAATAAAGCTGTAATTATTCAAAATACACAGCCACTATGAATCATGATGCTTTTAATGGGGTGGTACCTTTATGGTTTCTTACGTACCGGCTCAAGTGATACGAAATTCACGATTGACATATGATGTTCTATGACTTGTAATCCCCAAAACACAGCCATGTAAATGCCTGCCACAAATGGAAGGAGCGTACTAGTACTCAGTGAGCGCGTTTACTAAAGAATAGGCGGTTTGGTATTATGCTTCTTTACATATTCAGGGCAACTAACACAACATGCAAGTATGTCAAGGCATATTATGCAGCATGACAACTAAAATTGTGTTATTGTGGTTATTTCTTTGTTTGCATTAGAAGGCAACCAGAGTATCTTAACGCAATTTGTACGTCTGCACGCGTCATGTGAAACACAAGCTGTAGCAAAAATAACTGAAAATATATTGTTGTTTCTAAAATTAAACTTTTTACTTTTTCAAGGAAATGTTTCGAAATAGTTTTGAGGGTTCTGTCATATTTTTCTACTCATTCCGTGAACCTCCCCCGTCACGATCGTTCATATTCTATGATTGTGTACAAGTAAAATTAAATGCTTTCTTTTTCGTTCATATGTTAATAAGTTCGTGATATCGCAGCACAGAGTGGATTAAATTACACACGAAGCAAAACCTAACAGTTTGAATTTGCCAGCATCTGTACCTGAAATGAAACCACTTTTCTTTGTTTCTCACTTTCCAGCATTAAGTACTGGTACTCGGTTACTTTTTCTTGTTGAAAGTTGTTGATTGTTAGAAGCTTTCGTGCGGAAAAAATTAGACGGCTCATGCTGCTTTTTTGTTTTTGCAGCCCATCAGAAAGGGGTGAAATTCTGCTCAACCAAACTTTCGGATCCATGCTTCAAGCTACTCGAGCGTCAGTAGAACAAGGTAAACATTTACTTCGTTGCTTTGTACTTTTACTGAGCCACCACCAAAGTACAGATTATTTGATACCCAGACCCAAAGTGTTTTTTCGTCAATATCAGAGTGGTAAAAAGCGAACAAAAAGCATTTAGTTGCCTTAGATAGTATTCATTACGAAAAAAATACTTACAATTATAAATACCACATTATTTCCTCAGGAAGGTTTGGATGTAAAAAAGATGTTGCATAGAGATAACTGCCACGACGCTAAAAAGCATGAACGCACTGATTGCTGATTAGAACAGGACTCACTCTTTTTGCGCTGATGCAAGGTTGTTCTGCAATACCAACCATTCTTTCAAGAGGTTCATAAAAGTTGAAAAAATGTTCAACTCAATCTGTTATCAAACACGTTATAGAATCATGTTTGATTGAGAGATTTTATATCATAATTTGAAAAATAAGGAGCGACAGTAAATCGCAAACAAATTACCTCACAATGCTTGGCTGACAAAGTTAAAAGCCATAAATTGCCTGTGCGATTCCGCGTCAAAACGGCAAAAAAAGAGGTGAAGAAGAGGTGTGAGAACATATCAATATTTCTGGCATTCAATATTTCAACGAAACGCAAACGTTCAATAAAGACAACAATAGCACAAAAAGGCTAACCAAGCTTGATCTGGAAGGTGTTTCGGAGCAATAGAGCCCTTAGGTCTGTGTGAATTCAATGCTAGGAGCGTAAGGACTGAGCTTAGGTGGACTGTCTTAGGGCCCATGCCGGGAACTGAAGTGCTTTTTCCAAAACAACTGAAAACATCGTATTTTCGTCACAGAGTCTCTTTTCGCAAAGTAATACAGCTGGTGGCTGCAGTATTTTTTTCAATAAACTTAGCGAGTGTGACAACAATGTCACATTTATCTAGCACATGCCTTGAGCCCAGTGGAAAGTTTCTGCATTGATCTTTACGGTAACGAATAGAATAAAATATGTATTCACTGTTTTCACAATTTTATCTCATAGGGTACATCCTATAGGAAATGAAAATTACCTCTAATATCCAGCTCTTCCTTTTGTTCTGCTATTATTTCGTTTCGTAGGACAATATTTGAAATTGGGTCATTTGCGTAGCAGTAAGAATCAAAGAACTTGTAGAAAAATGCTGTCAAAGTGATGAAAGCAACCGGAAATGCGTAATGACCTCTCTTCAAAGAAACCCATTGTAAAAATGACCAAAACGAAACGACCACCTGATTACTTGCGAACTAAAACTCTTCGTTTGTGACGTCCAGAAATAAATTCGCTGTTTTCATTCCGCTATTCTGTATACATAACTTACTGTCCCACACACAGCACAAGAAGTAAGGTGTCTTCTCACGGCCCGCCTATGAAAGAAACGGCCTTAATGGCGTGGTAAAGACATTTTAATCATTTCTGCTACTGCTCTACCAAAAAGCGCAGATTATATCCCAACTGAGACATTTTTAAGCACCCATTTCAGAAGTACGAAATTGCTAGAGCAAAAAGTATATTCTGCTACTGACGAGCATCGCAAGAGAAGTTCGTTTAGAGGCGTTCTCATGAGGTTGGCCATGAGATGGCTTGCTCCATACGCTTGTGATGATGACACTGAGGCGAATCGTGTGCAGTGCATTAAGTAGTCATTGGCGCTACGGAGAAACATGCGTCGTTTTCATATTTTTTACTTCATTTTGCGCTATATAAGGTGATCTGAAAAGACCGATGGACGTCATTCTTTTAGAGAAACTTTAGTGTATAGGCGGCTGCAGTCTATTTCGGTGCTTTGCTTAGTGTTCTTGCAACAACTACTGACACAGCTTCGTTGCTCTGTCTTCCTAACACACTCTGTCTGTTTCGCAAGTTTATTTTCAACAAGCACAAAAATAAATTAGGATGTTCACCACAGCAAATCTTTACAACTAGAATAATATAGGTACTAGTCGAGTGCATTTTCTGAGAATGCTGACGAAGGAGTGAGCGCTTGATTGCTTCTGTTTGCTCATCTTCAACAGAAAAATGACTGCATTATTTATGAGCCTATTGTTCTTCGTGTTACTGTGATTGAGTTCGTTTATATCTAATTGTAAATATGTGTGTTCCATGAACAATTCGTTCGAAATGTAAAGAAAAAGTGTGCCTTGTTTGTGCACAACAGTACTTTCTACAACATCAATTTAAAAACGAGTTCAAGGAACTCTTCAAAACACTCACACTTTGCTGACCTAATTTCAATAATATTATATTATTATTCAAACTTATCTGTGACATCTACCCCTCTGTGAACACATTTTCAATCGCTAACGCAAGGTTTAGAAGCATTATGACAATCAAAGTAGGAAGCGTATCACTTCAGTAGTAGATATTTGACTATGGAAAATGGTAGTGGCTACTTTTTAGTGTACCTGCTGACTGCTTCGATTGGTTCTTACTGGTTTCACGGCTTTGGCCAAGCGCAGACATTTCAATTCAAATCTTGGCAATCTCCGTTTTATTTTGTTTCCTGAATTTAGACAATAGACTAACATATTAACAGGAAATGCGAACCATTATTGGAACGTATTTTCACATCAAAACAGAAACAAATTACATGAAAGAAAAGGCTTATGCAATATGTGAAAAAAGCTAAAGCTGGTTTGATGCCATAGGGAATACACATCAAACAGTGCATATCACGTTTCTAGCCCCTAGCGAAATATTTTCGATGCGCGGAAAAAGCGAACTCAGAGAAACATTTTTACCAAAACGGAAGTGAATGCCGTGTTTGTCCGATCGATTTCTGCCAGCTGAATTATATGCACCCGCATCGCCTGACATGTCTGCGCGTCTCGCTTCCCATCGCCCTCTTGATTTCTGGATCTTACATACCGTTCCTGTTTGCTGAGTAGAGTGAGTATATTTTCGCACGTTTATTTAGTATTGAATGTGCGTCCTCTTATAAGCTTGCTTTCGAAGGTTTCTTACATTAGGCACATGGTCTGCGGAGACTATGCAAGCATATTCAATGTGGTTCAACAGTGTGTCTAAAGCTAATGATGCACAGACGAAGGAAGGTTCGATTATTTTCCATGACACGGTGTCTCCGATAAGCTGTCCGCCCTGAAGCATTGCAAAAATTTGTTTCATTCGACACCGCACGTGTAAACACCGCATGAACAATTAAGAGTTTCCGAAGGCGGATTCTCAGAACAAATATTATTCACTTTTAGGCGCCCATTTTCTTTTTTGGGTGATACCAAGCAGTTCCCCCTCGAAGTGAGACAGCTCCTTTGAAACCTTTTGTGCTCGCGCTGCCTCACAGAAGAATTGGAACGCAGTTTCATGCGGAAGTCAGACAGTCAGTCAGTCGGTCGGTCGGTCGGTCGGTCGGTCGGTCGGTCGGTCGGTCGGTCGGTCGGTCGGTCGGTCGGTCGGTCGGTCGGTCGGTCAAAGAACGTTATTTGGTCTTGAAAACAGGCGAATACCCCCGTGAGGGGGTTCTGTGTGGGGGTCCCACCACGATGGCACCAGGAGGTTCAGGCTCTCGGCGACTTCGCGGGCTCTCTGGACAATCCTTAGCTGCTGGTCCTTTGCGCAGTTTGTGATGAGCTGAATCCAGTGTTCCTCAGTAGGATGAGACCCCGAACCCCAGCGCAAGTCGTGGCACTGCCCTAGCATGTGTTGAAGAGTGCACCGCAGATGACCACAGAGCGAACAGCGCGGGTCTATTCCATCTACGAATTTTGACCAAATAAATGGAGATCGATATGTGTTCGTTTGTAACATTCGCAGGGTGATCGCCTACGGTCTGTTTAGGTGTGGGTATGGGAGCGGAAACTTCCGACGCCCTAGCTGATAACGCTCACAGACCTTGTTATATGCGAGGAGAAGATCTCTTTGCTTCTGCCCTCCCTCAGTCTACGAGTGCCCGAATTCGGCGCGGTGAGTGACGCCTCACGCCTGGGTAAAAGCCTGTAGGAAACTTTACGAAAAACGTCAACCGACAGTGCCACCATAGCCAGGCCACCGATGGTAAAAAAAAAGTTTCTGTGACACAAGAGACTTACTTTAGCTTGCCACGATCTGCCCTACAGGGACCGCCACACAAACACACTGAACGCAATCTTATTTTAAAATAAAGAAGCACTCACGAGGCCACGTCCATAGCATCATAACGCTCGGACAAATTTCAGCTTTGTCGTTGCTCCATTCTCTTCACCCCTCACTTTTTATTTCTTCTTATTTCTCTTTTTTCCCATTATGCTTTTCTAATTTTTTCGCACAAGATAATATAAATGTCCGAGCGAGCAACATGTGCTCTCATTCATATATATATATATATATATATATATATATATATATATATATATATATATATATATATATATATATATATATATATATATATATATATATATATTGTACCGAAGCATAGTGGCGCCAGCTCTGTGCCAGCGTGAAAGAAGACGTTGACGTCCGTGTGTGGCTCGTGCTTGCCGGGTTCCTGCCTGTACCAGCTTGTTGCGGCTAACGTTTCTGGAATAATAACCTGTGTTTTTACGCAACCTTGCTCGTTGCATTTGGTGGAAACGTGCTGGGTAACGTCCTGGAGCTCCGCAGCCGTAAGCTACCTTCTCAGTCCACGATGACCGAGCGCGTCGATCCCCCACAAGGCTCTTCCACGCTGCCACCCGTCATGTGTTCTGGTGTACTTCGTCTGCGTGACCCACCAGTATACAACGGCACTGAAGATCAAGATGTCGAGGACTGGCTGGCAGAGTACGAGCATGCCAGCGCGATTAACAAGTGGGATCACCCTGCGAAGCTGATTCACGTCATCTTCTACTTGACGGATTTGGCCAACCTATGGTTCACCAACCACCAAGCCGACATCCCCACCTGGTCGGTTTTCAAAGAGGCCGTCACCTCGTTTTTCGGTCGTCCAGCCATGCGTAAGCTTCGCGCTGAACTGGGACTGCGGGGACGATTTCAGCGAAATGGTGAGAGCTTCACAAGCTACATTGAGGATGTGATCAGCCTCTGTAGGCGAGTTGATGACAGGATGACGGAGGCTGACAGAATAAAGAACATAATGAAAGGCATTGATGATGACGCTTTTCATATGCTTGTGGCCAAAGACCCACAGACCGTCACGGCCTTGATTCAGTTATGTCAAAGTTTCGATGAGCTGCGCAAGCAACGAGTTTCTACACGTCGCGCTAATACGCAGACAGCTGATATTTCGGCCTTGGAGTGCAAAAGCAGTGGCCCCGACTACAGCGTGTTAATGCCTCAATTTCAACAGTACATCCGGGAGGAAGTTGCTCGACAGCTCTCTCTTGTCGCCACCATCAACGAGACCCCCACAACACTGGACCACTCACTTCGCCGTGCTATTCAGACGCAAGTTGCCGAGGCTCTCCCTTCGCCCACATCCCCAATATCAGTGGCTGCACCGCTGACTTATGCAGAAGCCGTCCGCCGACCTTCTGCCCAACCGCCGCTCCCTTCATACAGTCCAGCCACCAACTACTACAGGTCACCAGTTTCAGTTTATCCGGTAAATCGGCCCATTCCACCACCTCGAGCACCTGCCAACTCTTGGCGTACTCCGGATAACCGGCCCATCTGCTACAACTGTGGTATTCCAGGACATGTCGCGCGCTACTGTCGTCGCCGTGGATTCTATTTTAATGATGTGCAGCATTCCGGCAACATACCTCGGCCATCAGAATCGCATGTGACACCTGATTCGCATGACCCCCGCTCACGTCGACCAGACTTCAGCCGACGTCGATCTCCTTCACCCCGTCTTCGGTCTCCTTCCCCCATGCTTCGCCGTTCCAACCACGCCCAGGAGGAAAACTGACAGTCGCAGTTCCTGAGGCAAGAGCTGCGCCACCGACAAAATTTCCAAGGCCTCATCTATCGCCCCCTAACGAGATTGCCGTGTTTGTGGACGGTTTCGCCACAACTGCTCTTGTCGACACAGGTGCCGCTATTTGTATAATCAGTGAAGTGTTATGCCGCAAACTGAACAAAGTGACGACTCCACTGGTTGAAATTTCTTTACGCACGGCGAGTTCGCAACACGTCCAACCTTCTGCCACATGCACTGCTCGTGTTGTGATTCAAGGAGTGCTTTACATCGTAGAATTTGTCGTCCTTCCGCATGCGTCTCATGAAATCATCCTGGGATGGAACTTTCTTTCCGCTAATCATGCGGTTGTCGACTGCGCTCGTGCTCAACTCGTTTTGTTTCCATTCAGCACGACATTCATAGATCTCCCTTGCCCACCCAAAAAGGTGATCGTCGCCGCTGACGTCGTCATTTCTGCTTTTTCGGTCACCGCGGTATCTCTTTTGTGCAACTCCGTTTCCGATTCAACTGCCCTATTTATGCCGTCACAAGAATGCGCTCGTCGCCGGAACCTTGTCGTCCCGTTTGCCGTCATAACACTTGCCGATGGCTCCAGTGCCGTGTACGTGTGCAATCCGTTCCCTTGTCCCGCTACCTTATTGCATGGCGAATGCATTGGGAGTCTTGACACTTATGATGACATCTTTCCTTTCGATGCCCGTTCTGATACGACACCGATGTCCGTGGATGCTGTCACAGCTGGCACCGCGCCCTCACTACCTGACGAAGACGTTCTGTTGCGCAGCGTAGACACCGGCCTTACGCAAGACCAGCGCAATCAGCTCATTCAACTACTTGACCGTTTCCGCGCCTCCTTCGACCACGGACAACCTCCCTTGGGACGCACGTCAGTTGTCGCTCACCATATCGACACCGGTCATCATACTCCACTTCGTCAGCGCCCCTACCGCGTCTCGCAGGCCGAGCGTGACGTCAACACTCAACACGTCGACGAGATGCTGCAACGTGGTGTTATTCAGCACTCACACAGTCCTTGGGCTTCGCCAGTGGTCCTCGTGCGAAAAAAGGATGGCTCCATCAGGTTTTGCGTGGATTATCGTCGACTAAACAACATCACACGCAAGGATGTTTATCCTCTGCCACGCATTGATGACGCCTTGGATTGCCTTCAAGGTGCGGAGTTTTTCTCTTCACTGGATCTGCGCTCTGGATACTGGCAAGTACCAATGGCTGAACCAGACCGTCCAAAAACGGCGTTTGTGACCCCTGACGGCTTATATGATTTTAATGTAATGCCCTTCGGTCTTTGCAATGCGCCTGCGACTTTTGAAAGAATGATGGACAGTGTCCTCAGGGGACTTAAATGGCACATCTGTCTTTGCTATTTAGACGACATAGTTGTATTCTCGGCGAATTTCGAAACTCATCTTTCCCGTCTGGAACAAGTTCTCCAGTGCCTTACGGCAGCCGGGTTGCAACTTAACTTCAATAAATGTCGTTTTGGCGCCCGCGAACTCACAATTCTCGGCCACGTCGTTTCAAAAGAAGGAATATCGCCAGATCCTGCCAAACTGCGTGCCGTTGCCGAGTACCCCAAGCCTACTACCCTAAAGGAGCTTCGTAGTTTCATAGGCTTGTGTTCCTATTTTCGGCGTTTCATTCGCAATTTTGCCTCTATAATTGCCCCTCTGACGCAGCTTCTCTCCCGTAGCACTGACCTCTCTGGCTGGAATTCCCACTGCGATGAGGCATTCACGGCGCTACGCCGGCTACTCATCTCTCCGCCAGTTCTCCGCCACTTCGATCTCAATGCACCCACTGAAATTCACACGGATGCAAGCGGTGTCGGCCTCGGTGCCATTCTCGCTCAACGCAAGGATGGTTGCGACGAGTACGTTGTCGCCTATGCCAGCCGTACACTAACGAAGGCAGAGTCCAACTATTCCGTCACGGAAAAGGAGTGCTTGGCTATCATTTGGGCTATAGGAAAATTTCGCACCTACCTTTACGGACGCCAGTTTGATGTTGTCACAGATCACCATGCCTTATGCTGGTTAGCGTCCATGAAAGATCCTACTGGCCGCCTCGCTCGTTGGGCTTTACGCCTTCAGGAATACGATATCCGTGTTGTTTATCGCTCAGGACGCAGACATTCAGACGCCGATGCACTATCCCGTTCTCCACTGCCTCCTGACCTTGCCTGCTTATCAACTGCCATTTGCGATTCGTCATCGTTGAGCATCACTGACATGCCATCCGAACAGCGCAAGGATCCCTGGATCAATTCTTTGCTCGACGTCCTCTCTCACAGTTCGTCAGAAACGACTTCACGCTCCCTCTCTCGTCAAGCAAGACACTTTGCTGTCCGTGAAGGCTTGTTGTATCGCCGCAATTACGTGACGGATGGCCGTAGGTGGCTACTTGTCATCCCTCGTCATTTGCGTTCGGACATCTGCGCTGCCTTTCACGATGACCCCCAGTGTGGCCACGCTGGAGTATTTAAGACTTACTCTCGCCTTCGTCTAAGATACTACTGGCGCGGCATGTATCGGCACGTTCGCCAGTACGTTCGGTCATGCACCACGTGTCAACGACGCAAGACGCCTTCTCACAGCACTGCTGGCCCTTTGCAACCCTTAACCTGCCCAGCGAGACCATTCGACCGCGTCGGAATTGATATTTATGGTCCTCTACCCAACTCTCTTCGAGGCAACCGGTGGATTATCGTCGCCGTGGATCATTTAACACGCTACGCTGAAACATCTGCGCTGCCTGCTACCACTGCGAAAGACGTTGCGTCCTTTCTTCTTCACCATCTCATTTTGCGACACGGTGCACCTCGTGAATTACTCAGTGACCGTGGACGCGTGTTTCTCTCGAACGCCGTCGACGAGCTACTCAAGGCATGTCGCACTGTCCATAGGAAATCCTCGGCATACCATCCCCAAACCAATGGCATGACAGAACGCTTTAACCGTACCCTTGGAGATATGCTTGCCATGTACGCCTCTGACGACCACATTAATTGGGACCAAGTGCTCCCTTTTGTCACGTACGCGTACAACTCTGCGCCACAAACATCCACTGGCTTTTCTCCTTTCTTCCTTCTGTACGGACGTGAGCCATCATGCTCCATGGACACCATTCTCCCTTACAGGCCTGATGTTTCCGAAGCGACGCCTGTTTCCGAAGCAGCTGCTTATGCCGAAGAGTGTCGTCAACTCGCTCGCTCATTTACCGCACAAGACCAATGGCGCCAGAAAACTGACCACGATGCCTCTGCGTCTACTGTACACTATAACCCAGGAATGCTGGTTTGGCTCTGGGTCCCGTCTACCCCTCCCGGTCTTTCCCCGAAGCTTTCGTCGAAATACCATGGCCCCTACCGTGTGGTGCGGCAAACATCTCCTGTCAACTATGAAGTTGAGCCCATTGATCCACCCTCGGACCAACGCTGCCGTGGGCGTGAAACCGTACACGTATCACGCCTCAAACCGTGCTATGACCCCCTTGTCGTGTCCTTTCCCTAGGTCGCCAGGTTGGCTCCTTTCTGCGCGGGGAGTAATTGTACCGAAGCATAGTGGCGCCAGCTCTGTGCCAGCGTGAAAGAAGACGTTGACGTCCGTGTGTGGCTCGTGCTTGCCGGGTTCCTGCCTGTACCAGCTTGTTGCGGCTAACGTTTCTGGAATAATAACCTGTGTTTTTACGCAACCTTGCTCGTTGCAATATATATATATATATATATATATATATATATATATATATATATATATATATATATATATATATATATATATATATATATATGTGTGTGTGTGTGTGTGTGTGTGTGTTGCAGTGAATCGTTCGTGAGAACACAAACACTGGAGGCCTGTATTTCAACAATTACAACCACAGTTTGGCCTTCACAGGAATTAGATCACATCGTGAACTTACTTACAGCGCAACACCAGAAAAAATACCAGACAGGGAGACGTAAAACAGAAACAAAAAACGGCGCTGACTCACAACTGTTGTTTATTGGAAAAAACGGGGTGAAAAGTATATATATAGGTACTGGCAGCCTACATCACAACATGCGCAGAATACGAGGTGCACCGAGGTAGCGTTATCACACTCATGGCAATAAACAAGCTTGGCCTAAATAACTTAATTCTTTTTCATGCAGTGTGACGGATGGTTCACTAACGCACTTGCTGCTCCTAACTTTATATGATATGCCTCAGCAATTTCTTTAGTTAGCTGGTTAGGATGCTTAAATATGATGGTGGTTCTCTCAAAAATGGGACGACAACCGCATGACCTGCAATGTTCCGGCAGATGAAGTCGCGTGATCCCTTGAAGAGATAACTCATGCTCCCTTAAACGAACATTCACACATCGTTTCGTTTGCCCCACGTACTCCCTACCACACGATAATGAAGTTAAATACACAGCTTTTTTTACGCATGCGATGTACTTGTTCTTATGATTCACAGCGTATCTCCCTTTGGCCTGTTTGTTCCTCAACGCATTATCAACCATCGGGCAAATGCTTGATTGATTGATTGATATGTGGGGTTTAACGTCCCAAGACCACCATATAATTATGAGAGACGCCGTAGTGAAGGGCTCCGGAAATTTTGACCACCTGGGGTTCTTTAACGTGCACCCAAATCTGAGCACCATCGGGCAAATGCTACCTACCTTAAGTTTGGCGAAAAAAAAAACGTCGACACCATACCTTGAGCCTACGTTTTTCAGCCCATGCGCCAATTTGTGTACGTAAAGAAAAACTGCTCTTTTTCTTTTTCCATCAGAATTTTTATGAGCTCCTCTGTGTTTCACGAGCTTAACGCTCCAAACCATTGACTCAAACACAGACGAAATCACATTGTCAGGATACCCAGCATCTACTAAGCGTTTTACCTGGTTATGAAAAGCAGTATTCGACACGTGCACACAGGATTTCCTGAGCGACGCATTTAAAATTGTCTTTGCAATCGCTCTCTTCACAATCTTAGAAAGGCCAGACTTGTAGTTTAAGATAGGCTTAACTGATCTTGGGTCATAATTTCAACACAAACGATCTTTACCAAAAGTTAGCTTTAGGTCAAGAAACTGTAGCCCGTAATCCTTACAGACTTCGTGAGTGAAGGTGAGGCCTATACCATGCTGACTGAACAAGTTAAGAAAGTGGTCAATGTCCTTGTGATGAATGTCATCGTGGGAAAAATTACAATGTCGTCGACTTAACGCAAAACAGCACTGCAGCACTTACTAAGGTGATCTTCCAGCTGCCTGTCAATGTAGCCTAAAATAATGTTACTAATAATAGGGGCCACGCTCGACCCTCTGCAGACACCAGACCTTTGTACATAAAAATCCCCCGCCACGACACAAAGATACTTTTAAGGTGAAATATCAAAAGTTCAAGAAATGATTCTTAAGAAATACCGCAACCACCGATGAAAAATTGTTTATCGTTGTCAAACGCAATGCAGACTTTTGCGCATTTCATAACCTGGCAATGCGGAAGGGAATATTATAAATTTTCCACGTCGACACTGAAAGCGCTGCGTAGGCTCATCGAGTTATTGTTGAGGTACTCGCACACAGATTCCGAATTTGGTATGCGAAAAGGGTCAACAATATTCAGGCATGCTAGGTTATTTTTCAGAAAACGCGAAACATCTAACTGCCAGCTACCCTTTTTCCGAGACTATGGCCCGGAAAGGCATGTCTTCCTTGTGCGATTTCACCGTAAAGAAAGCTTCTAACTCCAGGTTTTTCGCCCGTTTTACGCTGTCTGCCATACGTTGCAGATTCATTCCTTCTAACAAGAAAAGCACTCGGTGTTTTACTTCTGTGGCTTTAACACTGACACGCCTGAAATTTTTCTTAACTGCGGCCTCGCTCTTCTGTGAATACGCTTCAGAATTCATGATGGCAAAGTATCCTTCCTTGTCGGCTACTAGTACATGCAGTTTGTTTTCGCAAATAAAATCAACTAGCGGCCTTAGTGAGCACATGTTGTTCGCGCATTCATTTATATTACTTTGTGCGAAAAAACTTGAAATGCAGATTGGGAAATATATATATATATATATATATATATATATATATATATATATATATATATATATATATATATATATATATTTGCAGGAATTTTCACTCTGGTATACGTGCGTGTCTTGCCTTCTGAAACCTCACTTCAAGTTGCCTGCTCGTATTTCAAATATCGCCAACAGTCGATCGCTTCAATGATGCATATGGGTGTGCTTCACGGCAGTTGCCTCAATTCGTTCCTGTATGGGGCCAAGCAGAAAAAACGCAGGCGTCTGCGTTTGCCATGGTGTAAGTGAGAAAGTCGAGTAACATTATAAGAGATTCCAGCGTGGCTCATTGGTTTCTACAACACATTCATTGAGGACACAATAGCTTGACACGCCGTGCTATCTACAACCACGGCTAAACACATAGGCCACTACCATCGTTCTGGGCCTATCACTGATTCCCACAGAACAGCAGTTAAGGCACCCTTGATTATATTTACTTTTGGAACTCGTTGCACCTTGAGTTTAGGCAGCTCGGAAGTGTTGGCAAACATCTTAAACTAGGAGAGGTAGTTAAATACGCGTTACCAATTGTGATTTATCTTTAGCACGTAAAAAACAATTTTACGGTAAACACATATGAATGAATTTGGTAGGGTAAGTGCATACGATGTCTCGTCGCCTTTTTATATTGATACTTGTATTGAACTGTCACTCCGGCACAGCGGAAATGGAACCTAAAAGAAGAAGACGACAACGTGGTTGTTGTGGGTTGGACTCTCGAGCTTCCCCTGTTGACCTGCATGACTGTGCGCTCTTTGAGCCATTAGCAAGAACCGCTGTCAGTGAATAAATCTTCCCCGTAACATCTTCTGGTGGAAGTGCTACGAGTTGGCCTCTGCGTTGAACTACTATCGCGATATGCTGGGCCCTACCGAGTCCTTCATCAGGTCAGGCCTGTGACCTACGAGATCGCCGCTACAACAAACTCATCGGCTGCTGCCCCCAGAACAGAAGTAGTCCACGTTTCTCGTATCAAGCCCTACAACGCGGACTCGTTCAGTTAACAGGCACCGAGACGATGCCTTACAGTCCGGGGTGAAGATACGTGTATGGAACTGTCGCTCCGGCAGAGCTGAAATGGCTGCTAAAAGGAGGAAGACGACAACGTGGCTGCGATGGTTTGGACTCTCCAGTTACCCCTGTTGGCCTGCATGACTGTGCGCCCTTTAAGCCGTTAGCAAGACCAGCTGTCGGTGAATAAATCTTCCCTGTACAAATATTCACATAGTGCAATACAGAAAACAAGAAAACACTTGTTCAACAGCCCAGCATGGCGGAGCTCCGTTGTGTTACAGAAGATAGGATATAAGCTCTACGCGACAGATTTTAAAACATTGGTGATGTTGTAGCTTGTCGGTTGTTTATTTCTAGTGTTCAGCAGTATGGTGTGCTTTGATAAGCTTCCAAAAGGCAGTGCGTGCTTCTTGGAACCTTGTTATTTTGGTTGCCGGTGAGCAGACGTAGCACTCATGAAAACACGAAGCTATTGTGGGTAGAGCAACGGTCAATACAGTAAATTTCTTTAAGCAATAACATCTACCAAGAACACTTAGCTTACTGTTTACTTCACGTATATGGGTAGTATCAGGGCTTCACGAGCTTGGATGTAGGCCCGGACGACTTTCTCCTGTTGCCAAAGCAAACACACAAACAAACTTAAAAGATGCATTTCTTCGTTGGTATTTACGCTATCAAAAGGGCTGCAATAAAGACCTTGGCAACTGACTTTCACGGATCCTTTGGAAAATGAGAATTGTGCTGGAAACGAGGTATGAAAATTCGAAGAATCCATTTAATTACGTAGTGGTAATACACGTAATGCTTGCACTGTGCGACATTTTGCACCGCTAGAGGACACTAATGCCCAGTACGCAGTAGGCCATATACACTTACTACAAAACTGTTGTCTGTCTGCTGCTTGTACTCGGCAAACCCATAGGTGAACGTAAAAAATGCACAGCCTCGTACATTTTCTACATTTCCCTCCGCAATACTCCACAGTAAAGCTTTATTTGATGTGTAGCTATAAGTCCTGCAGTTGATATCTTTACTCCATTTCTGTTTTTTTCCTTTGCCATTAGTTGTGTGACCACGAGCGCTCAGCTCTAGCTGAGGGTAGAGTGAGCGTCAAGCTCGCATAGGTGGCATTCAGGCCGAAAATCTCATCCTCCAAATTGACTAACAAACACTGCATGCAGTGAAGCACTACCGTGTTGCGAAACATTGACTAGGATGCATTGATTTTCACTGTCATAGCAGTTCTATTCCAGCTATCCATGCATATGAAGATAGTCGATGGGAAATGCACCACAACAATAAATCGCAATGATCTTTCATGCCTTGCCCCAAAAGCCCCAACATTCCTAGGTAGAGGTGTCGTAGCGTAGTGCTTTAGTAATATTTTGCTGTGTTGGGACTCATCACAATCACTGCAATTTAAGGAGGCTTTCGTGCGCCGAATTCGCCCCTACCAACAGGCGACTACAACAGTGAAACGTGCTCCTTAACTTCTTCGTGTGACAGAGAAAGCTATATATGCTTCGCGGCAATGGAAGCACAATCATAAACAGGGTGTACAACGCAAACGATGCCGTCGTAAAATGAGCCGTGGAGATGCGTGCCGAAGAAGCCGAACGACCGAGAGGTGCGGCTGGTGAACGTCGCTCGAGGCGGCACGAATCGATAACGACTAATGGAGAGTGGAGATCCCCTCATGCGACTTTAGCGTACTTTAAAAGGGCTATTCACGCTATAACAATAGATGATAAGGTTCTGGTTCACATCGTTTTATGCTCTGCATGACTCACTGTCAAAGAACGCAGACCTTCCTCGCCTCTATTCTCAGAGACGATAAAGCTTGGAAAATAAACTCTTGGTAAGGTGGCTTTATATAGGCGAGCCTGATTTGTGCAAGTTTCTTATGTTTTGATGGTAATATTTTGTCAAAAACCGCTGTATTGCCTACACGAAAGCACAGGCCGACTACATTATTCACGGATGTCTGTATTTTTCACGAATGCCATATTCTTAAGCCTGTTTTCATCAAAACTGTAGGCCTATATAACTATATGTCAATATCTGTTTTACCTATATTTTCGAAAACCAGAAGAAGCAATAATCTGCAGGCGTACTCATTTCTTTCAGCAAAATAACATTATTGTGAAAAATGAACGTGGTTTCAACAAGAAAAATAAATTCACGGAAGTTGAACTACTTAATTGTAAAGGTAATTAGTTGACAATGTAAAAGTTGTTCACGGTAGAGAATTTTCTCTACTTTAAAAGAGCATTTAATTCCTTTAAGCATACAATTTTGAACATGGTAATAAAGATATTATTCTGGATACTGTAAAAAGTTACTTGAACACTATGTGCAATTAGCCAACATAGGCAATGCGAAATCTGAACTTAGTAAATTAAATGCGGTGTGCTACAGGGGTGAACCCTTGGCCAACTTTTGTTTATTATGTACATAAACAATATAGTGAACAAACTCCTAACACCTGTCAATATTTCGTACGCCGGTTACACGAATCTATTCTTCTCTGGGCCAGATATTCACGACTTTAAGTTGAAAGCAAATCTATGGCTGCAAAACCTATCGACCTGGCTCAGGGCCAACAGGCTAGATCTAAATGCTAAAAAAATAACATTTATTGTTTTAGACCTCGTGACAAATCATACAATAACAAAAATATTATTAGCTTTCAGGAACAACCTATTTAATGCATTACGTCTCTCAAATTCATCGGCATCTTTTTTCACGAATAATTAGACTCGTCTGTGCATATAAATTACATCTTTTGAGCAGTTGACATACTATGCACGTTGCGCCACTTAATACCACTATGGTTGAAAAGACAGATTACGCAACTATACATTATCACGTTCAACTATTGTCGTCTGATAAGGAGAACGACGACAAAAACTACCCTCAGCAATTTATATTTAATACAATAACAAGCAGTGCGGTAAACTGAACTGCCACCCGTTTATTCGCACATAACCCTTCTTTTGAAAAACATAGACTGCTTGTGATTAATAGTACGCTTTATAAAAGTTAGCAATGATGATATATCGTGAACTTAACTCAAGTAACGCAGAATGTTATCCACACGTTTAATGAAAGCGCCCAGATGTTAGTCACCAACATTGTCTAAACGCACTTAACGCCGTCTTCTTTGATCACATGATAACGTTGCTTGTAACATTCAGAACAATATGGCAACGTCCAAGATCACCCTTTCAACATCACGGCAATATTTTCGCAACATAGCATCAACGTAATGTCAACATGCGAGCAATGTGATGTGAACTTACCAGCAACGTAATGGCAGCATAGTAGTGCCGTGAAGCCAACATTGCTACATTGCTGTGTGACGTGTTGACTTTCATGCGACGTGCACAGAAAATATATATTACTGTGTGAGCGTTATTAATAAAAGACATGTTGACTTGTTACGGGAACCACCCCGAAGCTTCTGGCTAAGAAAAAACTCTGGTGTGGGGTAAAAATCGGATTAGTATTGTCCATGCACAAAAACTGTTTCCTAGCAGCTCTTTATCAACGCATCATTACATGCATAAACAAGTGGTGTTGGAACAGCCAAGCTATAAAAATGTCAAAACACACTTGTGCGTATCTGTAAGACCCAAGCACACTTTTCAAATCCCAAAGCTTCTAACACATGTGATATACTTACTGCATTTTCGGGGCATTAAATAAATGTTGTTTTGCACTGCGTAAGCAATGATTACAATGAGTGAATATGTGTTGAGGGTGCAGTATTTTATGTGCGGAATTGCAGCAACCATGAGGAAATGCAGTCACACAGCTTAAGCAGGAAAGAACAAGCCGAAGTGCCTGAACACCTCATGAAAGAAAAAAAGAAGACAAATATTTACCAAGAATACTTATTTCTTACTTATTTGTCCTTGCCACAGAGCAAGACACGAATGGGAGTGTTACAAAACACATTTTAAGCATTCAGTAATAAATATGAAAACAGCAAAATGCAAGTTTATATCATACTATGTCAACTGCTGGGTCGTACAAAACAAAGTCAGGTGCAAAATGAAAACATGATTTGTTAATACAATCTTAGCAAATGTTTGACGCAAAAAGTTTTTATCTATAGTATTAAATATTTGTGAGAAAGCGAATAGGCAAGAAAGAAGACATTGGCGAAACAGCTATGTGTTAAATATATAGGAGGACATCAATACCATAGACAGCCATTGCCTTTTCGGTAATTTTTCAACAGTGATGTATGCATTCTATACAACGACGGTTGTCATGTCTTTGGCTGTCTATGTCATGATTTCATGAACAGAGACAATATAGCAGCATTGAAAAACTGGCACATCCCACTCAGGTACAGCTTGTTTCAACGGAGCTTAAAAGGTTCAAAACAAGAACTTGTTTTTACCAAAACATAAAAACCTGCCGATATCTGTGTAGCAAAACATGTTGCACATCAAAAGAAGCTTATCAGTTTGAAAGCAACTCAACTTCATCATTATTGCTCGGCACGCATTCAGTGAAAAGCGACTCATTGAATTGGCCGATTGATTACATAAAAATACGCCTTTGAAATTCAAGGTAGCCGACACCCGGTACCGGCACATCCCACTCAGGTACAACTTGTTTTGACGGAGCTTAAAAGGTTCGAAACAAGAACTTGTTTTTACCAAAACGTAAAAACCTGCCAATATCTGTGTAGCAAAACATGTTGCACATCAAAAGAAGCTTATCAGTTTGAAAGCAACTCAACTTCATCATTATTGCCCGGCACGCATTCAGTGAAGAGCGACTCAATAAATTGGCCGATTGATTACAAAAAAATTCGCCTTTGAAATTTAAGGTACCCGACAGCCGGTCAGAAAAAGTGAAACGCGATCAGTGGAGCAACTGCTCAGTGTAATTTGCGCAACACAGTGCCCTCCCAGCCACAACCAAGTGAGAGATATTGATCACGAAAGGAATACACAAAGCATGCAACTATTTTCTGCTGAGTTTATTACCAAGTTTTTGTCCTTTTGTCTATTGGATGATTGGATGACACAATTGTTCTTGTTCATTCTGTCCAGATTTTAATAATTTGTATCTAGAGGCAAGCTCAAGTTATGTTTAGATTGGTATGCACTGCTCTGCATAACTGTCTAGTATTTTTCACTTAGTTAAAATCACTAATTTTAGCATTTCAACTTTTTGGATTTTCAGTGAATGCAGCTTCTAAGTTGATATCTTGTAGCGAGTGGTTATGAGCATCTTTGGAAAAGTGGCAAAGTACTCTCACTTGTTTGCGGAAGTCGTTCGAAGGTATTCAGAACGAGTAATATGGCCGAGTATCCTATTTCTAACAAAAATATAACACCATATATGTCAACTACGGATACACATACAATCATACTTGTGGGCACAGGAACAGCAGGAGGCACAGGAAATGCAATCTTTTAGAGTAGAATTACAAATGAACACCAACCTGCATCACCACCAGAGAAGCAACTAAAAGCCATACCGCCCCAATAGTTCACATGCCCAGTGGAGTTCACATATGCAAACTGAGCAGCATGTTACAGTTGCCAGTCTTTGCTCGAGAGTTTGCCAATGTGGTTGGACTTGAGTGAATAACCTCGCCAGGTCAGGGTTTATCCAAGAGGGGTACACTGTCGACAATGTCGGCAAACAGCAATTGCAGTGTGATAGCTGTGACGACCGTGGAACAAGCCATGATGCGAGGCAATCAGTTGGCAATGAGGGCCTGCATTATTAACATGGTATCCTAGGTCCAGTAACAGCAATTATATATGGTGTTCACCAGAGCAGCACATTGCACAATGCAAAGAGCAGCACAATTATTCTAAAAATGTATTAATATCTCTCTTTACTTGAAGGCTTGACTTCCATGAGCTCAAGGCCCTACTGACTGCAATGTTGACAGGTGATGCAAATTACAAATAGTTCCATAAATTTCATCCACTTATGCGGGGCTTCAAAGCTTGCCGAATCTTTAAAAACAGCAAAAATTAAAAAGCTTAGATTTTGTGAAATCTGTATTCAAAGATAATGATGCAAAAATTACTAGTTGCTTTTTTAGCTTCAAATGCAAGGGAAGACCTTTAATGGCCCTCGATAGAGCACTAGTAAATATCAGTGCACATTGAAAAACCAAGCACACATTAGTATCAGTTCCTACTGTACCTTGACACCATGACATGATACAGGCTTTTCATCGCATCCTCACCCAAGCTCAAGATAATGACACGTTGTTACGAATGGCTCTCATGGTGACGTACGGGCAGCCATTTTGTTTGTTTTTTCCCTGACATCATCAACACTACCCATACTGGTGCACGGGACCAAGAGATCTACACTATCAGATCAACATCACAATGTGCACCGATATGAGTTATTATTCTCCACCTTCCTCCTGTTTCACACTAGCTCTTGGTCATGTCCATATAAAGATATTTGTCTGGCAAAGTTGAGTCAGCTTGTAAAACTCATGTTTCTACCCCTTTCAATAGATGCAAATTTTTTTTTAATATATTGCATTGTGCAGCTTCAGCAAGCCATCCGCCTGTGTTCATTGCACTCTAGTCAATAAAACAAAATCAACAACTAGCACAAAGCTTCTAATCTGCTTACAGAGAGGCCAGAAGGCATTACTGCTGAATTTCTGGACATAAAATCACAGGTCAGCATCCCTGACCTGTGATTTTATGAGAAAAAATACAAAAGAGCAGTAAGACAATAATAAATATTTATTCATGCAAAAGTTAGATCAAGAAGTGTAAGCACATAAGCTAATTTGTAGACAAAGCAACAAACTACATGAGAGCAACATGACAAAGTTAGCTGCCACTTATAGAAGCTGAAACCAACGACAACGGCAGCTGTCGAATGTTGTCGGTATGAAGGAAGCAGTACACACCGAAGCTGGCATGACACATGCTCTAACAAGTTGACCTTGTTTTGTTTTTTTCTTTGCTCCTTCCATGTGACCACCTGTTTAGAATGGCGATAAAAATTACATACTATTCGAACTTCGTGCTGCTGACTAGTCTCTCTATAGCAATTCTGGACAACAAGCAATATATTCTTGATTTTTGCAACTGAGCAATCTATCAAGGGGAACGAGCTAGGGATCAGGCCATGTAATAGGCCAATTCGTTGCATGCCACTTTTAAATTCAAAATAGCTTTTGTGATATTTGCGCTTCAAGAGCACTCACAAAATGACAGCTAGCAGATGTGAGACTGAAAGGGAAGACAGCAAATTGATGCGCTCATAAAGAGATTACAGAAGCTGTAATACCGGACAATATTATGAGAAGATACCATCTATAGTTCTGGTAAAGAAAGAGTAGTAGTCTTAACAACGAAATTTACTCCATCACTGTCTTTTCGGATGCTAAGTAATTTGAATAACTAGCAGAGCAGTACGAAAAGGACAAAATTAAAGCACAGCTCAGGTAATATTCTTTAAAATGATTTATTATTAGGTTAGCTTTTCGACTGCGAAGGGGCTTGAACCAATGACAGGCTTCTCTGACACAAAGGTTTACTACTGCGGACGCGCCGCAAAGCTTTTTTTATAGGCACTGGATGAATCCTTTGAATCACCACACGTCCAACCAGAAGCGCTGCTGGCCGTGATGTCAGACTCCTCCAATGGAGACCCTCCGCGGCGCTGTTTGCACACAAGGACGAGAGCTGTTGCCACGCATTGCGTAAGACTCGCCAGACTGGAAGGCACCAATTGTTTCTTCGGGCTCGTGGGCTGAGGGAGCTCGCTGTGCGTTGCGTGACAGACCGGCGCCGCCACTTGAAGACGTCGTTGCGTTGAGTGCATCAGGTGAGTTCGAGCGCTGGACTTGACACAGACTGCATTTGCACAGGCATTGACATTCAGTGTGGACTCCCAGGCGTAACAGCACCCCCGCCGCCAGAAAATGCGCCGGAAAGACGAGCTGCTTCCACGTGGCTAAGATGTCGGGCGCACTCGTTCACCAGGTTTCTCCAGGCTTGCCTCCAAGGCCTTGGGGAAAATGTATCTCTGGGCTCAGTTCCGTGAACACATCCATTTCTTGAGGACAGATCCCAGCTGCAATGGCTTGTCACCACAACTTGTCGGCTCGCTTCACTTGTCTCTTTTGGTAATTTTTGGTTTCAGCATTTGTCGATGGATCTGCAACTTGTCAAGAACGGTTCGACAACAGACAACACACGAAACAAGCAAGCTCCCTCGGTCTCTCGATAGAACAACAGACAAAGTATAGTACAACATATACCTACCTACGTGTCTATCGGTATTTCGTTCCCTCGACATCAAGAAGCACATGTGGGACACAACACTCTTAAAATGAGAACACAATTTTTTACACGTACAACAACGTAATGAAATAGAATACAACATAAAGTTGGCCCCTTGAGATCACTCCGGACGAGAGCGCACAGCTAAGGCCATGATGAGGACAAACTTTTGGCCCGAATTGCCAGCAAAAAATGAAAAGATGGAGAAGGTACTAATTAAAACGCACGGCTCAATGCGACCGCATTAGCGTTTCGCTTTTCTTTTTTTTAGCCAAAGTCAAAGTTGTGCTGTTGGATTATCATGCTCCACCTCAGTAACCGGCCACTTTTAGGCGACGATACATATGCGGTACCCATAGATGCTTATATTCGTGACGTTGCACATCTAAGTAACTAGAATATGGTAGTCCTGATTTCTCAAAAAAGAAACACGCTCTTTCTTGGTCCCTAACTGTACGCTTTCCACTAGCGCTTTATTCGAGAGTTCATCACGCTGCTCTCGAAGGAGCGTTTCTGCATCGACCCATGACAGCTCACTCCAACTTTCCGCTACAGGCGAGAGCGTTGGACCGCTCTCGCTCTGACTCAATGGCACCATGTCGTCTCCTCCGCCTACGGAGACCACACCAGTCACTTCGGCGACGGGCTGCAGGAGTGACTGCTCAAATGACTCACACGGAGAATTTCCTGTCTGAGGTTCCTTCGACTCGCCGCCAAGGTCACGCAGATCAGCAGCTTTTGCACTTGATGCTTCACCATATTGAACAAGATCAAGTTCCTGCGAAAGCTTCCGCACTTGCGATCGCGTGTGGGACGTGTACGCTAAGCTCGAGAAGAACAATTTACCCTTCTTTGGGAGAAGCTGCTCCGAGGTATTAGACAAAAGATAAGAAAAACGATCGGGAAGCGCGGCAGACACAGCCGCTTTGGTGTGAAGCTTACCGATCGGGCCTTCAATGACAACCGTAGCGATTGGTAAGCAAGCACTCTGCTCCTCGGCGACTTGTCTGATCCACGCGCATTCTCCTGTAAAGTCATCCGGAAACACCCATGCAGGATGGACAACGTCCATGGTTGCTGCTGAGTCTCAAAATGCTCGTTACGTTTTCCCATTCGCTTTAATTTCTTGGAGATACGGTTCTAACAACCGCATGTTCTTTTCCGATTCTCGGATTGTTGCGAAAGCAAACTTTGCTAACAGTTTATCGCGATGTGTTTCCTTTTTGCAGTTGTAGCAGATTACCGGCTTCCGTGATTTAAACGCCAGTGTGGTATCAGTGCATTTTTTAGGAACCTCACTCAAGTTCTCCGCTTCCGTTTGCCCTTCCCCTACAGTGTCCTTCGTAACAGACGTGTCCGTCTTGAAAAAACGGTACGGAGCGGGTTTCCGTTGACCAGGTTTCTTTGAAAAGCCCTCTTTCCTTTCATCCTTTTCAACGCGCCCTTCCCTGTTATGCAACTTTCTGCGAGTATAATACTCCTCAGCTGACTTTGCCTCTTTGTTTCGCTGTACTTCACGATGTTTTTCCTGCAGCCAAAGCTTGACATTCTTCTCTATGCAGCGGTAGATTTTCTCCAATGCAATGCACTCTACCACTTTATCGCGATCGTCGTAAACACCTTCGCCCTTGAGCCATTCAATTAAATCGGCTTTAAGACAAAACGCGAAGTCAACGTGAGACTCATTCTGCTTTTTAACATACCAGAACCTTTGCCTGAAAGCCTCGGGTGACAACTTATAACGTTTCAAGAGCACTGCTTTAACCTCGTCATAGCTCTCAATTGCTTCCCTCGACAAGCACGTCATCACGCCGAACACTTCGCCGGGAAGAATTGCTAACAGGTTGTGCGCCCAAAGGGACCGCTCCAAAGCATTTCGCTCACAGACGTGTTTAAACTTGACGAGATACTTTGCCATGTCCTCGCCTACTACAAACGGTGGCAGTTGGTCTCTAATTTTATAACCGCTGACTTGAACTGTCGCAGAAGCAACGCTAGGCGCCTGCGAACACTGTAGGATCGCCAATTTTATTCGATTCAACTCAAGGTGCTCCTGTATCTCGGCCTCCTTACGGTGTTCTCGCCTTTCAGTTTCTTCACGTTCACGAACATCTCGCCTTTCAGCTTCTTCGCGTTCGCGAACTTCTCGCCTTTCAGCCTCCTCGCAGCCTGCTTCGATATCCGCCCAGGCCTCATCGACTTCCTCAGTCGTTACTACTGCATCTCTCATGATCTCAAGGATCGCTTGCTTTCGTTTCACATGGCCCAAAGTAAGGCCAAGTTCTTCAGAAATTTTGATGAGTTCCTTCACTTTAAGGTTCCCCATCGTTCACATTAGCATCTTGCTGTTTGTCCCTGTTAAGAATCTACTTGCCCTACCCACTATAAGTCTACTAGCAAGACGCGCAAGCAATTTTTAACACTCTCGTGTTCACACCCTCTGCATTAAGTTTTGTTTCAAAGCGCTCGAACTTTGCTTGAAACGATCAAAGCTCACTCACCAATGCTTCACACAGCCCTTCTCTAAATTACTATAACCTGAGGTAGAGTTGTCTGGTGAACTGAGGGGAAAACATGGGGCACTCACCGCATCGATGTCGCTGACGCCGGCCCATCCCGCAGTTGCCAACCACTGTTACCAAAGCGAGACGCCAACAACGTCGCGCTGTTCTTGTATCCACCAAGTAAACGAGGCATAAGCTCGCTTTGTTGTGGTGCCTTTCCCTCCACTTGTGCTGCAGTGCCACACGTTCAAATTGATCGTGTCAATCGTGAAGGCTGTCGTACTCAGCAGGAGCTGAAAGAAATTTGACTGGTTCCTCTAGCTGTTCGACCAGGCGTGTGAGGAGGTCGGAACACCACTTTATCATTTCACACTATCTCTGTTACAGAGCCATGGTCTCCCGAAGAAAGCCTTATAGAGACAACTGTCACAGTTGCTTGTATTTGCGTCAACCACGGGCTACCGTTACACACGTTGCTGAACTCGTAGTTTTTTGCTTGGGATTTTCGCCATATGAATTATTTCACACGCGCCACAAGTGTTGGCGAGGCAGACCTTCTCTGAAATAGAGTTCACAATTAGGAAGTTTTTGTTGTCATCATATCTTCCCAATAGAAGTTGTATAGGCACGCTAATGAATAGCATACCCTAGATTTTAAAGGGTTAGGAAAATGTTTCAGAAGCACTATTAACCTTAATATTCCTGCAATAAAGTTTTAGCCTTCTTGTTTGTGATAACACCAGTGTGTTCCGCTGTCATAGAATTTATTTAACTGTTTCTTTACCACACCTAATCAAATCCAACACCTTTGTTGGTATGTTGAAGTTTTTTCATTTAGTCCCGCCATTGACGTTCCAGAGTTCGGTTAAATATGCCTGATTCTGCAACATAGTGGTTTTCAACAGGCCCTTTTCTAACCAGAGTCCTTGTGTAGTGTCGCTATTGTCGCTCTTGGTGTACAGTCATCACGCGTGCATGGGTGCCCACTTGAGCCGAAGAAACTATCTTGCAAATTCACTACAATAGAGAGGCGACGAGCTTTGAACTTGAAGATGACAACACCTTAGGTTCAACTTTGATGGCGACGAAGTTTTGCGTCAGCCTATGGCATCCGGTGTCGTTTATAGGTTAGTTTCGTTTACCTCCTTCCTCACGCGTGCGAAACTGCTCACCTTTGTGAGCAATCTTAGAGCTACTCTGGTTACGTGTGAGCTACTTACGCAGCATGGGCACAATGTGCTGGCACCGGCTGCAGAGGTTCTCCTTAGAGCTAGAACGCCACAGAAGCCGATATCGGCCCCGCGCCACTCGAGTGGTACAACACGTTTTACGGCTGGCCACGATTTTCTTTTTTTTTCAATACCATTTGCGAAAATGTAAATAAATAGGCTCAGATGCATATTTTGAGACACCATCTTCTTCGGAAAGTGGTCACTCATGAAAAGAGTAGACATCACACGAAATCGTCAAGTCCATTGCACATGTGATGTATATGTAAGCATTCTTCACATCACAGGTGTCCATCTTTATCAGAACACTAGAGCAAACTTCTCATAAAATACAAGAGTTTTACAGTTAAAGCATATTATTCCACGTCTGTCTCGCAAGAAATCACAAAATACTTCAGCGCATAACATGAGCAATATAGCAGAATTTTGTCTATGTTAACAGGAACATTGCGTAGAACCTTTATGATTTTTAAACTATCTCTTGATCATATATATTGAAAAGACATATGTAGTGCATTTTCATTATTTTGATTGCTTTCAATCATACCGTGTCTTTTTATTGCTGTGTTTATTAGCTGGTAACCTAAATTTACCCAGTTTTCAAATTTTTATATACTTCACCTTGGATTTGTTGGCTACAGCCTATATTTTTTTGAAAGGGTGTATACGCATACGTTGTTACGCTGAAAGATGCGCTTTGCTAACTGGTCAAAACTTCGACGCCGAGACATATGAAGACTAACAATTTTCTCGCGGTCACACAAGAGGTAACACAATTAGATCGGGCCTACAATTCACGATAAAGTGGAGGCGATGAATCTCAATAGATGACGATAGCAGCTTCTCTGGGGCTGTTTCAATTCACGAGGCACAACCTAGAAATGCTTTCCTAGAAATTTATTTGAACACGTTCAGCCATATACTTACTGCGAAAATTTAGAAGGTGCGTCTTCGATGGCCGAAGACAGCGGCTGCAAGACTCAAGGATAACCGCAAAAAATCCAAGAAAGGGATGTCTTCAAACGCGAACGTCATGTGTGCATTTGTTGCCTGACATATTACCGCACTCATATTCAAATTTGCGGGATATCAGTATAAATATATGCCGAAAAGCACAACAGAACTGTTAATAACTTAGGAATAAAACAAATAGAATTGCAAAAAAACAACAAAGAAGCGCATTTGTTCTGGTACACAAAAGCATGAAATCAGTTTTAAATAAGAAATGTGGAAAGCACCAACAGTAAATAAAGAATAGGTGAGGATAAATTATTCAATGACGAGTACTATAAAGGGTAACAATAAATATCCTTGAAATGTTGAAGCTGCAGCTAACAGTAAAATGCAAATATTACTCATAGTATTTGGACAGGTTGAACAGTTCTATGTGAAAGTATGAGACTTCCAATTGCAATGCATGAGGAACACGGTTAATATCCAGGAACTGCAGCTGTGAGTGAAGACTATGATGTTCGCACCTGTGCCAAAGTTCCAGTGACATTTTGGGCGCGTATTATTATAGTCTTAACTCAATTATTGTATAATTTGTTACATAGGCATTATTCGAATTATCAGTCACACAGAAAGCTTCTTAGTTGATGCTAACTTCATCCTGGTCAAATGAATGTCAAATGAATGTTTGTGAATTTCAGTTTTCAGAAATCCCCCACGACGACTGATTCGTACTCGCTCGGCTGTTCGCTCAACATAGTTTTAGTAACAGCTGGTGAGAGGCGTTGTTTTAGATTTCAACGCCTGAACCTGGAAGCATTTCCCATCGCACTTCTATGTGAGAAGTTCGTATGCGTTTCCAAGTGGCTTCATGCAACACGTGGGCTGATCTAGATTGTCTGTTTTATTACTATTACGAATTCTTGTAAGATTCCGCAGAATTGTTTTGTAGCATACGGATAAGCATGCCTAGCAACATTTACTGAGTTCTGTAACATTCCTGGCGATTCACCCACAAACATAGCATAGAATTCCAGAATAATAACTGTAGGCAAAAAATCCCTGATTGATTTGGGGTCTCTGAAATTAGGTATTTCGCATTGAATAAATGCCGACAGCTTATGCAAGATTAGTTGAATTTAACATAGAAGCTGTCAGAAATTATAATACGCACTAGGGCTGACATTTTGTGTTCATTCAGACTGATGTGTACTACGGCGACACTGCTCTTTTAAACCAAAATAGCGCTCATTGAAAACACAAAAGTACTGTTCGCAGCTAGTGGTTGTTTAAATAAATGTGTCATAAATTTCGTCGATCAATAGCTTCATAGACTCATACTAAATATAATCATACGTTGAGTGGGGAGGCTGACGATCATATGAAAGCGGTGACATACTGCGATTTGTTGAGTCAAAGACCTTAATTTTTATAGAGGCAGTGCTCTTAAAATTTTCCCTCTAGATATCGGTGTAAGACAACAAACCGAGACGACCTTTAAAAGCAGTAGCACTGACCAAAATATTAGCAGTTGGTGAATGTATACTGCAACATCGAAAAAAAAAAAACCTCTGCTGTCTCTAAGAAACCGGAATATCTTAGCCCTCACTAATAAAGTCGTAAAATGTGTAGTTTACTACATGCAGTAAAACAGTTCAATATAGAAGCAAGGCATCTTTTCTCAGAGCACAAATGACCTGTGAATAACATTCTACAATTACTCGTTGAGTCAACATCACACCATACTCGTGTTATTTCAGCACAATTGCTCGTAGGTTTTATTTTGCATGGCTATTGCAGTTCTGAACTGAAACGTTCTCTCCGTCTTCTTTCTTTATTCATCCATGAATTTAAATTTGAATATTCACGTTCGAGTCACGAAACATTTTTATAATAAAATATTGTTAGTTTTGCGTGTAACGTGTTTCCTTTCCCTTTATTATATTCACTTGTTTATACTAGCGTGAAAACACGTTTTGAAAAATTTTACTGCAACAAGTATGTGAGTTGAAATTTATTGAGAGGTATTCTATTACGCAATCAGGTCATATTGCACTTACTTACTTAAGCGGGAAAAACAGCCTAATATGAAATGACTGCATGCAGTCATATTGTAGAGTCTTGCGGGTTCACCTCAACTGACTGCTCGTGATTCGCCGAAGTCCTCTTGTATGAACGATTTCGTTATACGCCTTCGTTTAAATGCTGCTGCTTCGATTGGTAGTCGAAACAGAAGATGTCCTTTTTTTCATGTACAAGGTAACTGGCACGCAGATGCTTGACGTGAGACAACATTTTAGGGGCGAAGCTCCTTAGGGCGTGGGCTGTGCGGCCCCTGTAGCCTGTATGTAGCCACCTCTAGTTTAGTTCTTGCAGTGTTCACTAGATGGCGGTACCGTCCTCTGTATGTAGCCACCTCTAGTTTAGTTCTTGCAGTGTTCACTGGATGGCGGTACCGTCTCCTGTATGTAGCCATCTCTGGTTTAGTTCTTGTAGTGTTTACTAGATGGTGGTACTTGTAGCTGATGATGAAAAGATGCAAGATGTTATAAACTAGAAAGCGGTACTTGTAGTTGATGAAAGACGCGAGATCTTATAAAATAGGAATGATGTCACATATGGCGCGTGTCATTGGTTGAAGGCAATCGTTCGATTTTGTGCGGCGACGTACGCTAGGGGGAGCGTTGTAATAAAATCCGTTCGCTGTTGGCGCGCGCTCGGAGTCGCCGGATGGATAAGACAATAATTGGCTTACCCAACATATGGCTTCTAGATATGCACTCAGACGTATATCGTTTGACCATATGAAACCTACCACGATCCGAGGAACATGCATAGACCTAGTATTTGCAAATTGCCCACTGCAACCCATACAGGAACCGCTCTCCCTTCATTTCACAGACCATAAATCCGTCATAATGAAGGGACATCTCAAGCCATCCATCGTCTAAGAACAAATAAAAGTTGATTTGTGTATATACACACACAGCGTTTCTCACGTCTTTACATGATGATCGACTGGGCGAATTACACGGAAAATTCACAGTTTACCGATGAATCCCTCCGGAGCTTCACCCATTCATCATCATTCACCCCGTGAATATGCCGTAATTTATTTACCATTGAAAAAGAGATTGCCACCCTGTAAATGGCACATCACGCCCAGTTTTAGGTATATCTGATCATTTTTAAAATTTTGCTTGTCCACGCCTGTGTATCAGCGCCCCAGTCTTATTCTTTACGTTATTAGTTTTGCTTAGCAGGTCACTGACGCAAATAGCCATTTTAGTCTAGCGTTCGCCGGAACTTCGTCTGACGAAGGCATACATTTCTTGCAAATGAACAAACCCTCAACCTTTTTTCGTGGCAGCTTTGTCGAGCGTTCATTAAGTTGCAAGAAAAAATAACGAATGGTATCTCAGTGAATGATCAGTGTGCGAGAGCTGCTAAGATGGAAATATTATCAGCAGTGCCTTACTTGTCGAAAAACTGAGTTATATGTATCACACGACGTGCGTCATGGGGGAGATGTTTTGAAAATAATCTTAATAACGTAAGATCGCTTGACAACAATTAATCAGTAGTATTCAAACTACCTGCTATAAAAAGTTTGTGTGCACGAAGAGATGTAATAAGACGCTGCTTGTTCCTCTCTTTTTCATTAAGCGAAAATAACCACCCAGTGTTACTAAGACGAATGGCGCGACTGGTTCAAGAGTTTCCTTTTCACCTAGTTAGGCTGCTTCAGTGGTTGTATATAGCGGGGTACAAGCATAAAATTGTTCTGATACTTTTGTTTTGCTTTTACTAGTTTCGGTAGCCGCGTAGAAAGGGGATACATTGTTGCGCAAGACAACAGTGACATCAAACACCCCATTGAAGTGGTTTATTGAATTGAGCTAATCAGATGTGCACCGCGGAAACAGGATTTCGTTCCGAAATAATCACTTCCTTGGCATAAAAGTTGCACTACAAAGATTCTGTAACGCTTTTTCAACAATCCACGTCAACCCAATTTTTACCCCTATATCCCTTTAAGACATGTACCAACTAGCCCGACAGAAAACGCTACTATCCTCTAAATTCATGACTTCATTTCCTAAGAATTAAATACGCAAACTTATTTACCCGCATGCAAGAAAGCGTTATTTAAACTACTATTTTTAACAGGCGTTTTTTAAAGCACCTTAATGTTTGCTCAAATGTTTATTGGTTCGGCACAAGCATCATAACATCACAACAGCACAAGCATCAAAACACACGTACCCGTCGTCTTTTTTAAATAGAAGTTATTGAGAATGCAGGCACAAGAAATCTCATGTTTATTTCGCATCGCCATATGCTGTGAAAGTGAACTGCACACCCACGTTCTTCAAAATACCAAAAGTAACCAGAGATGGCCAAAAAACACCATTTATTATCTGCAAAAGCAGCGCGATAAACTCCGACAACAAGGAGGAATGAACAGAGCAAGCACGCTTCGTAATTCGAGGCCTAAAAGCAAGCATAAATATATGCCCCCGAATAGCCCAGAAACTAAGCCAGAGGCCACCATTCCAACGAGCACACCGTAGAGTGAAAGATATTGGAAAAAATTACACACACAAACATAGGCGCATTTTTCAGCGCCATTCCAGGAAGCTAATTTGGCTGCGAGATAATGTCACCGTGTGCCCATTCTTGCATATTTTAGTGTATGCTTACATGAACAGACGCTATCATCGATTTTCTTGGCAGCGTATCGTTGTAAGCATGCATACTGCTGTCTTCCCAGATAAAGCCTCACATCGGATTTAAAGAGGCACGGTCAATGAGTTGGGAATTCGCGTGTTTACACTGCAGAGAACATGCACATAAATCAGCTTTATACAAGCCTATACCATTCCTCGCAAATGATAAGCAATGCTATAAGTGAAGCATTGAATGGTCGACGTGCACAGTTTCGCGCCCGCAGCACCGTTGATCTGTAGGTGGCTGAATAGACTCAACCAATAGTTGACTGGTGATGTCTGGCGCAGGATACGGTACGGACCGTCATACTTGTTTATGTAGTCTAGAGTTCGACGGAATGCCGTCTGGTCAGGTAAAGGCATTGTTGAATAAAACAGGTCACTGACCAATGTCAAACAAAACAATGACGTTTCGGGACCCGTACGGATCCTTTGTTCACAATGGAATGACGGCTGAGCAACATGTTCTTATGTAACGTTGAGCGCATGACGCAAAGTCCGGGAGTACACGTGGTTTAGTGTGCCAGATGATCTGTTGATGGTGTTACTTGTCGTCTGAATGATTAGTGATTCGAGGTTCAGTCTGGTTGTAAAATTCTTCTCTGTGGCCATGACGCGTGCGTTGACCCAGCCTATCTCGTGGCCCGTCTTCTCGGCATGCTCTGCGAGTGCATTTGTCACTGTGTGGCCCTTGGCGACGTCATTCTTGTGTTGCATCAGACGTCTGCAGTAATTTCCACTCGTGTCAATGTACACTGATTCGCAATAGGCGCATGGTATCTTGTAGACCACACCAGGAAAGTGTTGCCGAGGGAGAAGATTTTTCACATTTAGCAACTCAGCCTTAAGCTTGCTTGCTGGAACATGCGCGATCTGTACACCACGTTTTCTGAATAGACGGGCTAGGGCTTCGCTTAGATTTCGAATATAAGGAATCGATGCACGCTTTTGCGTAGACGATGTGTTATGCATGGCTTGACTAGTTGACTGCAGTTTATGCATTACAGATTTAGTTGCTTTCCTAATAAAAATCTTGGGGTATCCATTCCTGATCAGGTCATCTTCAATAGTCCGGAGCTCCTCCTGCAGGCTTCCTTCATCGGAACAAGTGCGAATCGCTCGTTGAACTAAAGACCGAATCACTGAGCGTTTGTGGGCTACCGGGTGGACTGACTCATAGTCGAGGTATCTACCGGAGTGTGCTGGCTACGCAAAAGCGTGCATCGATCCCTTATATTCAAAATGTAAGCGAAGCCCTAGCCCGTCTATTCAGAAAACGTGGTGTACAGATCGCGCATGTTCCAGCAAGCAAGCTTAAGGCTGAGTTGTTAAATGTGAAGGATCCTCTGCCTCGGCAACACTTTCCTGGTGTGGTCTACAAGATACCATGCGCCGATTGCGAATCAGTGTACATTGGCACGAGTGGAAATTACTGCAGACGTCTGATGCAACACAAGAATGACGTCGCCAAGGGCCACACAGTGACAAATGCACTCGCAGAGCATGCGGAGAAGACGGGCCACGAGATAAGCTGGGACAACGCACGCATCATGGCCACGGAGAAGAATTTTACAACCAGACTGAACCTCGAATCACTAATCATTCAGACTACAAGTAACACCATCAACAGATCATCTGGCACACTAAACCACGTCTACTCCCGGACTTTGCGTCATGCGCTCAACGTTACATAAGAACCTGTTGCTCAGCCGTCATTCCATTGTGAACAAGGGATCCGTATGGGTCCCGAAACGTCATTGTTTTGTTTGGCATTGGTCAGTGACCTGTTTTATTCAATCATACTTGTTTATGAACTTTGAAGAAAGGCCTGAAACAGACGATGGTACGCGAAGCCACACGATTGTTCCAGGCGCGTATGACGAAGGGGATGAGGCTCGGTACTGGGAGTGTTTCTGGTATGCCTGATCGTGCGTAGTAAGCGAACGTGCGACCTGCCGGCACTCTTTGACTTCATTGGCGGCTTCGGCGAAAGTCATCAATTCTTAAGGGTCTGTGTGGTACAAAAGGATAGCGTTCAAAAGCGATGAAAGTTCTCGACCATAAAGCAGGAAGAACGGAAAGAATTCAGTTGTAGGTTGAATTGCGCTGTTATAAGTGTAAGTAACGAATGGCAGTATGCGATAGTTATGGCACGAGAACAAAATGACGACACAAAGACAAGAAGGACACGAAAAACACGTGTCTTTCGTGTCCTCATTCTTGTCCCTGTGTCGTCGTTTTGTTCTCGCGCTATAACTACCGTCATGCCATACCAACTAGCCCAAGCTGCCACACTTCTAAGGCAGTATGCGGTCCCAGTTCATGTGGTCATCGGAAACATACATAGAGAGCATGTAGCCTACCTTGCGAATAAATCAGGTGGTCATCCCATTGGTTTGGAGATAATATGCAGTGGTTGTTAGATGCCCCATTTTGCATTCGCGTAAAAGGTATTCTATACCTTCTGACAAGAAGGGCCGCCCACGGTCACTGAGAAGCTCGCGGGGTGCACCGTGGTGAAGGAAGCGGCTGCGCAGAATGAATAAGCCGACATCACGTGCAGTAGCCTCGGGAAGCGCCGAAGTTTCAACGTAGTGCGTGAGGTGGTCCATGGCTACGATGCTAGAAGTCTATAAATGCAACGAAACGATGATTTATGAAATAAAAAAGTTATGTCACCATTTTCGTTTTCAAGGGTAAAGTTCCTTAGGCCGTGGGTCGTTCCTTCTACTTTATGTAGCATGGAGCCACCTCTAGTTTATGACTCGCTCATAGAATGCATTGAGTGTACATGTCCTTGTGAATGCTATGACAAGATGGCGGTAGGGGGTTTACAGTATACTCATGCTGTGGATGATGATTAGTGTGGCGAAGCCCCCGTCCCTTCAGCCGTGTGTCCAATAGTCCAGGCGTCCGCCCACTCGCCCATCCGTCCATTCGTTCCTGCTTCCGTCTGTTCGTCCGTGCGTCTGTCCGTCCGTCTATATGTCCGTGCATGCTTCCGTCCGTCTGTCTATCTATGCTTCCTTCATCCACGCCTCCGTCCATGCTTCCGTCCGTGAGTTCGTCCTTCTGTCCATTCGTCCGTGCGCCCTTCTGTCCATACACGTGCAAGTCTCTCCGTCCACCTGGGCTTCCGTCTGTTCATTTTTTCTTGCTTCAAACCGTTCGTTCATCCATGTCTCCGTCAGTGCGTCCATCAGCCTATCCGTATGTCTGTGCCTCGGTCCGCACGTGCGACGTGTGGACAGGGGCATAGAAAACGAACGGGCGGATGCACGAAATAAAGAAAAGCTTCCGTGCTTCAGTCACTTCATGGATATGCTAAAATTAGGCAAAATAGGCTAAATTGAATATGCCAATTTTCACCCCTAAAAGTTGTTTAAAATTTGGAGTGGGGCTTTTTTATTCGGATATCAACTTTTTGAAAATAAAAACTTGCTTCAACAACTATTTTTTTTATTACTCTGCACCTAGAAAAACAATCTTTTGTAGGAATATGAAAAGAAATCGCGATGTATTGACAGCTTTTTTTTAATTTGCTGTGAAATAAGAAGTTTGCGCCCAGGCGCGTTACTTATACCAGGTTTTTTTAATTTTTTCTGCGTTAACCATTTTTGAGGTTTTTTGGACCGGCAGACAGCTTAAGGAATGCATGAATGTAGATGATTGTGATGCATCTTAAACAAACAGAAAACAAAACATTACATTCACAGTGCGCAATCAATTAACCTGCAAATTCGGGGAATATTGCAGCAAGCTGTAACGCGACGCCTGGCCGCCACTTTCAAACAACTTGATGTTGCGCTGGGATGAGATTTTCGATATAACAATCTCGGTTCTGTGCAGCCTAGAATATACCTACAATACATATAAAAAACAGACAAAACAAAAGTAATTTTTGTACAGACATGTTAGATATTTCGCGAGATCGCTTTTCGGTTACAACCAAAGCTGATTACACTCGGTCGAAAGATTATGAGAAGAATAAAACTTGTTTTTGCTGCGATGAGTTCTTTAACAAATCTGTTGGTACCTACGTCGATTCAATATGTTGAGAGTTACGGCATCTGTGGAAGCGACTTCATGAGAACGGACAGTCTACAAACTGCCTAACCACTAGTTCACACGGAGGAAATCACTTTCTATTGCGAGCGGTATTATCTCGCCGAAACACAGCGTCATACGCAACGGATGCGCCTCGCACCGCCGTATATACTATATACCACGGGGTGATCGCGGGATGGATGGGCTGTCACCCGGTTGTTGTCGTGGCTAGCAACCTCCACAACGCTATCTGGTCGAGTAGACTTTGATGATTCTCGTATTCAGAATGCAAGATGAAGCAGTGCGGCTTACTTTACCGGCCATCCACTAAAATTTATAGCATCAATAGTAGAAAAACTTAGTAGGTACTACGAACAAGGAGAATCAATGATATGCTAAGCACGATAGGGGAAGGTTGATATGTTACTTTAAAATCACCACGACTCTACGAGGCAGACGTAAATTGTGCACTACATGACTTCCATGTCATGTACTGCACATTTGAACTGCATAAAAGGGCCACTCACTAGATTTGACAGTTTCGAACAGACGAGCGCAATCTGTGCATGAGGTGTTCACGATAATTTGTGCCGAAATTCGCAACACTCGTGCCGCTGAAATGGGCAATCAGATGATCGCTGCTTTCTATTTTTTTAGCGGGTGCGCGCTTAGAGAATGTGGGCATGACGTAGATGTTGTAGTAAACGGCAGTGCTGTGACTTTCGCCCTTCATGTCGACAACTTTGCTCTTACGTTGCCAACAGAAGCACGCTACAAGGTGAGAGAAATTTCACACGACATATGTAATTGGTCAAATTACTTGCTTGAATACACGAAATATAGCTTGAAATAAATGAGGAGGCACACAAGAAAATGTGCGCCTTTCATTTTTAATTTTTTTCTCGTGAATTGTAATGAGATAGGGGGATAATGTGCGTGCGTTTCGGATGCGTTTGTGTCACCGCAGTAAGCGCATCAAGAATATACCAGCCCTGGAAATCAAATTATGAGCCATGCGCATTCGAGCACTCAATACCAAGGTTTAGAATAGCATTTCGGGTGTCACATGAGCTTTAGAATAGCTTTTGGCCTCCCCACAAACGCAAATGTACAATCGGAGCTACACCATATCCCCGACACCTCCTGTTTGCGGTGCCTTGCGGGCTGCACGAGCCACACGCTATTTTGGATTTCCTGCGGGGGGGGGGGGGGAGAGGGCCGCAAGCAGGAAAGGCGGCTAACGTTACGACATATGCGCAGTGGCAGCGACCGCACCGCAAGGACTTGTGGTGCGCTATGGTGAAAGTACCTAAATTGCTGATGTATTCTTGCGCGTCTAAACCAGCAGCTCCAAACGAGCGCACACCTTAGGCTTACATCTCGCAAAAACAGGCGCCAGATAACAAAATAATGCTGGTCAACAAAACAACGCCACTCGTGTGCTCGAGGCATACTCGAGGATTTGGCTTGCTCTAGAATATCATGCGCACGTGAACGTTTGCTCAGATGCCGGAAAGGATACGAAAGAAACTTGGCTTGCGAAGGCTATAGATACGTAGGGCGAGCGGCAACGATTTTGAGCTCGCCTCCACGCGTCATCGTTTCGCGCCGCTTCAAAACACCAGATTTCTCAGGTCACAATGAACCAACTCAAAAAAAAAATTGTTGTAGCATAATGCTGTTCATTGAACACACAACAATGGCAACGAACTAAAATTTATTATGGGTTCTGGTAAGTGGCACTTTAAGCAAAGCGTTTCACTTCGTTTTCATTGCGGGAACTGCTAAATCTATCCTTTATTTATTTCCCGCACCGTAAATTGATGAAGTCGCGATATCCATTTGTCCCGACGAAAGCTTTTACAGTTTGAAATTCTTGGGCAGCATCACACACCGAATATATTCAGTCAATTCCACGTAGAGTGTGAATTGATGATATGCGAAGCACGAGTGGGGAAGTTGATATTTCACTTTAAAATCAGCACAATGTTATTACTATGCAAGCTGAATTTGATGCGCATAAAATAACTCGCATATTAGGACCTGTGATTCATGTTCGTTATACAATAACGGCACTCGATGGCGACTAAGGTATATTTCAAGGTAGCAAACTGGTCCCATGCTCAACATGAGCGTGACATGTATATCATGCCATACATGACATGCATGTCATTATTCGCATGTTAGGACCCGTAGTTCATGTTCGCAATACAGTGACATCACGCCACGTCTACTAAGGTGTATATCCAGCTAGCACACCGGCTGCAAGCGCATGATGAGCATGGCATGTAAATTATGCCGTACATACCTTCCATATCTTGAGTATTTTCTTCGCGCCTGAAATTTGTGTTCGTCGTCCATTCACGTCACGTAGTACCAAATTTTGTATTTATGAATCTAGCGAAATTGCCGCCAGTGTGCTATGAGCGTAACATGTAGTCATGTTTTAAACGACACTACGTATGTCATGATTATCATGATTGGACGTGTCTTTTGCCTTCGTAGTCTTTTCCCGTCACGTAATACGAAATTTCATTTGCGTGCAGCTAGCGATACGGCCATGAGCGCGCTATGAGCGTAGTATATATAGTCGTATTTTACATGACACGCATATCATGAATATCATGTCTGGATGTGTAGTTTACCTCCGACGCCCATTCACGTCGCATAATACCAAATTTTGTAAATGCAATGCTAGCGAAGTTGCCACGAGCACATCTTTAGCGTGCATGTTCTGATGTTCTTACATAACACGCATGCCATCATTGACAAGTTGCACCAATGATATACCTTTGTCAAAAATTCACGTCATGTAACAACAAACTTAGTATATGTGAACCTTTGCAAAAGCCGCGAGCGCATCATGAGCGTAGTGTGCAGTCATGGTATATGCGTCGAGTCATAATTTCCATGGTAAGGCCTCTCTTTATGTTCTCCATGCAGTCATGTCATACCATACCCGATATGAAATATGTCGCGTGAACCAAACCACCCCAACAGTATCATGTCTATGACATGTAAATCCCGACATTCATTATATACAAGTCATGGTTTTTGTGTTATGAGTAGCCACTTATGCTCTGAATACAGTCATGATATTCCATACGAAAACTTGGGGATAGATCTTAATATCGCAACGGCCAGAAGAGCTAAATGTCGTATGCGGGTAGATAGAGAGATAGACAAATAGATACGGTTAAAGTCGTTGAATTTAGCTAAAAAATGCTTCCTATGGTAAACAGCAAAAGGTGTTTGCTTTATCGTTGATGCAAGTAGGCAATGGCCGTAGAATTTAGATGAAAGCGAGATGGTAGAGGCCCGCGTACCATTTGTTGTTAGTGCATGATCAAAACACCAGATGGTCGAAACAACCGCAACCCTCCAGTAAGGAATCTCACATTAGGACGTCTCGGTTTTGGAAAAAAACCCTGAATGATAACTTAAAAGACTTCTGAAACTAATTCCCACTTAAATATTTCATATGCCACTCCAGTTGATTGATTGATATGCGGGGTTTAACGTCCCCAAACCACCATATGATTATGAGAGACACCGTAGTGGAGCACTTCGGAATTTTCGATCTCCATGGATTCTTCAACGTGCACCGAAATCTGAGCACACTGGTCTACAACATTTTCACCTCCATCGGAAATACAGCCACCGTAGCTGGGATTCCATCCCACGATCTTCGGGTGCTGACAGCAGCCGAGTATCTTAGCTACTAGACCACCGTGGCGGGGCGTATACCAATTCAAGTGTTGCACTTGTTCTTTCTCAAAGACATACAGATTTGTGATTTGTCTTATGTTTTTTATAGATTAATTCAAGATTCATGATGATATATGCAATTATTCAAATGATTTAGTGGCTGTTCAAGTAGAGATGCAACGACCACATTTTTCGCCACTCTCAAATACATTGGGTGCGTTTGCACCTCTTTTTTTTAAGTTCTTCCTTTCATTTCACGTAAGAATGTAAAACAGAAGGATGACTGGCCATACAAATGGTTGCTCAACGCCTAATGCATTATGATCTACAGTAAAAAATTAAACATGTGGCTCTATGTAAAATATTTTCACGGCTCCAGATCACCTCACCAAGAAGCGATTTTACGAGTTGGCTTCACGTAGCAACAAAATCTGTCTTCCCAAGTCGTTCACCACTGTAAGTTCAGAGTTGTTGGTGTGGATGTTTTTTTTTTTTTTGAGTCGGGATCTTCACCTTCAACTTTTCATGTCACTTTATAAGATTCAAGCGAGCAAAAGCTTTCATAGAAGCTAGCAAACATCTTTTTTTTTTTTCGTGGATCGAAAAGATCGATGCTCGGCATCGATTTCCACTTACCATTTTTTCCTGACTCCATCAGACACGCTTCCAATACTTCAAGTCGAAATTTGAGGTCTTGCGTTTCCCATTGGTGATCTCACTTCTTCGTTTTTAAATGCCTAGGAAAACACTCATATTATGAGGCAGTTTCAATCATGTGGTGGGAGCCCTCGCTTGGGAGTTTCAGATATTTGCATATAGTAGCCTAGCTTAATGAACGTACCAATCATGATGGCTTTGGTTTACGATAATAAACAGATAATTACATTTTATTACTTCTTTAGCCGTGTTCATCGCCATTGCTGGCACGCCTCTTTTATTCGCTGTAAGGCTATACGATGTGTGAGGCGACGTTACCGATTTGGAATTCATATTCAACATGACGCCACTGGTGGTTAAGAAAACCCGTCCAGAGTTTCAAGTAACTTTTAAGCAATAATTTAAATTTTAAAGCAGAAAGTTTTAAAGCAGCAAATTCTAAAGTTTGAAAGCAGTAACAAGAGCAACAGAGAACAAGAAAGATGCAGTACCCTAAGCTATTTCATTTAGTATTTAGTAAAATCTCTTCGTTTTGATGCATGGAACACAGTTAGCTAACTACATCTACAGTTTTACATCAGGGAGTCATTAAAAAATGAAATCAACGCACTGTTGTAAATATGTTGTTTTTTTCAGTTCCGATGTTGTTTTTGCTTTGGAGGAAGTTTTACGTCTAATAAATATATAATTTTATCTATTACTTGTATTATGAAAAAAATAAAAAGAGAAATTACTGCGAAATAATCAGAGAAGTTAAGTAAGGCGTACGTGCCGTCACATTGTGTAGCAGTAAGGTTTTGCATATTTGTACTCTTTCTAAGTAGCTCAATTAAAAAAAGGCTTATTGCACTTTTATTGCACTTAGGTACACATCGTATACATATAAGTTCACAGTTTCCTGTTGGTTTGGGACCGCAGTCACAGGAATTTTCTTCAGTCACATTGAACCGCATCTCTGAAGACACTGCATATTGAAAAAAAAAAGTGAATCAAAACCCGAATAAGGACGAGCAACATCTTAAATATTTACTGAACTTTTCAACAGATTTTCATCATCTTACAGAGCGTAATGATTCATAGCTTTAAAATACAAATCTGAAAATATTTGCCAATCAGAGTTTCTTCGTAGTGGTTGCGCATTTTGTAATTCATTGCCTGCGTTGTTGTCTTTTGTGAAGAATTTGTGTTGATGAAATTATTATGAAGTCTTTGTCTAAATGATATACGTTTACGAGCTGTGCTACAAATTAAGGAGCAATAGAAAAAATAAATAGTTACAGACGGGATGTTCAGATACACAGCATAAAATAACGTGAATAAGAATACGAATACGTTCAATGAACGATGCAGTTAGGGTTCAAAGTATGAGTTAAGCTCAAAATGAATAGTTACGCGCAAAATAAATACAAAGCGACGTGTACAAAGCAATGAGAGAGCTGTCATGGCAAACCGATTTGAAGCCTTCGCATGAAGAGGTTGCGCGGATATGTCTTTTTACAATACTTACTTCAATGCTACGCAATTGTGTTTAATAAAGGACCTTGAAAAATGAGGTATCACGGCAGGGAACGTTTTGTACTTGTCTCCTTCATAGCTGCGACAGCGGGTAACTGTTTCGAAGAATACGAATGCGTTTTTTGAAACTTTGGTTCATGCGACGCCAAGCTCTTGAATTATTTTGCAGTTGCAAGTTTCCTTCTTCCAGTGAATTTTTACCGCATCTTTGTTGATGTGACTGACAAACACGCACGGTACACATAAACATTTATGCTATAGGAAATCTGACATTGATACACAATGAATCATGAAGAGTACAAGAAAAATATCTCGTTGTGTATTCGGTCAAATATAAATGTTTATTAAAAGCAGCAAAGTAATCTTTCAATTTTCATGTGATATTGTAGATTTTTTTTTCGAGCTGCGATTGTAGCTAGAACGCTCTTTCTATGAGTGTGTGTTCCTATGTCCAGCTAGCAATTGCGATTTTTCTGTTTTTTATCTCACCTTCCACTACCACTTTCTTGCCCCCATTCCTCACCCTTAGTGCTGGGCAAACCGGATGCTTATATCTGGTTAACGTTTAGGCCTTGGTCTTCATATCTCTCTGTCTCTCTTCGTTGAGCTTGTAACGTTAGCCAAATACTGCTTAATATTTTACGACTTGAACGACGCACTCTACAAAGATTTGCAAGTTTATTCAAATTTTCACAGCTTTTCCTTTTCCGATGAAAAGAGCCGCATGGCTTGTGTATATTTTTTCTCTGTAAAGCGCTACTTCCTACTTACATGTTCTGTGGCATGTACGATTTGTAAAACGGAATGCAATCAATATGATAAGTTCAACTCCCGCAATGTCTTCGTAAAAAATAAAAGACAAAAAAGCTGACCGTTCAATCGAAGTCATTTCCAACGTGCCGTCTCTCGGAGATACCCCGCAGAGAAACGCCAACGTTCTCATGAATACGAGTTACCCTGTCAATTCCAGAATGCCTCTCGGGAGGACAGCCGGAACTTTATTACTTGTTTTTCTGAGCGCCCAACCATTGCTGTTACGGAGGCGAAACCATTCCGTTGTTCGCTGGCAAAGTATATTTGAAATTTGAAGCAGTAAGGCGATATTAACACTTTCTTATGTGCACTGTCTCTTAGTAGAAGAAAATAAATCTCCTAGTATAGACATGAATAACAGTGTGGTTATTATAATCTTCAAAACTTTGATGATTGTTCGAAACCTTTATGGCCACACAACAAGGTTGATTGTGTGATCGCGTCTGGCTAATGCCCTAACGGCATTGTATGATTTATACCAGAATCAATTAATAATGAGCTGTCTTTGTTAAAGAGACGTGATATTCCGTCGTATGTTCAATAATGCTGTGGTTTGAGCTATTGTGACATGCTGATATCATGCTGTAGAAACATCATCATTTACACGGACACTCAGATTGAACTGCCTCTGGCGAGTATTAAGAGTGTGCGCCGTACTGAAGGGAAAATAGATGAGTAATAAATATATTTCATTTCCGAAAAATGTCATTGGAATGTTAAAAATAATACTTGAATTTAAACAACTATGACGTGAGAATTGTGAACGTTGACTTTCCAGCAACATTTGGTAATATGTTTTACTTCTGTGTAGTGGGTGCCTTTCATATGACTACTCGAAGCACTGGAACTCTCCTACCGCATCATAAAAACAACAAGCGAATACGGAGTCTCATACTCGTTTTATGTGTTTGCCCGAATAGTGGGTTTGCTCGTTTTGTGTGTTTGGTGACGAGAAGTATTCATTTTCTATCTTGACGAAAAAAATAACACAGAAAGCATCCTTTATACCAAAAAATCTTGTACCGAGTCCTCTCTGTTATTGTCAAGGAGAAATACCGGGCTTCGGCAAATGACTCGTAAACCGTAAAAAGTTATCTCTAGTTCATGCTGATAAAAGTCTAGTTTCACAAGTTTTTTAGATTTTTATGAAACCAAGAAGGCTTTGCGAAATCCCTGCTACTTTTTGCGCATTGTAGTTGCAATCTTGAATCTCTTATTGTAGCGTATTCAACAAGCTAGCTCTCTAACACTTTCTGGTGAATCAACAGCTTTGACTGCTTTATTATTCACTTAGCGTGTACGATATTTATCTCTGTGACTGGAGTTCAAGTCTTTTTATTTTTTATATGTTATTCCTACAACCAAGTTTTGAATATGAGATGTTTATTTTTCTCCTCTCCATCTCAAAGTTTCCTTTGCACTCTGAGTGTACTTGAACTAAATGGGTTCCACAAGGATGTTTCTTAATTGTTGCAAAGCTGTCAGATGATGGTGATGCGCTGCCCAACAGCTTTCTTCCTATGTCGCGTACTCCCGCAACACTGTCCAGATGTAAAAAACTGCGTGAATTTCCCAACTTGCGAAGAGGCAAAAAAAGCTGAAAGCAGGTTCATTTTTGCTCCGCAAGTTTTCAAGTCTGCGTTGAATCATGAACACTAATTCTTCAGCCCCCTCTATTAAGAAACATTGGCATGACAATTGTAGTAGGATTATCAGTTGATAACGTGCACATAATACTCATTTGAAGATTATCACGTGCACCGCCTGCAACCAATTTTGTCTGTGATCAGCCATTTCAAGCGTACACCTACTCTTCATTACAACAAAGTTAGCCATTTTTCGGACTGCGTCTAATGAACAAAACTTTTGCATGGAAATCGCATTATAAAAAACAACAAAATTTTACATTTTAGCCCTCAAAAATCAAACCAGACAATTTTTGTTGATTAATATGTTTTTTACAAGGTGGTTTCCTCAACACTTTCCCAGAATCACCAAATGACCATTGAAACATAAGAATCTTATGTCACGCATCAATGAGCAATGAAATATTTCGCTTGTCAGCTTGTGTTCGAATAAGCTTTCATAGCTTTGCCGTGGCCAAATTTAACGTTCTAACTCAATTTGTTGACACAGTGCATTGACGCAAGCAACTGGAAGCGTTATGCCACCGGCTTGTGATTATAACAAGGTAAACATCTTATTTGTGAGTGGAACTGCAAATTTTCATATGCGAGAAAAAATAATCGATTCGCACAATTTCACTGTGCAGTATAGAGGCAGGCAAGATCACTATATGTAGTAGAATAAGAAAAAGAGAGGTATATGTGTCGTGTGTCTTTTGAAATTTCCAAATGGTATGTGGAAACGAGGAAGGCATCCATACTATATAGTGAGTACAAGAAACCACATTACTGGCAAATAAGTAACATTTTATAGAATTGTGAAGGACAAAATTCACAACACTTATCAAAACATCATGTCTCCCATAGTTGAAATGAATTATCATCATAACTGATGTATTTGACTGAACTGCATTTATTCTTGCTATCATAGTGTGATATGAAATGTTACTTATTCCTTGTTTGTTTGTAGTTTTGCTTCCTGTTTACTCTTTCTTAGTACAACCTGCCGTGGTTGCAGTGCTTGTATGGTGATCAAAATGTCGCTCATACAATCCAGGTCACAGCGCCTCCTTTTCTGATGTACGTGAAAATGCTGTAAGAATGCGGTGTTGAGCCCTTAACGGCACATTTCGCACATTCGGCTCATCGCACCTCTTTCTCTGACGCCTTGTTAGCGTACACATCTCACGAGGTATCTTCGTGTATATGTATTACATGTTCCTACAAAGATCTTGTGATCTTGTGCAAGTGTGGCGTCCCGATAATGTCAACTACGATAACGCAGTTTGTTGTTTCAGTTTAGCCAGTGCCTATCTGCGAGCGGTGTAGGCAAGCTGATCCCGGGTCTTCAAGACAGGATTGTAGTATTACATGCCCCCGCTGTAACTATTTCATGAGTATCGTCAGACGCAATGTCCATGGATATGGATATCTCATTGCCATCTTCAGCAACACCTAACTCTAATTTACAATCGCATAATTGGCATTATCATATAGCAATGCTCGTTTCCAGATAACAGCCAGTGTACGATGAGCAGGAGCATTCTCACATGTACAAGTATTTTCTTGATAGCTGGTCAGCTTACATGGTAAACTCGTGGGATAACTCGATGATGGCTCAGCCATTGTAATTATTTCTATTCTCTTGCTTGTGTCTTACATGTTTTGCACGAAAAAAAGCATAGTGACCGTTTTAGGCAGATAAAAAATTTCCTTTTTAATGTGTTTGGCCTTGGTGGGTAGTGAAGGAAGAAATGAATGAATATTCAAATTATACCTCAAATGACTTTCATCTCTTGAATGCGACTTCTTTTTAGGCTAGACTCGTATGCTGGCCACTATGGCTGAACCCTAGAACACAAAGAAATAAACAAACGTGAATACCCAAGCAAAGATATAGCCTCAAGATAAGAAAGGGAAATATTTTGAGCGCGACAGCTATCAAAGGTCTTGTGTTACCATAGACATGGTTCGTTAGTGGGCACCTATTTAAATTTGGCTATGCCGTTCACTATGCTTGTAACTTGTTTTTCCCGCCACTTCTTCAAGAAGAATCTTTATGGACCTAACAATGGCTTTGAACATTGATTGCTAATCATCCCATTTACACCTCTCTGAAGTATTGCGTCGACAGCCTTAGAGAAATACTACTCAAACCTGAACACCAAAGAGCTGCAGGCTACTTCTCAAAAATGTAGTCAGACATTTAAGCTATAAAGAACCTTCTTTAGGTTTCATAGCACAAATATACCGCTGCTTTCCAAGAAGCCGAAAAATACTACTGGTTTCATAACTGCATATACTATCAATAAAGTAGCTATTGTGCGGCATTTCCTCTGTCAAAATCACAGCATAAACCTTCGCCAATGTTTTATATGTTAACGCAATGAAGCCGTGATTGTTTACAGGTGTAATGTCCCTGACTGGTATATTTTCCTTTTACAGCACAGGGATGTTTCTGTGGAAAATAGTAGCGACTGTACCAATATGAATTCTGTCGCAGTTTCATTTCGTCATTCCTGACGCTAATTCCCAGATGTCCTGAGAATGACGACACGCGGTGTTTTGGCGCACTTTTGCGCACTACGGCTTCCCTCTTTCTTCCTCGATTTACGCACAGCACAACTGTTTCATGAAATGGTTCCGGTTCGCGAACAGGGAATTGCAGGAGGTTCTGCATATTGTTACCGTTCAAAGCAAAATGGTTGGCACGCCACCAGGGAGCCAGCTTTAATTAAAGCCATTCGCAAAAGACGTGTAACCGGGAAGTGGAAATCTTCAATGTGCAGCCTGAACTTATTTTCTTCATCCTTCTCCCAGGTTCCGCTCAGCCTTAGAAGGACTTGCATTCGACGCGTATGTATTTCTATTTGCACATCTCATTTGCTTTTAATTTATAAGGCGTGAATCGAGATATAACATGGCATCTCTCAGACGACTGAACAGCGGGTGGCCATTTAGATGTTCTGTCGTTTCCAAGGAAAGCAGAATGACAACAGGTTCATTTTAATGAACTATTCTCACTGAAAGTGTATAAAATATGCTTTACTTAAGGTAGTCGTAACTTTTTAATAGGTACAGGCAATCTTGAAAATACGTTTACAGTTGTTTCACAGAAATGGCTTGTTAGTTACCTGGCGGGCGTTTTGTTAAAGTACGAAGTGTTCACTCCTTTAGTTTCAACGCAATATTTCATTATCCTAACCATGTAGTTTTACTGACTGGGTTAAAAATATATGCGTGAGGCCTGCGTAGCATGCACACACCAGTGAAAGCGACAGCTGGAAGAGTTACCTTTCAAGAGCCCTTCTAACACGAAAGTGTTTTATGCTGGGATGCACCGAGACATTCGTCCTATTATGGCCCACTTTATTATCATGTGGGTAACTTCGACAAACTTCATGCCTTCATGCACAGCCCTTGTCTCGAGGCACTTACAATTTCCACAAGATTGCATGAAGTCATGCATCCCATGCAGAGTGAATGGGCTTATGAGTCACGAATAACTGCAGTGACTTGGTATTGCAGCGCCTATTATGTAGCCTAATTTGTTTCGCAATGTTTGAAACTGGCGTGGTTGCAGCTGGAACTCACAGAAAAGACTCTTTACGCACCGATATTGAAGCTTAGTTAAGTGAACTATCGCACAAAGGTTTTATTTCTCCAGTGCAGGATCTCAAACACGCCTCAGACTGTGGGCCTTGTAAATTCATATCCGCAAGGGCCGATTTATATCAGGCCGTGGCTCTTGTGAATGTGTATTCACAAGGGTCACTATAGAGAACAAATATGGTGTAATAGGTGTAGTTTGTACACACTGCTAATAAACGTCACTTGAAAGAAAGAAAATCGCAGCATATTCACGAGATATATTAGGACGAGTGGGACGAACCTCTTCGCATGAATGCACGCACAGACGGACGCATGGACGGCTACTGGATACATATGGCTGCAAACTAGCAACTACTACGACGACGACATGGCACACACGACCTGTGCCTTTTCAGGCACAGGTCGTGTGCCTGAAACACACGGCACACACGCGACACAGCACACACGAACTGCCTTTTCAGGCAGATGACCAAATCACCCGAAGCTGACACAGTGAAGGCGGGACGGCGAATTGAGTGAGGGGAGGATAAATATAGGAGAATCGGTAATATTGAAATTAGACGAAGTGAAAATAATTCGCAAAACTGCATTTAAAATCACGTTTATTTTCAGTATGCTTGTCCCAAAGGTTGCTTTAAAAAATAGGTAACAAGCAATATTGGTATTTTCGGTCCATAGTGCCCTGTTCGCTATCGCATAAAAATTGATAAAAGAACAAGGAGCTGTAGGACGTCACGCCGAGGGATTCATAATACTGGTCCACGAGCACCTGTTTTAATTGATAAAGACTGTGCCTGTGGAATACTAATAAGGACAATGGAATGAACTTCTAGAAGCCTTGAGTTGGAATTGGCTCGTGGGAACACATTCACTAACTTATTCATTTATAATTGCATCATTTTTTAGGATGCTGCATAGCTGCATTGAAAGAGCGTTTCTTCTAGAAATATATGCTTCTCTCACAGAAAGAGACATCCTAGTATATTACAATAGGAATTCCACCTAAAACTTGGAACACAACAAAGTATAAAAAAACACTCATGAGAACTTACGCTCGCAAAACCTTCTAATTTAGGTTTAGGAGTCTCAGCCGATGCTTAATATCTTCGAAAGTCGTAAATCAGAAGAATGATGTAAAAAGTTCAAAAAACGCACTTGCCAGAAGCTTCAAGCGCGACACTAGAGAGTGATTTTTTCCTTCAGCTTTCGTTAGCTCCCCCCCCTTGTGTTCCCAAATAGTTGTTCTCTCTTCAACTTGCTCAGGGTAGTGTCCCTGCTAACAAAATAAAAAATAAATGCCAGGTATAATGAAAAAGAGCACGAAAGCTAATAAGAAATGAAATCTTTTCTTTAAACTTTTGAATATGCACTTCACTTGCTTCGTTTTAGATGAAATGGAGCATGTCGGAAATGTTGAATTACTAAAAAGTGAAATGAAGGAAATTTCTGGAGATCCAAAAAGGCTAGATAATTAGAGGAAGCATCAAGACAAGAGGACGCTTCTTCATGCCTCTTATTTCAGTTTTTTCTATTCCTTGTACTCTATTTTCTGTATTTCAAACAGCCTTCAAGGCCTCCAAATAGCGTCTTTACACGGTAACCACATGCTTTTGCGCAGGATTCATTATATTCGGCTGCACATGAAAACGCACTTAGCTTTCGGCAACGATATCAGGCAGCTTTCTTGTGACTCTTCGTTCTTCGACAAAGCGTTTGCTATCCTCATAACAGGAAAAAAACAAATGTTGATAGAACAGACCTAAAAAGAATGTAAAAACGCGCGTTGAACGCAATTACCTCAGTGCGTTTAGTGCTGCTGGTAAAAGTGTATTACACAGAGTACTCAAGTGTACATTTTTTAATTTTCATTACAATAATAAGCCATTCAGTTTTTAAAAATGGTGACTCAGTCAGTCGTTCTTAACAAATTACATGTTGTGATTGCGCGGAAGTGATATCCCGTTATGAACGGCTTTACTAAACTGTTCAGGAACATTTAGCAAACACACGTATGCATGATGTATGCTTCACGTATGCTTCAGCAGCTTATGCCTCAGCAACACGTATGCTCCAGCAGGTTCTGAGAGATTTCGCATATTTCAGGTTATATTGCGATTGCAGATTCGCATATTTTACAATTATGTCGAGGGCTAACTATGTACGCGAGTGCGTGCACTGTCTCTTTCAAGGTTACTTTTGATTTCTATACATTGAAGGTAATCCCTGCCTTGCAAATTTACAGAGACAAAAAGTTACTGCATTTTTGTTGTATTGCCGGCATAAATGAACATAACAATTATCAAGCAGGTCAGCTTGACATAGCATTGTTCCTGCCATAACAATTCACGTTGATAAAACTCTGCGAAGCCATTTGTCACCATTACCCTCATGTGGCTTAATTGGGGCTACACAAATCTGGCGTAATCACTATTGTCTTATTGCGGCCATACTCAGTCTTTCAAAATGTTAAAGAATTTCAACTTACGGAGCAGTGACTTCCTAACGATTATCCTGATTCAGATTAAAATAATCTGGCACAATCCGGATGAGCTGGGCATGACGATGCACAGGCATACAACAGGCTAGACATTCTAAACTCACGCCATATTCGCTTGCTCGTGAATATGTATTAGGTTAATCTGGCTAATCAACTTTGCCTTATTGTAGTCATTCTGAGCATTCTAACTGACAAGACAATCTCAACTCACTCCAAATACGCTTGTTCTTGATTAGTGAGGATTAGGTTAATCCGGCTTGATTCACATTGTCGTATTGTGGCCATACTCTGTCATCCGACAGGCTAGGCAATCTAAACTTACTCATAAAGTGATGTTACAAAATTCCAATCACCTTAATCTAGCTTATTCTAATTTGGTAGAATCAGCCTAAGGGGAAAAGACGCAGTCACCCAAAGGGCTGGTCAATCCCAATTCGCTCAACATGGACTTGCTGAGTATTAGCTTAGCTAGGATTCATTAGGTCATATTTATTCCGAAAGAACATCGCGTAACCGAGTCTAATCTACTTTAAAACTAAGTCTTTTCGTCTTGAAGTAAATTAGCGTGATCTGAAATAATCTCCACAAATCTCTCCTAATCCCACTTCATACGTATCTAGCAGCATATATAGTTATTGACCAGCGCTATATTGGCTTGTCTGAACTCAATTAGGCTACAATATACCGGCTTAGCAAACCTTTTTGAAAGCATACCCTGGTTTAATGCGAAAGCCTTATTGGTATCAGTGAGTATGAATCAGTATTTTGATTTATATTGAGTATCAGAGATAGTTTTGTCTGTGGTTATTTATTATGAACAAAGATTAACTTGTCTTAACGAAGCTTATCGGCAAGGTAGCCGAAACATCTATGCAGTCTTCACGGTTCAACGCAAAGGTCAACCTTCTCCTTATAAAAGCAGCTTTACGCGTTGATTATGGGATACATTTATTGTGAGACAAGTAAGAATTTATTTAGCAAAATGCTCATTGTGAGCTATTGAAAAATGCATGACCACATGGTGGGCAAGTCAACAACAAACCCCGCCTAACTTTGTGCTTTCTGTCGAATAGCAGCGGCAGCATTTATTTCGCTAGTGCTTCCCATTCCGTTCCTACGTGGGAGTGACCCGCGACCTTTCTCTAAACAAGTAGCGTTTCTCAGAACCCAATAAAGTACTGTGTCTGTCTGTCTGGCTCATTTGTTTGGTCACTATTACGAGGGAAGCGAACGATCCCCTTGCTTTTCGCATGTGAACTAGTAGACAATGTAATACAACAGCCTGTCATAGCGGCCAAAGCACTCATCTCATTACGTCAACAACCACGTATTTACTTCACTGTTTCCCCTTCAGCCTCTGCACGCCACCTCACACACTGGAACCAGTATGGTCGCCAGGTGATGCGTAGTCTTTCAGAAGGAATTTCCACCTTAGAGACGGAGGCGTGTGCACATCGAGGTACCCTAGTTACACGTTGCTGCAACTCGAAGGAACACTAAAGGCAAATACCAATTTATGGCAGTCTGAAAGCTGTGTGCATGGCATCTTAAACAGAAATATTATCAATAGTAGTGCCCTAAAGGCTCCAAAAATCAGATACAGATTAATCACAGGACGTGCGCCAAGAGTTACACAACTTGAAATGAAACCCAGTGATGTGAGAGCGTCCTACAAAAATTATCACTAGTAATTAAACTAGCTGCAATAGAAACAAACAATGATACGTGCATCACGAGGCCTATAAAGCTGTTTGTCTGTTTCTATCGAATTTATATAAAAATTAATCACCTGGTTATACTGTGAAGATTGATGCGAGGGATTCAAAAGTTCTGTTTTTTCTTGGTTAGGCTGGATAGGTGATGTCATATAGCGTGGTCCAGTTGAACCAATTCGGAAAAAATTTGTTCGATGGTCATTGTAGCTGCTGTGGCTCCAGCTACTGCTGCGCTCCACTCTACTGCTACTTGTGTCGGTGGCCACGTAGTAAAGCTGGACAACGTATGCACGGTAACAATGAGGTCAGAAAGACCACTTTCAGGTGGGTGATACAGTGCTCTAACACAATATGGACCACTAAACGGGGATTTCATTTTAAAATACACACTTCCTTGCTACAAAAGTAGTCTTACGAGGTTTGTTGACGATTTAAAACACTACGAAGTGAACAAAACTAACAGCGTTCTCGGCTCAGCACTGGTGTTTGACACTGGCTTCTCGAGCACACATGTTCGCATGTTCTTGAAAAGCGCCAAGCCAGTTAACGGTCAAGACTGAGGCGCGAGCGTTTGCAGGAAGTAGAGAGTGTGAACAGCGAGAGAAGGAACAGCGAAGCAATGCATTTACCCTTTCCAACAGTATCTCACACTTCATGCTCCGGTTGCTAGGAGCAATAATAAACGCGCGCACTCACAGCTATTACTAAGGGAAAAAGGAGTTAAGAATGGAGACAGCTGCCGGCGCGCGGACATCGCTGCCGACGCCACGGAAGAAGCCAGATGCCTCACATAGCTAGCCAAAGAAATGCATTCTCATTTATTGAAATATTACAAATTTACCAAGTGAAAGATTTATTAACAAAAACAATTCTCGGAAGTCGGACGTTGATGTTTTCATTCCGAACGCAGACCAGCCTGTCCTGATAAAGCCAGCTACTGAGGCAGCGGACATATTGCAAAATATGCCGGCTTGGCGAATCCCGTTGCATCAAGGTGACTTTCAGAGGTGATTGCATCCCATCACATGTAAAGGTTGGTCATTTTCGTCACGTTGTCCGACCTTGCATCCCAAGGCAACTACAGTGCCACAACTGCCTAAAAGTGGGTAATGTTAGCGGTGTGTGTAGCAACAAGCAAGCATGCCCACGTTCCACTGGACCCCACAAAGCCGAGGATTGCCAAGCGACTCTCCTAAAATGCAGCAACTGCAATGGGAACCATGAGACCTCATCCAACAGCTACCCAGTACTCAAGAAAGAGAGCATCATTCTGAGACAAATAGTGAAAGACGGATCCTCACGAAAGGAAGCGGTAACGGTTGTTCAACGACGGCCTTCTTGTCGATGGCGGTGCTCGAAGAAAAGAAAAAGCAGTCATGTGCCGAAAGTGCCTTCACTAACATCGCCACCGCCACCACCGCCACCACCGCCTCGACCACAGCGACCTCCCCCGCCCTCGCCACCAGGTGGGGTACGTCCAGAGGCGCTGGAAGCCGCTGTGGCGTAACAGAGAACATCTTGCTCTGACTGGCCCGCTCTACCGCTGGTACACGTGTCTACGGAACCTTAACATCGACAGTCAACAACGGATATGCTCCCAGCAGGCAGTTTATCCGCCAAAGAGGTACAAGATTTCTATGTATTGAGTACGTTCATGAGTCTCATTCGCACTCTATTGGCTAGTCTACAGATCCCTGCCGCTAAATGCGCACTGCAAGTCTTGGACACACTAGAACCAATTCTTGCCGGACTTCAGCAACAAGATGGCACACCATAGACCACATTAGTCTTTCCAAGAAAAAGTCAAGCGTGCTTCTATAGTTCAGTGGAACGCCAGAGGTCTACAGTCAAGAATGCCTGAGTTTAGACAGTTCATTTTCGAGAATAAGTTTCCCATCATCGTCATTTGTGAACCACATTTTTCAAAAATACCTCAACTGTCGGGCTATGAATCGTTCGTTTTTTCATCGTGCATTGAGCGAAGTCAAGTTGCTGTGTACATCCGTGAAGAACTCAATTATGTTCGCCAAAGAGTAGAGTCTCACAATGAAAATCACTACGTGTGTCTATATGTTAAAAACAAGATATTGTCGTTTTCGCTGATAGGCACATATATAGCGCCGTATAGTCGACTGGATCAACAGATATTATTTGATATATTTGCAACGACTCCAGAACCTTGGATATTCATGGGTGACTTCAACGCCTATCATTCACTGTGAGGAAGCATCAGGACAAATCGAAAAGGCACGAACCTAGTTGATCTCGCATCAGAGAACGGATTCAGGTGCTGAACAATGGCAGCCCTACTTATCTCCGAGGAGTAACTTATAGCAGTCACCTGGACTTGACATCAGTGTCTCATAGCATTGTCTCGAACGTCTAATGGTTCACGAATACTGAAACACACAGCAGCGACCATATCCCCACGTACGTGACAGTCTGGACAATTCTTCTTCATCTGGACAATCTAGACATATTGACTGGAAAGAGTATCAGATATCAGTGGAGAGCAAGTGCATGCACGAACCACAGGAAACCATTGACGAAGTGATTTTTGTGCGATGTAGACTTCAACGAAGGGATGTTCGAAAGAATGGAGACATACCGCACTTGACCAAGAGTTGCAGCAACTTCGAGCGGTTCGCCGACGTGCCGAAAGACGATACACACGCACGAAATCTATCTATGACCTCAGAGAATCTTGACGCATTCAGAAAAAAATCCAGCGTTGAATGCCCAAACTCCAGGAGCAACGAAAGGAGAGTTTTTGTGACTCACTAGACCCTCGCAAGCCTTTGTCTCCCGTATGGAGGACTCTTCGAGGTATTCGCTCACATCCGCAACAGTGTCATCCCTTCGCCGCTCTGGCGCAACATCACGGCGCTCACAGCTTGATGTTTCTGGTGAATTTTGTTCAAAGATCGCTGGCGACATCTTTACACCAATCAATTTATTGTCACAGGACTCTCCAGTCACAAGAGATCAGCAATTGGACAACCTGGAACAACTTCATGTGGCATTGAACACATTCAGACGCTCATCGTCCCCAGGTCCGGATGGAGTGACCCATACTGCTCTACGTCACCTAGGCCCGCAGGCCCAGCGCTGTCTCCTCGACATTTCCAATAAGTCTTGGCATGATTGAATGGTGCCTGATGAGTATAAGAGTAGTCGCCTGGTGCCTTTGTTGAAGCCCAGAAAATCTCCATTGGATTTGGCATCATACTGGCCAATAGCACCAGCAAGCTGCGTCGGCAAGGTCATGAAGAGGATGCTGCTTACACGCATGAAATAGTACCAAGAACATTATAACATCTATTCTGATGCTTTGGCAGGCTTTCGATGAGGTCGGTCCTCAATTGATAGCGTCATTGACTTAGTGACCTCTGTTCAGCAACAGAAAGCTAAGAAGCGGCTGTCGGCAGGTCTGTTCCTAGACGTGAAATGGGCCTATGACAACGTGACCCATGAGGCTGTTGTCAATGCTCTTGGAGCAGCTGAACTTGGAGGTTGTGTCTTTCGTTGGGTAAGAAGCTACCTTACAAAGAGATAAATGTTCGTTCCAACTGAAGATGGGCCTACGAATAAGCATTTCACAAGTGGTGGGGTGCCACAAGGCGGCGTTTTCAGTCCGACTCTTTTCAACCTGCCTCTGGTGGGGCTTACCGAAACGCTGCCACAGACGGCTTATATATCTCTACGCTGATGATATCTGCATTTGGGCGTCCGGCGTGACATGGCCTCAAGTGGGCGCAAGGATACAGAAAGCGGCCACAATGACAACGGCATACCTTCGCCAGCAAGGTTTGACTATCACCACAGAAAATTGCGCAGCGGTTGCGTTTACACGCAAACCAATGTCTTTTTACCCATTGTGCATCGATGGCAGAGCAATCGTATATAAGAGCAGTCATAGATTCTTAGGTGTCATCGTAGATTGTGACCTAACCTGGAGCCCGCATGTCGCATACCCGAAGAAAAAGCTCATTCGCATTGAGAATGTATTCAAGTTCGTCACCGAAAAATCATGGGGCCCATCCGTGCACTACATATTGCAGATTTCTTTATACAACCTTCTTTCTCGGAATTCCCCCGTACAGCCTTCCTGTCCTGTCCAACACGTGCAAGACTAACATCCGCGCACTACAGAGTGTACAAGCCCAAGCACTTCGAACATTTCTTGGCCTTCCAAGATGCTTGTTGGCAGTGGCAACTATTGTTCTCGCACAAGAACAGCCGGTCACAACGCACATCGTTGTCGAGACGCTGAGAGCGCACAATCGGCATTTATCACGGCTACCGTCGCATCATTTAGCGTCTTTAACAGCGCGGAGGCCCCATAATTTGTTCTGAGGTATTGTGACAAAACATCAGGACATATTATCGTCTGGCTTCAAACTTGCGATGCATTCAGCAGCTGCGTTATGGAGTATCCGTCAACCTGACGTGCGCTTATCAGTTGCTGGTATCGTTAAGAAGGCATGCATGTCACCGCTAGCCCTAAAACAATTGACTTTGCGTTTGTTGGACGAAAGGTAATTCGACCTCATACATGTTTACACCGATGGCTCTACTAATTCCAACATCTCTACAAGAGCAGTTGTTCTATCTAATAATGTGTTGCTCCGATACAAGTTCTCTCACACCACAATGTCGACAGCAGCAGAGCTCGCAGCACTTCAAGGTGCAGTAAAGTACATTCCTCGGGAGCAACCTAACCAATGGGCCATCTTTTACGACTCGAGGTCAGCTTTACAGACACTACGGTTTGTTATGCAGCACGGGTTACACGAACAATTCGTTTATCAGATAGGACACGACTACCACGAAGCGCTCAAGGAAGGTCACGATATTGTATTTCAGTGGTTGCCGAGGAGTCATTGCGGCATTGTCGGCAATGAGCACACGGATGAAGCTGCTCGATCGGCTCATGACCAGGACCTGCGTGCGCCCATACCACTCTTGAGAACGGACGCTGAAAGGCGACAACAATCACATGCTCGCCGTATAGCTCTCCTACAATGAAATACACCGGGTTTCTCCAACACGCACCTGTATTTGATCGACCCAAACTAGCAACTTCGTTTGCCATCCGGTCTCCCACGATGCGCTGAAACTTTACTGTGTCGCATGAGGTTGGACGTGGCACTTACGAATGCGTACTCTCGTCTCCTTGGAATAGCGAGCACTTCGTCACGCAACAGCTGCACCTGCCAAATTATGGAAGCCAAGCTCCGTCAGCGGGATTCACGGCCGCTTACAGAAGAGAAGATCTTGGGACCTTGGCTTATGGTCTCTCATACACGCAAAGCAACGAAATTCTCTTGCACTTCTTAAGGACCACCAGACTTCACGGTCGCTTGTGAAAAAACAGTGTGACACCATGCTTTGTAGTCTAGAGCTGACTATTCCTTCTTCTCTTTCTTACTCTTCTTCTTTTTTATCTCTTTCCTTTTTATTATTCTCCCTTTCCCCCACCCTAATCCTAGAGTAGAAAACCAATCCAAGTTTGGTTAAGCTCCCTGCCTTTCCTCTCTATTTATCTCTCTGTCTCTCTAGAGTGGCATATGAACCTTTTTCATTCGTGTTTCGCATATCATTGATTATCACTGTACGTGGGATCTGCCAATTTTTCATGTTTGGGTTTGTCGCTTTTATTCGCCATGCAATCATGTCATACCATACAAGATTTGCCATATGCCACGTGAACGAGAACACGACAAGAGCTGCAGCACCATGAAATGCAAATTATGACATTCATTACATACATATAATGATTTTCATGTTATGTCTAGTCAAGTATGTTTTTCATACAGTGGTGTTCTGCCATACCTAAATAGGTATCGAAAGCATTATCAAAACGCCCAGGAGAGCTGAAAGTCATAGGTTGCCAGATAGATAGATAGATAGATAGATAGATAGATAGATAGATAGATAGATAGATAGATAGATAGATAGATAGATAGATAGATAGATAGATAGATACGCTCAATGTCGCTTATGTTTGCTAAGAAATGCTCCGCATTTAAAGGGAGAAACATAAAAGAAAAGAATGACACGAATGTTAACCAATTTAAAGAACCGCTCTGCTATCTTAAATCCTGTTGACGTATGAATGATTTCAAACTTCAAAACTTTCAAGAGTGAAACATGACAGATGAGAGAAAGTACACACATTGTGATAGTTTATCTGTATTATTCATAAAACAATAGCGCAATTAGTTCATATCCGCACGTGAATGTCGTTACTTTTGAACAATTGTGTAGGTAACTAGTTCTATTCATCTGTGATGGTCTTTAAGATATATTCTAAAATTGCTGCTACCGACTGGGGTTTCCATCGGTGGCAACATTGCGCCAAATCGGCTCTTGTTCTTTCCCAATGAGTTCAAAAATTTCAGCTTGGTGCCATGGCTATTTTCTGGCTACGGTGGCCTTCTAATTTGGTGCACTTAAAAAGGTGGTTTCTATTTGCAGATAACATAGCGAGCAAGCCTAATGACCACCCTTTCTAGCCAACGTTTTCTTGACGTGTCAGCTGGGTCATGTCCACGTCTCTCGTCCGTTGCTCTCTGGTGCTCATGAAGTCACGTCAACAAAAGGCAAGGCGTGGCCATGAAGTCATACTAACAAAGTTCTTGTTCTTGCTCGTGTTTTTGCTTCTCGTTCTTGTTCTTGTTCACCTTGCCAACGTGGCTCGCACGCAATGTGAGGAATTAACCAATAGTTATTGGTTTTACACGTTCAAATATCAATTCTAAATGACGGAAAGTGGTACATGTGCAAATTAAAGATAAAATGTGTGTGCGCCTCTTCGCCAGCGCCTTGTGGACGCTGACCACCAAACATGCGGACTTCGCAAATCAGTGTGAACAATGCACTTTCTCGTGCCAACTTGACAAATAGAAGCATATCAAACTATATGAAGGTGATTTGGCAATTTTTAACTATATTTTACTGCTTGAAACTGAACTGGCATTTTCGCAGAGCTCTGTTTATAACAGCCAACAACTGCAAGTGAAACGTCACTCAATAGCTATGGTTCATACTGACTGCATAGCGTTCATAAGTTAGAGTTGTAAGCGAGTTGTTAGAGTAAGTAGTAGCATATAAAACTTTCTGCGGATTACTGGACATTGCAAATTCTTCCAGCGATTTTACGATTTAGCCGCAAAAATAGAACTTGTGTTGCAATTTCCACCGCAACACTTGTAGTCTTGGTCTAGTTCATGAGGTTTAAACAGGCTGCGGGTTCCCTAATCATTCCTTCACTAACGTTTTCATGAAGCAAGCGACAATTTCATTTTTAAGTACAAAAATTGATTAGGTGGACTCCCTATTTAAGAGAAAATATTGTGAGCCTTGTATTTATGCTGAATGCAACATTCATTTTATCTTGGCTTTTATCCTGAAATTTGAAAGAAACGCTTGAAGATCACGAAAGGCTGAAATTGGGGCACAAACGTTTTCTAGCCTATCTTTTAGGAACTTACTCGCCAAGCTACTTGTGCTTGCGCTTTGTCCAGCGACAGAGCCCGGCGTGTGCACCAGTGTTAATTGCGTACAATTCTCCGGTCACCGCTCCTGGCGTTGCACTTTGGTGCATCCCACAATGGGCACTAAATGGTGCGCCTCGAACCAAGGCGTTGGTTTTCCACTGCCCGCGCTCTCACCCCCTCGTTACTATGTCCACATCGTTCTCATCGCTTCATAAGCATGGCGGCACGTGACATATTCCTACGATGAGATGTGTGTTACGCATGAGTACCGATATTCTGAAGCCCGCTCGCCTGCCTGCTCTCAACCCCTTTGAAGAACACCTCTTAGCTCCACGTCTGCCAAATATGAGCGTTGGGCAATGGACCCACTGCAGCATCCGTTGTAACGTAAAAATACAGGTGGGTAAAATGTCGATTGACGAGGCCAACCCAGTGCTGCTCTGGCTCTGGAACGTGCCCGACAACGCTGTCGTCAAGGTACACATCATGCGCCGGCTCGTCAACAAGCCGTCCTATAGAACTTGTCTCATGAAGAAACGCCCCGTGCACCTCCGAGGAAGCTCCTCTGACATCATAAATATTGTGGACATTGCGTTGATTTTTATAGGGGAGAAGCTACTTACGCCATGGGTCGTATGTCCCGTGTTGGTAGTAGTAGTAACCTCTCGTATAGTCCTTAAATGTACACTGGACGGTGGTACTTGTATAAGGTTAGTATATAATAAAAAGATGCGAGATGGCGGTACTCAGTGTTCATTAGATGAATAGATGGACGGATGGACCAATGGACAGACAGACTTCCGTACGGACACACAGACAGACTCACAGCCGGATGCAGAGATGCATAGACTACCGCATGGATGAATGGCTGCACGAATAAACGCACGGATGAACGGATGAACGAATGAACAGACAGGCGCGTGAACAAACTGAAAAACGGACGCAAGGACGGACGAATGAATGCACGAATGGTCGCACGAATGGATGCACGAATGGACGCAAGCACGGACGGATCCACGGATGCTTCGCCATTCATCATCATTCACTCAATAATTAAGGTGTGATTTTTTTTACTTCCACCTGCAACTAATCTGTACGTTCCCGAACGTTGCATCGCATACTAGTTGCGAGTCCGTTGATTTTTGAACTTAAGGTAGATATATCTTTTTTTCAGAAAAACAGCAAGTAGAAATGTTCAGTACATGAATAGTATCAATGATTAGTGTTAAAATATACCAAATATATTTTCCCTATGTTGTCTGAAGAGCTGTGATGTGGACCTCGAGTTCTCTAGCGTATTCTGTCTCGCAAATCGGCTTTTGTAAAAGGAAGAGCCAGAGTAAAATCTGTGCGTGAGAAACGTGGTCATGGCGCTGCCTGCTTTCTAGTCTTTCAACCATTGCTTTGGCTTCAGAAAAGCGCTCGCAGAAACAAAACCTATTGGCTTATCTTATGTAATAAACACAGAAGAGAATGAAGAAGTCGAAAACTTTGGGGTATTGTCGTGCAGCTGCAGTAATAGATTGAACTTCGGGAGCCGCACCGTGTATTTCTCTATTTCCGCTAGCATGTCGGGCCACTGCCGGTTTCCGGTGAATTGTGCGGCACTGACGCGAAGGAGATTCTCGACATATATTGGCAGCATACGTGTTGCGCCTTTATATGAAAGAAAAATGAACGCGACGTGCATTAAATTTCCTGTGACAGTAATGGAAATAGACTTCGCTAGGAGAAAAAGATTTATCTCTGGCAGCAGCTTTTCCTCAACCTTTCTATGCTGTGACATCACTTCTCTTGAAAACAAGATGAAAAATTATTAAATAAATTGAAACACGGCAGCTGCGCATGTGAATAAACATATAGGACGAAAGCGGAATAAAAACATAACTACGCTATGCCGACAAGCCAAGACATGTTATTCTACCGACAGCTATTGCGGTGCGCACGAACCATTCTTTCGTCACAAGAGCTTGAAACGTAGCCTAACACAGAAAACAATGCTTTCATTTCCAGCGTTCACAAGTGTACGGCACATAAACTTCCTAATATTATCTTTTAGTGGTCAAAAAAGACAGAAAAACAAAGATAAAGACACATTAGAGCACTGACTCTCACATACCTAATCTTTTTATCACAACTTTGCATATATGTACCCAAGAACCAGAATGAAGCATCCGCTGCGCAAGTCTGGTGACGCAGGGTCAGAAAACATAGAGCTAGACAGAATTAAACAAAATAAACTCAAACTAACTTCTTATTTGTTAAAGAAATAAACGGTTGACTGATTCATTCGTGAAGCACACCTATTAGTATAGAATACTTCAGTAACTTCACATGGTAGTTTGTGTTTAGCTGCTACAAGTTAACATTATCATACAAAACAAGGTCGCAGTTAACACTAAGGCAAGTGTGAAAATGTTCAAATCTGAGTGAGCTAGCGTGGTGTTTTAGGCGTGTATTGATACAGCGTGCCGTCTGTCTTATGGAAGTACTATCAGCGTCAAAGGAAACCAAAACAGCAGCAAGCATTCGCGAAGGAATAGTGCGCGCTAGTCTATGATCACAAGTGGATGGCGCGTACTATACAATCACGATAGATGGCTGCTGTTAGGGTTTCATTTGACGCAGACAGTCCATATTTCCACAGCTTAGCGGTATGCAATATGCCAACCCCTTCTCAATATTTGCTGAACTTTGAGTCTTGTTTTAGGGGCGAAGCTCTTAAGGCGTAGGTCATGCGTCCCCGTTGTATCTAGTAGTAAAAGTAAGTCAACAGTGGCACATACCCGCTCTGATTCGAGTATGAGCTACAGGGGATGCGAGATAGCGGTACTTTAAGTGTTCACTAAATGGACACATGGACGGACGCATGGACGAACGCATTGACGGAGGAACAGACAGAGTAGCAGACAGCGAACTCGCTGGGCATAACTTTCTTGGTTTCAGGCAGCTTTAGCTAGGGTAGGGACGCTGTGACACGAATATAGTGAACTAGTATACAGCCATAAACTAGAGGCAGTGAAAGCTGGGAACTAGACACGAAGCGCATGCTGGAAAAAAGTGCGCGAGTGCCACCTCTTGTTTAGTCCTTGGAATGTCCGCTGGCTGGGGGTACTTCTATATGCTGAATATATCAAAAATGCGAGACAGTCATACTTAGAGTGTTCACTATATGGACGAATGAACGGACGGTTGTACAGACAGACAGACAGACAGACAGACAGACAGACAGACAGACAGACAGACAGACAGACAGACAGACAGACAGACAGACAGACAGACAGATCCACTGAAGGGTGCACAGACGAATGGAGGGATGGATGCACGGATGGATGAACGCACAGACGGTTGCACAGACGGATGAATGGGCAGACAGAATATACAACGAAACGTCAGACGAATGCTTCGCCCCACTCATCATCATGCACTCCGATGATATGCTGTGATTTTCAAGCCACTCGCTACGTTTTCTTTCCCTTGTCCTAAACTTTTTTGTAACAACCTTAATAGGGGCGCTGAAAACAACTTCAATGCCACACCTCGTGGCAATTTTTTTAAGCCTTGAGAAAATTTTGAAAAACGTATCTGAACCAGACACCGCATTTTACCATTTCAGAAACGGGTCTTTGAAGGTGAAGCTTCTAGGTCCTTCACTATTCCCTGTAACTTTGTCAGCAACGTTGCTTAGAAAGATTTCGGCACACCTACTGAGGAAAGCAAAGCGACTTGTTTTCAAGACTTTTTCTTTCGTTACTCAATTGCAAGGCTTCACCAAAGCCCCATGAAGACCAGAGACTGCGTTTTTAATTTTTAACAAATGTTAATGTCTTTGACTTGTACTGTACCAGGGGGTTTTCGATCTAGGGGTGGGAATCCGACACATGTTATTTTCGTTATTGGGTATAAAAACGGTAGTTGTCTTTCTTTTCCTATCTTACGGTTTTTCCCCACGTTGAACCTGGCACGTTAAGTATGACCGTGGATTGTCAACGTGGAATGTCCGAATGGTCCGAAGCTGAGATCCGTTGTTGCGGCTCTTGGTGGCAGAATACCATTTGTATTGGTCGTCTTGGTCACTGCCCAGTAACGAGAGTCATTGCCAGAGGACATTTTGTGAACTTACTATCGCGGAATGCCTAATTATATACCTACTGTTCTAATACCTACTATCGTAGTATAAGAACAAGGTTGACGGAAAAATTTCAACAAAGTGCTTTATGCACCACAATAGGCAAGCAAAAATCAAGGGGCGCAATGGCTTCATTTTCACAACGAGAGTGGGAAAGGGCTGAAAAGAGGGTTTCTAGTAATACATCAACAGGCCGAGATGGCATTCCAGTTATGCTGATAAAGACATTAGGTCAAAGTCTAAGCAGGCTTTGAGAGATGTAGTGAGCAAAATAATAATCGATGATGAAGTCCCCGATGGATCGAAACTTAGCAGGATGAGCATGATCTATAAAGGAAAGGGGGACAAAGCGGACATAATTAACTACCGTCTCATAACAGTGACATCACTGGTCTACAGGCTGACGATGCAGATTATAGAAGAAAGAGTGCACGCATGGTTAGAGAATGAGGGGGTGCTGGGGTAACTGCCGCATGTGTTTCGGAAATACAGGAGGTTGGAAGACAATCTGTTCTCACTGACGCAGTGCATCGAAATAGGGGAAAAGGAACACAGGCCCCTGTGGCTAGCAACTTTAGATATCAAGGGAGTGTACGATAGCGTGGTTCAAGAGGACTTATGGAGAATACTGGCCACACTAGGTGTGAAAAATGCAGTCACTAATTTTTTAAAAGATATCTATAAAGGTAACAAGGCAGTTATAAAGTGGGAAAACAGGTATCCAAGCCCGCAGATGTAAAACGGGGGCTTAGGCAGGGGTGTCCTTTGTCATCCTTGTTATTCATGATGTACCTACAAGGATTAGAAGCCAAATTAGAGGGACGTAGACTGGGCAGCCACCTGTTTTTCTTTAAACAAGGAAAACTCCTTCTGCACGCACTACCAGCATCGATGTTTGCAGAGATTGATGGACATCTGCGGTAATAAAGGAGAAACGTTAGAATTCAGATTCAGTAAGGAAAAGATCAGCTGTCATGATTTTAATAATTGGGTAGTGAGCTTAGAATACAGGAGGCCACGCTATAGATAACAGATAAATACAAATATCTGGGCATATGGATAAGCAATGAGACCGTGTACCTAAGGGACCACGAAATATACGCGATGACTAAAGGTAACAAGAATGCAGTGGTGACAAAAAACAGAGCACTGTGGAATGACAATAGGTGTGATATTGTGAGAGGATATGGAAAGGGGTTATAGTTCCTGCTGTGGCGTTCGGCATTGCGGTCTTGTGCATGACATCAGAAGTTCAAGCAAGATTAGAAATTAGGCAACGTTGAATAGGCAGGCTTGCCTTAGGGGCTCACGGGAATACACCAAATTAGGGAGTACAAGGTGATATGGGGTAGACATCATTTGAGGGCAGGGAAGTTAGCAGCAAGATAAAATTTGAGAAGCGATTCAGAAAAACGGGGGAGGAGCATTGGGCTAGGAAGGTCTTCAGCTATTTGTACATAAAGAATGTCGCCACAAAATGGAGGAGCGAACCGGAAAATTAACTAGGAAATACTTAGAAAACAGCAGGGGGCTAAACCAAAAAGATTTATTGGTTAATAAGGAGGTGAAGGAAGCTGAGAACGATATGTGGAAAGGAGGAGGAGGAGGAGGAATAAATGAGGAAGGACAGGGAGGTGAAGAATTGGCTTAAGAAGTCCGCACTAGAAATCTATTGAACTTTTAAGCAGGAGATTGCCAAGAAAAGGATCTATGATAATACTCGGGGTGGTTCTCTACTGTTTGAGGCCAGGACGGGAGTATTGCGAACCAAGACATATCGGGCCAAATACGCAGGGGTAGACACGGTATGCAGTGCGCGTGGAGAGGAAGAGGAAACTGTAGAACACTCGATATTATCTGTAAAGGGCTTCACCCTTTATTTCAGGGAGATGGCGCAGAATTTTTCAAAGCACTGGGGTTTAGGGCCAGGGAGGGCAAAATAAACTTTGAGCGGCGAAAATTAACTAGAACGAGGTTATCTGATTGGTGGCTAAACTCAAGGCACAAGTGAAAATTAAACCTTTCACTGCAAAGTGCGTGTCCTCAACCTCACTATTTAAAGGAAAAAATAAATCTACTTTTTGGTTCACTAAGCATCGCGGCTTTGTGGTGTTAGCCACCGCCCAATCAAAAGGGTACAGCCATATCAATGCATCCATCCATCCATCCATCCATCCATCCATCCATCCATCCATCCATCCATCCATTCATTCATTGCCCTCTAACGCTGGCGCAAGCAGCTAGCGGAAGTGTCCGCGTAAGTTTTATTGTACTTGTGACATGGTTGAAACGCAACTCAAAATGTAGAGAAATTATTGTGTCAACTCGTCTGCAAGAGAGTAAGTTTGATACTTTCAGAGAATAATAGGTTGGACTTTTATTTTTTTTTTCTGGAGTGTTTTAGAACTCTCTCAGATGACATTTTCTTGCTGACCTTTTCACTGCCGAAATTGGCCATTTAAAGAAAAAAAAGCCAACCAAACTTTAGATTTCTAAGAGAAACCAATGCTTCAACATTTCCAGTGGAAGATGCAATATCTCAGCATGGTTTCGTAGCAGCGAATAACGACAACAAATATGCCTTGAAGAACCTGAAACTCAAAGACGCTCTGTGCTTGTAGACATATCATTATCTTCACTGAGCTTGTGACAAGATATCACATGCCTTGGCTGCAGTAGGCGAAGGTGCAACATCACAAAAGCGGTATTTACGACAGTAAAAATTGGGACATAAGCTTCGTACAATGACAGATCGCATTATGATTTCTTCGTTGTCACCTGCCTCCAACCTCGGCATTGGTGCTTTGAGTGACGCACCCCTGAAGCAAGCACCGCTTGGGCGGGGCTCTCGCTCTCAAGAGAAGCACTACTAAGAACACACATAAATCTACATAATCTACAAACGAAAAAAAAACAAGAATCGTGCCTTACGCGCCCTCTTTCATCTTCGTATCTATGCGGTTCTTCCTGATCGCTACATGATTGGCGAAGTCTTCCTCGGTAGAAAAAGCGTTCTTTCAACAGTCCTGTCTTCTGCCAGACCTTTTTATTTCGCACTTTGATGATCGCTGGAAAGTGTAACGCTGCCTCGCCCACTCGAAAGCCACAGAAACGTTCCACTTTGATGGATGTAGCTGCACTGAGCGAAAGCTGGAGGATCTTCACGCATTCGAGTCCTCTTTTGAAAGTGTAGAGGAGATGATATCGTCGGTGCTCTAGAAATAAAACGACGCGTTTCCTCGCTCCACAGACCGCGTAGTTTGCCCTACAAGAAAGTTTCCAGTAAAAAAAAACATTAAAAGAAAGCTCAAGCGTTCTCCAGTGTTCTTTGCAATGCAAAAAATTGTGTTTACACTTATTACCCAGTGAGTTGAAAGGATTCGAACGGACTTTGGAATAAAGGTACGAGCTTGTTTTTTTCTTTCTTCTTGCAAATTACACAACAAATATGCGTCTCAAGATCGTGGTATAACCTAATTATTGAACGTCGACATCCAAACGTTTGCAGTGACTAAAGAACAACATTTTCAGACAATAATTGTGAGCATCTCGATATGTAAACTACCTTAAAAGTAAAAAAAGACAACTTGGCAATCTGATCATGCACATGCAAAGGGGCACAGAGTCGTAGTGGATGTTTGGTATCCCACAACACGTGAGTGACGCAAAACAACTCAGACGCCTGTTATTTAGGAGCACTTACCTCACGAAGCTTCGTAAATGTCATAGACATGCTTATATTGTTAGTGTCTATGGCAAAAGAACAATAAGAACAGCAAAAACTGCTGCACGAAATGCAGCTTTGTGCATATGCGAAGTATGCCTATTCAATTTCCCTAACTGCCGAGTGCCTGATGACTCCAAATCTCCATGTTATTATTTTAATGTCATTTGTATGATAATACTTATAAAATTCACGAAATACTTTCGATGTCTAGAGTGGTTGCTATCTCTTGTTTACCCACAGAAGTTGTTGCATTGTTTCTTTTTTGTTCTTGATTTTTAAGTGCGATCTATCTATCTATCTATCTATCTATCTATCTATCTATCTATCTAGCCACATACGACCTTTAGCTCTCCTGGTCGTTTCAATATTGTTATCAATACCAAACTTGGTATGGTATAACATGATTGTATGAAGAACAGATTTGACTAGTCATAACATAAAAATTTGGACAAAGATGTTATGAATATCATCACATATGATTCATGGTCCTGAAGCTCATGCGGTGGTTTCGTTCACATGGCGTGTTGCGAAACTGGTATGGTATGACATGATTGCATGCCAAACACAAGCGACAGACTCGAAAGCGACTGACATGAAATTTATGACATTCATGTTACGTAACAACATGACTACCAGCCACACTCATGTTGCGCTCGCGGCCGTTTCGCTAGCTTTACTTGTACCAAACTTGGTATTATTCAATGGGAATGTACGGCATAGGTAATTGAGGCATCCTAGCCTAATAAATATGTCCTGCGCTATATGTAATACTATGCCAACATGCCGCACACATAATGCGCTCACGGCCGTTTCGCTAGCTTCAGATTTGCCAAATTTCGTATTGCTTGACGTCAATGGATGGCGAAGGTATGTTACAGGTGCAAACATGATAATCATGAGATGCGTGTCATATAAGAACATGAATACATGCCACAGCCAAGGCGCCAATACATTCCGACGTGACGCGGTGCTCGCCGGCGTTCAATTTGTCACGTCACGCCGGCATTGCCACGTTAGGCACCGGTCCTTTAATACACTCACAGGCGCGCGCCGCGCTGCGTTGCTTTGAAGCATGTGCGTTTCAGCGCGTCTGGCGTGCCTCCATCATGAAAGGGAGAGATACAGTGCTGTCTGGGTAACGCATCGATGCGAAATGCAGCATGTCGCGTTTCGCGCCGGTTGCCGTCGGGCCACGCCGATGGACCCTCGTCGCACTGGTCGTGCCTGGCGTCAGACTGTAGAGTGCTCGCGTTTTACTAATGTAGTGCTGTTGTGCCCAGCGTGCGCCACGTAAACGCTACATTGGAGTATGCTGGGCCGTTCATGAGGTGCTCGCGGCCGTTTTGGTAGGTGCACATATAACAAATTTGGTGTCATGTTATGTCAATGAATGATGAATTATATTACTGGTACAAAAATGATAGTCCTGATACGCGTGTCATGTTATAACATGACAACATACCACGCTCTTAGCATGCTCGCGGCCGTTGCGCTAGCTCCACACATACTAAATTTGGTATCACATCACGTGAAAAGATGACGAAGGTAAACGACAGATCTAAACATGATAATCATGACACGGAAGTCATGTACGACATCATTTACCTCCACCTCGTAACGTTTTGCTTATATTAAAGTGACAAATCATTCTTTCTCATTCGTGCTTCGCATATCATCGATTCGCACTGTACGTGGTATCTGCCATTTTTTTTATTTCTCTTATCGGTGCAAGCATTCTTCAGTACCTACCTCTACAAAGCTGTTTTGGTAAATAAAATCTGTGCCATATAAATCATTGATGGTGTACTGGTGTATTAATAATGATATATTGGGGTTAACGTCCCCGAACCGCCACATGGTTCTTGGAGAGGCTACAGTTGAGGGCTCCAACAATTTCGAATGTCTGGTGTTGTTTAACATGCACCTAAATCTAAGTAAACGTGCCTCAATCACTTCCACCTTCATCGGAAGTGCGGCCGCCGCGGCTGGGATTCATTGTACTAATCTTCTGCGTGAGCGTAAAAAAAACTGTTTATGCTTCTCGAATTCCAATCTTTTATCAAATAATGTTAATCAGCCTCTACTTTCCCAGCTCATACGCAGAGGATATGATACTCAAAATTTGGACAACATGCTTATCAGTGGCGTTTTATGTAATTTAAGGGAACCAAAAGGGTAGCATTATTGTTTCAAGCAACGTCAGCAGAGTCCAGGAAACACAGATGAAAGGCGCACAGAGTGCTCGCACGAAGAGCTAACACTACGCCTGCAGCGTTTTTTAGACAGCAGAATTCTAGAAAGAGAACAAATTATCAACTCTTATGTCACTACCATCAAAAGCTGTCAGAACGTCTCTCGGGGATCCGAACCTGTAATAGTACAATAACATTTTTTTTTCTGCTGTGGCGGAATCTTCGCAAAGTAACTAATTTGTGGTAAGTTTTCTCAGGGTCAATCCTGGTGAAGGCCGACGTGAATCAAGTATTTATTAGAAGGCTATAGGGCCTGTAACATAGTAGTGTTATGTGAACAGCAAAATTAAGACGACACTGCTAGAACAGAGATCTAATAAATCCGAAAGGAAATGCATATTTGGCATAAGAAAAAAAATGGCAGCATATCCACGGAGTGAATGATGGAGAGTGGGGCGAAGCATTCGTCCATTCATTCGTTCTTGCTTCCGTCCGTCCATGCGTCCGTCTGTGTGACCGTCCATGCGTGCATCCGCCCGTCCGTGCGTGCGGCTGTTCATGCGTCCGTCCCTGCGTTTGTGCATGCATCATCCCCGCGGTCCGCTCATGCGTCCATCCATGCATCTGTCAGTGTGTCCGTTCGTCCATCTATTCAACACTCCAAGTACCACCATCTCGCATCTTTTCATAATATATTGCCCAGATAGAAGCACCGCCATCCAGCGGACAATCCAAAGACTAAACGAGAGGTGGCACACGCACACTTTTTTACGCCTTGCGCTTCGGGTCTACTTCCCACCTTTAACAGCTTCGAGTTCATGGTATATACTAGTTAACTGTATTCATGGCACTGCGGCCCAACGCTGGCAAAACCTTTCTAAAACCAAGGAGGTTACGCCCAGCGAGTATAACGTAGCAACCTTTTCCTGTCAGATAGTGCTCAATGTACATGCCAAAAGCTGCTAATGGGAATCACAGCGTGCGCGTTAACTTAAAGCCGAATGCTCCTGTCTCTCATTGCCCCTTAGCAGCTATTGGCACGTACATTGAGCCCTACCTTTTATTGTTCTACAACGCACAGATAAAATCTCTCACCAGCACCACCTTGGAAGTCAAAATGTTATACTTGTTACACACTACAACAACTACGAGGGACGAACAGGTGCCACTACAAGAAGCTTCGCCTCTAAAAGATGATAGCTTCATTATTGTTTAGAGTTTGAAACATTAGCACAGAAACTACGTCCAGCGTATCGAGCAGCCGTAGTCATACCCATCAAGGAAAAAAAAGTGTATGCAATGTCAACGCTTTTGTTCGCCAGATATAGATTCGCGCAATCATACAAAAATTACTTAAACTTAATTTCATGCTGGACGACACAGATGAAATTGCAAGGAATAATTATCCTGAGGTCAGTAATTCTCACAGATGCATCTGATACGACATGTTCCTAATATTCATAGAGGTGTGGGCTTCAACAAAACTGACTACATTGCTCATCTTCTCAACAACGTGAACAATACAGAATGAGCAACCCCAAGAACTTAAAAAAACTGGGCATACATCCCAACGAATGATTCGCGGAAAATTTAGTGCGACACCAAAAAGTGTTCTTTGAATCTATTTTCACGTATTGCAAGAGGGTCACACAAATAATAGCTTTATTTAGGTGCGAACTTAGGCCCAGAAAAGTTGGTGAAATAGGATGTTACTTAAAGCGTCACACACGAATGTCTCTTTCGAACAACGAGCAGATCGGGTCGCTGTCACGAACCCGAGCACGAGGAGCAAATCTCGCGGCGCCGCAGGAAGCTCGCGCAGGCACGCGACAGTGTAGATGCTGACATAGCGGCTTGCTGGTTTCTCGTAGAATGCTCTTTGATAACAGTTTGTGCGGCAACATTTTACCACACCCTCTTGTATTTTGTTGAAGCAGCATAGTTCCAGCAAGTTTGATCAGACGTGCTCCAGCAGTTTATGAACACTAGGCACTTATTGCTTTGAGAAATTAGCTTAATTGGAAATTTTATTCCATGATACCGATTACCTTATTCGTCATTGACTAGGAAGACGTAAATACTAAATTCCTGATACTAGTTTGTCTTGGTGTTTCTTCATGTCCTAAACTGATGTTGTGATTGATTAGCCTTTGTGTCACAGCTTTCAGAGATGCCTTTTTTAGCGTTATATGGTTCTAAGTCTCTTCACCATGTTATGGCATCGCTCTCAGGCACCAGTTTTTGCGGTAAACGGTGTCGCTGGTCTTCGTCATCACTGTCGCTTGCGGAACCGATGGGCAATAAATATGAAACTGGGAATAAATACCCAGGATAGAATGAGATTCTTTCACGAACTTCTTGTGAGGGAGATGGGTATATCTACGGGAAATCGAAGGCGTCTCTTGAAACTCATTCCGCAATAAAGCCATTCGCTAGCATATCTCAAAAACCTATGTAATAGAGTATGACACAACAGTAAACTAACAACCAGTCATATCGCATTGCTACACGCGTAACGAGTGTGCGGTTTAATCCTCCTTACGTAAGGCAAACTGCTCAGCCATATTTTTCTCAGCTTATGATGCTGATGATGAACTCAATCATATGACGAGATGAAGTAAGGGAGTCACGCAAGCGTGCGTTATAGTCTTGAGCGTAAATATAACATAAAACGCAATAATGTTTTGCTGTTGCATCTATTCTGTAATACTAAACTTTAGTTGAGGGCCATGGTCAATGAATATACCTCCTCCCAGCTGCGCTCTTGACTTATATTGGTCATTGGCTAGTGTCATTTTATCGATTTTTTGACACAAAAAGCTTGATCTGGCAGCTCCCAAGAGTGATCACAGCCCTCCCTATGTAATGGCAACGCCCCTCTGCGCTTCTAAAGCATGCATGCTGCGCAGTACGACAAAATATGGCTTAACTGTGCATAGCAGTGTCTGTTTTCCACAGGATGTGTTTTTGTACGAAGCCGGACTAGTTGTTCAACACCTATTTAAAGCTCTGTGTGGGGATTGAAATCTGAATATATCAACCTTCTTCATGCAGAAATGAGTCGGGCACTACGTATCCTTTCAATTTAAATGTCAAAGAAGCACCGCAGACGCAGTTAATTATCACGCAACCGAAGAAATAAAGTTCAAACCTGTTTAGTCTTCTAGAAAGAGGCAGGGAAATAAAGAAAATAAGAAAGCCCACACTGTTATCAGCGCGTAACGCTACAACACAATTCTATTGCATCGGCTCCTTCGTTACCAGGTGCGCGCTACCTAACAGGTGCTTCGCTTACCACCTTCCTGAGAACTTTGATTAGAAGAAGCCTGCCGAATAAGCAAAACAAACTTCGGTGTCTGCCCTATCCCTAATATCAAAGCACAGGTGGGTACCAAGATGCTTGCTGAAGTCACGGCAAATTGCCTTCTGCGCGTCATCATTTTTTTCTCTTCCTGATTGCCTGCGGTAGCTGCAGTTTCTTAACTCGATTTATCGGCTGCGTGCCAGCATTTTCGCGTTTCCCACCTATTAGCCTAAACCACATAACACGTGGGCTGGCTCGCCAGATATTGACGTTTTGTTTTGTTTATTCCTTTTAGTTTGATCTAGCGATGAAGCAGTGTCTCGTTAAATCAATGTCCAAGTATTCGGGTGAAGTCATTGGTAACAGGACTGACCATTAATTCACATTGAAGTGCTGTATCGTGCTCCCTAAAAGTAACGTAGTGTCTTGGGCGTGTCAATATGAAAGCAGAGTAGCCTCCAAGCACATGAGGTGATGAGATCACTGCGTCTAGCTTTTTAAGGTCTGTCTTTGTCCTGGCAATTCCTTGCGCCAAAAGCTACCCGAAAGCTCACTCAATATGTGCAGGTCTCTTATCATACGTTTATCATCGACGAGTATTGTTATCATCGACATCAGTCTACTATCGCTGACTTCACAACACCACACAATAGCGCTATTCACTGCACTGACCAACCCCGTTTCATTTCTAGATTTCGCTACTCTGTTATAAGACCTATTTAAACGTACAGTTTCTCAGTGTGCTTGCGTAATCTTCGTAGCCATATTGTGATTACCAAAGAATATATACTATCTACTACATAAAATACAATGCTTATTTTCCAGACCTTCAAGGTAAAGTATTCTTTAGAGTTATCTCCTGACCGAGAATAACAAATCTAGAACAAAAACATAAGCATGTCCCGGAAGCTACCCTCTCATTTCTTTTCGTATTATGCTTGTTTACTTGGGGTAATGCTTTCTCATTGCTATCTATGCTTGCGATGCTGTTCATTAGGCTGCCTTCAGTTTTTTCAACGTTCTACTCTGACTCATCAGTGAGAGTTAGGCTCTTTGCGCATGCATATCAGTTCACCACCGTGTCGTGGCATGCTGACTATGCACGACGAGCTCCGCCCTTCGGTTAACAGGTGCAGCGACGTTGGGGACGAAGCACGTGCACGCACCGTAAACCTTGCATCGTACTCGACCGATCTTGATGATGGACGTATCATCTGTGGTCTCGATCACTCACATGCCGTGATAGGTGATCCTGAAGCCATTTTTGAGCCATCGAAAGTGCTGCCGATGGTCACCATTGAACACGAAGCACATGATCTGAGACCGGCTGCCTGCTTCGACCTATACTACGTCGAAAAAATTAAGTGTTTTTTGAATATTGGAGCCACTTCATAATGATTGATTTGTGGGGTTTAACGTCCTAATACCCCCATATGATTATGAGAGACGTCGTAGTGGAGGGCTCCGGAAATTTTGACCACTACTTTGTGGGGGAATTGTTAGTGCAAATAGTCGATGCAAGATTTTCGGTTGTTTCGTTGATTTGTTTTGTGATTGATCACTAAGCTTATTAGTTCTTGAAGTGACTTCCTAATTAGACAGAGTTGTCAGTTATAAAGCAATAATCTTTGTGTAATAGCGAAATAAGAACTCGACTGAAAGGCTCCTTGTAAAGTACTCGTGAGAAGGGAAAGATGACATATGAATTAAATATCACGAAACAGGGGCGTTTGCGTTGAGTGATACCCTCTTCCTCTGTATTATTTTATGTGTGTTGTATTGCTCGAAAAAAAAGTTTTCTTTTTCATAAGCCGTTGGCCTGTTAAAACCAGTGCAGCATTGCTTCGTAATAAAATAGCACACATTTTGGTACGTGTGTCATAGTCATTCTTACGTTGCGCTTATGATAGGGAAATGCCCACAAATTACATGAATCTCGCGTGAACACCTTCAGATCATGCTGAATATCTGAAAGCAGAGCAACGCATCGTGTGTAGGTAAGATTACAGTAGTCATGCGCATACGGTGCCTTATTTACGCATGCGCACTCATTTTGAGTCGCATTTTTTTTCTATTTCCTCTATTTCAACCAATAAATACGACAAAATATTGGAATGGTAGCTCCTTTAAGGAATGTAATGGCTATCGTCGGCTGCCTACATACTGCTCCTTCAAAACAAAACACAAACTTGTGAGCTGCGTATTCCACGTGCATGTGTGCCTTGTTACTTTTTTAAATCTAGCTGAATCAGCCTTCAGAAGCTGCAAGTAGAGACCTGGTAAGGGGTGATGAACAGCCATGATGATGTGCAGTGGACCTGATGTGCAAACACAAGGGAATGTGCGGAGAACCATGACAGCAACCAGCCAGTCTGATAAATAAACGAGAAGGGACTGGCCACTGCGATGCAGCTCAGACGTTTCGCATTTCGGACTCTTAACAAACAAACGCACATCTAAAGACGCACAAATGTAACGGTGGCATGATAGAGTAAGCATGGTGCTGCTGAGGGGGCGCAGTCCTCTCTGTCATAGCTAAGGCCTATGTGCGCAGAGCACGGCAAGAGCAAACACCTGGCAGATATTGTGGAGAGCAAAAATGAATAGCTACGCAATTGAGAGAAAACACATCTACAAGTGGAAGATTTAAGTGTTTGCCCGAGTCTCAGAAACACGAGGAAAACCATGAACATTAACGCAGGCTACATGTGCCGGAAGTAATGAGGGCCACTGCCACAATATTATGGTCATAACTGTTTTTTTGTAATGACACGCATATTGTTTCTGCAAGGTGCACTGAAGAATGTATGTAAAATATTTGAAAAGCATATACTTCTGTAGTGAAAACATAGAGAGCAGGCACGTCTTCCCGACAAATCAATCTTCTTGAGTACCTTCCCACTTCTAATTGTTTGTCTCTAAGTAAGGTGCCCGCTACTGCTTAGTGCTTGAGTAAATTTTGAACACATGTTTTAAAAAAATAAAGAGCAGTACACAAAAAATAGAACAACCGAGCACATATATACAAAAACACACTCGTACGCACATATCGAAAAACACCAACAAAAAGGAAAGAAAGTGTTAGAAAATCAGTGTGTGTAAGGAAGCGTTCATACCAACAAAAATACCACCAGCTGTCGCAGAATGCACGTTGCCTAATGAGTTGGTCGTTGGATGGTCCAAACCCAGTATACAAGCGCTATAGGCATAACTCTTTTTAGTCGTCAGCTGCATCATAAAAAGAAATGCACAGAATTCCTTGCAAGTGTGTAACACACTTCACCGAAGTAGGACGAATGATCCTAGTGAATGCCCCCAAAAAATTATGATGATGTATGGTGCAGTGGCTACCCTGCAAGTGACCTAGGGGCATTTACCCAACAGTGCTTGAAAAAGGTTCTGAAATGCCATTCTTTCAGATTTCGCCCTGATTGTGCTGAGCGTTTCACGAAAGCCTGGCGGTATTTTTTTCTTTGGGAATTGAAATAACTTCCCTATTCATATCAACTTACTTACCACAGAGAAGTAGGTCGACCATTAAACCACTAGCCACGAGTCGAGAATGCCTCGTAATGACGCACGTGCATTCTCCTTCGTGTGCCTATGCACAGGAGAGCAACCCCTGTTGTCCACCGACTGCCGAAAGTTCCCAGGAGGCATCATCTCCACTGGAAACAAAGGCGACATAAATAAACAGAAGATATTGCAGCGAGACCTCTATCAATCTGTGTTACATTTAATAAGCACCGTGCGTAGCTCTGCTGAATCCCTCTGAAGTGGAGTAGCAGCCTGCAGCCCTTTAGAATACATATATATATATATATATATATATATATATATATATATATATATATATATATATATATATATATATATCTTCCTGCTCACGGCTGGTTATTTTTTCACCCACTTTTATTTCTTCTTATTTACATTCCATTGGTTCTAATAACTTTCCCTATACATTCCTTTGCATTACTGTCTGTTAGATCCCTCATTAATATGGGGTCAAAACACAGAAAAACGAGCCCTTAGGTATACACTTCTTTCCCTATATATATATATATATATATAGGCAGGCATGGTGGTGTACTGGCCGTAGCATTGCAAGTGGTCAAGTAGATCCTCCGAGAGCTGTCACAACGTGCTTTACTTGGACGTTTGAGCCAGAGTCTGGCCTTCATCAGGATTGAGGGTACAGTTTGTTGGTGCTCAGCTTTATACAATCTTAAATCGACAGGAGAAAAAAAGAGAAACAAATGAAAAAGAAAAGAGAATATAAGGTGGACTCTTCCTTCCCCTTCCCCCCTCCTCTTCATTTTCTCCTTTCCACCTTGAGGATGTCTGCGGTCTGGGTATCCTTCTGAAATCTATCAGACTATATTATCAAGAAAAGGGTTGGGGAAGTTAACAGACCTAATTTTATTGTAAATGTGAAGAAATGTGGATGAAAAGGTAACTTGCTGTGGGCAGAAATTGAAACTGTGACCTTGTAGTAACACGTTCTATGCTCTACCAACAGAGCTACCACGGCGGCTATCCCCCAAGCCCCTTTACCAGATATAAATATGAATTAAACGTGGGAGTGTCAGTCAGCGCCACCAACTGCATTATCGGCAAAAGTGGCTTACTCTTTATGAGCCTGTTTAGAATGACGTAGCACGTCAACTCAATACAAGCTGGCAGCTGACTAATAATCTCTCGTACACAATCTGAAGGAACCAAGTCTGCCAGTACGAGACCCTCGCTAGCGAATAAAGAAAAGAAGTGTATACATAAGGGCTTGTTTTGTTTTTCTTCATGCTTGACACAATAGTAATCAGATCAAACCGACAATCATCTCAAGAAAAGTATAAGGGAAGTTAATACATCTAGTTTTATTGTGAATGTAAATAAAGAAAAGTAGGTGGAAATATACCATAACTTGCCGTGGGCAGGAAACAAGCCCACCACCTTCGAATAATGCGTTCTATGCACTACCATCTGAGCTACCACGGTGGCAACCCCACCTCCACTTTATTGTATATATTTGCGACATAAACTTGGAAGCATCAGTCAGCACCGCCACCAGCCAAGGCGGCGAGTGTTGAACACTCTTAACCAGCCTCTGTGGCTTCACGTAGCACGTGCACTCAATGCGAGCTGGCAGCTGAGCAATAATCATTCGCGGACTACATAAGGCACCAAGTCTTTTCCTGCAATAATTTTTTTAGTGCGTTTCCATATTCATAAATACGTATACATATCCGGTGAATAATGTTGACGCCGACATCGGCGACAAAATCCAGCCCGAAGTGTTCATGTAATTCTTATCCCAATAAAAAAAAGCCGCAACTTAATGTAACAGATGAAAGTGTGCTCCATCCTGTGTTGGATTTTAAGCTTGCATACATATTCCCGATGGAGGCGAAAGTGTATTAGGCACATGTTCTCAGATTTTGGTGCTCGTTAAAGAACCCCAGGTGGTCAAAATTTCTGGAGCCCTCTACTACGGAGTCTCTCACACACATATGGAGGTTTTAGAACATGAAACCCCATACGTCAATCAAATCAAGCTTGCATACATACACGCTGTAGACATACCCCGGTATGAATTACGTGGGCAATTGCGCAAGGCGCACAAAATATAACCATCGTTTGTATAGCTATTTCTTGACCACACCTACCACCTAGATAATGTGTCGTCTATATTTACAACTTCAATATTTGGCCCATTCTGAGCGCTTATGGGGCTATCTGACGTGTAAAAAAAGAAGTATTTTATCAGTTTGTTTCTGTTTTTCAACCGCAAAGGATCTTTAAATTGTCTTTCCTTACGCGTGAGTGAGCATGCGTACTTTCAATGATGGCGTCGGCGTCTCGTGCATCCGCTTCACCAAAACTGTGAATTTCAGAACATTCCTGTGCATCTGGACTGGAACCTTCAAATTGCGATGACAGAACAGGCTCGGAAGACGACAGTGACATTTCTGGTTTCATCACGAACGACGAGAGTTCGTCAAACCACCCCGAAACTACAGCGGTCATTCGCCGGTGAGTTTAGCTTTGTGGTCAGGCCGTGTTATGACCGGCGCGTGTCAGTGTATTTTTGATTGGATTGGCCCTGAAGTTTAAGGCTCTTATGTGCTAGGTGTCCACATCCTTCTGACGGGACCCCATTCCAGAAGCTGCACAGGGAGTGTTGTTTCATACGCGTAGGGAGCCGCGAGAAACTCTTGGAAATGCGCTCCGTAGTGCCGCGCGGCGCTTCGTGAGAGTAGTCAACTTCGTTTTAAACGTGCAGCAATTCTAAGAGAACTTCAGAATTGATTGATTGATTGATTTGTGGGGTTTAACGTCCCAAAACCACTATATGATTATGAGAGACGCCGTGGTGGAGGGCTCCGGAAATTTCGACCACCTGGGGTTCTTTAACGTGCACCCAAATCTGAGTACACGGGCCTACATAATTTCCGCCTCCATCGGAAATGCAGCCGCCACAGCCGGGATTTGATCCCGCGACCTGCGGGTCAGCAGCCGAGTACCTTCGCCACTAGACCGAGAACTTCAGCGTCACTGACCACACTTGTGTATCTGTATGACCGTTTTTGTGTATCTGTATTTGTTATCTAGCCACCTACCGCATTTAGCTCTCCTGGACATTTTAATGATGTGATTTATAGAACAATACGTATGGCATAACATGACTGTATGATGATCGTAAGTGACTAGTCATAAAAAAATCCTGACATGTATCACAAGAATTTCATGATATACAAGTCAAAGTGTTGTTCCTCTTATGGTGGTTTTGTTCACATGACATATTGCAAAAACTGGTATAGTACGACATGACTGCATGGCGAACATGATCATCATGGCATGCGTGTCATGTAAGAACGCGACTACATGCCACGCTCAAGATGTACTCGCGGTTGTTTCGCTAGCTCACATATTCCGAAATTGGTATTATGTGGCGCAAATGAATGACGAAGGTATATAACTGTGCAAACATCATAATCATTACATGATTGTCATTTAAAAGCATGACTGCATGCCAGGCTCCTACCGTGGTCGCGGCCGTTTTGCTGGTTTAACATATACTAAATTGGGTATAAAGTGCCAACCACTGGCATGCGTACCCTCGCGTTTACGCGTCAAAAGCGTCAAATGCGCCTCTCGGCATCGACGTCGGAGGGGCATACGCGAGCAAGCGCGAGTGATCAAGCCGGGCTTGATATTTCGCCTCGCGTACGCTACGTCACCACGCGTACAGCGGCGCCAACCAACCAGAGGCCGCGATGACTCCGAATGCTGTGCCTAATGGCCGCCGCTTCGAAGGCACAGCCGAGTTCTGAAAGCAAGCATGAAAACTACTCCAAACGTTCCTGAATGACCGCTTCGTAATCTAGAACGACAACGAAACGACGAACGACTGCGAGTGCTACCAGCGTGACGCGATTTCGTGCCGTGTTCGAGCGACGCCAACAAATCCAGGGAATGCCGGCCGGCTATGCTAGCGCCGGTCCCGAGTGCGATCGTCGGCCGAGCGAAAGGAGCATGTCGATGTTCTTGTGCTTTGATCTGTGACTTTTTGTCCTAAAAACGAGTGTAAACAGACTTCGGATTTTCGAAGGTTTGAGCGTAAACCCTCGCCTACCGCGGAGGCAATTCAGATCGGTGTCATCTGCATTCAGCGCAGGCCTCTACCATCTAGTTCGTATGAACCAGCACATGCGAGGCACATCGACTGAAAAAACTCTACGGTAGTTTCCGTCGCAACATAGACACCATATATGACGCCCGAAATATCGCGTAGTTCATACGGAGCAGTTTTTATCTGCACTGTGTTTGTTTTCAACATCGGTATTCATCATCGCTGAAAGCGAACCTCACACTAGCCAACACATTTCCGTGATGTGAAAACGTACGTACTTATATAAGTGTATTCGCGAATTGTATGACGCGGAAACATTCGTTGGCTTCGGTGCTAATCGTTTTCGTGTGTTGCCAAGCTAATAACAAGCGTGCGCTGGTTGGTAGCAGTGAGATGTGACTTCGTGTCGGGTACCAGCGACGCTGACACATTGAGCTGTTAGCGGTCTCATTTCCATTCACGTACAAAACAGAAACTCGAGCGTGCGTTGCGGTGGTGATCGAAAAAGAAAGTTGCATGATTAAGTGCTGCTGGTATTGCCTGCTATTTCACTTCTCGCTTCTTCTGCTTCTCTGCCGCGCTCAGTAGCACATACGTTGTATGGAGGCATTCTAGCACACACATTCTTAATTCATAGTTCATTCTGATACTCATAGCTATAGGCATACAATGGCGCTTCTCCGTCGTTTTACAGTTTACTATAACATAACGCGCGTTCTGTTTACAGCTGGACAGATAACTGAAAACCTTGTGAGAAGCACCTGATTTGAAATCGGCTGCACGATGACACGATTGTTGGAAGAAAAGATCACCACATGTATGCATGCACAGAATGAATGAAGGTGCACTAGTATGGTACTGCACTTTTTATAGAAGAAATGCAAAAAGTACCTCGTGTGACTTATGACACCTTTCAGAGTTGTGCATGTATTTATCTGTTCCTCCGGACTGTAATGAGCTGAAGACATTCGATGGTTCCGAACATTGAATATTTGTATTGTTTCCAAGGAGTCCTTCATTTCTGTTCAGTTTTTTAGTATATGCATTAACTTGAAATATATATACGCATGCACTTAAGCATATTCAGTTAAGTTCTGTTGGAAAACTTGCCAAAACTTCTGTACGGTGCTCTGGTGCAATCCTTTGATCGGTATCTGTCCCATAAAACATTTTTGGCATGATTTATTGCATTATACGGTATTTTGACAATTGATGACATGTGAAAGCCACAGTGCTTGGCTGTAATCTCAAAACCAATGTCTGTCTCATCAAGAAGTGTCAGATGCATTTGGTAGATGTTATAGGATATTCAAACTACCAGCAAAGTGCTGAAGCCTTCAACACAGCACTGATTCGCAATCACCACCCAGCTTAGAAGTCATTTGTAAAGCTCTCTAACACGTTCAAATAAAGTTATCAAGCACTGGATTGATCTACTTGGTTTGATTCCTAATACCAGTGTGTCTGACTTTTTTGGAGGCACTTGTATTATAATAATGTCCTATTTCTCTCATTTATTACAGGGGTGCACTCAAGGGTAGTGATATTTGTATACCTTGGCACACTTATTGTGATATTACTGTTTAAATCCCTGCATTTTGTATATATGTACGCCACTTCTGCAGTAGCCTCACATTGGGCTGCCGTATTTGAAAATAAATAAGTATACCATCCGAAAGTGTTCCACGCTGTGCTTGGTTTCAATCTGATCACTAATATCTGTTGCATGATGAAGTGTCGGGTGTGTTTTATTGCATTGGAGAACATTTTGACTGCCTTCCATACAGGGTTCAGTTCCAGTATTATGACCGATATCTGTGACTTCATGAAGAGTTTGGCGTCATTTGTCGTTTTAGAGAATACTTTGACTAAAGACAACGTCCAGACGTCTTGCATTAAGGTTTCAGTTCTAATATTATGACCGATATCTGTGACTTCATGAACAGTTGGGTGTCGTCTGTCGTTTTATAGAACACTTTGACTAAAGACAACGTCCAGAAGGCTTGCATAAAGGTTTCAGTTCTAATATTATGACCGATATATGTGACTTCATGAACAGTTGTGTGTCGTTTTAGAGAATACTTTGACTAAAGACAACGTCCAGAAGTCTTCCATACAGGGTTCAGTTCCAATATTATGGCCGATATCTGCGACTTCATGAACAGTTGGGTGTCGTCTGTCGTTTTAGAGAATACTTTGACTAAAGACAACGTCCAGAAGTCTTCCATACAGGGTTCAGTTCCAATATTATGGCCAATATCTGTGACTTCATGAACAGTTGGGTGTTGTCTGTCGTTTTAGAGAATACTTTGACTAAAGACAACGTCCATAAGTCTTCCATACAGGGTTCAGTTCCAATATTATGGCCGATATCTGCGACTTCATGAACAGTTGGGGGTCGTCTGTCGTTTTAGAGAATACTTTGACTAAAGACAACGTCCAGAAGTCTTCCATACAGGGTTCAGTTCCAATATTTATGACCGCTATCCGTGACTTCATGAACAGTTGGGTGTCGTTTTAGAGAATACTTTGACTAAAGACAACGTCCAGAAGTCTTCTATACAGGGTTCAGTTCCAATATTATGACCGCTATCTGTGACTTCATGAACAGTTGGGTGTCGTCTGTCGTTTTAGAGAATACTTTGACTAAAGACAACGTCCAGCAGTCTTCCATACAGGGTTCAGTTCCAGTATTATGACAATATCTGTGACTTCATGAATAGTTGGGTGTCGTTTGTCGTGTTAGAGAATACTTTGACTAAAGACAACGTCCAGAGGTTTTGCATTAAGGTTTCAGTTCTAATATTATGACCGATATATGTCACATCATGAAGTGTCAGGCACAGTTAGTTGCATTAAAGCATATTTCGACTATGGAAAATGCCCGAAGGCATTCTACGCAGTATTTGGTTCCTATCTTATGGCCAATATCAGTTGTATCAATAAGAACCAGGTGTGCTTTGTTGCATTAGAGGATATTTCGAACACGCACATCAGCCGAAAGCCTGCTACTCTGGCCTCAATCGTAGTCTTATGACTGAGTTAAATCTGTCAGATCATGAAGTTGCAGGCGTGATTATTAAGTTGACTGATATAAAATATGTTGGTAAATATACTGAAGGTACCAGCATATGCAAGATATTGTGATTACCTTTTGTAGTGCAGGTATAGAAACCCGGTGGTTTGTAAACCTGATCAGAAGGGCAGCCACGCCTCATTCACCGCAGAGAGGAGGGGGGGGGAGAGCTCAATGTCAACTCTATATATTAACATAATAGGGAGGGGGTGCTAAGTCAGCCCTGGGGAGGGGCACTAGGACAAAATTTTGTCCCCCCCCCCTCCTTAAGGAGAACCCTGCACACGCCTATGATAGACGTACAGTATGCTAGACGCGAATATTCATTTCTGGTGCATACCGCTGTAGTTAGTTTGGGCACTGAAATGTCAATTACTTCTAAAATAGTCTAAACTGTGGTGGTTGAAGCACTATCAACTTGTTAACGTGTTCTCATATCGTCTAAAACATACACTCCCGCTCCAGTTGAGAACGTGCCGTTCTGTGCTGAACTTGGAGAGTTCTAAGCCAAAAGATCAAGCAACATTGTGCATCGGCCTTGGACGCGTGGGCGTCAACGCGGTCGACGCGTGCCAGTAGTTGCGCGCCCTTTTCCTCCACAGGCGCGACTAGACGCTTTTGACGCGTAGGCGCGTGCATACGCGTGCCAGTGGTTGGCACTTTACGTGACGTGAATGGACGACGAACACGAATGGCAGGCGCAGGCATAATAAACTTCTGTATGTTTTGTACGAAAGTAAAAATAAATAAACTGAAACTGAAACTGATAAACTGAAGTCATGTACAGCATAAGTTACGTCCGCCTTGAAACATTGTGCTGATTTTAATGTGACATATCAACCTTCCTCACTCGTGTTTCGCTTATTATCGATTCTTTTATTAAGCGGCATCTTCCAATTTTTCAGTGCTCACGTTAGTGGACAGAAGAGATAACAAATATTTTCTAGGAAATGTGCGCCGAAAACGTGCTTTTTACCGCATCGCGAAAGTGATTTGCCCGGTGGCACGAAATACACCACATGTAAAGTTACTCTACAAAAGCAATGAGTTTGCCATTGCATCACTTATTTTTGAGAATAATTGTGTGTGTTATTCGTGCTTAATATGTAGGTTTCAATTTTTTCGTGCTCACCCTGTTCAGAGCAGTGTTAACGGTTACATAAAATTTCTTTGTTAATGTTACAATTTGTTCGTCAGATTATTTTTTCGTACTGTTGTTAATTATTTGTTGTTTTAAACTAACTTTGTTTGAAGGATAATTCCTTTCTGTACAACTTGATACCCCAAACATCAACATAAGAAACTTAGGCTGTCATAAACAATAACTTTTCTTGGACTACCCAAAAAAAGGCCTCGTTTCTCGCAGTCGCGAAAGTGTTAAGATAAAAGCTCGCGAGAGGAGTCCTATGATGATCGGGTAAAATTGTGTGCTTGTACGCATTCTTATTTGTCGACTGACGTGGTTCAAATTGTGGCAGCGCCACCCATAAACACAGTCATTTGCAGCAACGTTCCATTTCACGCTGGGTACCATCGGCGCCAAAATGCATAGTCTAGAGATAGAAGTGAGTAAAGACACAGGAAAAGGGTGGATAACAATAGAACAATGGAACATTTTTGACACAACCGGTCATCAATTATCGTGATATCCGGGTGCCAGGAATGTGCCACAGACTACGCATAAAATATCCGTGTGACTTGGTTCGGTTTCGCTTTAATGCAGATGTATGGGCGTGTTGCTGGGTTGGTGTCATTCCAGGAAAAAAAGCACGGTAGTTTCTTCCAATACAAATAGCGTCTAGTTTTGCACCCAGACAAAGAGCTAACGTCAGCAAGGCAGGACTGATTAATGACGCAGTAGCAGGCTCGTCTGCGTGACTGGCGTAACAGAGCTGGAGCACAAATAAACTTAGTGCACATTCAAGCGTTTTGTGTAGTGACACAAACTCCATTATAACCGCATGCTTCATTGGTCGACATGTTCACTCTTCCTCAAACGGTTGTACATCCAAGCTTTTATATAAAAAGGCTTTTACTCCTTTTTTTTTCGCTTTGAGAGTGAAATGCCCTCCCGCGCCTCTTATAGCGGCTCTTAAAGACGTAAAATAGTGATTTTACGGAAAAATAAAATACGTTTTTCCCCCACCACATGCGGTTTCAGATGTGAAAAGGCAGCTGGGCAAGGTCATTTGAAAGTTGCACAGAATGAACACAAGTGAAAAAAATGCGATTCGCGTCGGATTCAGTATGTGGCGAGGTAAAATGAATTGTTTCCTTGGTGTCAAGACCAGAGGGTGGCTTAGGGATGCCGTTGGACGCCACGGTGGTTTCATCTTTGAGCCATTCTGAGCATTTCTTCCTTTGTTCCTTAGATAACCACAAAAAATACGCAGTCTTTTCTGATGAATTACAACATGTAACGTATGTGCATCCGATCACAACCTTGAGTGAGGGATAGCAGGGTAAATAGTGCAAGGTGTATAAAAGAAGAATGAAAGAACGAAAGATAAACTTCTGTACGTGACACCCAGAAGTGAATACAAAGGAAACTGATTTCATAGCCAAACTCCAACCTCGCCAATATGGTTGCAAACGATGCCGAGCTGTATTGTTTTTTTTTCTACAACTTGTCACGACGTTTTCCTTCGCTTCATTTCATCAAGATAGCCTTCTGTTGCTTGGATGCGCGCCCTTAAACGCTCTTGCGTTCAAAGTAACATATCTGTGGTGAGTTAGGTGATATGTGTTTGTTTGTTCCTTCTAAAGTGTAGGGACTTTTTTGCTTGTAAATTTGTCCTAAGCAGTTATGCGCTTAGTTTGTTTTTGCAGCGGCACATCACAAGCATAGCTGTTCATTTCGAAGCTTCGATGGTTTCCACAAGGCCTACAAAAAGCATTCTCTAAGCAAAATGAATGGTATTTTTATGAAAAAAACGTAATACAGGGTCTTCAGGTATATACCCTCATTACTAGCCTCCCATCTTATCATGACAAATTAGAATGACACGTTCACAATTAATTAAAAAATACTTGAATGGCTCCTTCACAAGCAAATTTATTTTGTTGTTGTTCAGACAAAGTTAAGTAGTTATACTCTTTCACGATACGGTAAAATGAAGGATATCAATACGAATCAAAACAGAAAACTAATGAAGGGCATTTAGGTTTCAGAACCGGAGTCTTGCCCACCTTAATTTTCATTCGGCACGGCATATGATATGCCAATCATGCCTGGCCCTCGGAACTTAGGTGATGCGATAGTGCCCCGAAAAACAAGATTTTTTTCGGCGTTACGGGTTGAAAATACTGATTCGCCCAGCAACTGTCAACGCACGACTTTCGAGCAAACGAACCAAAAGTCATGCTTTCCGTAGTTCGCATTTCTTTCCATAGCGACGGTACGTTATTGATCAAGGTTTACAGGTTGCACAAAACCGGCCGTCAAACCGACAAAGAGGAATTCTGCTCGATTATTACCGGTTTCAATTAAACTTATGCTCCTATATCATAACTGCCTTTAGCCTTAACTACAGCCATCCTTTATACATAGTTACGTATTTCGCATACTTTCCTTAGCGAAACAGGAAGTATATAGCTCTGCATATATGGTATCACACAGTACAAGCGGGAGTACAAGGAGTGAGGAGTCAAATTCTACAGCAGGCGGCCAGACCCTTCAATACCTTAGCGATCGTTTGCCCTAGGCAGCCTATCCTAAGCCGTGTTTTTCATCAATATATCCAATTACCAATGGCGTACTCGCTATAAGACAACAACATATAAGAGAAAAAACACGCCTAAATGAGCTTCATTGCCACAGGCGATTTCCGAATGAGCAGAGGTGACAGCAAAAGGTTTTATACTTACTAAGTTTCTCTACTGTATTTAGAATTAAAAAGTAAATAATAAATTCTGGGTAGCTCGCAGGCATCCACTTGTCATTCCAGTGAGGAGACGCCTCCCCTAATGATGAACCGAGTGAATTTTGAAAGTCACAGCCAGTTTTCTCAACCTCGTTCAGAGAAAGAAGCACGTTGCGCCACAGTCGCTCATAGATTGAATGCGACTGTGGCTCATAGATTGAATGCGACTGAATGCATATGAGCACACAGTCGCTCATAAATTGAATGCGCGTGCACGTTGCGTGATGACTCAATATCGCCGAACGGCTTGCGAAACGAGACAGTTCGTTCTTTTAATAATTGCGTTATCCGAAATGCGGGAGGCAACGTGGTCATAGTCCTTCAGGATGCGCAGTGACACAGTCATATACGTTGCATTTATTCTTAGCTGTACCTCGAGTGGGATCGGACGACTTTAATCAATTTAAAACGAAAATTCCAATAGAGTATGCAAAGCTTTTATACATTTATAAGGAACTACCCTACAGAAATGCGGAACGGTATTCTTCAGTGACAAGGCGCAAACAAAACTTGCGGCCGGTTTTTGTACTTCAAATATTGTTGTCAGGAACTTCTAAAACAATGTTGGCGTCCCATTCTGTTAGGGCTCGGTTAATGTGTTCATGCAGCTCACTCCTACGAGGAAGGGGATTCGCGCGGCTCTGATGTTCTACACACATGTGTTGTGTGGCTTGAGCACAAATAGGTTGCATGAGACACAGTTCAATTCCTTCTAATTACTTTGCAAGTTTTCATTTCTCGAGCTCTATTTATTTATTTCTACTTTTTATCTACTTAGTTCTTTCTCTGTTTCTCTCGCTCTCTTTTTCTTTCTGTGCGTTACTTCAACCCGCATATCCGCAACGTAATTCATGAGTGAACGCTCTAGCATAGATGTCACCAGTGGGATTAGTAACATGAAATTACGTGAATCCAATGTGCTTCACTACATAAAACGTAAGGAAGACCTCACTATAGCTGATTTTGTCGGTTAGGCTGCTACTTTAGCTTGGCCTGAATTTGTGCATGGAGGAATTCTGCTCGATTATTGCCGGTTTCAACTAAACTTATCCTTTGACATCATATCTGGTTTCAGCCTTAACTACAGCCATTCTTTGTACAATGTTATGTATTTCGCATGCTTTCTTTAGCGAAACAGGAAGTACTTTCTCTTTCCGAAGAAACGTGTCAGAAAAAAGAGTGTTGTTGTGTTCTCGAGTACCATAACAGGCGTTACAATAATATATTATTGTAGAATGGCGTGACAATATTATATACAATGATATTTCTCACAGGGCAGGCATGCCAATTCGCAAATGTGCTGCATTTCATCAAATGTAGCTCTAATCAGTTGTTTCCATATATTTGTTAAGCACATTTACATTCTTGCTTAGCTCTGCTATTGCAACCTTTCGAGTAAAAAACGGAAGTCACTTTCTCGTCGAAAACCTCTTCATGGGCGTGCCGTGCGCAGTGCTAATGGCTCGATGGCAGTCATGCGAAGCCTCCAGATGAGTTTTTAGAGCTGTGCTTTGTCCTTCGCATTTTAAGACTTGTTCGTGGGCACATGTGCATACTAGAAGGTTTCTGCGTCGAGTTCGTCAGTGGCGGCTATGCGCGCGCGATCTTCAACCTGGCGGCAGGGCTCCCTTGGGCACGCAGCAGCAGCTACCCTTCGTCAACTCTTTCGGGTGCAATAGCGTCGACACTCAAGTCTTTGGCCGTATCGAGCAGCCGATTAGCGGCAGAGGTGCTAACCACGCTCGGAGGAAGAAGTGTGGCACCATCTAGGAGGCTTCAAAAAAGCAGTGCTTGTGGCCTCATCTCCGAAGTCGTAAGTCACTGCTGTGTTTAATTTATGAGTAAACGTTTTCTCGAGTTCGTGGCTATCTGCCTCTTTTGCTACCCTTTCAGTTTTATCGTCACATCGCATTCATCCTGCAGCTTATCAAACCGGAACTGCAAGTTGTGGAATCCGCATGCAAGTTGACCGAAACCAGAAAAGTATGAACAGGTGCTCTACCATGTCAGAACAGAAAAACATTTTTGAAATAAGTACTGCACCATTTTTGACTCTTCTTCTGTCCCGCTTATGTACCTCGTAGTTACGATAACACGAAACGAGAAGAACATAGGCCTGTATTCGATATTTAAAATTCTAAATAGTAAACCTTTCAACAGCGAATCAGGCGCTACTGTTAGGAATAATGATTCGCACTCAAAAAAAACTGGTCAAGCTTTTCTAAGATAGAAAGCTTGAATATTATGACGTAGGTATATCTAGTTTACTTGTACTGTAGTTTACTCCTGTTATAGAGACTTTTTCAGGCTCGTGAACAACGTACAGAGTTAATGTTATTCGTAACACAAACCTTGTTTTATTCCAACACAAAACACCAATACAACACTGTGTTCCCATAGCAGGGTGATACGTCTTTGGCGCAGAATGGCCGCATCTAATATGTTTGAGGTGTTATTACCAGCAAATCAATAGGAATCAGCTGTTTAAGACGGAATTTTTCTGTGGCGCATGTCACCGAAATATTTCTTACTGTCTTTTTGGTGCAGTGCCTTCATCTAATTCAAGATTGTAGAAGCTAATAAACGCCAAACATTGAGTTTGAGTTTGAATTTGGGTCTGAATTTATTTAACCACGTGACAAGTACACGAAAATACACTGTATACGTGGTTTCGTGCGAAAAAAAAAGCTGCATTTTACAGCTTGACTGGCCCCTTCACCCAGAAAAAAATCTAAACTACAAATTTACAAAAAATTACAAAAATTACAGGCAGTTATTGTAGCAATTGGCTATTGTAGCCCATGAAACACGCGGAAAAACCTTCAAACATCATTTTTCTAAATGTAAGACGCAAGTTACAAGAAAAAAATGAAGGAAAGAAATCGCTCAAGGCCATGACACACGCTAAGGAAAGGCCCATCTTTTCGCCCCCCCCCCCCCCCCCCCGTCATCTGCTTCCCTGTGCGGCTTCCGGTGTGCCCTCAAATACGAAAAGAGGGGGAAAGGGTTTTGTGCATGGGACAAATACCTTTAACCTCGCTTGTAATTTAGCAATTCTATAAACTGCAACAGTCATTGTATGAGGCAAAAAGCATTTTTAACGAATTTTTTTTATTGATACCCGTAAAAATCTGTTTTGATGACCTGTTTAAGGTTGCACGCCCTAAGTCTTAAGGCAAAATTTACAACTGGAAGCAGACTCGACTGAATATTAAAAACATTCATGCCTTGAATTTTCAAGACCCGTGCAGGAGTGCCCTTTAGTAATAGTGTCTAGAGAAAACAACTCAACTCTCCGGCCATACAAGTTAACACATTCGCTGCAAACGTGGTTACGTGTTAATGAAGCTTTGGTTCATGTTGCGCGGGAAGATGAATTGGCATTCACAACTTACGAGGTTCATCCTTTAAATGTATTTACCAAATTCATTCAAGTGTCATGTCATCATCATCAGCAGCAGAGTAGCCTAACTACGTCCACTGCAGGACAGAGGCCTCTCCCATGTTCCGCCAGTTAACCCGGTCCTGGGCTTGTTGCTGCCAATTTATACCCACAAACATCTTACTCTCATCTGCCCACCTAATTTTCTGTCTCCCCCTAACCCACTTGCCTTCTCTAGGAATCCAGTTAGTTACCCTAAATGACCAGCGGTTATCCTGTCTACGCGCTACATGCCCGGCCCATGTCCTTTTCCTTTTCTTTATTTCAACTATGGTATCCTTAACCCCCGTTTGTTCCCTAATCCACTCTGCTCTCTTCTTCTCTCTTAAGGATACACCTACCATTTTTCTTTCCATTGCTCGATTCGTCGTCCTCAATTTAAACTGAACCCTCTTTGTAAGTCTCCAGGTTTCTGCTCCGTAACTAAGTACCGGCAAGATACCGCTGTTATATACCTTCCTCATGAGGAATAGTGGCAATCTACCTGTCATAACTTGAAGTGCTTGCTAAATGTACTCCACCCCATTCTTATTCTTCTAGTCACTTCAATTTTGTGGTTCGGCTCTGCGGTTATTACCTGCCATAGGTAGACATAGTCTTTTACAACTTGAAGTGCACTATTACCTATCTCGAAGCGCTGCTCTTTTTCGAGGTTTTGTACATTACCTTCGTTTTCTACAGATTATGATTAAGACCCACCTTTCTGCTCTTTTTGTTTCACTCCGTAATCATGAGTTGCAATTCGTCCCCTGAGTTACTCAGCAATGCAATGTCATCGGCGAAGCGCAGGTTACTAAGGTACTCTCCATTAACTCTTATGTCTTACTGTTTCCATTCTAGGCCTCTGAAAACCTCTTGTAAACATGCGGTAAATAGCATCGGGGAGATTGTATCCCCCTGCTTGCACCCTTCTTGATTGGTATTCTGTTGCTTTAATTATGGAGTACTATGGTAGCAGTTGATCCCCCGTATATTTCTTCCAGGATTTTTATATATACTTCATCGACTCCCTGATTCTGCAGTGTCTGAATGACGGCTGACATTTCTACTGAATCAAACGCCTTCTCGTAATCTACGAAGGCTATGTGGCGTGGTTGTTTATATTCTGAGCATTTCTCTGTTACCTGAGTGATGGTATGAATGTGGTCGATTGTTGAGTAGCCTGTTAGAAATCCTGCTTGTTCCTTTGGTTGATTGAATTTTAATGTTTTCTTTACTCTGTTAGCAATTACCTTTGTAAATAGCTTGTATACTACAGAGAGCAAGCTGATGGGCCTGTACTTCTTCAAGTCGTTGTCATCTCCTTTCTTATGTATTAAGATGACGTTAGTGTTCTTCCAAGACTCTGGTACTCTTCCCGTCAGGAGACACCTTGTAAACAGGGTGGCTAGTTTTTTTACACAATATGTCCTCTATCTTTCAGCAGGTCTGATCTTACCTGATCCTCACCAGCAGCTTTGCCTCTTTGCATGCTCTCCAAAGCTTTTCTGACTTCCTCTATCATCACTGGTGGGGTGTCATCTGGGTTACTGCTAGTTCTTATAGTATTAAGGTCGGGGTTGTCCCTGCTGCTGTACAGATCTCTGTAAAACTCCTCCGCTATTTTAACTATGCTATCCATATTGGTTGTTATTTTGCCTTCTTTGTCTTTTAGTGCATACATTTGATTTTTGCCTATCAAAAGTTTCTTCTTCACTGCTTTGACGCTTCCTCATTTTTTCAGAGCGTGTTCAATTCTCTCCATGTTATACCTTCTTACATCGCAAACCTTACGCCTATTAATGAACTTCGAAAGCTCTGCCAATTCTATTTTGTCTGTGGTACTTGAGACTTTCATGATTTGACGCTTCTTAATGAGATTCTTCGTTTCCTGGGAAAGCTTGCCAGTGTCCTGTCTAACTAACCAGCCTCCAACTTCCAGTGCACACTCCGTAATGATACTCGTCAGATTATTATTCATTGTATATACGCTAAGGTTGGTTTCCTCACTAAGAGCCAAGTACCTGTTCTGAAGCGAGACTCTGAATTCCTGTACTTTCCCTCTCAGTGCTAGCTCATTGATTGGCTTCTCGCGTATCAGTTTCTGTCATTCCTTCTTCAAGTCTAGGCGAATTCGAGACCGTAGCTTTCTATGGTCACTGCATCGTACCTTGCCAACCACTTCCACATCCTGCACGATGCCTGGGTGTGCACTCATTAAAATGTCTATTTCGTTCTTATTTTCGCCATTAGGGCTCCTCCATGTCCACTTACGGTTTCCTCGTTTTCGGTAGAAGGTATTCAAAATCCGCAAAATATTGCGTTCTGCGAATTCTACTAGTAGCTCTCCTCTGGCGTTTTTAGTACCGATGCCATAATTTCATACTGCCTGGTCTCCAGCCTGCTGCTTCTCTATCTATGCATTAAAGTCTCCTATCAGTATAGTATACTGTGTTTTTACCTTACTCATTGCCGATTCCACGTCTTCATAGAAGTTTTCAACTGAAGCGTCATCATGGCTCGATGTAGGCGCGTAAGCCTGTACCACTTTCATCTTGTCTCTTCTATTCAGTTTATTTTTAATACATACCACCCTTTCATTTATGATATAGTGCTCCTCTATGTTGCCAGCTATGTTTCTGTGAATTAGGAACCCCACTCCCAGTTTTCTTCTGTCAGCCAAGCCCTGATAGCAAATTACGTGCCCATTCTGTAGCACCATATAGGCCTCATTTGTCGTCCTAACCTCACTGAGCCCTATTATATCTCATTTAACACCCTCTAGCTCATCGAATAGTACAGCTAGACTTCCCTCACTGGATAAGGTTCTAGCGTTAAACGATGCCAAGTTCAGTTTCCAATGGCGGCCTGTCCGGATCCAGAGATTCTTAAGACCCTCTGCTGCGTTGCACTTCTGACCACCACCGTGGTCAGTTGCTTCGCTGCTGCTGAGGACTGAGGATCGTGAGTTATTTGACGTATACATGTGGGAGGTAGTGGCCAGATACTGCGCCAGGGTGGCCAGTCTTTCTCTGGTGAGGGAGAGCGTTCCCGGCGGTGGTTACCGGTGAGGCCGCACCCCAGGCCTCTTAAAGCAGATCCATCACCACGCGGATTTTTTTTTAATCTGGTTGGGAACTGCACGGCACCGGGATTTGAACCACGGACCTTTTGGATGCGAGAGGGATGCTCTAATCACTACGCCATCGCCACAATACTGTTTATATCGCTGCAAAGTGTTTATATTGCCAATAAAAACGGGGAGGGAAAAAGGACCACAACAGTGCCACTCGGCCACAAGGTACGACAAGCACAAACAAGCAACCCACTGGAATGGAAGAGGATTTACCTCAATAAAATACAGTTGCCTAATAATAAACGGTTGCTTAATAATATATAGTATAATATATACAATAAGATACAGTTGTATTTTTTTGTACCTCAATCAAATACAGTTGCTCTTTGCACGAAAATGGGTACCTTATGACCGAAAATTTGAAATAAAGGTATGTTCTTAGCACCACTTTCATTTCAGGACCACTCTTCGCTTACAGCGTTATGATGCTTCGTTTTAATTCCGTTCATTATATTGAGGCTTGAGTGCAGCTGGCACCTTGTAAATGCTGGGTCGTGATGGCAGAAACATTGTGGGGTCTGGATAGCACTTGTTTTTCATAGTCATCAGCATCATCCTCTTTATAACGTATACTCTCAAGCCTCATTAAAACAGACTTGCTATTTGCATGACAATGGGTTCCTTATACCCAAAAAATCTGTGCCATGTGGGCACTCACAATAATAGAAGCTTGGGAAAATGTCACGAAAGATATTGCAAAATGCGATGAATATTCTAGTTCTTTTTATTAGAAGTTAGTAACATTTTGAGAACTGTTTTGCGCACAGAGAGGCATTCGAAGGAGAACGTGCATTATTATTTACTTTCATTATTATTCACATGAGACACCACGACGTTTCGCTTGCTGTATCTACATGCTTGTATTGCTGGAGAAAGACACGCTTATTGAAATTTGGAAACATATGAAGTATTTAGTATTGTACGTCGGAAACAGTAGATGACGAGCGGGAGCACTCACGCAGTTTCATTTTCTGACTAGCAATGCGTTCAGCAGCATTGGCGTGCTTATCGGTCACCTGGGAGGTGTGTTGGCCCTGTTGATTGGGCTTCATTAAAACAAATTCATAATCGCACTCAAAACATTCCTTGTAGGCGTTAGTTGACCTTCTCGAATTGGTTAATTTCACAAAGTTCCCACCCGAAACAGGCAATCTGAGCAGAGGACCAGCGGTGCTACTGCGTGCCTGGGAGCGGAGTTCACAAATTGACGTCACACACGAGAGGGCGTCACTCCAAGATCTTCAGGCCAATAGTGGCCAGCCTCTCAAAGGAGGACAACGAAGTAGTTTGGTTTGCACATGTTCTGGTGTTTTTTGCCCTTTGTGTTGAGCGTAAACCCCCTGTTGTGCATCCGCGTACCTTTGTTTCTGGGACATTTTTTTTGTGAGGCGCTTGGGCTCACGAGGCGTGCAGGCCTGTACATTGCTACATAAATGAACTTAGTGGCGGGCGCCTAACAGCAGTGGAGCTTAACGCAGCGTGCAGTCTGTATTATAGGAGAACACATGTAATGTTTTTTTAAGTCTAATAGGCAGCCCTGCAATAACCAGTGACGTTTCACAAAGATTAGTGTCTTTTCCGAAGCATTTATGAGACCTGGCGTAGCTCTGTGCTTGAACACTTGATAGCAATGCACAAGACTTATGTTAGATTTCTGCGCAGACCCTGACATTCACTTTTTCCAATCATGGGGTTAACGCTGCCGATGTCAATTTCTTAGCGCTCTCACGTTAAAATCAGGAATGTCCGTTCTCACCGTGCCTGGGCAGGCGTAAACTGTCAATTACGTGTGGTGCACACCCACATACCATAAATAGCCCGTGATATCCCTGTATAAGCCACTAGTGTCTGGAAGAAATGTTTTGATTACGTACACGGCCTAATTGTGACGTCATTCTTGTCATGACAGGCCAGTCGAGTTCAGGGGGATGATGATATGATATGTGGGGTTTAACCTCCCGAAACCACCATATGATCATGACAGACGCCGTAGTGGAGGGCTCCGGAAATTTCGACCACCTGGGGTACTTAAAGTGCACCCAAATCTGACCACACGAGCCTACAACATTTGCGCCTTCATCGAAAATGCAGCCGCCGCTGCCGGCATTGCATCCCGCGACGTGCAGGTCAGCAGCCGAGTACCTTAGCCACCGGACCACCGCGGCGGTGCCAAGTTCAGGGGGGGCCACGAGAATATAATTACGTAGGCAGATATATATATAAATATATATATTCTGGTAAAGCCTTCGAACAGTGGGTCGTCCTCTCCAGCGCCTTCTAGTGGGTCGCCCTTTTCATAAGAAGAAGAGCAGTTCGTGCACAGAGTTGGTCCCCACATTGACGGTCGCTGTCGTGAATCATCGCGGAGTGTCCGCCAATAAACCTCTTAACAATCTGTGCCCTTCAAACACCTTCCATCCGAGTTCGATGCCCTTGGAGCTTCGATCCCGTACCGTGCCTTCAACCATGCACCTAGACGCCGCACAGCAAACGCTTCCTCCTACGCCGACGCCATGTCCCGGTGTCCCCCGCCTCCGCGACCCTCCTGTCTTCACCGGCGTGGATGGCACCGACGTCGAGGACTGGCTGCCCATGTGCGAACGCTTGAGCGACCCCAACCATTGGGACAAGGCAGATAAACTTGGCAACCTGTTTTTCTACCTCGCGGGTGTGGCCGGCATGTGGTACAACAACCACGCATCTGATTTCCCGACTTGGTCCGCTTTAAAATTGCTCTCGTCGACGTGTTCGGCAGTGCGGCCGTTCGTAAGCTGCAAGCTGAACAGCGTTTACGAGAACGAGCCCAGCAGACCGGCGAGTCCTTCACAAGTTATATCGAGGACACCCTTGACTTGTGCAAGAAAGTCGAGCTGAACATGTCAGAGGCTGACAAAATCACGCATGTTCTTAAAGGCATCGCCGACGATGCCTTCACCATGGTCCTGGCAAAGAACCCCTGCACTGTGGCAGAAGTCATTACGTTATGCCAAAGTTACGACGAGTTGCGGCGGCAGCGCTTGATGACCCGCTGACCGCCACCACGTCATGCTGATCTCTCGGCCTTGTCAGCAGTTCCTGACCTTCTCGCCAAAATCAAGTCGTTCGTGCGTGAGGAAGTTGCCCGCCAGGTCTCTTTACTGGCTTTTGCTTCCCCACAACATGCTCTACAGCCATCAAGTACACTTCTACCTCAGCTCCGCCGAGCCAATAAGCAGGAAATCGAGGAGGTCGTCCCTGAATACCACCAGCCGCCTCCTGCATCTGCGCCACTCAGCTACGCCTAAGTTGTCGCCAGGCCGCCTCCATCGATTTCTGTCGCTGTTCCCCTAAATTACACCGAAACCGTCGCGAGGCCCCAGGCCTTTGGAGGAACTGTCTCGCCTACATACGCCAGCGTCACCCACATGCCCCGAGTGCCACCTACCATGCACTCATATCAGCAGCCGGCTCGCCAATCGCGTTCTGCGACATGGATGGGACCCGCTAACCCATGGCGCACTGCTGACAATCGCCCCATCTGATTTGCTTGTGGTTGCGTCGGTTATGTAGCATGCTATTGCAATCGTGTGCAGCAACCACAGGTCGCCTCCAACTTTCCCAGCCAGTCAAGCCGCTCTTATGACCAGCCGCCGCCTATGTCACCGTCGTCTCGTTCCGTTCCGTCTACCCACCGTTCACCATCTCCACGACATCGCTTACTGTCGCCGATGCGGCCCCGTTCACAAGAGGGCGACCAGAAAAACTTGTTCTCGCAGTCCACGAGGCAAGGGCTGCGGCGCTGTCGAGCTGCGGAAGCTCCCAGGAAAGCCCGTCGAACGTGATAGACGTGCTTGTGGATGACGTTCATGCATCTGCCCTTGTAGATACTGGAGCCGCCGTATTCGTGATGGACGCAAAACTTAACCGATTACTGCACAAAGTGACCACGCCCCTTTGCGGGCTTTCCCTCTGTACAGTTAGCGCCCAAAGCATTCACCCTACAGCGATGTGCACAGCCCGCCTTGTGATTTAGGACGTGATGTATGCGGTTGAATTCATCCTAATTTCTTCATGCTCTCACGACGTCATCCTAGGATGGGATTTTCTCTCCCGCCACGACACCGTCCTTCATTGCGCACCAGCAGAAATAGAACTCACGCAATTCTCTCTTTGACGCCGGCCGACAGTCCATCTGCCGAAAGCAAGTTACTCGTCAGAGACGACACTCAAGTGCCTGCAAACTCGTCCGTGGTGGTGTCGCTCTACTGCGCAAGCCTTTCTGACACCGCTGCAATCCTCTCGCCATCTCATCGTGTTTTCATAAGAAAAAGCTTGCTGGTTCCTTTCGCGACCGTGCAACTCACTCACGGCAGCACCACTATTTTTGTTGTGAACTCATGTCCGTACAGCGTTACGTTGGTGCGAGGGGAATGTCTCGGCAGGGTGGAACCCATCAAAGACGCGCAAGTTATGGATCAACCCGATGACATGCACTGCTCAAGTTCCCGTACACCTAGTGCTGTTTCGACATCTGCCTCATCATCCGGTGATGTATTCGGTCCCTCCATACCCGACGACCTTACGCCGGGCCAGCGTTCCCAGCTTTTGGGCCTGTTGGAAGAATTCCGCTTTTCTTTCGATGTCGCTCAACCTTCTCTCAGCCGCACATCCACCGTTACGCATCGCATCGACACAGGCGCACAGCCACCGCTGCGGCAACGTCCATATCGCGTATCTCCCACAGAACACCGTGTAATCAACGAGCAAGTCGACGACATGCTTCGCCGCGTTGTTATTCGCCCCTCTAGCAGCCCCTAGGCATCTCCTGTCATTCTCGTCACGAAGAAGGACGCTTCTGTGCGGTTCTGTGTGGACTACTGACGCCTCAAGAAGATCACTCGTAAGGACGTGTACCCACTACCTCGGGTAGATGACGCGATTGACAGCCTGCAAGGAGCAGAATTCTTTTCATCCCCCGATTTGCGCTCAGGGTACTGGCAAGTACCTATGGCTGAGGATGCTCGACCGAAAACCGCTTTTGTCAGCCCCGACGGCTTGTACAAATTCAACGTCATGTCGTTTGGGCTGTGCATTGTGCCCGCCACCTTTGAGCGCATGATGCATACTGTTCTGCGTGACCTGAAATGGCACACGTGCCTCTGCTACCTCGATGATGTCGTCGTTTTCGCTCCTGATTTCTCGACGCCTCTTCAATGCCTTCAGCAAGGTTTAACGCGTCTGAGCGACGCCAGTCTGCAACTGAACCTAAAGAAGTGCCGCTTTGACGCTCGGCAGCTGACAGTACTCGGCTACGTCGTGTCCAAGGACGGAATTCCCCTTGATCCAGCCAAGCTTCGGGCCGTGACCAAGTTCCCCAAGCCGACATCCGTCAAGGAACAGCGCAGTTTCGTAGGACTGTGTTCCTACTTTCGATGCTTCATTCGAAACTCTGCGACTATCATATCGCCGCCGACGAAGCTTCTCGGAAGTAACGGGCCTCTCTATTCGTGGTCATCACAGTCGACGACGCTTTCACAACACTTCGTCGTTTGTTGACGTCACCTCCCATACTCCGCCACTACGACCCTACGCCCCTACAGAGGTACACACGGATGCCAGTGGTGTCGGCCTCGGCGCTGTCCTTGCGCAGCGCAAACCAAGGTTCCCGGAATATTTCGTGGCATATGCAGGCCGTACGCTTACTAAACCGAGACTAATTACACAGTCACCGAGAAAGAATGTTTGGCAATCGTCTGGGCCCTTGCAACGTTCCGACCTTATTTGTATGGTAGCCCATTTGATGTCCGACCACCACGCACTATGCTGGTTGTCGTCATTGAAAGATCCCTCAGGCCGTCTCGCCCAGTGGGCACTTCGCCTGCAAGACTATGACATCCGCGTGCTGTACCGCAATGGAAGGCAACATGCTAACGCCGACGCCCTGTCACGCTCTCCCTTGCTGTCCGCCAATAAACCTCTTAACAATATATATATATATATATATATATATATATATATATATATACAGAAACGCTCAAATCGCCTTCAGCACGCTATGAAATGCTTCGAATTTAAAAGAAAGCCAAAGTGCAGAGAACAATACAATTCGGCACCTTTGCGTTCGTCACCATATTCATCATATCGTTATAGCAGAACAAAAAGACAAGCAAGAAGTACAGTTGAGTAGCGCAGTGCTCCCAAACCGGATGCTTGCCTTGTCATTGCTGATTGGGGATGATTGCATTGCACTCTCTGTAGATGAGCTAAACTTTGATCTACGTATTACGCCATTCGCGTTTCATTCAGCGCCGATAGTACGTATCAAACGGCAGTGCTGTGTTGCACTCGGATTCATTTAGCTTTCTCTCGTACGTTTCAAATATTGTATCCGGAAGCTGTAATTCATCATTAGAGAGGGTGATCACTACCGAATGGGAACTGACTGCACGACTGGTGGTCTTAAGCTGTCCGAAGAGCCGTATTGGTGAACTGAAGTCCGCCATGGCACATGTCGGATGGTTTTGACGTTAGATGACCCTTCAGGGGACGGTTCTGGAACGAGGCTACTGTTGTACGTTTGAGCTCTAAACAGTCACGGCAAGCATTGCGTGTCCTGAATGTCTCATATTTTCTCAAAGCGGGACCACCTTTGAAGCGAGACTGACACACTCTCCGCCGCTGTCAGTAACAGCCGTACATTTGCCTGCGCTCTTGTACGAAAAACCTCTGCGTCGAGTACAGCCTTAAAAAAATGATTGCACCTCCGATTTCATTTGCTAAATTCATTGAAATATCTGTTTTTGGTGTTGCCATAGATTCTTTTTCTGTCTCCATATCCTTAAAAAACATTTTTACCTTGAGCTGCAGAACATTGAGAGAGAACACAAAGCGACGGCGAAGCCGCTAAGTGGCAGGTGCAGCAGACTTTTTGGATGAGCGGATTCAATTTCCGGAGTGAAGATTTACTGGGCGTTAATCAGTGATAGGCTTCACCTGGTATTGATTCCATGACCTACTTTTGAAACGCTGCAACAGAATAACTCCCCCTCCCCCCCAAAAAAAAATATAACTCGAGAATACTCTTCAGCGTTTCTTGAAATCATATTTGCGAGACCATTATGAGAGGAGTATGTGTCGCCTGAATCCTGAGCTGCAAATATAATGCTTTGCGAGTCTATCAAAAAAATATATCGAAAAGTACCACTATCTAGGACTCTAATTTACTGGCTGTCTATCCAGGAATATGCGTATTGATATAATATATATAAATCATTTTGAAAATACGAGGTTATCTCTAGAGCATCCTTTTTGTAGACAAAATCACAGGGACAAGGGCAGTGTCCCTTTACAGTGTTCCTTTCCACTGTAAGCTGTGTTCCTTTCGTTCGTTCCCTCGGGCGTGTGCGCTAAAGTTTCAGTATGCAGCGAAACCAACTAGCCCGTCATTCCGTATTACTGCAGTTCATCTGTAGTTTTTCGGGCTCTTCGTACCCTCATTTGCGCGTAAAAAAATTCATAATGCGCTGGTCCGCGTGTCCCTATTGTCGGTGCCCTCGTGTGTGTGCACTAGAGGAAGGGAAACGCGTTGCGGTGCTTTCATACGGACGCACGTATACGTACGTCCTTACACACGTGAGTAAAAGAGCTACTTCGCATACAAAAGCACGGAAACCAGACAAACTTGATAGCAGGGGCTCACGGCTTTATTCGACGCATCAGTGGCGTCTCGCTAAGAGGAACAAAACCTATGAGACTTAATATATTGATACCGAAGCTAATCTATCGATACCGAAGCGGGGGTATGGGACAGGCAGTCTGCGTCAAATTGCTTCCGTTCGGATCTGTAACGAAGCTAACGGGCGAATATTTGAAGTATTAGACTCCATTGTGCGAGACAACCTGAAGGGCCCTTCAAGTTATCTAGCCAGCACAGGGCGTGGTGATCGCTCCCTACTTTGAAGGGCCTTCCATATAGGTAGGGGCAAAACTTTGACGTAGCTCAGATGATAGCAATGCACTCATTTTTTGCTTGTAGAGTAGTTGCCTTCTGCATTCGATAGCGACCAGCTAGCATAACTGATAACCGCTGCTTTCGTGGTTGTGGATTTTGCTATCGGTGTATTTGTCGAAACGTGCAAGTATCAGAAGAGTCTGCAGGCATTGTTCCAGTTCCTGAAATGCTTCAACTTACTCCGTTCCCCACTTAAGTTCAACGTCATGTTTTTGTGATCAGCGCCAATGGCTCGGCGATCTGCGAGAAATCTTGATGAAGCGTCTTTTTTCCCGTACCGGACGCCGCTATCAAACGTTTACCCAGCACCTGTGCCGGATGTCACTGGGCCATGATGTCGGAGAAGAGAGCAGACTGTATTTCGGAAATCAGACCGTTTATTCGGCAGAACTTTGGGTCGATTCAAGAAAAGTAATATTACAGCGTTACACGCATCGGAACGGAGAGCAGCGAACATTGCGTCGTCCGTCGATCAAATGACAAGCGGCGAAGTGCGTCGACATGTACACTTTTGTCGTCTGATATTCAAGCGTTATCGCTGGATTCAACATAAGTTCGAGATTACATTATTATGTTCGCGCTGGCAGCAAAATCTGAACAAAATAATCTACTACAGCCCCGAAGCTTCTCAGACACTGCAGGTGAGGTTGGAGCTGAACATTGTTAGAATTGTGCGGGTCACATTAAAACTTGAGGAAAGAATGGCGCAACAATGTGACTTACTTTATATTTTTTTATATCTGACAGCATAAGCCTGCTGGTCATGCTGTCGTAAAGGTAGAGATCGCGGACACCTTGACCAGCAACAGACCTTCACGGTCATTTTTTTGTTCATACCATGTCTCTTTTATTAAAAGCTTTCCAGCCGGCGTTTCAATTTAATAAAAAAACTGCTTTCAGTGGGTAATTGTTTTTTCAAAACCTTTCTGAGATTATCACATCATTGCGTGACAGCTGTTCCTCATTCCTCAGCTGTTCCTCACTCGCAGGTGCGAGTAGCACTGAAGCAGTGGGCTCACAACACGGCGATGTGTTTTTTTTTGAGACAGTGAAAGCCTTTGAGCGGAAGTTATGTGCCACGCTTGAAATAATTCCGAACCGACACAGTATGTACCATTTAAGTGTGCACGCTTCGATGTTTCTGTTATATTCTAATTTTACAGCACTATAGATTCTGCTCGTTGACAGACTTTTTTTTTGCCTTACTTAGGTCGGCAGTTATGTGCTTTTTATCACCAAAGAGGGGCTTTAATTAGGACGCAAGTGAGCTTAGTTCCGTGAGATTGCCTGGCGCGTAGCATGTAAAAGATACAATTAAAATAAAGGTTCAGCCCATCATGTATGAGAAGGATTCTGTCTGCGTAAAATGAGCCAGTAAAACCGCCTGTGCTAAGACCGAATGCAGTCTATGAAAACGTTTCGTGGTATATGTTACCGAAACGAATTATATATAGTTGCCCCCAAAAAAGAAGCGCCACCCATACACCACATATTTGTGTACTGTTCTCAGTCTGGGTCTGTAATAACAGAACCTCTAACGTGAGAGCTGTGACATGTCTGGGCTTATAGAATGTTGGTTCGCTAGAATGGTAGCAGTCTAAAGGGAAATACGTATGATGAAAGGTAAACAGGTGGGTTACCTAAATTTCGTCAACCATAGGTACGTTTACTAAATAGGAGACACGGAAGAGCGTTTCAGTACAAAGTGAACACCTTACGAGTTTTTTTATGTATAGTAGACTCTTTGATAGTATTTATACGTAGGAGGAGCCTCCGTTTTGAGAATTCAAATAGTGGGCCCTTCTTTCCGACTGTTATAAAGCGTAAGTTGCATGTTTTTCTTTTTTTCAGACATCTCGGCAACTATTCACAAATATTTCTCGAATACACACAGCATTGCAAAAGCAGCACGTCAATCATCACCCGAAACGTAGAAAAGGTGGAGAAAGTGGCTATTGCGATGGTAGCCTACACGAACGCCTCAAGTATCATCAGCGACTCGCAGACGGCACGCGTTCGAAAATACGCCAGCACCGGAATGTCCCCTGAGGCATTGCGGATCCTTAATACAGCCAAAATGCACGAGGCGGAAGAATGCGTGTATATCCATTGGTTCATTGGCAACACGCTCTTAGGTAACCCGGACCGACTGTCGTGGCGCATAACGTAGCTCGAGGTCTTACGTTCCAAAACTCTTTAAACGAAGCGGCCACCAAAACGGACTTATCTGCGCCGATGGGACGATCGCCTCACTAAACTTTGTGGCATACAGCCCCGCCGCGGTAGTCTAGTGGCTAAGGTACTCGGCTGCTGACCCGCAGGTCGCGGAATGAAATCCCGGCTGCGGCGGCTGCATTTCCGATGGAGGCGGAAATGTTGTAGGCCCGTGTGCTCAGATTTGGGTGCACGTTAAAGAACCCCAAGAGGTAAATATATCCGGAGTCCTCCACTACGGCGTCTCTCATAATCATATGGTGGTTTTGGGACGTTAAACCCCACATATCTATCAATCAATCAACTTTGTGGCATACATCGACACTATCAAATGCCAGAACTGGAGTACCCTCCCCCTCACCCCAAGCTAAATTAGACCCTGTCCATTCAATAGCGTAAGCTACAAACACGCACATACACAAACCACCTCATTATGCAGTAACTATATCTCCAAGTCTATAGCACTAATCTATGCCACAACTGTGCCACCAGATCCACTCTTGAGTATATTTTATATTAATGTCCTGTATTATTTAGCAATTATAGGGTCACTGCCTCCAATGAAGGCCTTCGCACGCGTTGGGAGACTGTACGGCTCAGTTCGGACCTGAAGAGGCAACTCTGGGCGATTTAGCAAGCAAAGGAAGCCCGCGAGAGACATTCTCTCCTTCAGCTCTTAGGTGAGAGTCCAGCCCAGCAATGTGCCACAAATAATAATGTTTACTCCCTCTTCCTCCTCCATAAAGTTTACATCAGAACAGTCACAATTTTCCAGGAAAAGACAGGGACCCTACATAGTATGCAGGGAACACAATGGACGACATTGCCGTTAATTCTGGTCATTCGCTTGGATTGGCATATCAGCGACCTTTTAAGCCGACACATGTGATCATGTATTGCTTTTCTGCAATGCAAAATGGTAAGTCTAGCCTACACTTTTTTAGCTGGACTAGACTGAACAGATGACAAATGTCATGGTAGCAGTGCAGGCAAAAATAAAAGTTTTCTATTCATTCCGAGTTATCTTGAGTCAAGGGGAAACCAGATTGACGCCTATTTGCCTCCGGCAAAAAAAACGCAGCATATCCACAGAGTGAATGATGATGAGTGGGCGAAGCATTCATCTGTGCGTATTCACACTTCACTTTCAATATATTTTTTAGCCTCTACAAGTGGGATGCACTTCCCTACTGGATCCGATTAACCTTTCTCTCCGAAATGTTGTTACTCGGTCTAGCTCGCAGAGCTTTGTAGAGGCGCGTTTACACTAGACCGACACGACACTGACCTGAGCCGGACGAAAACACGAGGCAGGCGGAAACCATCGGCCGACGAGTCGCCAGACCGCATGGTCACCTAGGCAGACGACGATGACGATGCTTTAAACGACAGAATTTTATTGTACTGTAACATGTACCTGCGATACAGTAGTGGTGCAGGCTCTTCTCTTCTCACAATATGTACTGTAACATGTTGAGAGACCGAAAACCCCGGCAAAACGCATCCGTTCACCTGTCGTTGATGTGTCGTCGGGAGATCAGCTACTAAGAGAAGAGAGAGAGAATAAGGGTGAAAGAAAGGCAGAAAGGTGAACCTAGGCTGAGCCTGGTAGGCTACCTTGCACTGGGGAGGGGATAAGGGGAATAAAAGTTAAAGATAAAATGAACGAGAGAAATGTCACTGATGCGGTTGACAAAACGGCAGTTATGTGCTTAACATCACAGACGGCGAGAGAAAATTCTTCCCCATGTCTTTGCCTTAAACGACCACGAAGTGGGTGATCTCGGGGGATTTAACAAATCCTTTTATAATTATCCCGCGGCGTCTGAATAGGCAGCTCAGGTACCCAACTTTGTCTTTTCTTTGCTTCTCTATTGCGTGCACCACCCTCTTCCCTCATTACTATGAATTACGGAGGGGGCTGCGCCGAGTAGCCGGAGAGGGACAATGACAGAGCCGGGAGCATTGCTGAAATTGAGGTGTAGGTGTGCAAGTTTAGTCAGTGTCGCTGCCTGTGCCTCCAATGTGACTGCAGAATTGCCCAACCAAAGACTGTGAGCATGACGAAACGTGAGCGGGGTCTTCGTGATGCCACCCGCGGACTGTTTTTGTCTTCGCAGGCCAATAACAAGAGAAAAGACACTTCTAAAGACAGCCCGCAGACCAAAATTGGTGTCTTAATTGTCTCTCTAGTCTTAACGCGCCTTAAGGATCAACCTACGCATGCGGCCGGACAACTACAGCATTTCATGAACACAAGACATGTGTAAAGTGTGCTACTAAAACGCTGCCAATTCGAAGAAATTCGGAGCTAAAACATTTTGCGCCGCTGCAGTGGTCTAGTGGCTAAGGCACTCGGCTGCTGACCCAAAGGTCATAAGATTGAATTTCGTCTGTGGCAGCTCCATATTCGATTGAGGCCAACATGCTATAGGCCCGTGTGCTCAGATTTGGGTGCACGGTAAATGACTTCAGGTAGTCGAAATTTCAGGAGCCCTTTACTACGGTGTTTCTCAAAATCTCTGGAAGGTTTTGAAATGATAAAAAGTACTTATAAATCAATCTATATTGATGCATCGACTCTAGCGAAGTCAGCAAAATCGATGCTTTTTTTGTGTGTGTGCGCTGCGAGTATGCTGGTGAAAGGAATGCAGCAAACTGTAATAACTACTTCTTGCCATAAGAAACATGTATTTTTAGGAGCTTGCTTGGCAAACTTCATATGCTCGCGTCTTCTCTGACTGGCGCAGGCGTGTACACAAGTTGACTATGTACATTTGTCTGGTCGCCACTCAAGGTCGCTGGTCCCGTCGCCTCTCCAATGAGTCCTACAATGCTCACAAGGTGGCGCACCACGATGCAAAGGGCAAACAAAGGACAAGATGAGCAACTACAGGAAAATTTTTATTCAGAAAGGCAAAATGAAATAGCCACTAAACAAATTGAGAAAGTATTCACGGAGGATCATAAGACAGTGTGGACATACATGAATCGATATAGACTCTTTGAGCTAGAGCTTGCTAAGACGCGTAACAAGTCACCCCGGAAAAGAAGACAAAGACCCAAAAGTTGGTGGGATGAGGAAGTTAAGAGAGCCATAGCAAAACGTCAGGAAGCCTCTAGGGAACACAAGACATGCTAAGCAGCGGGGTGAACCAACAGATGATGTTGAAAGAAAATGGGAAACCTTTCTAAGCTGTAGAAGGGCTGCATCCCTTCTGATCGATGAAAAGATTAGAAGAAAGGGAGCTCAGTGGCTGGCAGAAGTACATAAAAAAGATATAAAGGCAGCTGCGAAATTTTGGAACCATCTAAACTCCCTAAGAAATGAGACGAGCCTAGAGCAGAGTTTTATAACTACAGCCCAAGGTGCCAGGATACAAGGGTACGAAGCTATTGAATATATAAAAGCAAGGGTGACAGAAAAATTTCAACAAAGAAGTGCTTTATGCACCACAGTAGACAAGGACGAATCAAGTGGTGCAATGGCTCCATTTTCACAACGAGAGTGGAAAAGTGCGGAGAGAAGGGTTCCTAGTAGTACATCAACAGGCCCAGATGGCATTCCAATTAGGCTGATAAAGACATTAAGTCCGAAGTCTAAGCAGGCTTTGAGAGACGCAGTGAGCAAAATAATAATCGATGGTGAAGTTCCCGATGGATGGAAACTTACCAGGATGAGCATGATCTATAAAGGAAAGGGGGACAAAGCTGACATGAACAACTACCGTCTTATAACAGTGACATCAGTGTTCTACAGGCTGGCGATGCAGAATATAAAGAAAAGACTGCAGGCATGGATAGAAGATGAGGGGGTGCTGGGGAAACTGCAGAATGGGTTTCGGAAACACAGGAGGTTGGAAGGCAATCTGTTCTCACTGACGCAGTGCATCGAAATAGCAGAAAAGGAACACAGGCCCCTGTGGCTAGCATTCTTGGATATCAAGGGAGCGTACGATAGCGTGGTTCAAGAGGAATTGTGGGGAATACTGTACACACTAGGCGAAGAACATGTAGTCACTAATCTTTTAAAGGGTATCTATAAAGGTAACAAGGTAGTTATAAAGTGGGAAAACAGGTATCCAAGCCTGCAGAGGTAAAACGGGGGCTTAGGCAGGGGTGCCCCCTGTCACCCTTATTATTCATGATGTACCTACAAGGATTAGAGGCAGAGGCAAAATTAGAGGGAAGTGGAGTGGGCTTCAACCTCTCTTTAGTCAAACAAGGAAAACTTATTGATCAGGCACTACCAGCATTAATGTACGCAGATGATATAGTGCTAATGGCCAACAACAAGGAAGATTTGCAGAGATTGATGAACATCTGCGGTAATGAGGGAGATAGGTTAGTAAGGAAAAAGATTCAGTAAGGAAAAATCAGCAGTCATGATTTTCAATGACTACGAAGGTATTGAGCTTAGGATACAGGACTTCCCGCTAGATATAACATATAAATACAAATATCTGGGCGTATGGATAAGCAATGGGACCGAGTACCTGAAGGAACACGAAATATACGTGACGACTAAAGGTAACAGGAATGCAGCAGTGATGAAAAATAGAGCACTGTGGAATTACAATAGGTATGATGTTGTGAGAGGAATATGGAAAGGGGTCATGGTTCCTGGGCTGACGTTCGGCAATGTGGTCTTGTGCATGAGATCAGAAGTTCAAGCAAGATCAGAAATTAAGCAACGTGGAATAGGTAGGCTTGCTTTAGGAGCTCACGGGAATACACCAAATCAGGGAGTACAAGGTGATATGGAATGGACATCGTTTTAGGGCAGGAAAGCTAGCAGCAAGATAAAATTTGTGAAGCGATTGAGAGAAATGAAGGAGGAGCGTAGGGCTAGGAAGGTTTTCAGCTAATTGTACAAGAAGAATGTCGATACAAAATGGAGGAAGCGAACGAGGAAGTGTACTGGTAAATACTTAGAAAACAGCAGGTGGCCAAACCCAAAAGAATTATTGGTTAATAAGAAGGTGAAGGAAGCTGAGAACGATATGTGGCGAATTGGCATAATTAAAAAGTCCGCACAAGAAATCTATTGAACTTTGAAGCAAGAGCTTGCCAAGGAAAGGATCTGTGATAATACTTGGGGTAGTTCTCTACTGTTTGAGGCCAGGACGGGAGTAATGCGAACCAAGACAGATCGGGTCCAATACGAAGAGGTAGACACGGTATGCAGTGTGCGTGGAGAGGAAGAGGAAACTGTCGAACACTCGATATTATCTGTAAAGGGCTTCACCAATAGTTCAAGATGATGGCGCAGAATTTTTCCAAGCACTGGGGTTTAGGGACAGGGAGGGCAAAATAAACTTTGGGTGGGGAAAATAACTAGAACGAGGTCATCTGATTGGGGGCTAAAGTCAAGGCACGAGTGAAAATAAACCCTTCGCTGCAAAGTGCGAGTCCTCAAACTCACTACTCTTGCTGAACGCACACTTAATACCTAAAATGTACATAAGGTTATACTCGGAATTCAAGGGAGTCTGGAAGAGGGCTTTGGAGGCAGCCGTACATCACCATAAAAGGTCCTACACCACCGGTATTGGATGCAGCCCGCAATAGCACCGTTTGGTACTGTCCCTTGTTTTCCAGCCGACGAAGATCGAGGCTTAGTTGGAAAGATCACACTGAAGGAACACCCCAAGACCCAACTCCAACAGCAAAATACATAAGTATGATGAAGATGCATTTTGATCGTCGCCACAGCTCGAAGTTGCCAGAGATCAACCTTGGTTCTATCATACGAGTTAAGAAAAGATTGGGCTCAAAAGCCCCATTCACCGGTCAAAACCTTGTTGTTAAAACGGCCAGGCAGCAAGGACTTCTCAAGACGTTGTATTATACTAGGCCAAGTGCAAGAACAGAGGAAGCATCTATCGGAAATGTGGTGCCTTATTACTAGGGTGGGAGCAACGACAGCCGCCCGGGAGAGTGTAGCGATCCACATCGCTAGCGCCAGCAAGAAGAGATCAGGAGAGAAAGAAGACGCGACCAGAGAGGAATGGCTCCATAAACTGATGCAGTCGCATTGTCTGCACAAAAACTTTACAAAATATTCTTGAGCACGGTTGCTCTCTTGCTCTCTTTTAACGCGAAAGTGTTATATGCAGGCGCCCACCACACCTCTGCTGATGTAGTTTTGTACCGAATATAACGTTGTAAAATATAAGCAATATAAGATTGCAAAGAAAAAAAAGCGATGAGGATAGGCTTTGTCGCCTGACTTCGAACGAGCCACTTCGCTAAGAAACGTCCAATGCTGGGATCACTGACCGCAAGCCAATTATACACACTATATTGACACGTGTGTGTATGAAAAAACGACGACAGGAATGTTTTGTAGATTCCAGCTAGTGGGACAGGTGATTTTTGGGACGAAAACGAAGCAGGCGTGTTATGGCGACAGAAAATGGGCTATTTATACGGATATTATGGAAAATATTACTAAATATACGGACTATCAGCACCTAACATACCCCTGGAAACCTCAGTGGAGTCAATCTAAAAAGGTAGAAGTTATTTTAACCAAATTTCGATGTCGTGTCCCTCCATTAAACTTTTACTTGCACAGAGCTGGTCTGGCGATATCCCCCCTGTGTCCATTCTGTGAAGAAACGGAAACAATAGAGCATTACTTTATAACATGTAAAAACTATTCATTAATTAGGAAAAGACTTTTAATTGTTCCGTTTCAAGCAGTAGGTTTAAATTTAACTGCAGATAATGTTCTAAGTTTCGGCGCCTTTAGCTTGGGACATTGCCACAGGAGCGTATTCGATGCTGTATGCAATTTCATTCGAGAATCAAAGCGCATGTCATAATAATGCCTGCTTAAATATATTTCTGAAGACACTTGTCTAATTTTGAATGAAATTTGCATATTCATTTGATTGTGACCGGGTGAGATAAGCTCGATTGTCTGGTCTACTCAAAATTTCTGTCTTCCACTGTAGTATTACCTCACCTTTTCTCTTCTTGATTCAATCTTCAATTATTTGTTTAGTTTAATATTCCTTTTTAGTTAATTATTATTTTCTATTACATCATTAGTTTTTTCATTAAGGATAAACCTTTTAATATATCTCATATAGGATACTTCTAGATTTCATGGCCAATCCCCCATAGTGGGTATGTGCCAGTGCGAAGGGGCAACAACAACAACAACAACATGGCGACCCCACTGGAGCCAGTCCAGAAAGCTCGAAGTTTTAATTACTCAATTTCGATGTCGTGTCCCCCCAATAAACCTGTATCTACACAGAGCTGGTCAGACAACATTACTGCTCTGCGCATTCTGCGGAGAATTGTAATCACTAGAACATTATTTTTTGTATTGTCGCCGATACGCTATACTTCGAAAAAGGTTACTAGTTATTCCATTTCTGAAAACAGGCGCTAGATTGGCGGCGAAACTGCACTGAGCTTTGGCATATTAGTTTTGCGACATTGCCACAGGGATGCTTTCAATGCCATTTGCGAATATATTCAGGCAACAAGCGTATACCTTTGTGATCTTCAATCAAATAATTATTCTTTATCACTCCCCCCAAAAATTCTAAATGGCAAAGTGAAGTAAACGCAGCTGAGTAGTTATCACAACACCTGAAGTCTCAAAATTTCTCAACTTGACTTTTTTATTTTTTTTTCTCGTTTGCTCTCTTCTTATGTGGTTTTCCTTACAATAATCATATTATAATACAAATTCATTACACATAGTTGAAAAGATCACAGAAAACTGCACTATGCTTTCTTGGCCAATCCCTCTGAGTGGGTATGAGCCATCAGTCCAGAGAAACAAACAAACAAACATCTTATGCAGCTGATCCTGAACACACTCTTTTCGCTGCCGTAAGCTGCTGTCATCTTTTTTTCACGTTGCACTTCGACACTGGTAGAGGTGCTGCGCTGCGACGCTGCCCAATGCTCCGCACCTCTAGTGGGAGCCGTTCATCCAGCCCGGACGTGCCTATTGCAACTACTGTCCATCGATTCAGTCGTCGGCTACGAGGTCTTCCTCCAGAGTTCCACCCCTCGCAGAAGCTCTCTACAAGACATCTAGAAATGGCTAACACCAGCCCCCAGCCTGTTCTTCTCAGCACCGGTCTGCCCACTCCATCCTAGGTAACGTTTTTTTCAATCGCTGGAGCCTGAACGCTTTGGTGGTGGCGCACACAAAGATGTAGAAGACTCGTTAGATCACTATGACCGTGTTGCGAAGATCAACCAGTGGTCTGCTCAGGAAAAGCTCAGCCAGGCCTACTTCTATCCTGACGACAGCACTTGTACTTGGTACGAAAACAGAGAAGGCAGCCTGTCCACATGTGCCGACTTTCACCAGCAGATGGATGAAACCTTAGCCAATGTAGACAGACGTGACCAGGCCCACCAACTACTAGAGCTAAGAGTCCAAAAACCCAATATAACAGTCGCCATCTTCGCTGAAGACATGACGCGTTTATTTCGAAGGGCGGACCCACAGATGACCGAAGATAGGAAGTTGCGCTACCTCATGCGTGGCGTGAAAAAGCAGCTGTTCGCCGGACTTCTGCGCAACCCGTCAAGCACTGTAGAGAACTTCATCAAAGAAGCGTCGGCTATCGAGCGGACACTTCACCAACGCTGCCGACAATATGACAGCATGTGCAGCAGCCCCAAACTCAGGCCGCCGCTGTGACGTTTGACAACCATAGTTCCTCGCGTGTCATGATTATAGAAATTGTTTGTAAGGAATTGCAGACTCCAGTAGTGGATACACCCACGGCATCTGTCGGTCAAGGCGTCCGCGAAGAAATCCGCCAAGCATTCTCGACAGCTGATCCTGCCCCCGAGCAACGTCTCATGACGTACGCCGCCATCCTTCGAAGCTCCCCACTCGTTCTGCCTTCATTCTACCCGCCACCTGCAACTATTCCTTGGTCACCACCACAGGAAGAGACACCGTGGCGCCCACCCATCCAGCCCCCAACCGACCAGTTTTTTCTGGCCTGCCATGGCCATCGTCACGCGAGGAGTCGTCACGGCATCCAACTCTTTGCCGAAGAGACACATGGCGCACTGTCGACAGGCGTCCACTCTGTTTCAACTGCGGAGGCGGGGGCCACATAGCCCGCTATTGCTGGCACCGTGCTGATCCGTTTCGCCCTCTCATGACACGGTTTGACAGTCGACATGCCAACGACTACGCATCCTGCCGTGGCGATATCAGTTCTCAAGCACCTCTTGTGACTCAACCCTCTTCGACGGCCACGAGATAACCGATTACCAGCCGGGCTTCCGACATCGACCACGCTCTCCTTCTCCTGCCCAGCCACCTTCGTTGCAGTCCCGCACTTTTGCCTACACCAGAGGAGTGAGGTCATCCAGCCCACACCGGGGAAACTTAAGGCGGTGGTCCCAGGGGGTAAGGTTGCAGGCTTTCAAGACGAAGAAAAAAAGCCCCCATTACTCCTGCCTCAGGACGCTGTAAAACCGACAAGACCTAATACCGACGAAACTGCGATCCCAGGCCTTACCGTTCTTGTGGACGGACAGCAAGTCAGAGCTTTAGTCGCCACCGGGGCCGACTTCTCTATTATTAGTGATGACCTTGCCGTACCTCAAGAAAGTAAAGACAGCGTGGACGGGACCTCACCTATGGATGGCAGGCGGCCAATTACTGATGCCTGTCGGAATATGCACAGGAAGGCTCAACATCGGTTGCTCTGCTTTCGTGGCGACGTTCGTCGTTCTCGCTTCATGCTGTGAGGACCTGATTATCGGAATTGATTTCTTGAGAGAACATGGCACCGTCATCAACGTCTCTGACAGTGTCATTAAGTTTCGCAACACAGCCCTGCTTTAGTCAATTGCTCAGAGAAGAGACATAACCCTTTACGTCTGACGGATGACGATGTGGTCGTCCCGCCACGATCGTGCATACTTGTTTCGGTGGCAAGGGATAAGCCGTTTGACGGCGACGGTACTGCTGACCAAATAAGCGCGCTGATTTTTAGCCACGGTATTTCCGTTGCTCAAGGTTTTGTCACTGTCACTGCGGGACGCACAAACTTGCTGCTCACTAACTTCAGTGCTGAGTGCCGACTCCCCCACAAGGGTACAGACGTCGCTTACTTTGACAATACTGCGGAAATTCAAGGCAGTTAATCGGCACTAGACGAAGCACCTCAAGAAGAATCAGTACCTAATCTTGACGTTGGTACTACGTTGTCAAAGGACGAGCGAACGAGACTTCTTGAGGTGCTAATTGAATTGCAGGACTGCTTTTCATCGACATCACGGGTCGGTCGAACGCCGCTAACAAAGCATCGAATAATTACCCACGACGCAGCAAGGCCTATAAACTAGAATCCTTATCGAGTGTCTCCAAAGGAACGGGAAGTGATACAGCAACAAAGTCGCTAAAATGCTTGAAGATGATGTGATTCAGCCATCACAGAGCCCGTGGGCATCGCCTGTAGCACTAGTTAAGAAAAAGGACGGTACCCTGCGTTTTTGCGTGGACTACAGGAAGATGAATTAAGTGACTAAGAAAGATGTGTATCCGCTTCCACGTAATAATGACCCCCTCGATAGGCTTCGAAACGCTCGCTACTTTTCTTCAACGGACCTCAGAAGCGGATATTGGCAGATCAAGGTCGACTCAAGAGATAGTACGAAAACCGCTCTTGTGACGCCAGATGATTTATATGGTCAAGTTCTGCCCTTCGGTCCGTGCTCAGCTCCCGCTACTTTTCAAAGGCTCATGGACACTGTACTTGCAGGATTAAAATGGAACACCTGTTTTGTTTATTTAAATGACATCATAGTGTTTTCTCCAAATTTTTACGAGCATCTCAGAAGGCTAGAAGTTACTTTACGAGCCATACGCTCCGCGGGCCTCACATTGAAAACAGAGAAATGACACTTTTGTTTTGAAGAACTGCTGTTTCTTGGTCATGTCTTCAGCTGCAACGGCGTTCGGCCTGATCCCGAAAAACTTGCGGCCGTGGCACAGTTCCCAGTACCATCCGATAAGAAAGCTGTCAGGCGCTTTCTGGGCCTATGCGTCTACTATCGCCGGTTTATCGCTGATTTCGCACGGATTGTGTTGCCGTTAATTCGCCTAACTAGAGACGACGCCACCTTTGAGTAGAACGACGAACAGCAAGTAGCGTTTGATGGCCTCCGCCAACGTCTTCAAACACCTCCAGTGCTTGCCCACTTCGACGAGCAAGCGCCAACACTGCTTCACACTGACGCAAGCAATGCAGGCCTTGGAGCTGTGCTTGTGCAGTGGCAAGAAGACATGGAACGAGTGATTGCCTACGCAAGCAGGACACTAACACGCGCTGAGACCAATTGTTCAACAACTGAAAAAGAATGCCTCGCCGTGGTCTGGGCAGTTATGCAATTTCGCCCGTATTTGTATGGCTGCCCCTTCAACGTTATTAGTGAGAATCATTCACTCTGTTGGTTGACTAATTTGAGAGATCCAACTGGCCGATTAGCGCGGTGGAGTCTGAAGTTACAAGAGTTCGACATGACGGTCATACACGTCTGGGAAGCGACATATGGACGCAGACTGCCTGTCTTGATCACCAGTACAGTCAGCCTCTCTTTCTGACGACGACGGTATGACCTTCCTTGGTGTTCTCGACGCATCCACGATTGCCCAACAACAACGAGGCGACCCTGAATTGCTTGATTTGAACAATTACGTGGACAGACGTCATTCGAGGACAACCAGAGTCTTTGCAAGGGCATTATCGTTGTTTTTCTTACGCAATGGCGTCCTCCACAAAAGAAACTTTTCTTCCATCGGAGCTCCCTATTTGTTCGTTATTCCTGCACCCCTTCGTACTGAAGTGCTTTAAGCATGTCACAACGAGCCGACGTCTGGCCATTTAAATTACACTCGCACATTGACAAGAATACAGCATGAATACTACTGGCCACGACTCACAACAGCCGTCAAGCGCCACATTCACACTTGCCTCGATTGCCAGCGACGCAAGTAACCTCCAAAGAAACCGCCGATCAGCTGCAACCAGTTCAGGTTCAACGTGGACCGTTCGACCAGATAATAATGGATATTTTGGGACCCCTCCTACTTCTACTGAGGGAATTCCTGGGTTATAGTCGCAACAGACGACCTAACCAGCTATGCCGAAACAAATCCAAAAGAGCACTGCAGCAGAAGTGGCAAGATTTTTTATAGAAAATACTGTGCTAAGCCACGGTGCCGCGACTATCGTGATAACAGACCGCGGAACAGCATTTACGGCAGCTCTTTTAGACCAAGTCCTGATGCTAAGTGGAACAATTTACGGTAAGACCACTGCATACCACCCGCAAACGAATAGACTAACAGAGCGCCTCAACAAGACAATTGAAGACATGCTGTCGATGTACGTCATTATCTAACATTATTGGAACGAACTTTTACCCTATATCACAATCGCGTACAATACGGCTAAACAAGGAACGACTCGCACGACTCCATTCAGCTTCGTTCACGGACGGAAGGTACGGACAGTGCTGGATGCGATGTTGCCACATGAATGGGACGCCACCGACACAGGCGTTGAGGTGTTCACTGAACGCACGGAAGAAGCTAGGCAGCTCGCCCACTTATGGATCCACCAGCGACAAGACTACGACGCAGGCCGCTACAATGCTCGCCGATGAACAGTAACGTACAAAATCGATGACAGAGTATGGGTTTGGACACCCGTACGAAAACGTGAACTGTCCGAGAAGCTATTAAGGCGATATTTCGGGCCATACCGAGTATCACGCCAGATAAGTGACGCCACCTACAAGGTCATCTTCGACAGTCCCCACTGTCCGAGGCGTCGCCAGCACCAGCCTGAACTTGTACATTTAGTGCGTATGAAGCCGTATGTGAGCGACTGACTGCACGTTAAAAAATGTGGTGGGTCTGAATCAGCATCGGGGCGGTGCTCCGATAAAGAGGGGCAAGTGACACGTGTGTATATGAAAAAGAACGACGGCAGGAAAGTTTTGTATATTCCAGCTAGTGGGACAAGTGTTTTTCGGGACGACAACGAAGCAGGTGTCTTGCTGTACAGCTGATCATGAACATGCTCTTTTCGCTGCCGTAAGCTGCTGTCATATTTTGTTCGCGTTACACTGGGACAATATACTACTTGGCGGACCTCAAAGCTCCGCAGCTTCAGTGCGTTTTTGTTATGAGTAGCGAGTTGACTCGAAAAGTGCACGTTGGGCCCTCTCCAAAGGTTCTCGCCTCTCGCGTTTTACAGAGGGCTGCCACCGAGGTTCGTGTTTTCTCCTGCGCGCGTGCTTATCATACTCATGATTTCGGAAAGCATGAAGGTCTCTTCGCTCGCTGCCATGGTCGCATTTACGAAGTAAGCAGGCTGCTCACACTGGAGTAAAAACTGGCAACACATTCATGGAGTGCATGATGATGAGTGGGGCGAAGCGTCCGTCAGTTAAATAGTTATTTCTTCTGTCCATACGTACGTCCGTCCAGTAATCCGCCCATGCATTCATCCGTGTGTTCGTCCGTCCATCCATCCGTCCATGCCTACATCTGTGCGTCAATCCGTCCGTTCGTGCATCCGTCTAAGTGTCCATTCGTTCTCGTGCGACCGTGCATATGTCTGTCTCTCCGTCTCATCTTCCATGCGCCTCTGCATCCATCTATCCATCTAGTCAACTCTCCAAGTACCTGCATCTTTTCATCATATATTCATCATATAGGAGTACCGCCATCCAGTGGACATTCCAAGGACTAAACGAAAAATAGCAAGGCCGAACTACAGGAGCGGAACGCGCGCACTCTCTAATGGTCGGCAATTGGTGTTTAGTTCCTATCGTTCGCCACCGCTAGTTGATGGCGCTACAGCCCAACCTGGCTAAACATTGCTAAAACCAAGGAGGTTACGCCCAGAGAGTTTGACGTGGCAACATTTTCTGGTCGGAGCTCTAAAAACAGCTCTAAAAATCCCCCCTTTTTAAATAGCAACTGCTTGAAGTAACAATAAAGATTTAAAGCTTCGTTCTGCACCATTTCTTGACCCCAACTCCACGCGGACGTTCGCGAAATAGATGAACACAAGTATTTTTTGTTTGGAGGGAGAGCGACCCGTCCGTGTTTAATTGTGTACGTTATACTTGACTTTTGCGGGCGTTTCGGCATTCACTTAAACAGCAGTGTGAGGCTGAATAAATGTGAGAGTAGCCTGCCCCCTCCATAGGATCAGTTAAAAACTGAAATTGGGTAAAACCACTCTATATCGCGAAATAATGCCGATGAATTCGAATCGCAGAAATAAGTAATCGTCGAAATGCTGAGAAGCCGCTGTGCCAGCGTGCAGCTCACGGCAGTTCGCGCGTACAAAATGCAAATGTTAGAGCAGGCACGCTAAAGTACCCATGCAACGTTTACGTGGAAAAGCGCATTGTCTTCAAACAGCTCAGAATACGCTGCTGTCACTGACACGCGTGTACCTTCCGACACAAATCAGCGAAATCGCTCACACCACATGCATGTGCGAAATACATACGTAGGTTTCCACAGCCGAACACAGCCTCGTCCGCGAATTTCAGTGAGCGTAACACCCGCGGTTCATGGAAAAGCACTAAAACGACGATGAAACACAGATTAATTGTTCTTGCGGAACGGCGCACCACAAACTGAAGTCGTAGCTGAGAGCTCTCACCGTATTTGTCTCGAGTTCATGAAGTGCTACAAGAGAGAGAGAAAGATGCAAGGAAAGGCAGGGAGGTTAACCAGACGCACAACCGGTTTGCTACCCTGCACTGGGGAAGGGATAAAGGGGAGAAAAGAGGTTGCAGAAAGATGAGAAGGTACACACAATCACGAGCACACTCGGGGAGCACACACAGTCTACAGGCGGTCGCTCAGGTTTGTTGACTTGAGGTAAAGTAGCATTGCTTTTGTTGCTTTCTGCGCAACTGAGGCAGATGCCCAAGGTCCTAGTATCTTCTGCACACAAAATGGTCCGGGGTCAAGTCGAATCAAAACCATCCGGAGCTGGCATCGCTGTGTTTCGTAGCAAGCGCAACTGCACAGGACGTGTTCGATGGTCTCTTCAGCTCCGCAGTATTCGCATGTAGGAGTGTCTGCCATACCAATGCGAAAGGAGTACACCTTTGTAAATGCAACACCCAACCAAAGGCGGCATAACAGTGTCGCATCGGAGCGGGAAAGTTGTGATGGTAGCTTTAGCTTGAGCGAAGGATCCAGTTCATAAAATTGACACCTTTGGAAGCTGGTAGACGACCAGAATGTGCGTGTGAGATCACGAGCCAGCAGGTAAAGTTGTCTTGCTGCATCATTCCTTGATAGAGGAATCTGGACTACACGGGTTTCTTCATGGGCTGAGCGGGCTGCATCATCGGCTAATTGATTTCCGGTAATACCGATATGTCCAGGCAGCCATTGAAATATAATATCATGCCCTCGTGCAAGAGCTTCATGATGGCAACGTCTTATTTCTTGTACCAGTTGGTCATGACTCCTCCTACGCATGGCAGTCTGCAAACTCTGAAGCGCTGCCTTCGAATCACAGAATATGACCCATTTTCCTGGACGTTCTTGAACGAGATATTGTAAAGCAGCCCTTATAGCAGCAAGCTCTGATGCCGTAGATGTAGTCATATGCGACAACTTAAACTTGATTGTCATTTCTGCAGCCGGAATTACAGCGGCACCTGATGAGCTGCTAGATGAGACGGACCCATCAGTGTATATCTGCGTTCGGTCTAAGTACAACTCATGTAATAATAGCAGTGTTGCTTGCTTCAGTGCTACTCTGGAGTGACTGCTTTTCTTTTTGATTCCCGGAATTCCTAGACGTACTTGCGGCTGGTCGAGGCACCACAAAGGACAAGCCGTTCTCGCAGCTGGCGTATATCCTGATGGAATGCTGTTTAGGTGCTCGGCTATGACGTCTGAAAACGTAGCACGTGGTCTTCCGGAAGGTAGAAGGGCCAAGTGGTGGTCGGGGACACGGCTAGCATGTCGAATGTGCGCTCTGAGGCAATCCACAACTTTATATGTCCTGACCGGATGGTCTTTTGCAAGCATGATTGTGGAATAAGTAGAAGCGCATCGGGGAAGTCCTAGGCAGATACGCAGTGCCTGACCCTGCAAACTCTCAAATGAATGAGTATTCGATTTGCAAGTGTTAGTCAGTACCGGCAAGCTGTAGCGCAATACACCCAGAAATAGGGCCCTGTACAGCTGTAGCATGGAGGCCACAGAAGTTCCCCATGCTTTACCGCACAACGATTTCATGATATGTACAATCGATAGCAGTCTCTTCTTCAAGTACGCACAATGTGGGCTCCACGAAAGACTTCTGTCGATTATTATGCCCAGGAAACGATGCGTCCGTGCAAATTTGACACTCTGCCCATTGATGTAAACAGGGTATAACCTCATTGGTTTGCGTGTAAACGCCATCAACGCGCACTTCACAGTTGATATAGTTAGGCCTTGTTTCTGAAGGTAGGCTGTTGGGAGGGTTGCTGCCCGCTGTATTCGTGCACGCACCTGAGGGCGAGTAACTGCAGCACTCCAGAGGCAAATATCATCGGCATATATGGATAGGCACACCGACTTCGGCAGAACCTTCACCAGACCAACGAGGGCCACATTGAACAATGTGGGGCTTAAAACACCTCCCTGAGGTACTCCGCAGTAGGTGTAATGTTGGGCAGTTGTACCCTCATATGTTTGTACAAAGAAACCCCTGCCAGTTATATAATCTTTTATCCATTGAAACATTCGTCCACCAATGCCCATTGCTGCAAGAGAAGTGAGGATGGCATCGTGAGCTACATTATCATATGCACCCTTCACGTCATGAAAGAGTGCTACTGATAGGCGCTTGCGACTTTTTTCTTGTTGAACAATTGTGGATAAGTCAAGGACTACAAAGTGTTCGCTGACCTAATGCATGCACATGGCACAAAAACAGCGCAAGGTTCCGCCGACTGTTTGCAAAAAGCCACTTGCTGGATATATACGCTGCAATAAGACTCGCCTTCATGTGGTGGCGTTGTCGGGCACTAAGAAAGACATTTGCTTCACGGGCATGCGGTCCCGAGTACGATTGCAGGGCTGTGTGTGCTTAGCATTTTAATCTCGCAATTGTGTATGATTGTGATACTAATAGCTTTCTAATTACCAGTAGTCATATTATTCGTCACTTTATGAGCGATAAACTGCTCTCAAAAGCGTAAAATAGTGCTTTTTTTCTGCTACCGTGTGAGGGCCAGCTGCCTCCAGAAATGCAGGCCATGTCTTGCCAAGAGAAATTTGACCTGAAACCTCAGCTAATCCTTTTAACGGCTATTCTGAAGGCCACTTCAAATTGGGCCGGTTTCTTTGGGACACGGCTACGGAGCCGCGTATAAGTGGCAATAATTTGACTTGATTTCCTGCCTGCAGGCGTGCATTATTGCCAGGATTTGACTAAGAGTTTACACATGAGCAGGAAGGCGAACACCCAATCTTGCACAGATGTTCGCCACTGTACGAAACGGTGTTTCGTGAAGACGTTCAGAGATGTACAATGATGGAAAGGCCACAAGGCCTTTGACGATTCTGAGGCACCGTTAGATGATAAGGTTCATACTGCAGCAGGTGGCCTCGAATTCCGTTTGAACTGTCCCACTACCTACGAGGGTATCGGATATCCTGTGAACACTATTGCCTCAAATAATTGGGAGGCATTGTGCCTGAAATAAGCGTCATGGAACGCAGTTCACATCCTTCAATCAGCACATATATTGATTGATATGTGGGGTTTAACGTCCCAAAACCAGTATATGATTATGAAAGACGCCGTAGTGGAGGGCTCCGGAAATTTAGACCACCTGGGGTTTTTTAACGTGCACCCAAACCTGAGCACACGGGCCTACAACATTTCCGCCTCCATCGGAAATGCAGCCGCCGCAGCCGGGATTTGAACCCGCGCCCTGCGGGTCAGCAGCCGAGTACCTTAGCCACTAGACCACCGCGGCGGGGCGATCAGCACATAAATAGCACCGAACCTTCAAAACTTCCGAATAGCAAAATACATCATCGTGCATTGTTATGTTGTGTACTGTATGTACTAAACAGTACTGCTTACAATACTTTCTCAAGTATATATACCCACCGCTCAACATACGTCACCTGATCTGCTTGCCGCTCACCTACATTAATAAACATCACCGCCTAATGAAACATGCGCAGGTAATTTGCCTGCACACTGTTTTTCTCTTCCAGCATGAAAACGCGAAACTATTTTGGCGCATTCAGTGCCACATTGCACTGATATGAAATATAGTGAAACACGCTTTTCAGCAATTCTTACATTTTCGCAGAAGGCTTGGTGGTAGCGGGATCTCAACGAAGAATGTTCCTTCAGTTGCAATTGTTTTTTGTGTTGTGGCGTACTTCTGCTGCATCTGTGTTCCATATTTCCCGGCGTGTTCAGCATGATAAATGACACGTATACTGATCATTGACATGACTGCTTTCAGGGCACATTCATATTGTCAGGGGAGTGAGACAATATGATTTCAGTTATTTTGCGAAATCTGCACTTCAACGTTCATTTTTTCCACACTGCAACTGTTTTATATAGTTAAGGAATATAAACACACAGTTGAAGTGTATATATTGAAACGACGGCCCTAGTGGCCTTATGGCAGCTGTACTGAACGCTGGCGTGTAGTTTCCAAAGGCTAATAGAGATCAACGGAATGCCTTCCTCGTCGAGGGTCACAGATCGCACTTCAGCGAACCAGAAAAGAAGCTTTTTACGTGCATAATATCCAAAAACAAAGTGTTTGCCGATGTTGCGAGTGTACCTAACCCTGAATAAAAAGTATCGATTTCGGGAAACGTATCAGACACAAAAGGCTGCAAAATATGGCAATTGTCTGTATTTTGCAAGCGGCTAGCATACGACAGGGTCCTTGTGATCGTTCAAAGCCGGTAAACTGTGAACGAAATCGAATATCAAAACGCGGCGTATGTGGATTTCTTCAACAAGAAACCAAAACGGCGCCTGTGAAACTGGGAAGCCGTTGTGCAGCAAGCGGCTGGCTTGAATTGAAGTAGTATAGACAGGTCCGAAAGAGTTACGCTGTGAAAATCACAAGCGGCTATTTCTGTGGACGAACGCTGCGAATCAATACGCACCTTGCAGCTACACTCTCACACGTATTAAAAAAAAACGCGTTAGAACTGTGAAAACGTAAGCAAGATCTGATTACTCATTTGCTTCGTTATTACAATTTGAGCTCCGAAGAGCTCGCTCTCCCGTCTCGTTAAGAATCGCTAGACGATCTCAACACGCGCGTCTTTCTCACGTTCTGAAAATACACAGTTTGCTGCGCCACAGATCAAAGCTTTGTTTTTCAACAAATTTGTACTGAAGGTTTCTCATCTTTCTGCAACCTCTTTTCTCCCCTTTATCCCTTCCCCAGTGCAGGGTAGCAAACCGGATGTGCGTCTGGTTAAGCTCCCTGCCTTTCCTTGCATCTTTATCTCTCTCTCTCTCTCTCTCTGTGTGTACTGAAGGTCATAAAAGGACACTTCTACTCAAGTGACCTTTTTCTACTAAACTTTTTCTATAAGTGGAAGAGGTACACCCCCACCAGCTCTCTACTTACTTTACTTACCTTCGGGTCTTTATTTGGCCTTTCCTACAAGTTGTCAGTGCTCACCGGGAAAATATATTGTATTCTAAGGAAAAATGAAGCTGGAATAGTGTTCGCTAATTTGTCAAATGACCCTGGCGTTGCTACAGACATTATTCAATGGCTGAGGGCATCTGGCTTAGCAATCATTTCTCTTGCTATTACTCTTCGACAGTACTATTCTTAATAACCACGTTTGCATGGCATCCGACCAACATTTATTCTGCCACGTTCCACAGTATCGCGGCAGCTGTTAGTTTGCACAGTTGTACCGTTTGAAGCCACTTGGTTCACTCACTTATCCTGTGAGCGTGTATATTATTGCAAGATACACGCGAATTTTTATTTCAGGAATTTGATCTTTGAGAGTTCCAAAGCATTTTTTTTTGTTCGCGCGTTTCTTTTGGCATGCGCCGTGGCGCTCAAAGAATGCTCTTACAATGACATCAAGATAACAAACAGGCAAACACCAATCACTGATCGGCGACTCAAGACCGAAGTTTCCTCAAAGTCTCACCTTTCAGTTGAACATTCGGGGCGTCCGGATCAACCACATTCCACGTGGTACAGCCTACAACCCAGCAGCGTAGGCAAGGTGCTCCCCTAAAAAAATGTGTTCGCAATGACAGCACAGTGTAAGAGACAACATAAAGGGTTGTGGTAAGCCTGCAGTTTATTTACAAGTGCGTGGACTCGCAGCATGGAACGCAAGTACTTACTTGTATCCAGACAACTTCAACTATAAGGCTACCTACAGTAGAATAGAGGGCATATACCATCTCTAAATTTCCAATACCAATGCAGGTAAAGCACCAAATGAGAAGGGGTAAGAAGGGCCCTTTTACCATAGTGGTATTGAAGCCTGCAGGAAATGTGGTGCCGGGTGGGCTCTTTTGTTCATTTTCTGTTGTCTTTCTTTTCTTCTCTTTCTTGCTATCTTCCTCAGTTTTTGCTGTTTTATTTTTGTTTTTATATTCTTCGTATATTTGTTCTTTTCTTCTTTTTTCTAGTTAGCATCTTTTTTTCTATTTTCGTTCTTGCATTGCGTTCTGTTTAATTAACCATAGTACTAACTTGGACAACTCATATTATTATCAAAGATCTCAAACCACAACAGGAAGTAGACTTGCCTTTGGCGTGAGCGTGTGCTCAGTATGCTATAACTGGCTAACCTATATATGACTGTGCCTGCGTTTCCTAGGTGATCAAAACTTCCGGAGTCCTTCCCAATGGCGTATCTATGCCATTCATTGCACGAGAATGGCCTGTGTTCACTTATACAGCTCAGGAAGCTTTGTGGAAAGACCGTGGTGCATTCTGAGCATTTTAGATAATCTTACAGTTATTCGGTGGCCTTTGGTGCTAAGGAAGCTTTCACAAACATGCATGGAAAATAGAATGCCGGTTAGGTTGATGAAAAGCTTGAGTCATATTAATACTTCACAGGTGCGCTCTCCAGACTGTTAAAAAGATCAAAGAAGTGAGGAGACCTATAAAACGTATAAGCGCGAACGTTTTCTCGAGAGCTTTGTCATATGCTTTCGCTGATAATTAGGTTGAAATAAAGATGGAAAGGATTTACTAAAAAGAATTAAGTTATTCATACCGATTATCGTTCCGTTGGGTGTATATATAAAATAATGACAACAATGATATCGCAGAAATTAAAACATGATGCTGTATCAAAAGACTACGTATCGGCAAGTTTTGTTCCTAAGGAACAATATGTAGCGTTTAACGTTTCAATACCACTATATAAAGAATTTGTTCAGTTCCAAAAGAAGCGCTGCCCTTTCGCTTAACGTACACATAAAGATACCTCCACTGAATCTGCTCTTCTGACAAGAATACTCATAGGGAAAACAGTAGCTTTTTAGCGAAATAAAAACATCACGATTATTGTCATACCGATACTGGTGTAGAGAAAGCCTTAACTTTTGGGAAAAATAAAAGTTATTTCATGTCTATTGCGTCAATTTTTTTGTCGCGATAGGCATGAAGCCCAAGAGACAAAAAGCCCAAAATTGTTAAATGAACCCTTTTTTATGTGAAAGAAAGCTTCAATTGGGAAGCCGGCGTATGAGCAAACCGGAAGAGAAAAATTACAGAAAAGTTCAAAAAATATTTTGTTTTTTGCCAGAAAACAAACGATATAAACGTAACCAAAAATTTGCTGTGAAGGCCAACACTTTGTTTCTCCCTTTTGACTGAGTTAAACCGAGAGTTTGCGACTGGAAGAACACGCGATGCAAAGTGCGCTCTACAGTTAATATTAGAACTAAAGTTATCGTTTTTCGCAAACTTGTTGTTTTCCCGCAGAACGTTTAGAAAATTTACTTTGTTAAAATGTTTTAGTGCGAATCATTCCTACCTAAATAGTCGTTCATAGCAAAATACTACAAGCAGAAAACGCAAACATAGAATATTTCAGCTAAATAGCTGGGAGGATTTGTTGCAGAAAAATGGCACATATAAATAAAGTTTGGAACTCTCTACATAAGGGTTTTGTTAATAAATACAAACAAATTTTGGTGTTGAAACAAAAAAAATTGCTATCATAGTTAAAACTTTTCCCTGAAACACCAGGCTGCGAAACTCAAATAACGAGCGACACGCACTTATATTTGTACTTTTTAAATGCGAAGCATTTCTTAGCGAATTTCGGCGACTTTAAGCGTATCTATCTATCCACCTACGACTTTCAGCTCCTTTGGTCGTTTCGATAAGGGTATCGATACCAAACTTTGTATGGCATAACATGACTGTGTGGTGAACATATCTGGCAAGTGATAACAAGAAAATCGTGATATGTATATCAAAAAAAGCCATGATTTGCATTTCATGGTTCTGCAGCTCTTGGGGTAGTTTCGTTCACATGGCATGTTGCAAAACTGGTATGGTATGACAAGATTGCATGGCGAACAGCAGCAACAGACCTTAACATGAAAATCATGACATGCATGTCATGTTACAACATGACTGCATGCCACGCTCATGATGCGCTCGCGGCCGTTTCGCTAGCGTCACATAAACCAAATTTCGTATTACGGTACGCGGATAGACGACGAAGGTATGCGACTGGTGCGAACATGATAATCATGAGATACATGTCATGTAACAACATGACTACATGCCACGCTCATGATGCGCTGGTGGCCGCTTCACTAGCTTTACATGTACCAATCTCGGTAGTGCGGGACGTGAATGGAAGACGGTATGATAATGGTGCAAACATGATAAACATGAAATACGTATCATGTAACAACATCACTAAATGGTACGCTCATGATGCCCTCGCAGCCGTTTCACCAGCTTCACTTGTACCAAACTCGGAATTACGCGACGTGAACGGACCTAGGTAAATGACACATCAAACATGATAATCACGACTTGCGTGTCATGTAACAACATTACACGCCGCGCATCTGATGCGCTCGCAGCCATTTCGTAGCTTCATATATGCCAAGTTTGATATGACGTCACGCCAATGGATCCAGAAAGTATGTGACTAGTGCAAACATAGTTATCATGAGATGCATGTCATGTGAGAACATGTTTACATGTCACTGTCAAAGCACCAATATATTTCGACATGACGCGGTGCGCGTGCTTGCCGGCGTTCATTTTGTTGCGTCACGCCGGCGTTGCCATCCCAGGCGTCGGTCCTCCCATATACTCGAATGCGCGCGCCGCGCTGCGTTGCTTTTACGCATGCGCGTTTCAGCACGTCCGGCGTCCCTCCACCACTAAAAGAGGGAGACGCAAAGTTGCCTGAGTAACGCATCGTCATAGAGTAATGTTACTCTATTGCATCGGCACGAAATGTAGCATGTCGCATTTCGCACCGGTTGCCGTCAGGCTGCGCCGATGGACGCTGGTCGTACCTGGCGTGAGACCAGGTACGACCAGCGTAGCATCGCTGGTCGTAGCATCGTTGGTCGTAGCAACGTCGCATCGCTGTGCCCAACGTGCGTGAGCGTCAACGCTACATTGGAGTATATTGAGCTCTTCATGTAGCACTCGCGGCCGTTTTGCTTCTCCACGCATACCAAATTTGGTGTTACTTGACGTCAATAAATGACAAAATATATGACTGCTGCAAACATCATAACCCTGACACGCTTGTCATGTAAGAACATAACAACATACCACGCTCATAGCGTGCTCGTGGCCGTTTCGCTAGCTCCACATATACTTAATTTGGTATCACGTAAAGTGAATAGATGACGAAGGTAAATGACACATCCACATATGATAATCATGACACGGTGACAATCATGATGACAATAATTTACCTTCACGTCGTAACGTTGTGCTAATTTTAAAGTTACATATCAACATTTCTCATTCATGATTCACGTATCATAGATTCCCACTGTACTTAGAATCTGCCAATTTTTCGAAAATATGTTTTTCAGCGTAGGTAACAGCAATCTGAAATTATTCATCGACATTCATATGACTGGGGCAGAAGCACGTACCGTGCGAAGTATTATCTGCACTCCTGTTGATAAAAAGACACCTTTGTACCCGTCATTTGTTGATGTGAATAAATATTTTCCGGAAGACCAATGGCTATGCGCTTCAAATATTTACTAGTTGCCTGTCCTTTGGTTTAGTTTTCAATATAAAAAACTGTCCACAAGGTTTCTTTTTAATGTTTCACTCACTAATATGAACAGTTTTACGCGAACATCTAAACTTAGAAGAATCGTAAAAAGCGATCACAACCGAGAACTGCGCCCCTTTCTTAATGCCTAATGCAGATATTAGGTTCAAAACAGTGCATCACAGAAAATGACAGTATTAATCTGGTAGTTGTATATTCCGTTGTAAGCGCCGGATTAGACGCCGAAATGACTCTGTTGCTTGGCTTGTGTACAGAACTTCCTTTTGTACAAAAGATATGTCTTGTCAGAAGACGTGAAGCTGACCGCAGCATGCACTATACATTAGAAAAAAAGTATTTAAGCCGTGTTCACGTCGTAGAGGCAAAACGATGTGATTGTATGCAGTCCAGCTGTGTTTAGGCTAGAAATGGGCAGTTTTAAGAGCACTCTAAATGAAACGCTTCCACTAAAATAGGTACGGTGGGCTAAACCTATCGTGTCTGTACACTCACCAGATCGAAATTGGCTAAAAATACGAAGAAATGGCACCCCTAAAAATAAGCATTGTATTGAACGTGGCAATGACTATGCACAATGAGACGGCTCAGTTCCACTTGTCTTTAAATATGCTTCATATGTGGCAGTTTATGAATGGTTTGTAGCCGCCAAATAATTTTAGTACCACAGCCTAGTTGCAGTGTTTGTCTAGAATGTCAGATTTTCGCCCCAAAAATATTATATAGCAGGGAGATCTCCTTAGAGAATTATTCTTCTCCTAAATTACGTGTGTGAGTAAAATGAAAATAATTTCAGCAAACTTGTACTTAATAAAACATTCCGCAAAGCAGGCACGTACTTGGGGGACCTATATACTAGTACAGCGACTGTTCTCGAAACATCTTATGCTCTAAAATTATGTTAAAATTGCCATAACCAGGGCAAAAGAGCATGAACATTGCCTTTCTGCTCAACATGCAAGTTTGTGTGTTTTTTGTGCATAATGAAGAAATAATTTTAGAGCTTTACCAAATTTGCACAAACAATGATTTTACACAATCAGACTTTTTGGGTGGGCTCTTTGAACTACTCATTTTAGACAAATTACGGCCAGGGCCGGCGACGTCATCTGACCAATTTTTTTACTAGGAATTGGCTAGGATCAAAGGCAAAGAAAAAACAGTGAAAATTGCCCTTGTAGATAAATTTCAACAATGAAGTACGCTTTAAACTACAGCACTGATATTGTTTCCTGGCGGTTGCAGGCTACTGCGTCACAGCATCAACCAACTGGCAAAATTGGTAGAGGCGGCAGATTGAACAATTCATGTGCAAGTACGATGGCGATGAGTGCCGCAGTCAACTAGCATATAGTTCACTGCAGATGTTCTTTGTGGAACAATGTAGTACGTGCCCGCGTTGTCAAATTACACGTTATTTAAAAAGATATGCTACTGTCCTTGTTGGTTTACACTCGAAAGCTGTAACATGCAGTTAGGGGAAAAGCAGGTTTTATTGTACAATCATTTCTGAGTGCTCTACGTGTGTAGCATCTTTATTATCAGCTGAAAGACGTGGTTAAATTCTCGGCCGTGGTGACTACATAGGTGACATTGCGCCTATCAGCAACAACGCAAAGGAGCAGCTCTACTTACGTGGAACCTGACTAGTTGAGAAGCGCCGGAGTTTCTGATAGGGTGACGTGAATAGCAGCGAGGATAGCGGCCTCTCATTGCTACAGATAACGCTGAGAAAACACCCAGCGCTCATCAGATAGCGTACAGCCAAAAATACAGCTTTTGCTGAACGAACGCACCGTCATAAATGTCACCCAGAGAAGCATAAGTAATGTCTCTCACGTGAGAGCATGCTTTTGAGCGACCTTTTCCTGAGGGGACTGGATGGGTGACGACATGAGACACCGTGACGGGGCGTAACGACAGAAGACGCCGGTAGTCTGCGCGCATGAAGTGTTCCGTACATAGAACGTGACCCACCAGATAGAAAAGCGTTCACATAATCCGCTATATGCAGCGTAACTTTCATCATTATAAGCAGCCTGGCATCTACATAGGTTTCTACAATTGATGCGGTGTTATGCTCTTTATGGTTACGCTATTTCCGCAAGTTTCTTCATGTAATCTGCGCAACTAACTTTTTCTCCGGTCCTCACATGGTAGCCTTCTTTTAAAACCCTGTTCGTTATGTTTTATCAGCAATATTTACCTCGCCTTCACACTGCATGCCCTGGTCATTCCCAATAGATATTCAGAATTTCGCTCAGGAGGAACTTTCTCTTTTCGTTCTTTTTTTATTCAATACCGCATTCCTTATACAGCTCTAATCAGGGTTGGAGTGAAACGAAACAAAAAATAGCTTAGCAAATCACGCAACATCCCCACAGTTGATACAATGTGAAACTTTCCCAATTTGACAGAAAGCCCTACAGAATCATTCAAATCTGTCACAGCGTGAGGGAAACGAGAACATTCGATTAAAAGTGTGCGCGCAAAATGTGGCGTCATTGAATTAGGGTGATGGTTGAAGACGAAAGATAGCGTGAATGGTTATTTGCTAGTTTCCGACTCCAAATCAGGTAAATAAATTGTATACGGGTGGTTTCCTGTTTTAGTGCAAAGCATGACATGTTGTTACCCTGCATTATTTCGGCGGGTGAGTAATTTGAAAAACACCTTGATTAAATTAACCTTTCAGTACCTATCCGCTCTCTGGCCTTCTCTGCTCTCTTGTCTAGCTGGGCTGTCCGAAACTGGAGCTCAGTTTTCCCACTGCCTAATACAATGAAGTTCGCTCGGTTGGAGATCCACAGCAACGCTTTCTTTGTTGCTTCTGCATTTGCTTATACAACACTGTTGTTATTCTTGCTCTGCAATATGCACGGGAAGACTAATATATCGACTCTTTCGTTAGGGTGGCTTGTTGGGCAATTGGCACATAGTGTTGGTGGGAATACCAGCAGCACCAAAATGAAGCACAAGCAACGTAGACAAGAAAAGAGACCCCAAAAGGAAGATTGCAGCATCCTTCCTGTCTGTTTTTAATGTGTCGGTTATTTCTGCTTCATTTTAGTTTTGTTTTGTATTCCCAACAAGAAATTCATCACAGTCATGTGCTGCTGCTGCATATTTTAAGCCACTTTGCGTACGTGTTGCATCTTGATCCAAGCTTACGACACGGACCTTGTTTATCGACGACCAAGCACCGCTTTTGTTATGCAAGAGCCGGCGGCGAACGTTTGCGAAGTCAATGAAGTAAACATGCCTATTCGGTGCATATATTTATGGACTCTGGCAGCTTGATTGCCTAATAAATTCACCTTGAGAGAAAATTGACACTGCACCGGGACAGGCTTCCTTCTGATTGTTATGCCAACACAAAAGGGACGTTCTTTTTCTTTAATCGGAAAAGGCTGTAATGATTATGCTGCACAATGATAACAACCTTCCAGTGTCAGCAAACTCACTGTTGCTTTAGAGCATTGTACACTTACCGAACGTAATTTTTGTGGCCACTGTAGATTGTGATGCAACCTCACTCCCTTATTAGGCAGGAAAACGTTTATTGAAATCATTGGTCTAGTTATTTACGTTGAAGGATGTGAAAAAATTTATATTTGCCTAAGTTCAATAGTATTGTACTTGGTGAGATAAGTTGCGCGAAAAACGAGTACACATAAAGAAATGAACACTCTAGTGCCGTCGCGCGACAAACTTTAAAGCAGGACCACACTAAGACGCGTGGAATGTGTGAGAAGAAGCCGGTAATTAAGAGAGTAGCTTTAAAAACCAGCAGGCCTTGATTTCAATACACGCGGCAAGAGTGGTTGACCTTTTGTTTATCTGCGGCTCAGGTGAAATTTCGTTCATCTTTCACAAAGCGTTAACAAATAAATATTGTAGGTACTGGTACAAGTGCATCTTGTAAAGTAACACGAAAACACGAAATTTTAGGACAAAACTATAAAATTTGTAGTATGTAGCTGGTCTTTCAAGGAAGATCGTTCTCAATATGGGCGCTTTATCATCCACCTAAACTAAATAAAGTTGTCATTTGTGTTGCACTTGGATATGCTTCAACATTTATGTCTTAATGTCTTATGTCTTTATGTCCTAATGTCTTAAGACATAAAGACATAATAAAGACTTAAGACATAATTTATGTCTTTATGTCTTAAGAAGGAAGGAGGAAGGAAGGAAGCAACAAAAGGGAGAAGGCAGGGAGGTTAACCAGAAAGACATCCGGTTGGCTACCCTACACTGGGGGATTAGGGAAGGGGACAAGAAAGACGAGAAAGAGAGAAGAGAAGAAAAAGAAAAAAGGGGTGGGGGAGAGACTGACAGTAATTTCACTGCAGCGTGTAGAACTCTACTACATGTCAGAGGCGTTCACACAAGCCTGTCTTGCTCAGGAAACACCGCAGGGCTTTCACTGCCTTGTGGGCTGTCGAGTCATGTGGACGTTGCTGTAATAGCACCTGCACAGAAAGAGGCCGATCATCTAGTCGCCGCATGGCGTTGGCAAGTATTTGTCTATCTGAGGCAAATCGAGGACAATTGCACAGCAGGTTTTCGATATTTTCGTCGGTGCCACAAACATTGCACACTGCACTGTCAGTAATTCCGATTAACGTGGTATAAGCTTTCGTGAAATCAACTCCCAGCCAAAGGCGATAGAGAAGCAAAGCTGCACGTCGATGTAAACCGGGTGGAGGCCGGAGTTGTAGAGAAGGGTCAAGCTCGTGCAGTCTTGTACGTCGTATGCTTGGTGTGTTCCACTCAGTCAGTGTGAGACGGCGGGCCAGTTGACGAATCTGCCTCGCCGCATCCGCTCTTGAAAGCGGAATCGGAACGCTGTTCGCTTCTTTATGTGACGTGCGAGTAGCATGATCTGCAGAATCATTGCCGCCTATACCACAATGCCCAGGTAACCACTGAAAGACGATGTCATGGCCTTTTTGTATTGAAAAGTGGTGAAGTTTCACGGTTTGGTAGGTCAACTGGTCATGGCATCCGCGTCGGAGAACTGATATCAGGCACTGTAACGCTGGTTTTGAGTCAGAAAACACAGCCCATTTACTTGGTCTTTCTTCTGAATTGATGTGTTCCAGTGCATTGCGCAGAGCCTTGAGTTCTGCCGTCGTTGAAGTTGTCACATGTGAAGTCTTAAAACACCGAGTTACCCCTTGTGATGGTATAACCACTGCTCCACCTGAACTAGACGGCGTAGTAGAGCCATTCGTGTAAATGTGCACATGGTTACTGTAGTTTTGTTCAGTAAAAATAGACTCAGTTGCTTCAGGGCATAAGTCGGTAAGTCCGATTTTCTCCTCATTCCTGGAATCATTAAGTGAACTCGCGGCTGGCTCAAGCTCCAAAGAGGAAGCAGTGGCTTTGATGCAGGTGCGTATGTCTCAGCAAACGATGAACGATGCTTGTAGACAATAGTGCCGTATGTCGTGCGGGGTCTTTCAGCAGCTAGGCTCGCCAGGTGGTGAGAAGGGGTCCTGGCATAATGCCTGAGGTGCATGCGCATTGTCTCGGTAATAATATGCGTATTTATCGAGTGATCTTGAGTGATGGCAATGGTTTCAGCCGTCGAAGCACTGCGGGGTAATCCAAGGCATATCTTAAGTGCTTGGGCTTGAATGCTCTGAATCGCGCGCAGGTTGGTCTTGCTGGTGTTAGATATTGCAGGTAAGCTGTACCGTAAAAATCCGATAAACAGCACTCTGTACAGTTGTAGCATGGATGGTATGGGCACTCCCCAATTCTTTCCTGCAAGAAATTTGAACATGTTGCATGTTGCGATCAGCCGCTTCTTCACATAGTTCACACGTGGAGTCCACGACAGGTTTCTATTTATTATGACTCCCAAGAACCTGTGGCTTCTGCTCAACGATATGTATTCTTCATTAATTGATATACTGTAAGCAGACATTGGTTTCCGCGTGAACGCTACCACTGCACATTTTCCGCAGGACACCTCGAGGCCTTGTTTACGAAGATAGCATGACGTCGTTGTAGCAGCCTTCTGAAGGCGGGCGCGAAGCTGAGGCCTTGTCACACCTGATGTCCAACTGCAGATGTCATCAGCATAGACAGAAAGTTCTACAGTGCTAGGTAGCAGCTCGACTAGACCAATGAGAGGTTGAAAAGGGTAGGGCTTAGCACTCTTCCCTGAGGAACTCCTTGGCTGCTGTAATAATCAGGTGTAGGGCCATTCGCTGTCATCACGTAAAATGATCTCAGCTGTAAGTAGCTGTACACCCACATATATATCTTGCCACCGACCTACTGTTTCCAAAGCACTAAGGATGGCTTCATGGGTGACATTGTCGTAAGCCTCCTTAACGTCTAGAAACAGGGCGGCGCACAGTCTCTTACAGGCTTTCTGGTGTTGAACATATGTCACCAGATCAACAACGTTGTCGATTGACGAATAGCCGCGCCTGAATCTGGTCATAGACACTGGATAGATTTCGTAGTGCTCTAAATACCACTCCATTTGTGTTAGAATCATTCGTTCCATCGTTTTTCCCACACAACTGGCAAGTGCGATAGGACGGTATGAGGCAATATCCAAAGGAGATTTACGAGCCTTTAGAAGTGGAATGAGGCGACTTGACTTCCATGCCTGGGGAACCGTACCAGTCTGCCAGGAGTCGTTGTATAGGCGTAAGAGTGCCTTTCGAGCTTCGTCTCCAAGATTACAAAGGGTACGATAGGTAATGCCGTCAGGTCCGCGTGCTGAAGAACGTCTGCACAGAGCCAGTGCCGCCTCTAGCTCATCCATAGAAAACTGGCATTCCATACGGGGATCACGTGAAGGCGGTGGGTTGTCAAATGTTCCCGTTCTTGATACTGTGAAATTAGAATCACCGGCAATTCTTCTACAGAAAGATTCTGCGACGTCAATCTCTCTGCATCGAAGGTGAAGTGCCAGAGATGTAAACGGGTGTCGTTGACCCAAGGTTGTGCTAAGACCCCGGACAGTTCGCCATATCAGTGATAGGGGCTTTCATTGATCCAACGACTCGCAAAAGGATGTCCAACGTCGCCTAGCCAGTTTATCCATGTGCCGCTGCATTTTCTTTTGAATGCGTCTAGCCAGCCTCAAATCATCCATGCACTTTGTCCGTCGGTACCTTCGTTCTTCACGACGGCGTACTGCGCGAAGTTTCTCAAGCTCGATGTCGAAATCGGTGCGCTTGTGACTAGTCAAAAGTGTATGCGTGGTATTCTGCAGGACATCCTTTATCGAGTCCTCTAGGTTATATGATGAGCCGTTGGTACAGCAGTCTTCCATTAACATTTTGAATTTCCGCCAATCAGTGTACTTGAGGCCTCTTGAGGACTTGGAGCTGGTGAAACCTTCTATACACAGGTAAGTTGGTATATGGTCGCTGCCCCACGTTTCAAGATCCGAAAACCAGTGCACTTTCCTGGTAAGTGAGCGAGAAACCAATGTAAGGCACAGGCAGCTGCTATAGGCTGATCCGGGTAAATATGTAGGGCTTCCATCGTTACAAACACAGAGTTCGTACTCCGAGGCTAAGGACACCAATTTTCTTTCTCTAGAGTTGTCCCTGGAGCTTCCCCATAGAAAATTTTGGGCATTGAAGTCGCCAGTGATCACCAATGGTCTTGGAGTCGATGTCAGAATACCGCGTAGGCGCTCGCAGTCAAGGCGGCTTGATGGAGATAAGTAAGCTCCGATAATCGCGAAAGCAACCTTATCTTTCTTCACAGTAAGGCACACATACTGATTCCCTTCATCAGGCGAGACTCTGTGGTGAACGTAAGTGAGGTCATGGCGCATGAATACAATAACATTGCTGCAGTCTCTGTGAGTGGAGGACATAAAGCACCCATATCCTGACAGCTTGATTGAAGCACACAGGTTGGGTTCACAAATCACGATAATGGGGAAGTGGTTCACAAATACAAACTGTCTAAAGTCAGACATGCGCAACTTCAATCCTCTGGCGTTCCACTGAAAGACAGATGCATTCTTGACTTCCGCACAAAACGATGGTGCCTCGCTGGCCATGGTTTTACCTTAGAGCTGCAAGCATTGGACTCAGGGTGTCCAGCACATGCAGTGCGGTCTGCGCAGCCGAAGTCTTCATATTACTCAGTAGGACACGCATGGTACTCATCAGCGATTGCAGCAAGCTTATCACTTGATCTTCATTCATCGCATCACTGGTTTGAGGGGTCGTCGAGGGCGGCGGGATTTGATGCAGCTCCGAAGTAGGTTGACTTCGTGGAAGAGAGGGCCACTGTTCGGAAGGTGCGACTGCTGTCCCTTTCTTCTGTTTGGCAGTATCCGTCTTCAGTGAGCTCGGTGTTTGTGGGTCAGCTTCTTTAATAGAGGATGACATCTCTCTATCGGTAGTGCCGTTTTTCCGTGATGGTCTTCGCCCACGACGCCGTCGTTGGCGTAGTGTAGCGGCAGCTTCCCTGTGCGTTGAATTGTCCCGCACCATACGCCTGAGTACCGCGTGCTCGTTTCGCACCCGCGGGCAATCTTTGGATGAGGCCTCATGAGCACCGTGGCAGTTTGGACATCGTAGCATGGTGGCACTGCAGGCGTCTTTTGAGTGAGACTCAGCGCACCGCGGACACACAACTTTGTTCTCACAGACACCTTTTACCTGTCCCATCTTGAAGCACTTGTAGCATTGCAGTGGCTTCGGTATGTAAGGACGCACTGAGTGGCCAACATGGCCAACTTTGACATACGAGGGAAGGCTGTCTCCCTCTAACACAAGCCTCAAGCATCGTGAGTTGCCGAGTCTGGTAATGTGCGTGATGCGGGTGCCTTCAGTTGCTGGCTTTATTAGTATTGGCAGGTCATTAGCTGAGATGGAAAGATCCACATCATAAATGACGCCTACAGTGCTATTACAACCTGTAGCGACCATAGGCCGAACTTTCACGTTGCCGATTTCTGTTATGTGCCGAAGACTTTGCAGTGCGCTACGGTGCATAACGTCTACAGCAAGTACATTCTTTCGTGCATTGATCCTCACGTCTTTGATCTCATTCGGTGCGGTTTCCTCGAGAAGCTCAGAAAGAACTTGCCTGTTCAAGAGTCGCAAGTTAGATGCAAGGTCTTCGGGCATAAACAGCATGGTGTGCGGCCACCGCTGTGGTGCAGTCTTAACGGTGGAAACACTTGCCGAAGATGCCGTCCGCAGCAGTCTACGTTTTGTAGATCGATTCATGATGACCGTGAAGTCAAAATCCGATGACTCAAAGCCGTCCGAGTACAAATCGGTTGCCTCACTGTCGGTGTCGCTCGACGCGTTGCTACGCTTCCTGGGCGACGAAGTCCGGCGCGACAGTTGCACACCAGGAATATTCTCAGGTGTGTCCTGAAGCATCACCGCAAAAAAGGGAGCGGCAGCTCCCAGGATTCCCAGGAAAACAAATTGAAAATACTGAGACACGGGCACAAGCGTTCTGTGAGAGAATCACTTCGTCGTCGTCCACCTATATGTCTTAAGAAAAAATTCTTAAAACACAGCAGTACAAAATGCTTTAAAATTGTATCGGTTCGAGCTTGTTGATACAGCTTCATTTTTACGAAAGAGTGGATGCAACGAGGAGACGGAAATAAACACACAGGAAAGAGCACTGAACTACCAACAAATGTCTTTGTTTGTGCAAACACAGGTGTGTACGCTTCTCACAGGCCAGAAACAGAAGGTTTGACGCCCTGCTGTGAAACATTTTCTTCCCGTTTTTCTTCCTTGCATTCTGTTGTAAATACTTTAAAATGTCATATCCGTGCCAGAAATCAAGGATCCTTGTTAGAAACTGGCATTAAACACCTTCGTGTTAAAATTGTAGCTTCATCAAAACGTTTCCAGAAAATTTTGGGATTTGAACCCGCGTCTTCTGTGTTGTGGTCGAGTATTCTAGCTCAAAAAGACGCTAATACTTGAAGCTCCTTAATGAAATCACCCTACATATGAGTCTTGTCGGACAAAAAACTGTGTTTACATACGTAACTAAGATAAATTACCAACCAGGCAACCTAGAATGCGAATTGTGGAATAAGCAGGTCAACTCAACCTACGTTAACTCAGGGAAACAGCGCAAAACAAAGAGATGACATACACAGTGAGCAATTGTTTGGACCCAAATAACAATGTGGTGCACCCAGGAAGAGCGAACGTATGTTTTATTGCGTGTGTTTGCGAAATATATACATCTGCCACACCACTTCACAAAGTACGCTTATTTTATTGGATAAGTACTATTGTGTTCGGATTTCAGGTAACCGTGTGTGTGTGCTTTTACAATTTCCAAGTGCACTCACAAACGTCAACAGAAAAAAATTTCCATTCAACAAGCTCTGACACGAGCAACTATGCGTAAGCGGCTGCAAAACCTTACAATTCTTACAAACCTTACAACCTTACAATTCACGCAACGAGTAACCTTAGCAAACTTCCACCTGTGAAATGCATTAAAGGGTGAGTACAGTGCAATCGACTTACAAAGAGTTCGACAAAGCCAAGAAATTCAATAAATAAAACCACATTCCTTTATAAATTAACCTGCAAAGACAAGACGAAAGAGCATATCCACATAATTGTTCCTGCATTTGTGCATAGTTGCTCAGCAGCGTGGAGGAATTTTGTTCTAATAAATGACGGTAAAGAACACTGAACACTTCACCTGAGACTTAGCAGAATCCATTAGGCGAATTAGGTATACGGACGAAATTCTAAATCTTGTAACAAATTGGATCTGAAGTGCTCCAGCGTCTCCAGCGATGGGGATCACAGAAATTGTCCAATAGGCACGCCCACGTACTTCGGCATCCGTCAACCTTGATACCATGCCGGAACAAATTCAAAATGTAGCACGAACACGACACGACGAACGCAAAAAATGACACACACCCCACAAGCGCAACTATAAACTTTAATGGATATTTCCACATAATGTATGCACCGAGCACGCGAGCGTGAGGAATACATCCGGCATACATATTATGTGTCTCTTACAGTTTATATTGAAGGATTTAGAATCGCTTGTGGTGGGCCGTTCTTTGTGCTCGTCGTGTGGTTTTCGTGCTACATTATGAATTTGATCAGGCAACAAGTCGCCCAGAAACAAGTCCTTCTGTAGATCGTGCTGTAAATGCCATTGAATACACGGCTTCATCCCGAAAAATCACCACGCGCTTATTCGCGGCCACTTTTCCTGAACACACACACCGGCGCAAAGTCGTGCAACGAAACGTTGTCAGGCATTGCGTGGCAGTAACGAAACTGGCTCTTTCTGACTCCCCACCGGTGATTGCATAGATGATAGCACTATATCAAAGAACGCATTTCCTCCTCAAAAAGACACTTCATGGCGGTTGGCTTACGGCAAATAAAACGAGTTTCCAGAAAATTCTCTTCAAGGTACAGCTATAAATTTTTAACACAAAACTGTTTTATTGTCAGGTCCAGCACGGCTCCGCTGACGTATTTCCGTCATGGTTATGTTGTTGTTGAATATACCATACAGATTTCAAAGAAAAAATTACAGGCAAAAGTTCTACGGTGGTGCATCGAACCAGTGACTCATGGAGTTTATTTTTTCCTCCATGCAGCAACCTCTCAAACAGCAGCGGGTGGCGCTAACCAATATGCAACAGTGCACACATAGTCAAGAACGCCAAAGGCAGGCCATTTATATGCACCATATTCTTTTTCGAAGACTTCAAAGCTTCCACAGATTCAACGCGTTTTACCAGCAGTAGCGACATGACAAGATGAGCGTACGTGGGGTAAAGTCCCTAGAAAAGAAATTGACAGATCCCATGCACAGTGGGTATCAATGATATGCGAATCACGAACGAGGAAAGTTGATATGTTACTTTAAAATCAACACAACGGTACGAGGCGGAGGTAAATTATGCCGTACATGACTTCTATGTCATGATTACAAAATTTGAACGAGTCATTTATCTTCGTCATTTATTCACGTCACTAGATACCAAATTGGAGCTAGCGAAACGGCCACAAGCGCGCTAAGAGCGTATCATGTAGTCATATTTTACAAGAGAAGCATACCGTGATTATCATGTCCAGAGCTGTCATTTGCATTCGCCGTCCATTCACGTCCGTAATGGCAAATTTGGCAAGTGTGTAACTAGAGAAACGGCCGCGAGCACGCTATGAACGTAGCACGTAGTCATGCTTTACATGACACGCATATCATGGTTATCATGTTTGGACGTGTTATTTACCTTCGTCGTCTATTCATGTCACGTGATAACAAATTTGGTATATGTGCAGCTAGCGAAACGGCCGCAAGCGCATCATGAGCGTGGTACGTGGTCATGTTCTTACATGGCACGCGTGCCATGATTATCTTGCTTGCATCGGTCACATACCTTCGTCGTCCATTGACGTCACGTAGCATCAAATTTGGAATGCGTGATTCTAGCGAAACGGCCGTGAGCGCAACATGAAGAGCCCAATATACTCCGACGCAGCGTTGACGGGCGCGCACACTGGGCGCCGCGACACAAGGCTAGCAAAATGCAGGCGTGACTGGCGCGACCAGAGTTCGACGGCGCGGCCCGGCAGCAAGCGGCGCGAAAAGGGACATGCTGAATTTCGCGCCAATGACGTTGCCTAGCTCTACCCAGACAGCACTGCGTCGGTCTCTCTTCGTGATGGAGGGATGCCGTGTGCACTCAAACGCGCATGCGTCAAAGCAACGCAGCACGACGCGCGTCTGCGAGTATCAGGCAGGCAGGTCGGCGCGTGGCGTGACATCGCCGGCGGGACGCCACGAAACGAACGCCGGTGCACACGCGCGCCGGGTCTGTATTGTAGTGTATTGGCGCCTTGAGCGTGGCATGTAGTCATGTTCTTACATGACACGCATCTCATTATTATCATGTTTACACCATTTCCATACCTTCGTTATCCATTCACGTGACGTGATACCGAATTTGGCATATGTGAAGCTAGCGAAACGGCCACGAGCACATCATGAGTGCGGCATATAGTGATGATGTTTCATTGCACGCATGTAATGATTATCATGTTTGCACGTGTCATTTGCCTATGTCGTCCATTCGCGCCACGTAATACCAAATTTGGTACATGTGAAGCTAGCGAAACGCCCGCGAGCGCATCATGAACGTGGCATGTAGTCGTGTGGTTACAGGACATGAATCTCATAATTATCATGTTCGCACCAGTCACATACCTTCGTCATTCATCGACTTCTTGTAATACCGTATTTGGTAAACGTGAAGCTAGCGAAACGGCCGAGAGGGCAACATGAGTGCGGCATGTTGTCTAGTTGTTACATGACACGCATGTCGCGATTTTTATGTAAGCGTCTGTCACTAGTGTTTGCCATGTAGTCGAGCCATACCAGTTCTGCAACATCTCATGTGAACGAAACCAGCACAAGAGTAGCAAGACCATGAAATGTTAATAATGATAATATTGACATACACTTATTGATTTTCATGCCATAGCTAGCCACTTATATTCGTCATACAGTCATGTTATGGCATACCAAGTTTGGTATAGATACCATTATTGAAAAGGCCAGAAGAGCTTGAAGTCGTAAACGGATAGATAGATAGACAAATAAATAGATAGATAGATAGATAGATAGATAGACAGATAGATATGCTCATAGTCATCGAAGTTTGCTAAGAAAAGCTTCACATTTTAAAAAATTTGCCCCGTATCTGCTTGTTACTTTGCAAATATCGTCGAAAGACAATAGGCGTATACCTGAAAGAGTGAACCATATGTTTGTTTGATGTTCTGCGCAAGAAAATCGGTGAACGTTATTCTAGAGGCGCTGCGTTGGAGTGCCTCGAGCGTGCAGCGGAGGCGAACGAGCGTATCAAGTCACGTCACACGTGAGGCATGAGCGCTATCTGGCAGTTATCTTGAAAAACAAAGGGCGCAGTGGGCGCGCCCGTCTCGGAGGCGATAAGATGTTGAGTGCAAGGCGACGGGTAGGTGCCACCACCGTGTCGCGTTAGGAAACCGTTGGACACACTTGCCTTTTCGTTTAAGCATTGCATTGTCAGCGCAGCGTGATAAATGCTACGCTCCTTAGAGTTACTTTTCATGACTTCTCATGACTTTTACATGACTTTTCATGTAAAAAGACATACAGAATATCTACGTGTTGTTAAGGTGCCTTATATATGCGCAATAATTGCTTTTCAATTGACAATCGCACAAGTATGACCGCTGAATCTTGGCTGGCGCTGCGGATTGGGTCAGCAGTGGGCGGTATTGTTAAGGGCGGACAAACAGGCAGATAGACAAACAGACAGAGAGCCCGAACTTTTTCCATCGAAGGTCTCTAAGAAAGGCTATAAGAAAAGTAACCCCATTCATATCACTGTGCTTGGTAGTGCTTGATAGTAAAAGAGGCATCTTGTCTGTCCTCGGTCGCATGTTTTCTTTTGCTTTCATGACGACACCGACGAGAAGGAGGTGCTGCACCGGCTGACCCAACTTCCCCTGAACTGTGCGCCGGGAGAGGGTGTGTCTTTGTTCGTTATGTCTTGTTGGACGCTGTGTTCGCTCTGCTGCATCTGCTGAAAGAAGAGGCAGAGGCGAAGTGTTGCCGGTTAGTGCTACTTTAGTTTATTAGAGACTTTAGTGGTGAGACCGTTCATCCTCGCCTCTTGCATTTTGGAGAGCACCGCCAGCGCCGCATCCTTGGAGCGTGGCCTCTCCTGCGCGCGCGTTTTTCAGACTAGTGTTTCGAGTAAGCGTGAAACTCACTTCGCTCGCAGTCACGGCTGCATCTACGAAAGGAGCACCCTCGTAGCAAACGGAGAAGTAAGAATTGATATAGTTGTTCGCGTTTGTCGTGTGTATACTTGTGTGCTCGTTTCATGCGTCTTTCTGTTATACAGCGCACTTTGAGTGTCGAGCACTGACAGTTGTTTATTCACTTCGCTCGCCCTGTTTATTCATTTATTTGTTATTTTGGTACCCTGAAGGCTGTGTTGGGCATTACATAGGTGGGGGACAGATGTGCGTACATACATTTCGAACAACCTATAAACAAAAGAAGCAGAAAAAAAATTACAAAAAGAAAACAGCAGAAAATCAAATCACATCATTCGCCAACAAATACATTTACCAATGCGAACAAGATCAGTCAATTATAATGGTGATAAGCACAGAATAAAAATCATGAAACACTAATAAAAAGACATATAGGAACGTTGCATGGGTATTACGAACAAAGACTGTAAATAAAACGAGGATAACCAAGCACAGGGTAAAATGTTACTCGCTATGCAATTACCTTTTAGCATCAAGGAAAATAGTGAAGAATCTGTTGTTTCATGGATGTTAGATGGCAGGGAGTACCGCTCATTTATGCATATAAGTATGGTGAATTTTGAAACTTTTTCGTACTGGCTAAATTAGAGGCCACCTTGTGCGCACGATCAAGGCAGTTTTCGATATGAGGTGCCCAAAAGATATGGGACTGGGCGAAGGACGAGTGCTGTGGTAAAGTGGGTGAAATAATGATAGTCGAATAAATCATCTGCGCATGGCAAGTGTTTCAAGACTAATCTCTGTCTTTAGTAAAGAAGCACTTCTGTAGCGCGAGTGGAAATTTTTAGATGAAGCGAGTAGCTTTATTTTGTGCAATTTCAAGCATGTTAGTAAGACCTATAAGGTGAGGGGGGGGGGGCATATGACTGAAGCCTAATGTAGTCATCGCCGAAATAATGATGTAAAAGCAAGCAGTCTCGAGTCTTTTTTGGTGCAATGCAAGCGTCATCTGAGAAGTGAAGCTTCCTGAGCGCTTTATTAATAATATGTTCTATCTGAGGTTAATAATATGCCCAGATACCTAAATTATGCGACTTTTTCGATTACCAAATTGTTTATTCTGTAAGAACTAGATAATGCAGAAGTGACATTAGCAAACAATACGTCTTTGGTTTTTTTGACGTAATTTACAACCACAAGTTGTTGCACCGACCTCTTAGCCTGCTGATGTTTAATTATAGTTTGATAACGTCCTCTTTGCAAGTAATTTTCTTATATACACATTCGCCTGCACGAAGACGGATAGATGAAGTTAGATGCTATGTCATTGATGTGTACAAGGAAGAGAACGGGGCCCAGTACCTGGTGTGATGGAAGGCACACCAGATGTTCCTAGAGATGGACGAGATATGAAGTGGCAAGTTGAACTGATGTAGATATGTCGTTTAAGAATTCTTGCATTTATGTAGTCGGTTTTTTTCGTTAAGACTGAAATGGTGAATTTTTAACATGAGTTGGTTATAGGGAACACGGCCAAAGCCTTTAAAAATTGCATCGATGTCAACAGACGTAGGCAGTGGTGTGCGCAGGTCTGTAATGAGTTCGAAAACTTGCGTCTGACATGAAAATTTTTCTCTAAAGGCATGTTGAGGGCAAAGAAGAAAACTGTTACGGCTCCGATGACTCATTACCTGGCAGATTATGATATGTTCTAGCAACTTACATGAAATAGACGCAAGTGAATTCGGCCTATAGTTGGGGTGATTGCTGCTACCGAATGCTCATGTGCTTTCCGTTTGAGGTGTGTGCTGCTAGCTTTAAGCTGCTACCGCACGCACTTCTTTGCGTGACTTTGTTTTTGTTGCTGTGGCATTCATTCTTTCGGCCTTGTGACGAAACAATAAACATTAAACGGTCAGCTACCTCTGTGAAGTCATGTATCACTTTGTGTTTTACCTATTCCTAGAAAGAGGGATCAACCCCAATTTAAAACTTTTTTTGTAGCAAGCACCTTCCGTGCAGCCGAATTTGGTACGCCGCCAAATATTGTAGAGCAAATGTACGTCTTTTTGCACATAAAAGCGGTGTGCAGATTAGAAAATCTGAAAAAAAAATAGATCGTTATGAGTGATATATCGATGGTTATGCTCTGAAAGTCAAAGTGCGAAAGAAAAATGCGGAGCGGTGGTTAGATGTAAGACAAATAGTAGTGAATTGTCATGTGTTTACGCAGTCTTCACTTATTGCTGCTTTCAATAACTAATATTGGGAACATAGTGATTAAAAAAGTTTGTATGCTTGCATTGGCACTGTTCAGTCAGCATACAATTTGGTTCTTCATGGGGATAAGGAATAATACGTGCATTGTCAAAGGAATGCTTCAAGCTTACGTAAAAGAATTTATAAGTCGGCGCACAGTGGCTCTCGGCCCACGCCGTTATGTACACTAACGATATGTTGGAACCTGTAAGAACAATCCATATGCAATAAGAAGAACATGAGGCAAAAAGTACACTTCAGCGACTAGAGCTCATGCATCATAGTTTGAGCATTCTATACCAAAGTTCACGTGTAGCCTAGTTTTCTAACAGTTTAGACTGCAGTGCTTGTTTAGAATGTTCTCTTTTTATTCGTCTGTTGTTGTGCACTTCTTTCAGTTAGAGCTGCATCAGAGATCACCCAAGAGCGCACAGCAGGTGGCCTTAATTTCTTTTTTGCAGGTCTTGTTACCATGCACTGCGCACACAATCAATTCTTCCGCAAGACATCAGGGCGACAGCTGGGGTTACCGAAAAGCGATCAGGCTGTTCAGCAGTTTTCTGTTTCTGATCGAATTCAGCGGGATGTTTTTTTATTTCTTTTCGACAAGACCTAAGGCAAGCGGGACGTGACAGTGTACCCGTGGCAGGCTTGCTGCAGAAGGGCGCGTTGTTTCGAGTGCGTCAAAAGGGCGAGAACCTCGCAAGCAGACCATCAGCAGAAGCCGCCCACGCCTGAACTCTTTCATGTACAGAATACGAGGTTTTCGCAAACCGAATGCTCATTTGGGGACCTCCTCTAACATATTGCAATGGGGGGGGGGGGGGGGGGCAGTAGATAGATGAATTGCAAATGCGGTATTGTTATGCTCAAAGTACGAGGCTTTTTTTCCTGTGAAGGCGTCAACTGCTCTCTAGTGGACAATACTCAAAAGTGTTCCGCTATGCTTCAACGATACATGAAGTGGGTCACTTGTATGACCTGACTGCTTTTAAAATAAAAAACTTCTACAGCAGAATATTCTAGAGACCCTGAAGTTCTCACTGGTAAAGGTAGACGTCATCTTTCCTTACACAAAAAGATCACTTCTCATTCAGGTTCACCACAGAATGTTGAGTGAGTTGAACGAGCAAACGCAGAAAACTTCTTGAAAAAACACACAGCAGGTTCTTGTTTTCTCAAGTGAATGTCAATTCTCACGTGCATTACTCGTACCGAGTCAAATTCCAGGCTCTTCAAACGGTGCTCACTTTACCGCAAGGCAATAGAAAGGCTTTTACGAAATTAACACACGTTGCGAGATGCTAACTGCGTCATGCAGCTTAGTAAACAGATTATAATACAGGCAGATAATACAACTACATGACTATTTAAAGATGTCGAGAAGAACCACGATATAAGCGTTGTTCAAGTGTTCAATCGAATTCTGTCTTCTTGAGCTTGTTGCTCAGTCCTCATTTTAAGTAGTCGCCATCGCAGAGAATGCAGTCGATAAATCTTTCTTTACTTCATTGAAACATCCTGTGAAAAGCAAAGCAGAACACTCATAATAATAAAACAATGGACAACAACGAATAGTCAGGTGGACCTTGGGTACAACTATATGGCTCTCATATATGTGTTAGCATACACAGCCCGGTGGTATAGATGATGCTCGCGTAACTTCGATATTTTTCATGACTGTCGAAGCCGTACACGATATCTGACACGAATAATCTGAGACAATATTGATTACACCAGTCCAGAGAAAAAAAAAATGTTATTGAAATCGAGCTTGTGACAAAACGTCTGTGCAGCAAAAACAGTCATCAACAACAAGAAACGCTCCTCACACACATATACCACGCCCCCAATAAACTCACCGTAAATATAGAACATTTTTTTCTTTCTCAGGTGGGCGTTTGAAGCAGTTTCCCTGTTAATTTTTTCCGGAAATAATATGTGTCACCAACTATTTATTCATTTTTGTTATATCTACAATGTCACACCCTAGCAGACGGTGAAGAAACTGTTTTGATTTGATACACTGCCAGCTCTACTGGTCAGACAACTAAAGTTCTGATTGAAAAACCTACTGTTCATTCATTCATTCATTCATTCATTCATTCATTCATTCATCATTCATTCAAAGTTTCTTGGTTTTCACTGCATCTTTTGGTTGAACTTACAGCTTATTTACAGCTTGTTCGATGAAGAATTCATAGCAAATATTTACACGGCGTCATACAAGAAATTTTCGTTACCTCACTGTTATTTGGCTAAACAAATAAATATAAAAGTGACTTTTTAAGGTTCTTCTATTATGTCGGCTGTGACTACAACTACTCAGATAAGCATGACAACTCTGAGCATATTCAGATGAAGCCCAGAAGCTTCCCACGCTTATTCAAGCTAGGTGTGCTATATAACAACTGAGCTGATTTAACGTGTGGTCGGCGTCTGACGAAACGATCGAACATTTTGAGTGGATTTGAATGCTCAATCGTAGTTCAAGGTAATTTGTATGCATTGTAACACAGAATATGATAGTACTACAGTGAGATAAAAAATTCAACTAGTTCTACGCTGCGAAAACCAGACGACAAAAGAGCTGTTGCTGGTTTCGCCAGGAATGACGCCATTCTGCGAACACTGTCCTGCTGATAGGTTTTTGCCAACCGTCGTATATTTCTATTTGAAGGGTGCCTATGCATTCGAAAGTACATGCACTTCTTCAGAAAGAGATCAAGGCTTCGTGATTCATTTTTATGTTGGCATTCCAATGTACTCTATTAGGTAATCGTCACATGGTAAATCTGCCTAAAAGCTCCATATTTAATGCAAATGCATACTTGCCAACTCTGTGCTCTTACCAGTTAACTTTTATATGTAGGCATTATTTAGAACCAACGAAGGACTCTTTTAGCGGCATATTAGTACCCACAAATACCCATTTGAGTTGTATGTATATCATTTCAAGTAAATGCCCATAAGTGCCTATACATGTATATCTCAATAATGTCGCTTTTATAAACACTAATTAGCCACTATTTATAAACATAATATTGTTTTATAATACAATTTTATAGATTTGTTGATGGTGGTGGGTACCGTCAACTGTTCCCCACTCTTTGGGGGTTCATTCTACTCCATTTGTTCAACAAACACTAATAAAAAAAGCCAACAGCACGTTCCTGAAGGCACTCTCCCTCCTGCAACCATTCAAGCACAAGATGCCGTACGTACCCACCCACTCCGCCACAGCCAGATTCATTCACTCGTGCACATGGCTAGAAGCTGTTTCTACAGCTGCTTTCCAGATCTCATGGTCGGTGTTAGCCTAACTGTATTTCATGTGATGATAGAGTTGCAGTCAGAACGGCTGAAACTGTAATTCTTGTGTATATCCTCCAAGAAGACGTTGCCTTATTGTAGCCGATCTTCACGTTCCTCACAAACACTAGATGAGCGTTCTCACATATCTTACCAGGCTACTGTCACGAACGTTAGTCTCAAAATGGCCGGTACAGTGAGCAGTTCCTAACGAGGGGGCAGGGAGGAAGGTGGTGGAGTTTGTACAAAATGACAACTATTGTTGCCGTTTGTATAAAAGTGTTTCTGCAGTCGATATATCAATATATGCAGGGTAGTTTCCCACGCTCTATTAGAATTGAAGTTGGCACTGCAAATGAAGTATTCGCCTTGTTTGCAGCACATGGCACTTTTCATTGATCTCGCTTGCTTTCTGGCAGCTTCAATGACAAAGTATTCGGAATATCTTAGTGATGTCTTGCATGTCGCTTTCCGTTTCAAACTTCATAAGACTAACTGAAGGTCGCTCTAAACAAATCTGCAGCACGCACAATTTCGCTTTGGTTGTGTGGTGTATAATAATTTAGTTTTCATACAAGTAAAGAAAACCAGTTATGTTGACAAATGTGGAAATTCTGTAGAGTATGGTTACTTTTTGATTGTTACTAATTTAACATATATGTTCTCCGCTAGATCATGCCGCAGTCGTGGCTTGGGCGTGCAAGAGATATCTGACTATACTAAACTCTGCTGAATGAAAGTTCCCAAAACGGTAATGCTACTGGATGTTGAGCATCCAATGCTCGCGGGTATGTCACGCGACGCGTCCATAGTCGGCACTAAAACTACACATGCGCGACTCTCCTCCTAAAATCTTTCCAGAATCGGTGCGTCGCTCTCGCCACCTCTCTCCTACCACCTGCTCGCACTCACTCCGCCATTGCGCATTGGCGTCCCCACTCCTCCAACTCCTCTCCTACGCTCCTTGTTTTTTGCCACGCAATACCGACACAGCTAACCTACACTCACTTCCTACCCCGCGGCGTCTCGCAAAGTCAGCGCAGGCAGTGTCTGCTAGCGAGTTTCTTGATCGAAAAAAATCACAGCATATCCATGGAGTGAATGTTGAGTGGGGCGAAGCGTCTCTAAGTCTGTCCGTGTTTCCGTCCATCCGTTCGCTCTTGCGTCCTTCCGTCCATTCGTTCTTTCTTCCATCCGTCGGTCTGTGCACCTTCCCATGCGTCTGTCCGTGAGTCCCTCCGTCCACCCGTGCGTCTGTCTGTCCTCCCGACCGTTCTCTATCTAGGCCGTCCCCTATCTGTATAGCCCATCCTTTATCTACAAGTACCACCACCCAGCGGACTTTCCAGGAAAGAAACAAGAGGTGGGTATACCTAATACTACTACTACATACATCGGGGACGTACGACCCATGGCTTATGGAGCTTCGTGCGAAAATACTGACTGTTCACTTTGCACAACCACGATGCTCCGCATGACTCCATGGTCACCTTTGGTATACGGCGTAATTTTTCTTGTATTCTCCCTAACTATCTAACAATAAATCGAATTTGTCTAGTGTCAGAAAACTTGATTATTGGAGCGAGACTCTACTTGCAGGCATTACGCTAGTTTTGTTATACAGCGAAGTGTCACTATTCTTTCTGACGAACCAGTGGCCATAAGACCACGTGCGAGGTTACAGTCAGTCTTGGACGCGCACGAGGTATTCTCTGTCATTAAAAAAGTTAGCGATGACCTTGATTGGGAGAAATTTAGGAAGCTCCTCTCGGTAAAGAAATCAAGCGTTGTCGTTTATAGAAATAAGGAGCTTTGGTGGTGAGCTCAAAGGGCAACTTGCAGTCTGGATGTGCTCGAATTCAATCAGAAGAACTGATTCACACAAAACTGTGATAAACCCTGCCATTCTTTACTGTATACTGCATGGGCGCATCCTTCTTGGTCATTAGTGTGAGGCATCTTATTTTCGTCACGTAATTTCTCACGACTCATGAAAACGTTCCGAACAGCCCACAAATATCCACAAAGAGCATGTTTTACCGGCTTCAGAAGTTTTGCGGCGATTTGTTCGAGTAGTTTTGATTTTGTCTTATTTAAGCCATCAAGCACGTCACCCTAAAAGGAACCATTATTTCTAGAAACTTACACTTGTAGGTAATCTAAAGATACGCATCGCAAAATGTCTGATGTGCACTCAGAAAATCGGTTTAGGTGTTAGCCTTATTTGGAGCAGCAATTTACTGTAGCAATGATGCAGAGTTTCCAAAATGTGCCATGAAACGGTCACAGCACGCCTTTCGTCAGCTTTGGAAACCAAGCGGGTGCGTTCTTCTATTCTAAAGAGAGTCTGTTACAATCTTAAAAGCAAAATGACGTCGCGAAGGAAGAGTTGTGCGTGCGAATTGCGTACTTGGAGGACAAATTCTTTATTTTACATTATGACGGTTCTCGCTAGTTCTTGTCTTTCAAAACATTGAACTGGGTTTGAAAACTGCACCTGACGTGTCCCAGAAAAGTTGTCTTTCTTCTTGTTCAATAGGCGAATGTTTTTTCTGCACAGCGCGTTGAGGCCACTGTGCCACATAAGCGACTGAGTTTTCCACGGGAAGAAAACTCCGTCTTATAGTGTTTTCTTCGACGTGAAAGCCCAATTTGGTTGATTGCTTGAATCAGCAGCTATTACTAGAAAATTAGGTTGACGATGATGCCTGCCCGAGGAAAACAAGCATGCATCTGGCTCACGCTACTTAATTATGTGAACTAAGGCTGCATTCTTTTTGATGTTTTCCAAAATACCTCTTTAAATGTGTGAAGAATACAAAATGCGTTAAGTATGAAACACCAAATATGCAAAACATTTTTGATCTGTTGCATGCAGCATTGATTTGCGGCTGCTTTTAGGGTGCGTGGCTTTAAGCTTGTCTCAGCTAATGCAATAGAGCGTTTTTTGTTTGTAGCCATGTGTTATGCCGATGGTTTAACGATAGTGCTTGGCATGCTCCAAGCTTTCATATAAGTGGTGTCGTTGTCCCAGTGAAAAACCGTTGTTTTTGATTTCGGAGGGCGAGCTCCACTTACCCGCTCTGCTTACAAATCAATTCATTTTGAAAGAAAGTAGAATTCTTGTGGTGCCACTTGGAGTAAATCAAGGGTTGCGAACATGATACTTTGCACAAGATCTTTCAAACTGGGTTCAGAACTTCCCACTCTGCTACTTTCTTTGCTGCTAAAGCACGCTTGGTATGCAAAGAAGCACCTCGTTACAAGAACTGCTCGAGGAAAATGAGCGTTGCCGCCAGCTGTGTGCCTAAGAAGTGCATAGATTGGTGGAGCTTGGCCTTATTCCGAACAACAATGCGGCGTGCATGAAGTAACCAAAGCACTTTTTGATGTGACCGCCGCTGATGACTTGACTTCATCTACAAGGCTGCTTTTGTGTCCTGCAGACCGCAAAAAAAAGTTGGGTCTTGTAGGGTTACCGCATAAGAATCAATGTTTTTAAAAAGCCAAACTCACTAGATGATTTCAGCACTGAAGGAGGAAATAAGGCTTTTTATTTGATATTTCTGAATACATATCAAGAAAATTCACTTCACGGCTACCCCATTTGCTTTCCTACCGAAGAATGGTACTTATGTATGCTAACGCTATCTGCATTCTACAAATGTATCCTCTGTGTTTTCATGAAAATTTCTTTACTTATTTGTTTATTACGTGGCCATCTCTAAAAGACTATATCGGCTGGAAACCAGAGTAATATACTGTCGTGAAAAGCCCGATATTGTACTAAAACCAAATACATGATACATAAAACAATATGTACAGCTAAAATTATAACAGTACAAATTAGGGTTCGAACAAAGTATAGAAATGAATTTGAGTAACTCGCTGTAACAACTAGAACGTCCAAACAAGCTAAAAATTAACAAAAATTGAAACTACACATTTCGGACAGAAAATCGTCTTGCCTATATAATAGAATTTTCAAAGACGATACTGCAGAAAATGAACAAATAGATCCAGAACCTTAACTCAAGTACTAGAAAACTTTTACAGGCTGGGCATTTTTAAACAAAAAAAGAGAGCCACAAGGATCTGTATAAACTATGTAGTTCAATAGCTTTGGTGCAGCTACTTGTATTTATGAACAGAACTACAATGCAGTACACAATCAGTGGCAGCGATTTTGAAGGAACACGCCAAAAAGTATCAAAATATACGTCATTATTCCTCAAAAAATGTTACTGTTAGCAATCAGTGTACTCATGCTTATTGATAAAGAAATCGTCTCTCAATATATTTCAAAACTTGAATGGAATGCCAAAGAGCCTAATGTTGTAAAAAACTGTTTTGAAATTCCCACCTTAAAATCCAACGTCTATTTTTTTCTATTTTAGGAGCGAAGCTCCTTGAGGCGTGGCTCTGTTCATCCCTTGTATGTATGTATGTAGTAGTACGTAACCACCAGTGGCACATACCAGCTCTAGAGCAGGTATGAGCCACAGGGGATGCGAGATGGGAGATGGCGGTATTTGCAGTTTTCACTAGATGGACGCGCGGATGAATGGACCTACAGACTAGAAGACATATGGACGAATGGATAGACGCACGGACGTACGGATGGATGGATGCACGTACATACGTACAGACAGACAGACAGACAGACACATAGATGGACTTACGGATGAACTCATGGACAGACAAATGGACGCATGAATGAACACACGGATGGTCACGCGGGTAGACGGAAGCAAGAACGAACGGACGGACGGTAGTACGGAAGGGCTGACGAACTTTTCACCCCACTCATCATCATTCACTCCGTGTATAGGCTGTGTTTGCCATGCCAGTGTGAATATAATGTCAAATGTGTGTTTCTGAAGCGTATCTTTCATCCGCAGCATGGTGGAAATTCGTAGCATATACGAAAATAAACTTAAAAATATGAGAAGGCGTGATATTGAAACCGTAACCCAACCGAGAAATACCATCTCTTCGTGATGTATTGTGGGGTACAAAGCGGAAATAGTGCAAAACATCTCACTCGAGCCAGTGCGAAAGACGAAAGCTGCGAGAGGCGTTAGCATGAACAGCTGACACTCAGTGGAGACAATGCCTCACCGCATTATTTGTGTCATATATCTCTTCACGAACGTTGTTTAGCTTTAGCTCTGCTTGTTAACAGTACGGAAACTGCCTTCATATCGTTCTAGTTCAAGACTGTTCATGCACAAACTTTGCGCACGAGAACTTTTTTGCAGCGTATCCCGGCTCAAATCCTGCGTGAAGGTTGCTCCCCGCGCGAACAGCCACTCGTGTAATGCACTCGTAATTAATTTTATCGATCGGATCGTCCCGACACTGAAGGCTTCAGTCCACAGAAACATGTACTTTTTCGGAACAATGTAAGATGTTTTACTTTGTAGAAACCTCAAGCCATTAGCTTCTTTATATAGCTATAGCCACAAGCTTCAGAGGATTCGAATGGCAATGCCACCTGAGTGTGAAGACATTGCCAAACCAGCATATAACGTAAAAATGCATTTGGCGTTATTTTCGGGTATATATTATGCAGTGACGTGCTTTCGAGTTTGTCGCGCTAAAGCTTTTTAACGTCAACAACACCATCAATGGGCTCGCAAAACTTACTCGATCATCGCCTTCCCGACGCCGCGGAATTCACACTGTGTCGCCGAACGGCACCAGTGCTCACGTCACTGCTCCAATTGGCTGGACGCGGGCTGATGTCCCACCTAATGTAGCCAATAATCAGGGACGCAAAATTGATTGCTCGAGCTAATCAATAACACTCATTTGGAAAAAATGAGTGCACACCTCAAGCCTAGAATTTTCCCTAAGGGACGAAAGCGTGCCGAGGAGTATTTTCACTGACCTCTTATAAATGCCGCTGTTGGTCTTTGACCAGCGCTGCAACTGCCGGAATCGCGTGTCACAGCGAGACAACCACTAGACAACCATGGCAGGGTGACTATGCGATGATCGTAGCTCTTGAATGTTTTCACATTTACCCAGGAAAAAAAACATGACTTTGCTTTCCAATAACTTTTTCTGGTTCATTATGCATATGTCTCTCTGTAGTGGATCCGCGCCAGCCACTATAGACAGTGCAAATGCCAAGCTCACAAAAATGATAAAATTGTGAATGAAAGTGAAATAGCAGGTAAATAAACTGATAGCTGACGTGGAGATAAAGTTAACAACGCTCCAAAGTTTTTGAACATGGCAGTTTGCAGGTAACTAAACAATGAACCACATTCGTAACTAATTACATATAGAGTGGTTTGCAGATGATTCAATTGTACTTTTTATAGTTTATGTGATTTGAAATCCCTTCTGTTCCGCAAACTTTGTGGCGATTGAACTGCAGTCTTGGGTAAACAATTATGTGTAGTTTTATTACCTTATTGAGTAGAAAATATGCTTTTTGGCACCACAGCGATGATTATAATAATCTCACGGACCCTTTAGCATTGCTCAGACAATTCAAACAGGAAAGGTAGTTTGTTTTTGCTTTATTCGCTTTTATTTTTCCTTCTTTCACCAAAATATTGTATGCAGTTGAAGCATCGGCTCTGTATCTATCATAACTTCTCCTCACTTTTATGAGGTGCTAAGAGCCCCGCCGCGGTGGTCTAGTGGCTAAGGTACTCGGCTGCTGACCCGCAGGTCGCGGGTTCGAATCCCGGCTGTGGCGGCTGCATTTCTGATGGAGGCGGAAATGTTGTAGGCCCATGTGCTCAGATTTGGGTGCACGTTAAAGAACCCCAAGTTGTCGAAATTTCCGGAGCCGTCCAATATTGCGTCTCTCATAATCGTATGGTGGTTTTGGGACGTTAAACTCCACATATCAATTATGAGGTTCTAAGAACAAACAAATCCTGGTGATGGGCGCAAACCAAGCATTGCAATATAATGTATTTGCCCTCGATAATTATTGTGAGTGCATGTGTAGACACATTTTCTTTTTTTTTCTTTTATGCAGGCGTTGTGTCGGTAGTGGGCAATGAATAACGCGGTGCCAGAGCCGGCAAGGGTGAATTGAGAAAGCATTGGTGTTGCTGGACCTTGCAACGTTATCAGTTTAGAAAACGGAAACTTCCCTCAAGTGTGTTTGCTGTAGGTGACTCTGGTAAATGGCGGCCGCTGCTTCTGACGCCAAAGCACCGCTTCTCGATTCCTAATCGTGTCGCAGATTTTACCAGTAATTCCTCTGCACACCACTGGAATTCACTAAAGGTAAACACCCGAAACTTTCATCATTTCTGGTGTGCTTTTAAATGCGAATGCATTTCTTAGTTGGGCTATGTATCGCATCCGGTGTTGTCTGTGGCGAAGTCTGCCCGCCAGCAGGCTGGCTTTGTGGAAGGAGGCTTGCGCGGTGATGCAATAACTTACGAGCATCTTACGTTACGGTCTCTCGAAGTATTGTGCATCTCTCAAGGACGGAACGAGAGCAGGGCAGTCACTGTAGTGCTACTTTGTACGCGCAATTATCAGAACATAATAAAACAGCCGTGAAGATTCCCAGGCACTCTGGTGATACCTGTACTGAGAATGACATTTGCAAGAAGAAAAGATCGTGCAACAATATATTGGCTAATATGCACCCAGGAGGCATGTACAACTTGACCGAGTCTGAATGTTCACGTCTAGTTAGTGAATGGTACCCTTGGATGACTGGGGTGGTAGTTAGCCCAAGTTGTACTCGTAATGTTGTACAAGTAGTACTCTGAAGTTGTCTCCGTCCGGGTGTGATGGCCCTACTGCAGTTAGCTCCGGCGCTCTCTGCAGTACGTTCGTCCGGGTGTGGCAGCGCTCTCTCAAGTTGGCTCCGTCCGGGTGTGGCGGAATTCTCTGCAGTTGGCTCCGGGGCTCTTTGCAGGTGATTCCGTTCGGGTGCGGCGGCACTCTCTGCAGTTGGCTGCGGCTCTCTGCGGTTGGTTCCGTTAGGGTGTGGCGGCACTCCCTGCAGTTGGCTCCGGCGCTCTCTGCAGTTGGTTTCGTCCGGGTGTGGCGGTATTCTCTAAAGCTAACCATAGCTCAGAACTGTGATGAGCACAGCAGTACAAATAATTCTTTAAATGCAAACTCATTTTTAGTCGGGCTAGTTAAGGCATCAGGCGTTGTCCGCGGTGCCGCTCCCATTCACTCTCCCATAACAACAGCTGCGGGCGCGCGCGGTTATCATCGCCCCTAGCAACAGAAAAATGTGGTGCAAGAAAGTGTAGGAGAGGATAGGTTCAGTGCTTCTCCCCTCCCTCTCACACCGTTCGCTTTTTATCCTCCCTCTGCCCGACTCTCCCAGTCACTCACTCCTCACTTTCGACCGTTTTCTCGCCGGGCACTTCTCAAGAACAGCCAGAAAAATTATCTCTAGACGCCGCTGTGAAACGCCAACGCCGAGCCGAAAACGCTTGAGTCCCACTCTCCTGTCCGCTTTCTCCTCACTCTCGATTGTACGCTGGCTGGCTGAGGGCCTCTCAAGGTGGTGGCAGACGTCGGTGAAGGCGAAGGTCTGACGGCTATGGTACCCTTTCGGCCCAAAAAGTTCATTCGCATTTGCTCGCGGTTCTCTTTGGGGAGGTGGGAAAATTTTTTTGTAATATGGTAGACCTTCTTTCTATGCGGAAACATCGTAAGCGAATTTGGAAATGTCGTTAAGAAGAACCGTTCAGCTGGGCAGTTTGCCCTGAAGCCCATTCTATAAACCGACTTTGAACTGCAGCATTGTTCTAGTCCCGAAGTTTACAGATGAAAAGGTACAACTCTTTTAGATATTTCTTCAGATGAAGCACTTGCAACATTGAACATGAGATAGGACCATTTCATGAAAAAATGATCATGGCGCTACTTTCACACATCTGAAGAACAGTTCATATCATCACAGTTTTTCAGCTTTCGCTCATTCTGTGTCTTGCTACAGCAATCCATAGTTATACACAAGATCCCTTGTCTTTCTCTGTATATATGAGCAATTGTATGACACTTATTGCTCAAGCTAAGCTTCAGCTGTATTATGTAACTATTTTTGAAAGCAATGTGTTGAACTAGTCGCTTTGTGATGAAAGGATTTCATACAAATTTTCTGTGAGAGCACACTCTTCAGCATACTACCGATTTGACCTAGGCACACTTGTTGCATTATTTCCAAGCTAATAAAAAAGAAAGATACAAACAAAAACACCATGTCATTAACAGTTTGGGAAAGGCAGCGAAAATAAAGCTCCAGAAGTGTATTCCTTTGCGTCAAACGGCCTTGTTTTTTTTTTCTATAGGCTGCTGATGGAGCAAGGTGCTTTAGGTTTTTATGGACTCATTAGCAACTCACAGTGTTAAATTTTCGCAAGTGGACGTTCTTGTCATTAAAGGTCGGCTGGATGCTTCACTGTTAACTCTGCGTAAGTTATTTTTTTAACTCTTTTGTATACACTAAATATTTATGGTATGCTTTGAAGTTGCTTGATCTGGACCCTATTAGCAGAGCGATGGATTTCTTTTTCTGACCATGCTTACTCAGCATCTGATAACTGCTGAATATATTATTGTTTATTCAGTCGGGAATGTAGTGGGCGTTTTTAATGAACAGAGTACGTTAAGACCACACAATAACCCTCCCTCTAATAAAGCCGCCCGGCGCATAGAGAAAGAAGAAGACAAGAGAGGACACTCCGCGAAACCTGGCCTTAGGAAGTGCGTCACAATTACGTAATCAACTAGTGCTCTCATCAAACGTCAGAGGGCGCAAGCGCAAAAAAAACAGTTACAATCAATGCAACAGAATTGTTTTCACAAAATAGTAATTATACGCCCAAACTAGGTATGTTCTTTATGCATAAAAACAATTTATTCAACATACCTTACGCGATTATTTTTCTTCAGCCGTACTGTCATAAACACCACCCACCCAGCGACAAGCCCATGCATGACTGACAGCGAGAAGCTTTCGTCGCTTTCGTCAACGTCGGCTGCGTCGGCGTTTTTAAGCGTGAGATAACAGGTGAGGCACGTTTTCAAGCGAAGCTTGTTGAATGACATGTTTTTGGTCTTGTTCGGTCATTTTTTTTCAGAAAAGGGTTACACCTGTGCGAATAAGACACCATGCAACAAACATAAAAAGATGCACACACACACATTGCGCTTCGTGGTTGCGAGTTTGTTTCTTACGTGGCGTCTCATTCACGCAGTTGCAACCTTTTTCTGTTGCTTGTAAGGACAGGGAGGTTCGCTAAAAAGAAAGTTTGCGGCTCTATGCGGCGGCTAGACGGGAACATTGTGCAACGTATGCAGTATAGCATAGGCGGCACGGCGTCAAGCCGAGGCGACGCGTGTTGCGTCTGCCACGGACGCGAGCATCTGTACCTTTCATCAGTGAAAGCTGGCACTGTTGATAATTCCAAAAATCACAAATTACTTCTTTCCTTGTTGGTGCCTTCTCTTTTCTTCCACGTACTACCAATTTATGCGCTTGAAAAAGTTGTTTAAGTTTCCCCATGCTACATTGTAACTTATACCAACTGCACATATATGCAGATTTTCTGAGCGTCGCTTCAAATAGTGACTGTGACATGACTGCAGAAGCTGCACTGCAAGGTGCGGATGAGCTTCAGTTTGTGTTATTTTAAGCCTCTTACTGACACATTGTCGTAATTTCATTTCTTCAGGACCTGCGGTAGAGGCTTCAAAAAGCAGCTCCCACACAATGAGGTGCCCCGATGAACAGGGTGCGTTCAGTGTCGCGATTTCTTTTTTTTTTACCCAAATTGACTGTTGACCAAACCTCTGCAGGTGGCAGCTCCCTTGTAGCTGGTGAAAGAATTTCTGCTGACTTCGTCTTGCCGGAGAAAAGCTTAACCAGTCGTTCAGCTGTCACAAAAGGAACTTGTGTGACCGGTAAGTTGTATGTTCACTTCAACACCAGAGTGGATTGATATTGAGACTTCCACAGGCCGCTCGCAAGGTTGTTCCGACAGCACTGTCCGAGGCACTGAACAAGCTTCACAAGACCCTCCAGCAGATGTCTCCGCCAACAGCTCCACGTCTGAGTGCCCTAGAGAAAATGGTGACTATGCTTTTATTGCAGCTGTTTTTAATGTGCTATTTTATGTTTAGGACATTTTGAGGAAACTATCCTCAAAAGGACACTACGTGTGCACTTACAAAATGTAAGGGTGGGCTCTTAGTGATTTTCATTTTTTTTTTGTGCATTGTCAACATTGTGAATGGTTTGTTTTTAGGTAGTGGAATCGAAAACTTGGCACCACAGAAAGTTGTGCTCCTTGGGTCTGAAAGAGCGAGGAAAGTGCTCGTATGGGATTAGTTGTTCTTCGCTTTTACATCCATTTTTTTGTTTATTGCAGTGCGTTCCTGTATGCCAGCGACAATGTCTCCATCAATGAAGTACAAGCAAATCATTAAACATCTGCAAGCCAAAGTAGCAGCACAGCGGAAAACTATCAAAAGACTGCGGAGACAGCCTCACTAAACTAACCACTCATTCGTTGCATACATTGTTTTGGTTACCCGCTATGAGGAGTAGGGACACTGTGCATTCGCTCGAAGTGATTTGCATAACCTTAAAAAGAATGTTGGGTATCCTGTCTGTATTTTTGTAGCAAATGCGGACGAACTGTTCACTTTACTGTGGGTCGCTTGGTCACTGTGTATGCTTTATCTCTCCAGCTCATGTAATATATCGATAACAAAACCGCTTGTTAAAATGTCTTCGAGCGGGTAAGGAACACAGTATGAAGTGGGCACAGTTCACGTTATCACGCTTTTCGTATTTTAGCTTCTCATCAACCTCCTCATCTCGCCCATCAAAATTTTCAAAAGAATACCCAAACTTGTAGCGTTTGATGGGGCTGCGGACGCTGCCATTTTATTTTTATATAGCTCGTGAGTGATAACGTACGATGTAGAGCCTTTGTGAAAAATAATGAGCCAAAGTGGTTTCCTTCTGCTATATGCTATATTATATATTATTATAAAACCGCTCTCGTAACACCAATTAAGGTCCACAATTCTGGATAAGTGATGGCTACAATCTATTTTAGCTCGCAAGCGTCACAACAACACCCAGACGCAAATCACTTGGGATCTTAAGTTTTTGATGATAAGAAGAGCCACAAGACCTGCCAGTGTTGTAGCACAAAGTTTGTCTTTCACGTAGTGAGCAAGCTGCAAAGCCCTACCTTTCTGAGGACAAGCAGGCATCAAGTCTGCTTTTTTTTTATTTTGGGCTAGCTGTTCTTAAGCACAGCCAGCACACTGCAGCTTTGCCTTTCTGCTATATTGTGTCGTGTGGTTTCTGTGCACTCTTTTTTTCTATGCATTATTTTGGGTAACCCCAGGCGTGATTCGCGACTTCATTGCTGTGTATATGTCACTTCTTCCTTCTTCTTCAGCATTGTGCGCTGTGTTTTTGCCATAGACCCTTACTTACCCACGGGCCCGGTGTGTCATACTTCACCAGCTTCTCGGCTTCTGCCAACTCTAGCGATGTGTGCGTTGTCTGTGTTCTCTCTGTATTTGTTACAATATTTGTTACAATTTATTTGTAAGGCGAGATGCATTTGTTGTCTACCTTTGTCATATTGGGCTTTTTATATTCTCAGACTCTACCTTGCCTTTGAATAAAACATTGCGGATACTCTGTCTCTTTGACTGATATATACATTGATCACTTGTTCCAAAAGAACAAGTGATCAACAAGTGAACAAAAGCACAAGAACAAGCGTGATGAATAAAATCGTAGTGAATTATCACTACCTGCATCTCTCTTTATTATTACGTAATCGAAATAAAAAAAAATAAAAATAAAAATTCAAAATTTGCGCCAGTGAAACCGAAACAGGAAGCGCACGCCACTTGCTCTCACCAACCACCAGGTGTGCTAGGGTTGATTGGGCCGCTGGGGTCTACGGGAGTGTCCACTCTTCACCTTTCTTTATTTCTCTATGCCCGGCGCCCCCAGAAGAAATAGAATATGGAATATCCACTACAAAATGGATATCAAATGATTGTTAACCAGAACAAATTAAAGCCACAACAATGGACAAAGACCGACGTTTAACCATGCACTCATCAATCAAATGATATCAAAGAAGAAAACGTTAACATAACTGACAAAGGCTGTTAACCAGAGCGAAATATAAGACCACAACTCAAGATTTATAGCACACTGTTTCGCTTCATCATCAGCATTGATTTCGTAGATATGAGTAAATTTTTCTTAAATATGTGTTTTCTTTTTCAGAAGCCGATATATCTCAAGTGCAATTACAGGTGATTTGTAGCATTGCAGTTACATGGCAGTTCGCCAAAAAGTTTTGGCAGCCATAAATGTTTTGAGATAAAAAAAACTGGCTGGTTCGAGTTCTCGCGACGACTGCTTGCCTTCTGTTTTTCTCCGCTTAGTCCAACCTTCTTCTGTGTCAGGCGTAACCAGCCAGACGGACAGGCAAGCAGTAATACAGACGGGTAGACGCTGTGCCCCAGTCATCATCAATCACCCCGTAAAAATGGTGTGATTTTTTTTTATGAAATCTCGTCTTACATATTTTCAACGTCACTTACATGACAGAAGTACGTCAGCGAAGCCGTGGTAGACCATGGCGTAGAAAAATGTCGTGTTAAAAGAAAGTTCTTGTATAACACCCTACATGACGTCTTGTTTATAAGTATATTGAAAAAAACCGAAAGCAATGATAGTTCCATGCCGTTAATTCTGTTAAATTTTATCCGCGTGTGTATCGATCAAATATCCCGTGGAATCAGACAATACTCAAGTTGTGGTGACAAGTAACTGCGAAAGCTTCTTTCTCGATCTGTGCGTACCTAATTTCCGCTTCTGCTACCACTCGCGACGCCTACTGTTGGTGTCAGAAGTTTATTTTTACGCCAATATCGGCTTCGACTGAGCAAGGGCCATGGAATAAATCCCACCCCCTGAGGTGCTCGTGCTGTCCGAGGTGCCAGCTGAAAACTGGACAAAAGTCAGCCAGACAATTGTCCTATACTTCAAAGCAACTTCCGCAGCGACTTAGCACTCGAGTGCTGAGAAGGCTGCTATCTTTCTTGATGTAGCAGGTCAGGAAAGAATTGATATATTCAACGCGTTTGAGCTTTCACCAGCAGAGCGTGATGACTACAGCGTTACTGTGAAAAAAATTTGAAGAATATTGCTTGCCCAAACAAATGATACCTACGAGCGCTATATCCTTAGAACTCGGCACCAGATGCATGGTGAACCATTTGAGCAATTCTTGCGTGATGTTCAGCTTAAAGCTGAGAGCTATAACTTTGGAGACATAAGAGAATCGATTCTTCAAAACCAGCTTATTTTCGGAATGGCAGACAAGAATGTCGGGACGCGTCTCCCAAGGAAGAGGGACCTCACACTGGATAAGGCGATAGAACACTGCAAAGCTGAAGAGTTAGCTACTAGCCGAAATGAGGCATGGGAGAAAGGCGAAATGAAGTTGAATACTGTAAAAAAAAACCAGCAAGAAATCACCGTGAGAAGGTATATTCGACAGTGCCCCCACTGTAATCAAAGTTCGAAGAAATGCCCAGCATGGGGAAGAACATGCACCATGTGTCAGGAAGGCAACCACTTCGCAGTGTGCTGCAGAACAAAAAATGCCGTCAATAGAATAAATGTCCGTCCGAGACAAAAGCGGAATCGGATGACGAATTCTAGATCTTGGCTGCGAGCATACGGGGTATCGACGGTTTAAAACTGGGTAATCACGACAACGCTGTCTAATCGTTCCACACGGATGAAAATTGACACGGGAGCACAGACCAACTTCCTTCTTTATGCCCTTTTTTTTCTAAGGTGAGCGAAGCACGGCGCGTTGTACCATTTCCCATGCTCCTGACGAGCTACGATGGTGGCGTCATAAAACACTTTGGAACTGTGGCACTCTCACAGCGCGTTGGTGAAACTGGACAACTGACGGATTTCTCAATGCTCAAGAATGGAAAGCTAGTGCTACTGGGCCTTCAGACTTGTGAACGCTTCGGAGTTGTTTCAAGGGTAAACGCAATTGAAATGCCTGCTGATTTGAAGACTCAAGTGCTCGGCAAGTTTGCGCACGTTTTTAAAGGCCTGGGTTGCGTAAAAGATACATACAGTCAGCAGGTTAATGAAGGAGCAAACCCGGTTTCACTGCCCTCGCGCCGAATTTCACATGCGCTTCATGAACCACTGCGTCAGCAACTGGCCTGCATGGAAAGTCAAAGAATTACCCAAAATATGCAAGAGGCTGCTGAATGACTGAGTCCCCTTGACATTTTTCACAAGAAGAACGGCCGCTTTCCCGTATACATGGATTCATGGCACGTAAACCTATGCGTGAAGCGTGAACGCAATCAACTGCCTTCAAGAGAAGAAATCGAGTCTGAGCTGGCAAGAGCGCCAATTTTCCGCAAGCTAGATATGAGTTGTGGCAATAATCAATGTAGCTCAGAGAAAAAAACCTGAAAAATCTGCATTTTTTGCCACGTCGTTTGGAAATTACGACTTTTAAGGCCTTCTATCTGAATATTGACCGCTAGCTAAGTGTTCCAGAAAGCGCTGGACAACATTTTTGGCGGTCTAAAGGCACCCCCGTTTATATCGACAATATACTCCTGTGGTACACAGCGCCACAGGAACACAACAATCGCTTTCGAGCAGCACTACTGGCAGCAAAATGTGCCGAACTAACACTGAACCGCGAAAAGTGCGTTTTTGGCACAGAAAATGTGAAGTTCTTGGGGGATGTCATTTCAGGAAACGGAATTAGGGCAGATGGGCAGTGGGTTATTTGTTTAGCAGAAATTTCGCCGCCAACGTTGATTGATTTATTAATAGGGGGTAGTGGTTAACACCCCTAAACCACCATATGCTTGTGAAAGTCGCCTTATACGAGGGCTCCGGAAATTTCGACCACCTGGGGTTCTTTACCGTGCAATCAAATCTAATCACACGGACTTACAAAATTACCGCCACTATCAGAAATACAGCTGCCGCAGCCGGCGTTTGATCCCACGACCTGCGGGTCAGCAGCCGAGTACCTAAGCCACTGGACCACCGCGATCGGGCAGTAGCCTCTAACGTCAAAGATAGCTGTTCAAAAACTACTGCACGCAGTGAAATACTTCGGAAGGTTCATTGAAAAGCTCTCTGAGAAGACTAAAAATCTGCGTGCCCTAATAAGAATAAGGTAATAAGGTAGCCACAAAGAAGAGTGAGAACGTGTGTGTCGAGTGGAAACATCGGAGCATTGTCGATGGCACCTGTGCTTGTCATATTTGTTGCATCAAAACAATGAAAGATAACAGCTGATGCATCGAGTTTTGCGCTAGGGGCGGTGCTTTTACAATTGCATGGCGAACACTGGCGGCCAATTGCATATTCGTCGCGAATGCTGCCGGAAACCAGGCACGCACAGACCGAGCACGAAGTTTGGGATTACTTGTCACCGCAACTCGAGTGTTGATAGGCTATCTTAATCGACATAGCGAGTAGAATATAAAATGCGTTATGTCAAGAATATTAACTTTCAGTATATAAGTGTAGTATTCTGGAAAGTATTTGAAAATTCGTTCTAGCGGAATTTCAGGAAGCGAAAAAATTCAGATGTAAACTGCAAATTTCGTATGTTCCTTCCTATATTAACTGTAGCGTGCACAGCACCAACACTTTCATTCCTTAAATTTTGGAAAGATGCTTCTGCGCTTGCTTCATTATCAGAATGGCCAGAAAGAAAATCTCAGTGAACAGGCAGACTGAAAGCTGTCTCCCGCTGGCTTCTTGCATCAGATCTTTAAAAACGTCGCTGTGTAATCTAGGTGTCATATTTATAGTGCTCGCTAAATGCTAAACAACCAATCAAATAGCGACATTAAAGCAAACAATGTAAACAGCGTAATCGGTATTTATTTGCGCAAATTAGTCATACTTTATGTAACTTATTCATTCAGTGAAAAATCTCCTCCTGAATGAAATAACCATGCGTGGTAAATTATAACAAGGCGATGACAAGCGACATGGGGTTCAGAAGGAAGAATAAGAGGAGAGGGACGGTTTATTACAGTACAGCCTTCTTTAGCATAGATTGTTAAGGGGGCGAGAAGGAGAGGTGAAGCTGTCTACGAAAGACATAAGGGTGTGGCAGGTGAAGGTGACGGCAACTGCTATGCGAAAAATGAGGTGGGATACAGCGAAACGTTATCATTTTAGTACTATCAGTGGCAGGCAATCTGATACTTTTTTCTCTTCCCTTATTTCCCTTTGGAAGCAGATCGTAATATTTTGGTCACTACACACTCCCTAGACTTTTGTCCCTCTGGTCCCTATTGAGAATCACATTGCTGCTTGCTGCTATTTATATGACACTATCTTCCATAATTTAGCCAATGGCCTCAAGTATTCTGTATTTCGTGGTCGTTTTGTCGCTTTTTTTAGTCCTGACAGTGTTGTACTCTCACCACTATAACTTTTTCATATTAAAACCGAATAAGCAAAGCTAAGGCGGGGAATCTTGTTTTTACGGCGCTTGTCAAATGATTGTTTATGTTACTCACTTTGCTTTCTCTGGTTATCTGATGTCTCTTTTTTACTCTCCTGAAAGTGAAGTTTTCTATTGATACCCAGTCTGTCGTCTGCAGGCAGATACGCCGGCTGATTAATGGGGCAGGCTTACGACTGCATCCCGCCACTTGTATTGAGTGTATTGTGATAGGACACTGCTGCTTGTGGGCAAGATTGCCCTCTTCTGAGAATACCGAATACATACTCATATGCTGATTTTTTTCTCAGATGAAGCATCGTGCGAGTTTATTGGCTGACAATTGGTATGAATCTGTAAACTTTAGAGTGGTGTTCTTTTCTTCTGCCCACGCAGTCAATTTCCCCGATGTTTAACGCTGACTCTTTCAGGCCGAATGCAATTCACTTTCTTAAACACGTAGTTATTCGGCCGCGCTAAGAGAGTTTGTGCACGCTCTTGTCTTAGCTTTGCAGTTAGAATCCATGCGTACTTTTCAATGAACACTAAGGAAAACTGGGTTTTCTTCACACTTTCGCTGTTTTGATTCCGCTCGGCAAAGTCAACAAGGACAGTTTGAAGTTCCACATTAGCATGAAGTCGGAATATCGTAAAGTCTAAATGCGGTGTATTTCTGAGCAAATTTCGGCGACTTCGACCGTATCTATCTATCTAGCCGCCTTTGACTTTTAGCTTTCCTGGCGATTTCAATATAGGGATATATATCAAATTTGGTATGACATAACATGACTGTATGTAGAGGATAATTGACTTCTCGTTACATGAGAATGAAGATACGTATGTCATGAATGTCAAGATTTTCATGTCATTGTACTGCTGCTCTTGCAGTGCTTTCGTTCACATGATATATTACAAAACTGGTATGGTATGACATGTCTGCATGTAGAGAATTAGTGAAAGGCTCCAACGTAGGCATAATGACATGCATTTCGTGTAAATTTCACTACACGCCACGTTCATGGTATGCTCGCGTTCGTTTCGCTAGCTTCTCATATTGCAAAGTTGGTCTTACGTGACGTCAATGAATGACGAATGTGTATGAAAAACGATAATCATAACGTGCGTGGACATGAAGACATGCCACACTCATGATGCGCTCGCCACCATTTCGCTAGCTTCAAGTGTCCGAATTTGTGTGTTACTCGACGCGAAAGGACGACGAAGGTATATGACTGCTACAAATGTGATGATCAGGACATGCGTGTGAAGTAAAACAAGGCTACATACCACGCTCATGATGCTCTCGCGGATGTTTTGCTATCATTACAAATACGAAATTGGGTAATATGTAGCACAAACGGATGACAAAGGGAAATGAGACGTCCAAACTTGATAATCAAGACATGCGTGTAATAGGAAACGTCGCTGCATGCTACGCTTATAGCAAGAAAATGTCGCAAGCAAGCATGAAAAACCACATATTTCTGGTAATGTTTTTTTAATGAAGTCTTCATCACTCTGGCTCAGCTCATAATTCCTGCTTATTTTATGTGGAATATTCAGGACAAATGTGTGAGCCTCTTGTTTCGCTATTTTTCCACATGATGCTAAAGTGCCATTGGTGAATTGTAGGAAATATGCATGATTGTGTTTCTTTGGCCTTAATATACCGTACAAGCGCGAATATATTCACCGCAAAAACATCGAAAATGTCGTGTAGGCTACTTTTAATAACCACCATCTACTCTCTGAAATAAGGCAATGCAGTTTACTTTCAGTAATTGATAGTTTGTTTATTGAAACTGCCCCGTAAATGGATCAACGGCCTCTGATATGAATTGTTTATACTTACATGCTCCTACCCAGTTCACATTTTGGTAAACGAAACTTTTATAAGTGTAACATATTTTCTTGGTCCCTTCAGGTTTTGCTTATTGAGTGTACTGTATATTCAATGAAGTCTTATTTCCTATATTTTTTCTGCTTGTACTTGATATTTTTTAGTTGGCAGTAAAGACAGGAGCTGATGAAGTTGGAAAATGCAATTTTAATTCCTGGCTATGTATATGTTCTCAATTTGTAGAACACTCAACTAAACCCGCCGTGTCCACCTGAATGTGGGCTGTCGTCGTAGAGCTGACGAACGTTTCTTACAAACGTACCTATAGAACAGGGAAATTTGCTCCTAAGGGCATCAGTCATTCAGTAACTTCACAATGTTTGAGCAACCTGACATTTTCCTTTTTCAAACAGCTACTGTTTACTGGAAAACGAGAAAGTGTGCTGAATTTCAATATATCTTACCTACTTCTGTGTGTGACCATAGGGGCAACTACAGAATTTTTGTAATCCAGCGACCGATTTTCAAGTTGAGTTGTGAAACGTTCAGCAAATGGTTAAGCGCCTGATGATCGGTAAATTGTTTGAAATGTGTACCTTTCTTTTAGACAAATGGCAGCATATCCAGGGAGTGATTGATGGAGAGTGGGGTGAAGCATTCGTTCGTCCATTCGTTCTTGCTCCCATCCGTCCATGCGTCCGTCTGTGTAACCGTCCTTGCGTCCATCCGCTCGTCCATGCGTGCGTCTGTTCGTTCGTCCGTCCCTGCGTTCATCCATGCATCCGCCCTTGCGTCCGTTTATGCGTCCATCCATGCATCTTTCTGTGTGTCCGTTTGTCCATCTATTCAACACACCAAGTGCCACCATCTCGCATCTTTTGATCATATATTCTCTATATAGAAGCACCGCCATCCAGCGGACATTCCAAGGACTAAATAAGAGGCGTCACACGCACACTTTCTTACGGCTTGCACTTGGGGTCTCCTTCCCACCTTTAACCACCTAGAGTTATTGATATATACTAGTTCACTGTATTCACGGCACTGTGGCCCAACGCTCGTTAAACCTTTCTAAAACTAAGGAGTTTACACCCAGCGAGTATACCGCAGCAACCCTTTTTTGTCAGATAGTGCTTAATGTACATGCCAATGGCTGCTAATGGGGATCGCAGCGTGCGCGTTAACTAAAAGCCGGATGCTTCTGTCTCTCATTCCCCCTTAGCAGCCACTGATATTTACATTGAGCACTATCTTTTATTGTTCAACAACGCACAGAAGAAATCTTTCACCGGCATCAACTTAGAGGTAAAAATGTTTCACTTGTTACACACTACAACGGCTACAAGGGATGAACGGGTGCCGGTATAAGGAGTTTTGCCCCTTAAAAAACCTCATCACTTGACGAACATTCATTGTCTCCTTCGCTGTTATGTTGTAGTTCTTTTCTGATTCAATATTTTGTATGAAAAGTAGCCTATACCCTGGGCTACTTCTTCCTGTTTTGTCTGATACAGAACAGCACCAGCATCAAAGTTGGAGGCATCTATAATGAATTCAGATAGAAGATTGAAATCTGGCAGTGTAAGGACAGCGTTTTATGGTATATTGGATAATTGGTCACCACAGGTCTTTTCAAATTCATCAGCCCGAACAAAATATGTGTTCTTGATAAGCAAGTCAATCAATGGTTCCGCTAAGTGTGCAGTTTATAGAGTTTTGAAACTGTCCATCAAGCCCAAGGAAACCTGTGTGTACGTCTAAATATCTGGCTAGCTTCTTCATCTGGGATATACGCAACAGGAACTCTTGGTGCACTTTGTGTGCCCAAAATGGCTTGCCTAAGAAATGTATTTATTGCCTTGAAAAACTCACTCTACCTAAAATTAACCTTCAGTTTTGTTTCGCTCAGTGCAATCAAAACAGCAGTCAAGTTTTCAGTGTGGGAACTTTCTTCTTTCGAGCAGACTAAAATATCCTCGACATATACACGACCAGACGCCCCAACAAAGGGTTTCAAAATGCTATTCATCATTAGTCAAAACCAAGCAGGCGCTTAAAGGGGAGTGTCTGTTTGCTGAATCAGCCCACTCATTATGAGGCACCTCACGGTGGTACAGCCATACAACACACACAAATATGCAACAATATATGTGACGCTATGATGAATGGCAGACGTGGCCTGGCTCACACGCCATGTTTATTCTAAAAGCACTTCTTCCTCCTCAGCCTCTACCTTCAGTCACTATGTACTTACGTTACACCATTCCCCCTCCCCCCGAAAGAATGCGCGTGTTGTATCATACAATGCATAATGAATGAGCAGTAGTAGAACGCAAAAAAGAACATCGAAACGGGCCGTAGTTGCACATGACATTCAAGTTCCCTAAGATCGCACATAGTCTTCACAAGAGAGGGCAGCAATGCAGGGTTATCTAATGCAGCTCCGGTGGGCGAGACTGGCTGTTATGCTCTGGACAACATAAACATGCTTTGAGCGTGGAAAAACATGGAGATACAGCCGGTATTCTTGCAAAGAACGAACGAGGTTGGAACGCTTTGCAGGATTGAATGTTTCGTAGGTGTCGCACTTTTTGTCGTGGGTCATACAAACGCCGTGCATGCAGTTTGCGCACCCGTTGATCGTGGCTGATTAGGCGCTGCTTGTGTTCCTGCAGAGCACAAACCGTTGTTTTGTGGCTTTTGGGGATTGTTCTATGATGATAACGCAGATGTTCAGACCGAAGGCGCAATCTCGAAAGCGGCTGCAGAAAAGTTCCTTGGCTTTTCTTTCTAAGCTCGCTCAGATGCGGAATCAGTCTTTTCTTTTGTGATCGTTGTTCACGACATTCTTTAGGCCGCAAGTATGCTTGCAATGTAGCTTTAGTTCTTCGTTGTCCTTGTTGGTGTGGCCGTTCTATTTTTTGGGGTTATCCTTGTTGTTTTTGTTGGCCGTTGATGATGTTGCTGTGGAACGCGTTGCGGTGGGAGCCATTCTTGAACATCAGGCGGGTTTTCTTGACAACTTGAGCTGGTGTCTAGTTGGCAGCTGGTAGTCTGTGGGCTGCTACAATTCTGTTCCGGTAGTGAAGATAATGCTTCAGGGTTGATAGACAGCTCTTTAGAAGCTTCTTCTACACTGTTCACTACGAAGAGCTCTTGCGCCTGGCAGCGTGCGGTGTTCAATACGTCTGAGCCTTGTGCTTTGCTTCGACTGCCTAAGGTGTGTGCACCAGACGGTAATAAATGAACCCGTCCTGAAAGAGCATGGCTTGACCGGGTATTTTCGTGAAGCGTCAGGTCATCTACCGTGATCGCGGCGTCCTTATGAGGCAAATGGTGAGCGATAGGAGCGCTTGAAAAACCGCCTGGTGGATGACGTATGCGAGACGAAGAATGAAGGCAATCAGGTGAGTGAGCAACGCGTCGTCTCATAAGCTGGAGCGAGGAATTTGCAAATTCCGACTTTCCTGCAGAGGGGAGGCGCGCTTGATGGTTGGGTTTTTCCCAGAATACGCATGGTCTTCTGTGTGTAAACTCATGTGCGACTTTGTATTGTGGCAGTTGTCGATTCACGTGGGGCTTTCGAATGCTCGATGATTGCTTAGAAAATTGACGATAGTGTCGGATTTTCTTGAGATGGTTGGCAAAAGGTAGGTCTTGGTCATAGTCGCTAAAAAGAGTGATCATTTCTTCTTTTATCTTTTGCCAAGACTCGTAATTTTCAAAGACGTGGGTGAGGTAAAACTTAAACGCCTCACCGGAGATGTAGTCAGTGAAGTTGATGATCATCTCCCGTTCCGACCATGATGCAGCGGTAGCGTGGAGCTCGAACAGGTTGAACCAGTCCTGTACAGGTCCATCGTCTGCTGCTCCGGTGTACTTGGGGATGGGAAGGTCGGTCGATGATTCCGTGATGATGCTCGTCGATGTGTACTGCTAGTAGCTGGTTTGGTAGTTCACTTATGGTCAGGGTGTCTTGCGGAGAACCTTGTCGATGATGTGCGACTGAGGAAGGGGCTGCCAGGTCTTCATCCTGTCGACTCGTGTGACGCTATGATGAATGACAGACGTGGCCTGGCTCATACGCTATGTTTATTCTCAAAGCACTTCTTCCTCCACAGCCTCTACCTTCAGTCACTACCTACTTACGTTACATATCTAAACAAACTACAAACAAACAAAGAGTACAAGAGTACAAAAAATATAGCAGTAGAACCAAGTAATCAAAGTAAGTCTCTGTAAAGAAACAGCAGTCGTAGTCTTTTCCTCATTAGTCGATACTCCCTCGCATTTCTTAGAAGAGCTGCCCTTCTCTTGTGACGCATTCATCCCCTGTCACGACATCGAACAGAACTCATTTTAACACCGCCGCTGGCTTTAGCCGAAAGGCATCTCTAGTATTTAGTTGTCAAGTGCAGACGAGGGTCTTCTTTTAATTGGCCGGTTGTCTACTTATTTTGCTCTCTCGGGTAGGGCTTCGTCGTTAGATTGAAACAAGTGACAAGTTTAACGGTAATGACTTCCCGAGACTTTTCCGACGGGGTCAGTCAGAATAACCGACTAGGTTTTGGGGCGGCTGTTTCTCTTTTTTCTTGCGAAGAATGGCGCCTGCAGGGCATGCACCTTAAATTGAATTTATGTGCTATGTAGTTTGACCAGTTTTCATCGCATGATATCAAGTGATCTCAATCGGTCAATCTACGCCAGTGTGACAATATTCAGACAGAAGGGCAGCGTACTCGCTGATTACGTCAAAAGGCAACCAAAATATGTTAACACAAAAGAGCTTTATTCTGGAATCTATCAAGAATTCACTGACGTACTTTTGTCACAAAAATAGATCAGTAACTTCCAGCAGACTAGAAAAAATTTGCGTTTTTTTATTATTTTTGATGACTCTCGGATGAATAAAATGCTTCTAAGTGCGCGAAAATTGCAGTCAGTTGCTTTACCATTGCTACAGCGATGTTCACGCATGAACCTCTATGAACGTGTCCTGTATCTTGGTCGTCTCCTACATTTTGAATTGACTTTGCTGACTTCGGGTGGCACGACAGTTTTGAAGAGATGAACTGAAGCACTGCACAGTGGCACTAACGAATGTCAAGAGAAGAACTTTCGGTAGTCTCAAAGGTGGATACTCAGCAGTAGGACGGCACAGTGCCAGCATTCCTTCGAATAACTCTGGCGACGAGGATCTCTACTCCGTACTGCACAAGCTGGCTGCACGACTTCCGCGTCACTTCAATTCAAAACAGCTTAAGTAATTTGGCTCTCAAGCTGCGTTGGCTCTCAAGCTGTGTGACAAGTGAGCCATTCACTGAATGTGCGTCGCTTTCCCGAGCTAGGAAAGCAGATAGATTTAAATGTTCTCGTAGGGCTTCGCGTCGAGTGCGGCGACAGTGCAAGTGTGAATGAACTTATGAAGGGAACCGCAAAAAACGGAGACGTTGAACAATGGCACAGCCTTACCACCGACGAAGCGTTTTTTGGAAGGGCTGCGATCACATAAAAGCTAGATGATATTTAGCTTGGCGCCTTGCCAAGAAATATACATGGCCTTTTTTAGACAGATGAAATTCCAGGTATGGCCAAGAAAGCGAGAGGCTACCGAAAGTGTGCTCGACAAGCATGCAGAGGATGCTGAAAAAAATGCCTCCACCTCCTCGAAAGGAATCGTGAGGAAATGTGAATTCATTCCTTTAAAGGCGTAAATAAATGACGAGACGAAAATTTGTGTCCACCATTTATTGACACACTCATCAGCCAGCGCACGATCGAGAGCGAGGCACGTGCTTCCCTCAATTTGTGTTGTTGTGTGAAGGCAGGCAGAAAACTAGGTGCTTTAAGATATATATACACAGCACCGAAGCCCAAATCCGGATGGCGAACAAGAGTATGCCCGACACACCAAAATCACGTCTTTCTCGGCGCCTCTCTCTGTTTAAGTGTGACATTGTCCTGTAACACACCCCACGGGTTCTGAAGCACGGTCTCGGTGCTCACTATAATGTTGCCGAGTGGCAAAGCTTAAGTCGGCATGCGTGAACAATGTTTGTAGACAGTGAAGTAGAGGGATAGGAGGACTCGAGCGGGCCTATCTCGTACGTCATGTCGGTCACCTGGTGCAATAAGCGGCCAGGTCTCGATTACAGAGAAAGCAGCTCTTTAGAAAGTGCAACGCACTTGGAAGAGTCCACAATAGTACAAGGGAATCAGGAGTAAAGGAAACTTGATGATGTGAATTATAGAGCTGCCGCTGTGAATCTTGCTATGCTAAAAGACTCTGATAAGCAACTTTTCGTGTTTTACGAGCTGTGGTGATAGCATCATGGACGCATTAAGTCGTCAAATCGTCGGCTGTCCAAAAGATGATGTCAAGAGGCAAGTAGGATGATGGCCCAACGCGAGATATAAATGTTCCAAACCAGCTGTATCGTGGCGTGATGAGTCATAGGCAAATGTAACTAAAGGCAATGCACCGCCCCAACCCCGGTTCGTTAGTATGCCATCGTAAATTTAGGTTTTGTCTCACAGGAGAGACGCAGGTAGTCAAAACTGGCTAAAGAAAATTGCGCCCACTATATGTGAGGAATAGGCATGGGGCGCCATGATGACGAATGACGTCGTTCGGCAAAAAAACGGCAACGGCTGTAGCACAGCTGGTTAGTAGAGGCCACGTAATGGTGTACCGGGTTGTGTGATGTGTCGCAACAGTTATTCACCTAATCCCAGAAATAGACGCAGGAAAAGAACATAGGAGGTCAAGAACGAACCAAAAAAAAGGAATCAAAGGGTACGGCCAGTGGTTAGAGGAACACGTCATTACTGACAAAAGGTTTTTTCGGTATTGACCCTGGTCGCATGATTGATATGTGGGATTCAACGTCCCAAAACCACGATATGATTATAAGAGACGCCGTAGTAGAAACTCCGCGAAACTTCGGCCACATGGGGTTCTTTCAGGCCTACGTGCACCTAAATCCGAGCACATAGGCCTACAGCATTTCCGCCTCCATCGGAAATGCAGCCACCGCAGCCGGCATTCGATCCCGCGAACTACGGGTCAGCACCTGAGTGCTTTAGCCACTAGACCACCACGGTGGGGCTTCTGGTTGCATGAGGCGACGTAGTGTCGGACTGAGCGATAAAGGCCTTACCAGCAAAATTGATGTTGTACCCGTTCATACGATCGAGACAGTCCGAGATGACCAGCAGTGGGCGCGTCATTGAGTTGGCCGATCATGCTCCCACATAACTGGGAAGGTACCACTAGTTGGCCTATGATCCTTGCTGGCGTGCGATGTGAAACTTTGACGAGTTCAGCTGGAGACCAGCATCGCAAAAACAGCCAGAATTTAGGAAAGGGGGTCGAGGTGGGTCTCAAAGGTCGAAGAAAGGACAATAAAGCCTTCAAGGTAACAGAAAAATTGACTCTTTGAACTCGGGCAAAAGAGAGCCCATCATCCGCTCGAAGGTGGCCGGAATGTTTCATAACCTGAAGAGTATGGCCCTAAGCTGGCGAAGATTATTCGTGTTGACAAAATCAGTATTTTGTAGTCCATGTGTTTGACAGAAATTTGCCAGTACCCTGATCATAAATCAATTGAACATAAATACTTAGCTCCGGGAAGACAATCCAGGGCGTCGTTTATGCGCGGTAGCGGGTAGACGCCTTTTTTAGTGACCTTGTTCGGATGTCGGTAGTCAACACACAATCGCGAAGCGTTGTTCTTTTTGGCACGAACTTCATGGGATGCCCATGGACTACATGATGGCTCAATTATGTTTTTGGTAAGCATTTTGTCGACTTCCGCTTGAAATATGTGACGCTCGGTTGGAGATACGTCGTATAGCTATCGATAAACAGGGGAGGCATCACTGGTGCCAATGATGAGCTTTACAGCGCTTGTACGACCTAGCGGACGATCACAAAAGGGAAATACGTTCCAGTTTGACTGAAGCATGCAAAAGAGTGCGTAAGTTAGATGCGGCAAAAGATCTGGCGCGATCATTTTTTTTTTTCACGTCAGGAGATGGGCTTGCTCAGAAGATCGAGCATATGCTTAGCTCGAGCGTTCAGCATCGTGTGAAAGGCAATTCCGCGCGGGAGCACTTGTGAACACGGAGCAGAGTTGAGCTCGGAAACGCAGGCGCGGTTTGTACGCAACTGAATAGCGGTGTGTGGTTAGGTAACACTGTGAGTCAAAAGAGTCAATGTGATGGGCGTGAGCACATAGTCGCCATCGACTACACGTTGTGAGGGCGTTGCGGTGATGTATTTCACAGTTTCCGGTGACAAACGAACATGTTCATTGGAGCACAGACGAACTTGGGGTGGACTAGGCGGATCAATCGGATGCGGTAGGTCAAGTTGCACAGTCCCAGCTGAACAGTCGATGACGGTGGAATCAGTTGACAAAATTCCAGACAGAGGATCACATCAATGATGCATTGAGTGAGAATGGTGAAGTGAACTGAAGTTTGACGGCTGGGAATAGTAACGCATGCAGTACAGACGCCAATCACAGTAGCCGTACCACTGTCAGCAACACGAACAGTGCGTGAAGGGGCTGGAGTAAGCGCTTTCTCTAAGCAGTCACGAATGTACAAGCTCATCGCAGAAATACGGGCCCCAATGTCTACCAAGGCTGTAACAGATAAAACATTTACTTCCACATCATTCAGGTACTGTTTGGTCGGGAGCGTGAACAGAGAAATTGAATTGCAAGTCGTACCAGCAGCGTCATCTCAAGGAGCTGCGGTCGTTATTTTACTGAAGGAAACTTCAAGACAGAGGACACGGACGAAAACGAGGTGGTGGTGGAGACCGGGAAGATCTACGTCGAGTTGAAGGTTAGCGACCTTATTGGGCAATGGCTGTAGTTGTCGGGTCGTAATTAGAGTCACCTTGCTCGTAATTAATTAACCCTTGCCACAGTGATAGGCTGCTGATTGGAGGCTTGGGAAGCTAGCTTGGGTTTGTTCAATACGGCGATGTCCACGTGGGTCCCATTTGGGTCCCGATTGCGTCCCGATTGCGTCCCGATTGGGTCCCGATTGCGTGGAGCAGGGCGGCGATAATGTTGTGAAAGGTTCGAGGTAGACGAACTGATAGCTTCGGGACAGTGCACGAAACAGACTGCGTGAATACCCGCGTTGGCTAGTTCTTTTCGGCCAACGGTCTGTATGAGCAATATGGTTGTCTGAAGATAACCGGTGCCGGTCCTCTCAAGTTTGCGGGTGATTCATCTTCGATTTCACGGCGTAGGATTCTCGTGATGTCACCAGAGTGTGGATTGGGTTGGGCCGCTCTACGAACATTCTCAGCCAGTGACCGCATAGAAGGAATGGGAGAACCTGATGCGCTCGACCGACCCGGCCAAGCAGAAGACCGCCACTGACCGGGCCGCCCACGTGATGCCCCTACATGTACTCATGAACCCATAGCGTAGTGGGGGCATGCGGAGACCCTGAATTGTACGTACTCGAATTCCTTGGTCAAATAAAGTTTTTACCACCACGACCACCTCACAAGTTGACGCCGCAGCAGTGTTGGGAAGGCGCGTAAAGTAGTGGGAAATTCGACGGTTTTTAACTTCTTGAAAGCGTTCGTACTCCAAGATAACATCTCGAATGGTGGAATAGTCTTGGCACTCAAGGAGGTTAAATGCATCGTCCGCTCTGCTCTTAAGCACGTGCGCTACCATGTTGGCTTCAGCCATAGCTGAGTCAACTCTACGACAAAGGTTCAGAACATCTTGTGTATACGCCAGGTACAAAACTGTGGACGTCTGAAAACATGTGCCAAGTTATGTACTGGCGACCCGCTTGTAGCCGACAGATTGACCAAACAATTCATGCAACTCGGTCTTGCATACGTCTCAGCTCGTGATTGCGTCCACATTGTTGTTAAACCATGCCTTGGCCGTGTTTGTAAATAAAAGATGGCGTTTGCTATCTTGAAAATTTTCGTGCAAGCACACAGAGATACAGAAGAGATCACATATTTTACAGCATCAAGGTTGGATCCCACCTGTTATTGTCAATGACGATCTCGTAGAGCATAAGCTACTCATCCACGTCGTAACCGTTTGTTCCTGAAAATACGCCGGGATCACAGAGTGAGCGGCTACGAGAAAAACAGGGGAGGTCAGCGCTGTTCATGCTTCGGGCACGGCCGTTAACGAAGCATTGCTGCCGGTAGATATGCTCAAAGCAGCGACTTGGCGTCCGTTGCGTAGCGCTGTCGTGCGTTGTTACCCTGGACGCGTGTTTCCGTCTCACATCCCAAGAGGCGTATAAGGGAAATGCGGCGCCGCTATTGCCTGAAGGAGGTCAAGGGATCTAAATGCGCTTCTGGTTTGTTGTGTTAATTTTTGTTTGTTTTTATCCAAGATGGCGGCGCCTTTAGAGTGGTTTTTGTGAATTTGGTTGAAGCCGTACGCCGAAGGAATTTTGGTTTTTCGCTAACACGTGTTACGCGCGGCTGTACATATCATTTTACGCAGACGCAGTGGGGTTTAACATTAACTCGGGAGCGTGTATTGCAGGCCTCTTTGGCGTGCAATCATGTGTTTGACACGACGCAAGAAACTTTCGTTTGCGCTGCCACGCTGAAGCCGCGCTCCGTAGAGATTGAGCCGTGTGTGCGCCGCAGGCATGACGGTCGCCGAAATGTTCGGGCTTTTTGTTGCCAAATGTTTTCGCGGCTGTTGGCAATGTAAACGTAGATCGTTTTACAATGGATGACTTGGTGTATGCGCGAATTGTGTCGTGATGGGCGAAGTGGTGCACAACGTAAATCAGGGAGCGTGTGCATTCCCCTTCGGCGTGATATTTATCATGAGAACGTGTGTTTGTTAGACGCAAGAAACCCAAAGACTTGATTTTACTCACGTATGAGTGTAAGCTTATTGAACTACGGTGTAAAAAAGAAGACGTGAGGTGGTTTCTGAATAATTCTTCATTTGTCACAACTCGGTTTGATGGCTATTGCTATTAAACTTGATGCTATAGAAATGTAAAAAAAGAAATGTGTATCAGGAAGAGCGTCATTAAAACTTCTATGCTGCTTCTGGTAAGCGTACATTATTTTCCAAAAGGCAGGGAGCTCTAATATCCCAGCCTTTTATGTGAACTAAGCTAATGTTATTCGGTGCTATTACTTAAGCATGTTATAAAACACCTTACATGTCCGTGCGCAATGCATCCGTCACAGTATGTGAGGCATGCATAACCAAGTAGTAACGTCCATAGATTGCCCATCAGGACCGTAGTGTCGAAAAAAAAAAGGGAAAGGACACTTAAAGGCTTGTTTTCTTTGTTAAACACAATAATCATGACATCAAAAAGGTAATCATGCCAAACGAAAAAGTACATTTAAAAGCTTGTTTTCTTTGTTAGGCACAGTAATAATGAGATCTAATGAACAATCTTGCTAAATGTCATGATGGTCTGTTACATGTCAATAATATTGCGTCTAACAAATAAAACAAGACCCTAAATGTACTTCCTTTCTTCATTCATAGTGAGGGACTCGTTCTGACAGACTTGGTGCCTTCAGGTAGTATACGAGAAATTATTGGCAGCTGCTAACTGATAAAAAGCTCTCAAACTGCGCTACGACAAAACAGACACAAAAAATGTTCCACACACACCGTCTTGGGTACAGGCTACGCTCCAAGATTTATTCACATATGCCCCATTATGTGGACGGGGAAGTGGCCACCGTGGTAGCTCATTTGGTCGAGTATTGGGCGTGTTATTCGAAGGTTGCAAATTTTGTTTCTGTCCACGGCAAGTTATCTTTTCGTTCCATTTTCTTTCTTCACATTTACATTACAAAACCAAAATAGGTCATATTGTGAAGCGAAGTACATATAACAAGCTTAAGAACGTTGGCAGGAAAAAATAAAAAAAACATAAATGCCTGGAGAACTATTGGCAGACGTCGATTCACGGAATGTACCTAAGAAATGTACCCATATTTTGTAAAGTCCTGCAATGTCGATTGTGATACACGGTGGTGGAAACATGTTTGCTGTAAGAAATATCTGAATATGCACCTCTTTTACAACTACCCCCCAAACCTCCAGGAATCACACAGATTAATGATGCACATACCACGTGGATTCACAGTGCCGAAAGAAATACCGTAAAAAAAACGTGCTCAAATACAATGACTTATGTCATGGTATTTGAGCATGGGCTCATCTCAATGCAATATGTAAGGTTCACTAATGACATTAATATATCAATGCAAAGTCCCATGCTCTCCCCAAAAAGCGTTTTTTTTAAACTAGTCTAACAGAAAACTACATTGTTTATTCAGATGCAATTATTACCTGCCGATCAGGACACATTTTTTAACTAGAAACAAATAACAGCACACATAATTCTTAACGCGAAACCTAGAGCCTCTTTGACATGTGAACTTTCTGCTATTTTTATTCATATTAGATTTCTTATTAGACTGCATACTGCTCCTAGTTTTTGATCAGGCTAGCTTATTACACCACTACATAGATTGCTAGTACAATATTGTTCACTAAAAGCTCAATACTTCATGTAAGATGTACTGCTAACCTAGAGGAGCTTCTTGATGCAGGCCAAAAGATCATTGAAGTTGCTTCAGTAAGCTATTACCATCTGTTATTACAAAATAAGCACCTGTTTTCAAAGAAGGCAATAAGTTATACACATGCTATAGTAATTTGTTTTAAACAAATGTTGACAAATTTTGAACAAAATGAACCAAGATGATTAACAGGTCAGGTAAGCTCTCCATTGAATAAATTACGATACACTTGGCATTACTTCGCCCTAACCAGTGTCTTAAAAAACATATGTATACGAAGAGTTTTCAAAAGGCATTTGTACGTTATACAGATAACAAGGTGCTCTATAATTGTCATGGCATGATGAACAATCAGTATGCATTAGGAATGCTTCCAGATTTCTTGCATTTGTGTTACCTGTAATGAATTGGACAATATTATTTCAGGAGAGACAAGTCGGCATGAGCACTACAATAACAGAGCTGAGCTAGTTGGTTTGTCTTCCTGTTAAGATACGGGGCATAAAAACATCACACCAGAGAGAAATAAAGGTGCGCAAATGCCGACTAACAACTCAAAAGATGGACAGGAGCAGAAAAGAAAGCTGACATTCAAACTTGCCTGCACAATTCTTGTGTGTCCGTGTTTACATATCACATATTTTAACTTAGCGCTTGTGACAAATATAAGCCAGTGGTAAAGATTTTAACCTACGAATTTTCATTTCAGTTCAAGGACTTAGTCATAAATCTATTGCTCCTGTGCTAAAATACTGCTCAAGTTTTTTTTTTCAAAGAACTATGGAATATGATAAAGATTCTTAAGAAATGTTCGAAGATAAACTGCAAGTCTTTCTTGACTTCTTTTCTTTCTTGGAAGTCCTTACCAGGTAAAATGTTAAGCATTAAGCAGCATTAGGCTAAGAGCAATTCAATAAAGAAACAAAGCTTTCATACGGGATTTACACTTCTAGATTTACATACATACATAAATTTACTGAAGAAGTAGTGTTTCTAAGTTCTCCTAATGTCTCAAAAGACAAAACTTACTTTTCAGTGACTCTAAAGTGAGCTAGCGTATCTTCACGTGCAGAATCGTGTACTTTTGTCTTTTTGTACACCCCATGCTCTTATTACAAAAGTGTGGCTGGTGTGGTTGCTAAGTAACTGAAACATTTTTATGGGTAGAACCAGTTGATTTAGTAGTATCCTTGTTGTGAATAATGGTCGGTGTTAGGCAAAGCAATACAAATGAGTCATGAGACAAACTAGATTTTGAACAAGTTTATTTGCTGCAAGTAGATGAAAACACATTTAATTCATTACAATGAAAACTGATAAGCGTGAGGCCATCCTTTACTGCAATAGGTGAAAAATCAAAAGACACTCGAGAGGGGGGGGGGGGCTTCGTGTTACATCACAGTGTGTTCTCCAATCTAATGTTAAATGGCATGTCTAGTGAAGTGTCCTAGCTCTCTTCTGAAAATGTAAATAGGAGCAAAACAAAGGTAATTAAAAGAAATCAGCAGACTGCAGGGTCTTTCTCAGTTTTAACGGCACCAAAAGCTTCTAAAATATTCCTCTTTGAGCATCTCTAAACCAAAGTGAACTCCATTTTTCATATCATTGCTGGCAGTAACTTCCACACGTACCAAGCCAAAGGAAATATGTTTCCTTCTGAACTATTTTTATTAACGAGTAAACCCCTACACGCAAAGTGGTACACATTATAACTTGCAGCTTCAAAAACTTTGTGAGGCAAGGCTTAGAGCAGCTGTTATGCTAGTGTTAATAATCAATACCACACTATTCATCACTTTATCAAACTTTAGGTGCAATCTGTAAAATTATACCTTAATTTTATAAATACGTGTTCACTTTGACTGTGCAGTATTTTCATAGTTATCTAGTACACCACACTCACACACAGCATTGGACCCTCCAGTTTGGCTGAACAGAAAGCAGCAGGTTCAAACAAACTGTGTTGTGAGCTTAGAGGTAACAACAGGCAGTGAGCTATGGTAACATCAATATATAAGCTTTTGAGAGGTCTTTTTCATCGGTACTTTTGCTTTTTGTTGAACTGACAAAATATAAAAATGTGGTTGAAAAAACCACAATGAAAAAAAAAGTCCCTCGCACAAGAACGAGTGGGCTAAACATGTCAGGCCAGTGTGGATGACGTAGCACCATCACAGCATAGGCTGGAGGATTGACCTTCTATTGAGCCTTCAAGAAACTCTCATGGGGTGCCTGCAGGTTCACTAGCTAGGTATTCACTACAACAATAGCCATCAATTTCCTTATTAGCAAAGCACCCAGTGTGCATCTGTAAGGTGTCTACGTAGCTTGCGCGCTTCGTTGATGCTGCGGCCGATGATGATGATGTTGAATTATGGTTCTGCCCAGTTGTAACGAGTGTGAAGCCTTCAGCCATTCATTCATGAAGTAGTTCACATCAAGTGAAGTCTTGTGCAAATATACTCTTCTTCTAAGCAATTAATGTGATTTGTCCCTTAATCTAATGCCTGAAAAGGGTGTTGTTGCGAAGAATGTTCAAGCACTTTCACAATTTTATGGCAGGACAAATGATCACTATCAGGATTACGGCTTAGAGTGCTCATACGCTAAGCTTCCTATCTCAGCAAGGATGATAGCTGCAGACAGTATTACCACTAAAACTGGCTATTGTGAGCTCATAATTCACACTGCAGAACGTTTTTTTTTTGTTTACAGAAATACTATGGCCATACCAACAAAGAACAGCTGTGTGATGCGATTGTGCGCTTATCATGAAACAAATTGCATAATTGGTCAATGATTAGAGCATAGTTTCTAGCAAAAGCACATAATCTTAGGCCAAAAAAATGATTGGCTGGAACCAACGTAAGACTTACGGCCATTCTAAAATTCCGTACTTTTCAGCAACAATGGGCCTGATATTGTACGCTATGACCTTCATACACGAGTTTAAATTGACAAATTCCTCACAACCAACAGAAAGCAGTAAGCTTTAGGAGGCTTGCTGGATGACAAAAATAATCTGATAAGACTTGATAGAATTAGAGCTGGCTGCTGTTCCTACAATCATGCACAATACACGCATTCAACACCTTTGCCATGGCCCACGATGAGGGCATGTCAATTTAAGTTCATATGAGCTGAATGCCCTCCTCAATTGGGATGTACTCTTTAAATATAAAGCCCTTGAAGTTATAAAGTCTTTATATATAAATTCAATTATAAATTATGAAGTCTAACGTTTTAAAAACCTTGGGTGTGAAGTATCACTTGGAATTGTTTCGAAATGAGAGTGCACTACTTAGACGCGGACAGAAAAACATCAAAACAATCATGTATCACCAACTCGCCAAATCAACCATATTGACAAATCTCTTGGATGTTCCTTTGAGTGTCCCACCATCTTACTGAATAATTTTACGAATCGTTCTTGAACCATATTTACTACTGCGGCACATTTCTTACCCTTTTATTTGGAGTCTTTAAGTGATACAAGTGTATTCTGGATGAGAGACGGTTTGAACACTTTGCATGCCAATTTGAAAATCAGATTTTATGTAATGCCTAATTTTAATGTGGCAGTATTAAAGATATTCCACGGAAAATCGCTATTAGGCCCTATGTTTTGTTAATCACCCTTCATAGTTAACAAAAATAGAATTATACAATATACCAGGCAGGGCTCGGCGAAACCCCAAGGCATGCATATCTCGTCCTAAAAATCTTTTCATATTGATATTTTGCTTCAACCTGTGCACAGAAGAGCACGGAATTCAATAGAGTGTGCCTGGCAAGGCCACTGAAGGTGCTGGAGCGGTGTAAAGATTTTGGCTAGTTGGTATGGGTTCATCTTGGTCAAGCTGCATAATGGGGCAGATCACTAAAAAAAACTGAGAAAAACAAGTGCAGAATTGCAAGTTCTTATGAGACGCCTTTCTGGTATGCGGGGAGGGATTACATTACTACAAAAAGATGTGCGCATAAGTAATTAAAACATGTCGCATGAGTTCAGTAACTTTAAAAACTTTAGATTTCTACTTTTCTGACTTATATGGCACTTATGCAGGTCACTGACGTTTTATTTATCATACTATATGAACCGCATATATAAAAAATACTAGTCACTACAGTGACCAGATTTTGCTGCTGCAGCACAGTGCAATACTACCGTTGTACACTTGTGCTGCTTCTTTGGCACGAGTCTAATTAAATGCATAGCCTAGCCTTTCATTTTTGTGAATTTCATGTTGCGCATTGTTAGAATTGAGAATATACCATTTCTTCAATAGGTGCAACAAACCAAAAAAACTTAATGAATCTGTTCGTAAAGAGCAACAGCACGTAAATATCCGCGTAACTCTTATTCCTAGGTTGCATTGAAAGCACAGAGGTCTTCACATGGCCAGTTCTTTCTAATAGCAAACGTAACATCTGTGAAAATTATCGAGGCCAGGATTCCTGCTCACGAGGGGCTAGTTCGTTAAATGTCCACCACGTGCCGCATGAAGTTAAACCCTCCCCCTCGTTCCCTCTTTTCTCCTCCCACCACGACGCTGACGAGTTCCCAACGGAAATGACCTCGCTCTTCAACCTGTTCTCGCGCGCCCCTCATTGCGGGAACCAAAGATTAGCGCCCCGCTGTCAGTGCATTCTTACTCACGCCGTTTAAGAGCCAGCTGGTGTAGAGTACGCGAACAGGTTCCGGACCGGCCATAAACATTTTTTCAGACCGAGGACTTCTTTCTTTTTTTGCCTTGGTTGAATTCGAGTCCTCACAGTATTGATATAGTCATAGATAATTTATATACGAAGAAGCAACGACCAACTGCATTAGATTGTTTAGTTTTTTTTCTCGTCGTAGGTAATCTATTGTAATCATAATATCAGGTTCAATACTTGATTTGTGGCTAAGCCATAGTACTTTCCGACCAAAACTATTTGTAGGGCAGAACAAAGTTCTTAATCTTGTTTTTTAGCTATTGGGCTATTGAAAAGCACGCAAAAAATTACGAAAGATGTTAGTAGAACAATTTTACAGAAGAAGCATGTCCAGTATACTGGACACTGGGATTTATTCGTTGAACATATAGGTACACACATTCTGCTATTCTCTTAGAAAGAGCGCTGCTTTTGGCCCTGTTAGGTTAATAGTCTTATAAAACACAAGCGGGGTTTGTTTTGACCCGAGAAAAAGTTGATCCTCTTCGCTGATCCTCTTCATGCTTCATGCTGTTCATGGATTCCCAGCATGCCCCAGTTTTATTTTTCTATGATTGGGCTTGAACAGTGTCACGTCAAGCCACCGCTGGTTTCCTTTTTTTCCTTCTAAATTGAGCACGATGTGCACCAATTGCATCTTGGTGTGAGTGTACCGGACATAGGTAATTCTCGCATTTCCAGCAAAGTTTTTATTAGAAAAACTACATTTTTTTCAACAATGTATCAAAAAGACATGACAGAGCTCGTACAAATGAAATGATTTCAATGGTGCAAAGGTATGTCCTGAAATACTTTTGTATACTTGACCGCATCATGCGCACGCAGTTTCACGTAGATTACGCGTTTACTTCTGGTGCCCGATAAATAGGTGGGGCTGAAGGGTGAACTACACCTAAAAACATCTTACTCGAGTCTTACAGAAGCTACCAAAGTGATTTCAGTTCCGACTGTAGCTCTGCTTACTTTTATGCATCACTTTTACCGTCATGTTTTTGTCAGCGACTAAGTATATGTACCACCCTGCTGAAATCGCCAAATGGTGATTGCAGTAACTGTAAATAAATAGTAATAATAAATAATGTGCTCAATACATTAGTCATGAAACAGGAAAGGAATGTGCTTGTTAAATACATAGTAAACGCTCCGAGATTGTACTGTTCAGTTATCCTTTGCGGAAGCTCTTTCGCTTTCTTATTTCTTCGTAGCGCTTATTCTTTGCGTCAATGTGCGTAAGAAGCTAAGTAAAGTTCCATAGAGAAACGAGCACCATATGGTCGGGACGGACAGCACAGTTACAGTGTAAGCTGGAGGAGCGGACTTTGTAGACCTTTTTGTAATTTAGTGTTAACATCTCATTTGCTGGCATCTCATTGCAGTTGTCTTATTTGATGAGGCACTCAGCATACTTCCGTAAAATGTACTTCAAACAATGCCTGCTTCAAAGGACAGCGTGTCCCTGATAATTTTTGCACTACTACCTGACAACATTTAATTAACAAGCTTCGCAAATTCAGATTATGCAGCATCGTGTGTTATAAAAAAGATTCGCTACACTTAGAACTATTGTGTCTTTATGTTCTTGGCTCAATTCAATCGTCTTGACATATATATATATATATATATATATATATATATATATATATATATATATATATATATATATATATATATATATATATATATATATATATATATATATATATATATGTATATAGTAATAGATAAATTATTTATGTAACACTTCATCTGGTGATATTTCATTGGGACATGTGAAAGGAAATTTTAAAGCGTTATGCGCACATTACAAGTGCTTTATGCAACATATAGTTGAATGCGCAACGGTCTCCGCGTTTTTGATATACGTGTTGATGGTCTGTGCACCAATAAAATAGCTATCGAATGGGGTCCTTGGCGTACGATGTAAGGGCTAACATGCTTAACTTAAAAGCAATTTTAAACCCACACTGTTTATTTACTTGTACATCTCAAGTACGTAGTGCTTCCCCTCGTGCCCGGTTTTCTGAATGCAGAGCTCAATTTTGCGATAGAAGAGTGAATGCACCATAATTATTGCTTATACTAGATAGGAAAATATTGATGATAATCCACCTTTTTACTCTATGGCCTCACTGATGTATGTGTAAACATGGCAACAGCAGGAACACTAATTATGCTGTAGCCAAGAAAACAAATTATGCAGAACATTTTGTATTAGTCTATAAAACAGGTATCTTTTGATAATATTCCATTAGTTGCTAACGTGAGCTCATTACTGGCAGCAATATGCTTTTATTTTTTGCTTCCAGGAAGAAAGCAAACTGATGTTCACGTTCGGTGCCAACGTATACAGTGTTACAGCTTCAATCCTCCCACAGTTCAGACAAAAGCGTGGGATGAAAATCTAGGCGAATTACACACTTGATACTTGTAGCATTTTATTTTCAACAGCAGAGTGTTTAAGCTTCATTTCCAATCAAGGTGGACGATTGGGCGAGTTGGTGATTCATGATCGACGTATGTAACTGCGCGGTAGTAAACACGGACGACAAGAAGATACAAGGACAAGCGCAGTCCTTGTATCTTCTTGTCCTTGTATCTTCTTGTCGTCCGTGTTTACTACCGCGCAGTTACATACGTCGATCATGAATCACCAACTCGCCCAATCGTCCACCTTGATTAGTTACATTTCTAGTTCTTCGGGCAGTGTTTCGTCCCTAACCCTTCTTCCGTCTATACTCATCACCCTCGTCGCACTGGCTACCTGCCGTGCCCGTGCTTTCGCGTTCCACATTCGACAGAAGCAGCTGCCTTCAGACGTGAAAGGATTATTCGGTGGCGTCAACCCCTCCAGCAGCCATGGTCTCCGGATTTGTAAGATTCTCAGATCAGAGTGGAATAGACAGGCCCGCCTGTATAGAGAAGCCCTGCAACTTCAGCTTCAACAGGAGGCCAGTCCCAGTATCAAAAGACGAAGAATGAAGGAGTTCACAGCATGCATCGAGCATACCACAGACACTCTGTGGGCAGGCGAACTCAGGAGGCTACGCTCTGGAATCGCGGCGAAGCAGCGCTTCAAAGGTGTTGTGCACACGTGCGGTGACGTAGTTCTTCCAGACTTCGTGCGGCGGACGTTGAGCTTAGGCCCCAAGTATGCCATAGACAAGAAGTACACCGCACCGGATCTTCTGGCCATAGTGAGACGTGTTTCAAGCCTTGCTCCACAAGAAGACTGTAACAGGTGCGTGTCTGAAGGAGTTGATGTGCTGCAGCAAGTTAAGCCGTGCGCAAGTAGTCTTCCTTTAAGCAGGACAATTTCACATCTACGAGACAACGAATTGTGCGTGGTGCCTTCGGATAAGGAGGGAGGCTTCGCGGTCCTCAACAAAGACTTGTACCTGAAGAAAGCTGTAAGTGCGGTCACATCCGTCTTCCAAAAGTGCAGTGGTATTGACCTGGTTAAAGTCAAATCTAAGGCGAAAAAACTGTGCACGAAGCTTAACCTGTCTGAAATAGCAAGAAAGATAGAAAAAAGTGAGAAGTTGGCCCTAGAGATGTTTTTTTCGGCAAAGACACACAAAGTAGACGTGCCATTTCGTGTCATTGTTACAGAGAAGGGTTCTTGGCAAAACGCCTTAGGGATGTTTTTGCAGAAAAAGTTGAAACTTTTAGAGATTAATGATCCCTTTCTAGTCAGGAATTCAAGGGTGGTCACTGAATTCTTCAAAGAGTATTCTAACTACACTTTAAGTGCTTTTTCCATAGATATCAAAGATTTATATTATTCTCTCCCTCGTGACGCTTTGTATTCATGCATAGAAGAATGTGTTGATCTAATGGGCCACGTAACGTTCCAGAATGCAGCTGGTGTCAGTGTTAGCAGTTTTCTTGACCTGCTAGCTACCTATCTGACCTCTACCTATGTAGAATGGAACGGTGATGTTTATCAAAATAATGGCGTGTCAATAGGATCTTCGATTGCACCGATTCTGAGTGATTTGTTGCTTGCGAAGTTCGACAGGAACTTGAAAGAGCGGCTGTGTTGCCAGGAAGTTGTGAGGATTTTCAGGTTCGTCGACGACTACCTGGTGGTTTTTAAGTGTGAATCTGCTAGAGTAATGGGGTTGTCATCTGATGTCATTGAAGTTTTTAGTGACTGCTTGAGTCCACTCGTACTGACCCATGAACTCCCAGTGAAAAACTCGATTCGCTTCCTAGACATGAGACTTTTGTTCAGCGTGAATCACGCATGCTGGATGTATGAGCCTCGCGCTATGAAACCGCTTTTGCCTTTTAAATCAGCGCATAGCAAATTGGTTAAGAGAGGCATAGTGAACTCCTGCTTCACTAATGCCCTGGACAGATCATGTTTCCATATGATGGAAACAAGCTTCCAAAATCAAGTTGAGCGTCTGAAAGAAGCTGGCTACCCGGATTCGCTTCTCATTTCTGTGGCAGAAACAATAAAAAAGAAGAAAAAGCCCAGAAGCAGAGAGAGCACTAATGACAGAGACAAAAGCAAACGTGACAAAGTCGCGGTAATCCCTTACAAGCACCAGCTATCTCACAAGATAAAAAAGCTCGGACAGCGCATGGGCGTAAAGGTCGTTTTTTCGGCACCTTACAAGCTCTCTCAGCTAGCCAAAATGACATGTGTAAACAATAGGCCCTAACAAGCTTGCACTGTCAGGCATAAAACCCAGTTTGTCAGATGTGACATGAATGTAGTTTATAGAATTCCGCTATCTTGTGGTGCGTGTTACATCGGGCAGACTGGGAGATGCCTAAATGAGCGCCTGCGCGAGCACGCACGCAATGTGCGCACTGGCAATGAAGGTTTTTTAGCTCAGCACGTCAGTAGGTGTGGCTGCCTTGCGCAGTTCGAAAGCACGGTCGTAATGTTCAGGCACAAAGACGATCATACCCGTATGATTGTCGAAGCGGAAAAAATGGCACGGGAACCAGAACACTGCGTCAGCAAACCGTCGTTAGCTCTTTTAGATAAAGAGCTACGGTATCTGGCAAGTGGCGCACATGGTCCTTGAATCTGCTTTTCTCAAACGTTCACGTTTTGTCGATTGTTAAGTGCTAAGTCATCATTTTTTGTAGATTTTCGTGTTTTCTGTTTCTGTTTCAGTCATATATATGTGGTTTGTGAAAAATAAACCTTCAGTTGATAGTACTGCGCTTGTCCTTGTATCTTCTTGTCGTCCGTGTTTACTACCGCGCAGTTACATACTTCATTTCCAGCCTGGCCGACGGCCTCTCCGTACTTGGAACACATGTGTCAAGCTAAAGGGAAACAAACCATTGCCATATATATCTATATATATATATATATATATATATATATATATATATATATATATATATATATATATATATATATATATATATATATATACATATATATATATATATATATATATAACAAGTCGATAGACTGATGTAGCAAGAAGGGAGAAGTAAAACTGAGGAAGAAGTAAAGTAAATGAAAGAAGTTGTGGTAGGCCACCAGCATTGTTGCTTCCACAGTCTTCTTGTATGCTCCAGTAAAATCTGCTTTTTTTTCTTTAGCTCAGCAACAACATTCGTTAATATTGTGACGGAGCGAGGTCTTGGCTTACAGGACAGCGTCCACCGAGAGTCGGCAGCCGAACAAGATGTCTGAGTTGCCTCTCGTGCAAGCGCCTAACGCACAGGCGTCTTCTTCATCTTCGATAAGTGCCACGCTTGCTCCTGTCGATGATGCACCGTAACATCACTCCCCTGCGGCGGAAGCGCCGTCACGGCGCTTAGTACGGCGGTGACGAACGAGGAGGGTGATACGGTTTCAGTCTGGAAACGTGTACAACGTCTGTCTGGAGTGAGGTGGTCGAAAAGGCATTGTTTAGGGGTGCGATCTCGTAGCTCACGTCACTAAGTTGCCGTAACACTTTGTAGGGGCCATGGTAGTGTGATAGTAGCTTCTCTGATAAGCCGACTTGGCGGTTTGGTGTCCAGAGAAGTACCAGAGACCCCGGCGAGAAGTGCACGCTTCGGTGGCGACTGTCATAGCGGTCTTTTTGCTGCGCTTGCGACAAGTGCAGCCGATCACGGGCAAGCTGACGGGCTGCATGGGCTCGAGAAACGACATCGCTGGCGTACTCAGTAGACAAGGGGGCAGCCGAAGGAAGGAGCGTGTCAAATGGTAATGATGGATGTCGGCCAAATAGCAAATAAAACGGCGAATAACTAGCTGTGTCGTGCCGTGAAGAATTGTACGCGAACGTGACAAAGGGGAGTGCTTTGTCCCAGTCACGGTGATCTGGTGAAACGTACATTGACAGCATCTGCGTCAGCGTTCGGTTCAGACGCTCGGTTAATCCATTTGTCTGTGGATGATAAGCGGTGGTAAGCTTGTGCTCAGTGGAGCAGGCGCGGAGAATATCATCCACAACACGTGAAAGAAAGTACCTTCCTCGATCAGTAAGCAGCTACCGCGGAGCGCCGTGATGAAGAATGACTTCATACAAGAGAAAGTCAGCGATGTCAGTGGAACAGCTTGTCGGCAGTGCTTTAGTGATGGCAAAGCGTGTGGCGTAGTCTGTGGCGACTGCAACCCATTTATTTCCGGAGGTGGACGTAGGAAACGGGCCCAACAGGTCAAGGCCAACACGGAAGAATGGTTCCGTTGGTATGTAAATGGGCTGTAGGAGGCCAGACGGTAGCACAGAGGGGCGCTTGCGGCGTTGGCAGCGGTCGCAAGCAGTGACGTAGCGAACCACAGAACGATACAGTCCGGGCCAGAAAAAGCGACGTCGCACACGATCGTAGGTACGAGAGACGCCTAGGTGACCAGCTGTAGGTACGTCATGTAGTTGTTCGAGAACGCTGGTACGCAGGTGATGGGGAAGCACGAGTAGTAATTCCGGGCCATCAGCGTTGAAGCTGCGACGGTACAGAATGTTGTCGTGCAGTTCGAACAGGCGAACGGAAGGGTCTGTCGGAGCAGAGGTCAGACGCTCGATAATGGAGAGTAACGACGGGTCACGTCGTTGTTCGGTGGAGATATCACCCAAAGCGTGGATGGAGAGAACGCAGGGGTCTGAATCAAGGTCTGTCAAGTCGGGCGTTTCAACCGGATAACGTGACAAACAGTCTGCGTCTGTGTGGAGGCGTCCCGACTTGTAGTGGACCACGAATGAGTATTCTTGCAAACGGAGCGCCCAGCGACCAAGACGTCCAGATGGGTCCTTTAGCGATGACAGCCAGCAAAGAGCGTGATGGTCCGTAACAACGGAAAAAGTTCGGCCAAACAGGTAAGGCCTGAATTTCGCCACGGCCCACACTAAAGCTAGGCATTCACGCTCAGTGATGGAGAACTTCCGTTCGGCAGGTGAAAGAAGACGGCTGGCGTAAGCAATCACGCGGTCCTTCCCGTGCTGTCGTTGGCCAAGGACCGCTCCAATTCCATGGCCACTGGCATCGGTCCGAAGCTCTGTAGGTGATGCTGGGTCGAAATGGGCCAGTACTGGTGGCGTAGTCAGCAGATGGATAAGAGCCGAAAAGGCGTCCGCTTGTTCTATACCCCATGCGAAGGGAACGTCCTTCTTTAAGAGATCAGTAAGCGGTCGAGCGATGTCGGCGAAGTTGCGGACAAATCGACGAAAATAGGAACATAGCCCTACAAAACTTCGGACGTCCTTGGTTGAGCGTGGTTCAGTAAATTGTTGTACTGCTCGCACCTTTTCGGGATCTGGTTGAACACCATCGGCACTGACAAGGTGGCCGAGTATGGTGATTTGGCGACGTCCGAAATGGCATTTTGCAGAATTGAGCTGGAGAGTAGCTCTTCGAAAAACGTCCAGAACAGCTGACAGACGTGTTATATGGCTGTCAAAGGTGGGCGAAAAGACGATGACATCGTCTAAATAACATAAGCAGATGGACCACTTATATCCTCGGAGAAGGGAGTCCATCATGCGCTCGAAAGTTGCCGGCGCATTACACAGTCCAAACGGCATGACTTTGAACTGGTAGAGGCCGTCGGGCGTAACGAAAGCGGTTTTTTCACGATCCATGGGGTCGACGGAAATTTGCCAATAGCCGGATCGAAGGTCGATAGAAGAAAAGTATTGGGCACCATGGAGGCAATCGAGGGCGTCATCAATCCGAGGCAAAGGGTAGACATCTTCGTGGGTCACTTTGTTTAAATGGCGATAGTCCATGCAAAAGCGCCAGCTGCCATCTTTCTTCTGAACGAGCACGACTGGGGAGGCCCAGGGGCTGGATGAGGGTTCTATTACGTCTTTAGTAATCATTTTATCCACTTCATTTTGAATTACTTGGCGTTCCTTGTGAGATACGCGATATGGACGCCGCCGTATAGGACTGGCATTACCAGTGTTGATCCGGTGAGTCACTGCAGTTGTTTGGCTGAGAGGGCGGTGGTCAAAGTCGAAAACGTCTCTATATGATGTTAGCAGACTACGGAGGCTGGCAGCTTGCACTGCAGTGAGGTCGGGAGCAATCATCTTGTTAATGTCATCTGCAGGCAGAGTGTAATTGCGGCCAAGACAGGGGGATGTAGTATCGGTGTCCAAACCAGTAACGTTGCAGCTGTCAAGTGGAGATAGGGTGGCCAAAGACATGTCTTGCGGAATAACTTGAGTCAAGAGACTCACGTTGAGTAGTGGTATAACCACTGTATTATTAGCGACGGCGACAACAGTGTGAGCAAGGGCGACGTCTCGGGCCATCAGTACGTCGACTATAGGAGTGACGAGGTAGTCACCGTCGGGCACATGACGTGAGCACGACAAAGTGACATATGTAGCAGCTTGCGGAGGCAAGCGAACGTGGTGACGAGAGCGTAAACGGGGAGAATAGTCTGCTTGAAAATCGGCAAACTGCGGCAGTTCAAGCTGAAGAGCACCAGTGGCACAATCAATGAGCGCAGAATGACGTGACAGGAAGTCCAAACCAAGTATTAGGTCATGAGGACACATTTCAATGACGGCAAACTGAACTAATGTAGGATGACCAGCAATGGACACACGGGCCGTGCACATCCCTTGAACATCAGGGGTCCTCCCATCAGCGACACGAAGTTTGTGGGAAGCGGCAGGCGTGAGCACTTTATGTAGGCGTCGGCGAAGGTTCGCACTCAGTACAGAAATGTGCGCTCCAGTATCTATAAGGGCAGAAATAGGCACACCGTCAACGGCAACGTCTAACAAATTTTGTCTCGTCGGAAGCGTCAAGAGAGGATTTGTGGAGGGAGTCGAAGATGCAGCGTCACCTCCGGGCGCTGCACCGTTTAGTTTTCCGGGTAGGCAGGAGCGGGGCTGAATGGAGATGACGGCCTGCGAGTCTGCGGTGAGCGAGACGACTGGCGACGTCCTGGAGGCGAACGCGACTGATGACCATGAGGTGACGGAGATCGGCTGTTGAACCTTCGGTAGTTGTTTTGCGGAGAAGGCTGCACGGCAGACGCGAAGCGGGTGCTGTCCTGTCGGTAGTGAGGTTGAGATGAAGTCCGAGGTGGCGAGGACCAGCGGTAATTGCAGTAACGGACGACATGACCGATACGGTGGCAATGAAAACAAATTGGTCGATTGTCGACGGTTCTCCACGCCGCAGGGTCGCGAGATTGGGCCGTGAACTGCTGCTCGCGATAGGACAAGGGTGGACGCCATGAAGCTCGCTGCGGGCTGGGCAAAGCGCACACCGAGGGAATACCTATGCTGGCGAGTTCTTGGCGGACGATGGCTTGAACCATGTTAGCAGTGAATGGGGTGGTGTCACTTGCAGCGGTGTGAGCCGGAGTAGAGGCAATGGCTTCAAGTTCGCGCCGTACAATTCGGATCACCTGATCCGATAAATCTAGAGGTGGTGGCTGTGTTCTTGCACGGTCTTCGCAAGATGATGTTGCAGCCGTATTCGGAAGGCGGGTGAACACGCTGTTAATCCGCCGGCTCTTCGCTTGCTCAAAGCGCCGACATTCTTTTATAATGGCGTCCACTGTAGAAAAATTTTTGCAGATGAGGAGGTTGAATGCGTCATCCGCAATCCCCTTAAGAATATGCCCGACCTTGTCAGCCTCCGGCATATCGGCATTGGCTTTGCGACACAACGACAACACATCTTCTATATAGGAGACGTAAGACTCGGTCGAGGTCTGCGCCCGAGACGCGAGCATTTTGTTCGCGGCCATTTTTCTTCCAATCGGCTTTCCGAACAGGTCTAGCATTTTCTCCCTGCACACTGCCCAACTCACAAGTTCTGTTTCATGGTTCTCATACCACGATTTGGCGGTTCCCCTAAGATAGAATAACAGGTTTGCCAGCATAAGAGTCGGGCCCCATCGGTACCGAGTACTCACACGTTCGTACTCTGCCAGCCAATCTTCAACGTCAACTTCATCTGGATCGCCGGAACCGCTGAACGTGCCAGGATCCCGCGGGGGTTCGAGCACAAAGGTTGTGGTCGCAGAAGGAGACGTAGTTACCGCATCATCTCCGGCCGCAGGAACACCAGGAGCAGATGCAGACGCCGTACTCTCCGTCATCGTTGTGGAATGACCCTTCAAACGTCGGCCGCTGCGAAGTTCCGTTGCGAGGTGGTTACCCAGCACGCTTCCACCAAATGTGACGGAGCGAGGTCTTGGCTTACAGGACAGCGTCCACCGAGAGTCGGCAGCCGAACAAGATGTCTGAGTTGCCTCTCGTGCAAGCGCCTCACGCACAGGCGTCTTCTTCATCTTCGCTAAGTGCCACGCTTGCTCCTGTCGATGATGCACCGTAACAATATATTAGCGCTATACAATTCACATTTCTTCGCACAGTGCTAAAGCGCCCGAAGTGGTCTAGTCTGTAAATGTCGCAAAGAGAAGCGACAATAAAATGCATCATGGAACTAGAATAGCATTCTGTTGATAAGCCTGCCTCTTTTTTCTTTTTAAACTGTTCAACGTATAGGTCGCTGAATACAATAAATGCTCTTAATAAATTATTGATCACAGATGGTAGGGTTACATTCTTGGTGCTGAGGCGTACGTGACGAACTACTGGAGCAACAGCTGAGTTTTAGTGCCAGAAAGCAACACAGTAACGCAATATTTACCCACGGCATTTTTTTTCAATTATGGTGTACAACAGCATAAATCACTCCTAACAATTTTTTTTAATTAGCTTGCCTTTGGTAATATATCTCAGCAACCTGGTTTTACATTTATCAACGAAAAAGTTCACACTTTTGTGACGCCCCCTCGAGAGATACAAACTGACAAAAATATTACCCAGCGTTGTGCATTCAGATAGCTTTTGTTTTCTTTCCGTTTTTTCTATGTGATTTTGTTATTATAAGCAGGCGCCACCATAGGTAGAAATTGATTACTGTGCCATGTAGAGGGACCCGTGAAAGACACACTACGCGACAACGTTCTTTCGCTGGTCACCCTACAGGCAAAAAATAGTTGAAGCCTGTCAAGCGCATTGTCATCCCATATGTGCCGGGCGCCAGTGAAGAGCTCTGCGCGATTCTCGGAAAATCAGGGGTCGAGGTGGTTCGCAAGCCTGCTTCGATGCTCACCCGCTTGCCACCACGGCGGAAGGAAGAAGCAACACCAGCGAGTAGTCTGCAAGTTGCCGTGTTCAGAGTGTTCAGCCAGCTAAAAAGCGAATGTTTCCATTCAGAAAGCCCGTGGAGCGGCCGACAGGCTTGCACTAGCGTTCCTGATGAGGGAGTCAGCCGCTGAGCGCTAACGTTCGCCTTGTCGGGCAGCAATAAACTTCCGCGCCCACTCGTTAAGATTACGCCAACTTAAGAACGACGTCAGGAAGGCAGAAGTGCAACGCGGCGATCTTGGAGAGGCCATGAGAAGCACGACAATATCATTGATTTCTACAGCTTTTCTGTTCTAGAAGCAGGGGGAAATTTCAAAGGGATGTTCTTGCGCGAATCCTGGCACATATACAACATGCCAACAAACTTGAACAGCTCTCTAGGAACAATCTCCTCAGTATACGTTGACGGCATTTGAAACGTGTCGGAAACAAGACGCCGCCGCTTTGGCAAAACAAGACACGGAGATGCTTTTGTGACAAACACAAACAGATCCTGAGAAAGTTACCAAGTCGTTCCTCACACCCCAGGCCCTCTACGAACTTGCCAACTTCTTATATATTCTACCGAACTCAACAAATTTCAGTCAAAATGCTTACACTTAAGCTTATACAATTTATACTCCACAAATTAACGACCTCCAAAAAGCGAAAATAAACAAAAGAATGTTGTGTGTAGTGCTGGCAGCTAAAATGTTGCTTGTACGGTGCAGGTCATGGAGCTTGGTGTCCACGACTTTCACAATCGATTTTTATAAATGTTGAATTACGAATATTACCTTAAACGTCGTGTATATATATATATATATATATATATATATATATATATATATATATATATATATATATGGCAACCGTGGCTACCTTCATACTTACGCGGCTACCTTCATTTTGAAAGTAGCCACGTAAAACACAACAAGACAAGCATGCCGTACAGCCAGGCGCTCCGTTTTAGAAGGTTGTGCTCCGCACATTCTGACTTCAGGGATAATTGTGACAAGCTCAGTGATGCGGTAAGAAGACAAAAGTACCCGCCTCAAATAATTGACGATGCCATTAAACGAGCTAATGAAGTGGACAGGAGCGTGCTCGTCCACTCCAACAAGCCTGCTCAACAGCGACCATCTACAAACCTCATATTAACGTAATCCGCATCAGAACCAAACGTTAACCACATCCTACGAAGGCACCACAACATTCTTATGCAGAGGGTTATGTCTGCGAGTCCACAGCCGACGTCCGTGCCTCTGAAAAAGACAATCTGGTGTCAAGGCCAGCCCGCCTGACGCGAAAAACTCAACGGCGTAAACACGCGTGGCGCCTTTCTGTCGCCCACGTGCAGTGAGTCACCTAAGCAAGCGAGCCCGTCGAGTAAACAACTGGCGCCTTCCTGTCTGGCGGGTCTGACGCAATGCCTTGCGACGTCACTCGTCCATGGGTGCAGCCACCTGCAGCGCAGCCTCTCCAGATTGGAGGAGAAAGAAAGACGCGGCCCAGCGGCGACCTCATTGGAGGATTCGAACCTCGCGACCAGCGGCGCTTCGGGTTGGACGTTTGGGTTGGACCCGGGGCATATAAAAGAAGCCCTGCGGTGCGTCGAGGGAGACCCCTTTGACAGCGGTCCCATTTTAGAGCAGACCTATGTGTTAGAGAGAAGAGCTCGGCTCTTCGAGTCTCTGTCGGCCCAGTGCCAAATTTGTAACGCCTCTGTATATATGCTGTACGTAAACCTTGTTTAACTCACCGTCGTCCCGTCCGCTCGTCCATCAGCTCTGCGAAGAAGCAGTCGCGAGCTGAAAAACCTACGCTACCAAACGGCTGGTGACCTTTCCGGCGGAGTTCGAAGCAGTGGTGCCTTCGGGACCGTGTTGGCGTCGCCGTCTTTCGAAACAGTGGTTGCAGCGGTGAGATTCGTAGCGCCCTTCGTAACGTCGTTGGAGGTGCGCGTCGCAACAGTGGTTGGCAGCTGCGGGATCGGCCAGCGTCAGCGACATCGATGCGGTGAGTGCCTGATGTTTTCCCCTCAGTTCACCAGACTACTCTAGCTCAGGTTATAGTAGTTTAGAGAAGGGCTGTGTGAAGCATTAGAGTGAGCTTTGATCGTTTCAAGCCAAGTCGAAGCGCTTTGAAACCAAAGTTAATTCGGTGGGTGTAAACACGGAAGTGTTTAAAATTGCTTGCGCGTCTTGCTAGTAGGCTTATAGTGGGTACGGCAAGTAGATTTTTAACAGGGGCAAACAGCAAGAGGCTAGTGTGAACGATGGAGAACCTTAAAGTGAAGGAACTCATCGAAATTTGTGAGGAACTCGGCATTACTTTGGGCCGCGCGAAACGAAAGCAAGCGATCCTTCAGATCATGAGGGATGAAGGAGTGTCAGCTGAGGAAGTTGATGAGGCCTGGGCGGATATCAAAGCACGCCGCGAGGAGGCTGAAAGGCGAGAAGTAGAAGGCGCGAACGTCGCGAGCGCGAGGAGGCCGAGAGACAGGAGCGTCTCGAGTTGAAACGAATAGATTTGGCGATCCTACAGTGTTCGCCGGCGCCTAGCGTAGCTTCTCCGACGATTCAGGTCAGCGGTTTTAGAATTCGGGACCAACTGCCACCGTTCGTAGTAGGCGAGGACAAGGCGAAGTATGCAAGGACATGCAAGCTCTATCCTAGATTTGGTATTCGTAAAACGTGCTTTTTCAGGATATACTGTAGTCGTGGAACAGGGGCTTTCAGATCATGAACTAGTAAGCGTGACAATTCCTCTGTTCTAATGCAGTAGCCACCAAAAATCACCCATGCAGTATTTTAAGGATTACTCGAGAGCTGATGATGACCGTGTATTAGAATACATGGAAACTGTACTTGCAGAATTTAACGATGACGCTTTAGGCACGTGCGCTCTCTGGGAAAAATTTGTTGAGACGTGCCAATACTGTATTAACAACTTTATCCCTAGCAAACCCAAACGAACGCATAAACGTACGCAATGGATGACGCATGAAATTGTTAAACTAAAAAGAAAAGTTAAACGGCTAAGCAAGCAGCATGCGCAGCGCGCAGTTATCAAGGAGCACCAAAGAATCCTTGCTGAAAAAATCCATCGCTCAAAAGAATACTACTTTAAAACCTTAATGCCCGACTTTATAGAGAATGATACTTCCAAGTTCTGGAATTATCTTAAAGATAGGAAGAAACCCATTTCAAAGATTGTACTTGACAGCCGCATAGTTACAAATCCTGGCGACATTGCAAATCATTTCAACACATACTTTCATAGCGTGTTTAATGCTTCCGGAGCATCTACGTTTTCTGTAGCGTCATCTCAACCATTCGAGGTCAATTTCATTTCATATGCTGGATTGGTTTCCATGCTTGTAAACCTAAATACAAAAAGAGTTGTGGTCCTGACGAACTGCCCAATGTCTTTCTCCGACGTTATGCCGAATACGTTGGCAAATTCCTCTTTATAATCTTCAATGCTTCCCTGTCAACAGCAACTTTGCCACGTGACTGGAAAATGACCCGATGTCACACATGTCCCGTTTATTAGGGAGGCAATCGCCGGGCTAATTCCAAGAGCCGATGTATCGGCCCCCCGAACCGCACCACGAAAGCGTGGACAATTTAGAAGTGGTCCTTTTTGGCGCGCCAGCGGACGCCGGCTGTGGCCCAAAGAACAAGTCAGAGCCGAGAGTTGATAAACAAACAAATTATATTCTCAATAATGGCAGATCGAAAACAATACACAAAAATGCACACTCCACAATAGTTGCATACAATATGTCACCAATCAAACCAATCAATCAACGTACTACACAATACAATCAGCCACACTTGAAACAACGGACACAGACAACAATACGCACTACAATGCAGTCGCATGCATTGAACAACCAAGACACCTAAAGACTAAAGAGATAGAAAACCTATTCAGTCCAAAGTTCTTGGAACCAAAGTCGAGATGATACTCTTCCGAGAATCACTCACTCAAAGTCCAGCGTTGTTGTCGTTCCGCAGCCCTCGAAGTTTCTCTTCCAGGAAACCTCCCGTCTTCAATTGGCCACTCTTCAAACTTCAACTTCTTCGCCGGAACACGTCGGCTTCACACACGCAGCTGTTGCCCCGCGTCTTCGCTCGATAGCGGTAATCACACACACTCTTGCCGGTAGCTCGAGTCGTCACCCCTCAGGTGGAAATCCTCTTCACCTCCGGCCTCGTCCCTACGGACCAAAACTTCGCCGACTACACGGCGGAATCCCTACGCGCTCTGGCGCTCACTTCCGTCTCCTCCTGATCTCTCGTCTCGGCTGCTCGATTAAATACGTTCCGCGCCACCTTCCAGAAAGTTCTCCTCATTTCGTCGGCGCGATACGCGGCGAAAGCTGGGGAGAGGTGCGAGACGGTTCGACTGCCCTCCCCGGAGGATGATTCAACTCGGTATGACCACGCCCCGTTCGTTCTAGAAAACTCGCGGGCTTGCTGGGCCGCCGATGCGGGGTGAGGAGGTTCGTCTGCGACGCCACGCTTCTGCGGGGAGAGCGCGCGCCCGGGGAGCCTTGGCCGTTTTGTTTTCTTTTTCTTTCCTTTTTTTTTCTTTTGACCTCGCGGCGTCTCTTTCGCGCGTTATCGCAAGTATTTGGCGTCGCGCTCTTTTTTAGCGCTCGTTCTGTGACACCCGAGTGGCGCCTATCTTCAAAAAAGGCGACAGATTATCAGTACCTAATTACAGGCCAATATCGCTAACTTCCTCATGCTGTAAACTAATAGAACACATTATAGCGAACCAGACTACAGAATTTCTTGAAACACACTTCATACTAACACATTTTAAGCACGGGTTTAGAAAAAAGTATTCGACCGTGACGCAGCTTGTTACCGTTGCGCATGCATTTGCCAGCGCCCTCGATGACAACATTCAGATAGACACCATTTTTCTAGACTTTTGTAAGGCCTTCGATAAAGTTCCTCATGAGAAATTATTCTACAAATTAAATAAAATAGGTCTTCCGAAGGTATTGGTCGCATGGGTAGCTGAATAGTTGAATAATCGGGGGCAGTACGTCGACATCGAGGGTCAAAATTTGAGTCTTTTGCCAGTCACGTCGGGTGTGCCCCAAGGCAGTGTATTGGGGCCCTTGCTATTCTTGTGTTACATAAATGATATTGTAGATGTAATTGAGACAACCGTCCAGATTTGTTTGTTCGCAGACGACTGCGTTTTATTCCGTGAAATTCATAACAAACATGACCAAATAGAGCTACACAAAAATCTAGACTACATATACAAATGGTGCAACAAATGGGGTATGATTGTAAATACAGAAAAAACAGTTTCCATGTGTATAACTCGAAAAAAATATCCCCTTCACTATGCTTACTCCCTTGGTTCTTCTACACTTAAACAGGTCAATAACTACAAATATCTAGGTGTTACGTTCACTACTAACCTGTCTTGGAATTCACACAATGAAAACATTTGTGCATCTGCTTTCAGAAAATTATGCTTCCTGAGACACAAGCTCCGCAATTCGCCATCAAGTGTAAAACTTCTGTGTTATCAATCCTACATTCGACCAAAATTGGAGTACGCATGCGTAGTGTGGGATCCCTACACCAAATGTAACATAGACAAATTGGAAAGAATTCAGAGAAAAGCAGTTCGCTTTATATATTCTAAATTTCGTCACACGGATTCTCCATCTGAACTAATGTCAGCTAACAACATTCCACTACTTCAGTCTAGAAGAAGGCAACTGCGCTTAGACTTCCTGAGTTCCTTGCTTAACCATAGAGTGGCGATTGACCCTTCATTGTATTTAACCCCTTTGTCAACCAGATATACACGACATCACCAACCAAACTCTTTTACATCATATTTTGCTAGAACAGATACATATAAATTTTCCTTTTTTCCGTGAACAGTGTCTGAGTGGAACACCTTGTCTGAGTGTGACCGCCTTGCATAGTATGTATGTTTGTCTCATAGTGTATATTTGTTGATGTAGCACTGTATATATCTCCTCATCTTACTCACTTTGTTATTTATTACGTTCGTGATCAATCTTAGTCCTCTGTTTTTGTGATTCCTGATTGCCCGTCCTGCTTGGACCACGTTTTGTAGTCTGCAGTATGAATAAAATAAATAAAACAATCTCGTCAAGTTTGAACACGTCTGTGAGCGAAACGCTTTGGAGCGGTCTCTTTGGGCGCGAAACCTGTTAGCTCTTCTTCCCGGGGAAGTGTCCGATGCGATAACTTGCTTGTCGAGGGAAGCGTTTGAGAGCTATGACGAGGTTAAGGAAGTGCTCTTGAGACGTTATAAGTTGTCACCCGAGGCTTTCAGGCAAAAGTTCCGGTATGCTAAAAAGGGGAAAGAGTCACACGTTGACTTTGCGCTTCGTCTTAAAGCCGATTTAATTGAATGGCTCAAGGACGAAGGTGTTTATAACGACCGCGATAAAGTGGTGGAATGCATTGCATTGGAGCAATTTTACCGCTGCATCGAGGAAATTGTCAAACTTTGGCTACAGGACAAACTTAGTGAAGTACAGCTAAACAAGGCAGCAGAGTTAGCTGAGGAGTATTACACTCGCCGAAAGTTGCATAGCAGGGCAGTGCGTGTTGAACAGGGTGAAAGGAAAAAGGGCTTTTCAATGAAACTTCATCCATGGAAGCCGCGAATTTGTCACAACTGCAGAAAGGAAGGGCACATCGCGATAAACTGTAAGCAAAAGTTTGCGACTATCCGAGAATCAGAAAACAAACGGAAGCCGCTAATCTGCTACAACTGCAAAAAGGAAGGGCACATCGCGATAAACTGTAAGCATTGCTTTCGCAACAATTCGAGAATCGGAAAAGAACATGCGGTTGTTAGAGCCGTATATCCAAGAAATTAGTTTGAATGGGAAAACGTGCCGAGCACTTAGAGACTTAGCGGCAGCCATGGACGTTGTCCATCCTTCATTGGTGTCTCCGGTTGACTTTACAGGAGAATGCGCGCGGATCAGGCAAGTCGCCGAGGAGCAGAGTGCTTGCTTACCAATCGCCACGGTTGTCATTGAAGGCCCGTTCGGTAAGCTTCGCACCGAAGCGGCTGTGTCTGCCGCGCTTCCCGATCGTTTTCCTTATCTTTTCTCCAACAACTCAGAGCAGCTTCTCAAAGAGCAGGGTAAATCGTTCTTCCCCAACTTAGCGTACATGGCCCTCACGCGATCGCAATCGCGGAAGCTTTCGCAGAAGCTTGATCTTGTTCGATGCGGTGAACTCTCAAGTGACCTTGTCGGCGGGTCGACGGAACCTCAGAGAGGAAATTTTCCGCGTGAGTCATGTGAGCAGTCACGCGAGCGGCCCGTCACCGAAGCAACCGGCGCAGTTTCCGTAGCAAGCGGAGACGACATGGCGCCATTAAGTCAGAGCGAGAGGGATGCCACGCTCTCGCCTGTAGCGGAAAGTTGGAGTGAGCTGTCGAGGGTCGATCGAGAAACACCCATTCGAGAGCAGCGTGTGGACCTCTCGATTAAAGAGCTAGGGGAAAGCCACACGAAAGCTTCACCAATGTTGTCGGAGTAATACGACAAATCGGCGAGGAAGCGTGCTTTTGAAGTAGGAAGTCAGGTAATGCTGCTGCAGCCGTCCAAAAGGAACAAGCTTGAGGTTGATTGGGAAGGGCCTGCCAATGTAATCTCGAAGCTTCCCGATACGAATTATGAAGTGAAATTAGGAAGGCGGCAGAACAAAATTTACAACTTGATGAAACAATACGTTCAACATCAAGCGGTCGTAAATCTGCTGTTGAATGCTTCAGAAGAAGAGGGAGCAGAAATTTTGAGATCTAGTGAAGTAATCGAAAGGGAATCGGAGGTAATCTTGGAGCAGTTGAACCTAGAGCCTAGGTTAAGTGAAGTCCAGGAGGAGGACCTGAAAAAAATTGTTTCCAAGTTTGGATACGTGTTTTCGGACCGTCCCGGAGACACGACGGAGATCGAACACGATATAGAGCTAACTTGTGAGGAGCCAATCCCTAGCAAACCGTATCGTTGTTCCCCCGTGCTACGTCGCAAGTATGAGCAGCTCTTAGTACCGCATAGCTATCATCGCCTAAAAGTGGCTGGTTACTGAGGTGGAGCAAGATGCTCCAACAAACACAACTTTGACGTTCGCTACAAAAACAAGAGAAAGCTATACGCTAATGCAGGTGCATTGAGCAGTGCGTTTAATTAGTACCTTCTCCACCTTTCGGTTTATCGCTGGCGATTCGGGGCAAATTTTTGACCTCATCACGACCAGAGCTGAGCGCTCTCGTCCAGAGTGAGCTCAAGGAGCCAACTTTATATTCTATTCTAATTCGTTACGTTGTTGTTGTACGTGGGAAAAAATTGAGTTGTCATTTTAAGAGTCTTGTGTCCCCCATGTGCCTCTTGATGTAGAGAGAACAAAATTCCGAAAGACACGTAGCTAGGTATATGTTGTACTATACTTTGTCTGGTGTTCTGTCGGGTGACCAAGGGCACTTGCTTGTGTCGTGTGTTGTCTGTTGTCGAACCGTTCTTGGCAAGTTGTGGCGACAAGCCAGTGAGCTGAGCACCATCCTCAAAAATGGGATGTGTTCCCGGAACAGAGTCTGGAGCTGCATTCTCCCCATGACCCTGGAGAAGAATCTGGAGGGACCTGGCGAACGAGTGCGCCTCTCACCGAGCCACGTGGAAGCAGCTCGTCTTTTCGGTGCATTGTCTGGCGGCGGGGGTGCTGTTATGCCTGCGAATCCACAGCGGACGTCCGTGCATCTGAAAAACGCAATCTGTGTCAAGGCCAGCCCGCCTGACGCGAACAACTCAACGGCGTAAACACGCGCGGCGCCTTTCTGTCGCCCACGTGCATTGAGTCACCTCAGCAAGCGAGCCCGTCGAGTAAACAACTGGCACCTTCCTGTCTGGCGGGTCTGACGCGATGCCTTGCGACGTCACTCGTCCATGGGTGCAGCCACTTGCAGCGCAGCCTCTCCAGATTTGAGGAGAAAGAAAGACGCGACCCAGCGGCGACCTCATTGGAGGATTCGGACCTCGCGACCAGCGGCGCTTCGGGTCGGACGTTAGGGTTGGACCCGGGGCATATAAAAGAAGCCCTGCGGTGCGTCGAGAGAGACCCCTTTGACAGCGTACCCATTTCAGAGCAGACCTATGTGTTAGAGAGGAGAGCTCGGCTCTTCGAGTCTCTGTCGGCCCCAGTGCCGAATTTGTAACGCCTCTGTATATATGCTGTACATAAACCTTGTTTAACTCACCTTCGTCTCGTCCGCTCGTCCATCAGCTCTGCGCAGAAGCAGTCGCGAGCTGAAAACCCTACGCTACCAAACGGCTGGTGACCTTTCCGGTGGAGTTCGAAGCAGTGGCGCCTTCGGGACCGTGTTGGCGTCGCCGTCTTTCGAAACAGTGGTTGCAGCGGGGAGATTCGTAGCGCCCTTCGTAACGTCGTCGGAGGTGCGCGTCGCAACAAGAGCGACCGTCTCAAAAACATATTTTCGGAATCGCCACGTGTAGTCTATCGCCGGTCGAGAAACTTGCACAATATGCTGACTTTATCTGTACTAACTCATCCTGCCTATTCAGGTTGCCACCCTTGTGGCAAACCACGTTGCAAGGTTTGCGTACACATGACCACCTCTATTTCAGCCCGCAGTTCGGCGTCAAATTTCACAATGAATATAATGGTGATTACAATTGCGATACAAGTAACTGTGTGTACCTACTTGAGTGCTCAGTCTGTAAGCTTCAGTATTTAGGCCAGACAGCGACACCATTCAGACTGCGGTTTAATAACCACAAGGCGCATGTCACAACTTTTCCTAACCTACTCCTATCTAAGCACCTGAATGCGACAGGACATTCACTGAATAACCTAACAGCAACCATATTAGAATTTGGTTTTAAGTCTAACCCCAAACGGGAAGCACGCGAATCATTTCTCATCTACAAATTTAAAGCACTGTCATTCGGCATTAACAAAAGCGCAGGAAAGCTCACGTTCCTGGGCGCACGTTCAGCAACGGGATCATTATGTTACGGACAAGGCTAAATTCCCTATCACATGTCTGCCGCTTTCATCAGTTTTCAGCCTGTCACATACAATTCTGTTATAATTCGTTCTCATGAATGCCATGTATCTCACTTTTACCTGAGTTTTTTTTTTCAATCACAATTGCCACTTAATTCACCTGTTTTGTTTATATTGCTGTTCTCGTTGCTTTACACCTGTTTTTTGTTAATTCTTTTAGCGCATTGTTGCTGGTTGTTTACCTATGTTTCTGTTAGTTCATCGAGTTGTTTTAACGCAATATTGTTAAATGCATTTGTGGTACATAATCACCCTTGTTATGTTGATCCTTTCCGTGACTGTAAAAAACACCCTTTTTTTGCTGCGCATACTTCACCGTATATTATCATTTCGTGATATAGTCTTGTCATTATCACATCGTGCTGTTTCGCAAATTGATTTGTGTGCCACTGTCACATATATGTGACATTTGGTATTACATATACATAGACACGTGTTGGGGGCTCCCAATGTATATAAGCAGCACGTTGACGTTTGCAATGTATTCCCTGACGAAGGCCGGACCCCGGCCGAAACGTAGGAGCAATAAACGTTTTCGCACGTTTGTCCGCTCAAGCCAATTTCTATTCATCACTGGATTCACAGAAGACACTCGCTGGATATATATATATATATATATATATATATATATATATATATATATATATATATATATATATATATATGTGTGTGTGTGTGTGTGTGTGTGTGTGTGTGTGTGTGTGTCAGTATCTGTATGTGTCTTGCTTTGCTAATAAGCACCTGAAGTAGCAGATTTATACTTTGTGTAATTGAATTGCTGCTTTGATCTGCGTTCGTGCCATTGTCATTCATGGAGCGTTCTTGTCTTGGAAGTTGATACTACGAAGAAATAATTGAACGAATTCAAGCATACCTGCCTGGGTTTGTGTAAATCGGCTAACTTTGGCAACGGTGGTCGATGTGAAGGCGTGGAGATACTTTTGTATCACCCGAAAAGCTAAAGCATTACAAAAAATCTGGTGGGGGTCAGAACCCCCTCATCCACATATAGTTACCATCCTGAACGTCACCAAAGTGCATGTTGAAGGCCTTGAGGCATCTACTAGAGCACTGTGTGCTTAGTAAAACTCTTGGCGCACACGAAATATTCTAGCTGCGAAGGTGTTATCACTCAGCGGGGGAACTATGTATTCTTCTTTTACCGACATTGTCCAAGTCCCGTCCCTCTGAGGCTATGCTTCTGAATCATGGTGCAGTGTATAATACTGAGCAAACTCTTGTACTCGAGCAAATATAGGAATAGACGGCAGTGATGTTGTCAATCGTATGTTTTCATGAGTCTTTCTGTCGTCGGAGTTTTAAAGCTGCCACCACAAACCGAATCACAGTAACGAAACTTGTTGTCAATTTGTAGTAACCCAATTGGTACTCACTTTGTAGTCAATTTGTAGAATGGAGTCATGTAAAATACACAGAAAATATTGAGCCTGCAAAATATTCCAAGGAAAGTGAAATATTTCTGTCATTGGTAGATTGGTGGCCTATAGCAAGAAACATACCTGCAAAATACGACGCAGTTCATTGGTAATGAAACATGCACTGCAAATCAATACTATGATATAGTTTGTAATGTGTCTGAAAATATAAAAAGATATTTGGATACTTATTGTGTGCTCTTAAAGAATCAGTAAGAAACAAGTTTTATTTATTAACACAACCCTATCGGAAAAATTGCCATGGTGGATACTGGAAAACATGGTGGGAGTAGTGGAAATAATAGTGGGCATGGTGGAAATAATAGTGGGCATGGTGGAAATTATGATGGATATGGTGGGACGTAGTGGAAAATATGGTGGTTATGCTGGGACATACTGGGTGGTATGGTGTACAGTTGATGGGTAAAGTGGAAATGATGGTGGAAAGCAGAGGCTAGATAGTGGGCAATAATGGGACACTCTGCCCACCATTGCGATAATGCTGGGAATCCCTAAGCATATGGTGGGTGGTGCTTATTATGGTGGGCTACATGGTGTACCAAGTTGAGAAACTCTTCCCACCATTGCGATAATGCTGGGAAGCACTAAGCAGATGATGGGTGCTGCTTGTTATGGTGGGCCACATGGTGTACCAAGCTGAGAAGCTCTGGCCACCATCGCGATAATGCTGGGAAGCAGTAAGCAGATGATGGGTGGGCTTATAATGGCGTGAAGTGTACAAAGCTGGGATCTGTACACTACATGTTCTACCACCATGATTTCCACCAAAGGTTAGGCCTACTGACCAAGCCCGTACAATTGTGTTATCCGTGCTTCCGGGTTTCAGAATACATGATTACGACGATTAAGTGTGACAATACAGTGCAGCCATATGGCATCAATTAACCTAAATGAAGCATTTTTCATTGTGCACGGTGTCCGCTCAAGAAGCAACAAACATCGATGCGACGCGATTAAAGCACTCCCAGAGAACGTAATTAAGTGTCTTCTCACCGACAGCCGCCGGTCACACTCGCCGGCACTTCTCTAGCTTCTGTACGAGAACTCGGACGAGGCAATTCGTATGCTTGGTGAACCAATATGATAGCGTAATGTTTCCGGCACACTGCATTCGTTTTGGCCAAGCCGTTATGTAGTTGTTGCTTTAGCAAAAGAGCTACAGCATTGCGCTGACGCGACCGCCCTCTACATTGCGCGAAAAGCATCCCAATACTCAATCAAATAAATTAGGCGGGCGTATCTATGGAATGAGTCTAGAAGCGTCATAAAGCGTGAGCAGATGTCGCCCTTTAGAACGAGCGCGAAACGGATATTAAACTTGGCAGACCCCGCCGGTAAACTGTCGCTGCTCCCCAGTCCACTTGGTTTTTTTTCTTTCTTGAAGTTGTGAATTGCGAAAAATAGCACTAGTGTCATTAACACAGTGGCAATCGTTACAGGCCGCAGTTGCTTGTGTTTAGTAAATGTGCAATATTTAGTAGCAGGTGTAGATCTTGTCTATGTTGTGTACACGACAAACATAACTAAGTTGAACCTTAAGTTTGCATGGCAACTAAGTATTTAACACGCAAATAACGTCATGTTGGTGTGGCGCAGTGGTTAGGGTCTTCGAATGGGAATCCACAGGTTGCACGTTCGATCCTCCGTGGCGCCTTGTTTTTTTTTTTACGGGACGAATGTTTTTTATACCGTTTTTATAGAATTCTTTTTTATTTTTTTTGGCAGCTCGTCACGGTGATTCTGACGCCATTTCGCGCTCAAGTGTTGCCGGCACTGCAGCACCCACCATACCCACCATGCGCCATTGTGGGCGTTTCCCACCATTCACCCACTACATTAATCCACTATAATGGTGGGTGGTGCTTTCCACCATGCCCACCATTCGTTTTTTTCCGATAGGGAACCACCTCAATATAATGTGTGAAACGTATGTGCATGTCCCGATTAAAATGTATAAAATTATGATGTGCAAATCTGGAAACTTTACCTGCAAACGAATGCGGACTTCAAGATAATAACAATACAAGGCACGTATATGCATGCACAATATCATGTTATATTCACTGTGGAGATATTAAAAACGAAGAACAAAAAAATGAAATAATTACATTGAAAGTACTTTTTTTGTCCTTATCAAGCCTCAACAATTTTCTTGGTGTGAGAAAGATCCTATCATCGTTTCGGGACCATAGATTATCAAAGCTACATCTTTTAGTTCTCATAACCATAGAACCATGGTAGTGCTATGCACACCTCAATACTATCAAAACTAACTACAGCTGAGAAAATTGTGCGGACACCTGGCCAAGACAGGAGAGCGTGGATGCATGTGTTTATGTACGCGCATACATACAAACTACACGCATGAACATAATGAATTATGGTTAAACACCTGGGTCCCCCTCCCCGTCTAGAAAAAAGTTCCATACATTTTGCTGCCCCTGACAAATTGAAAAAATCAACCTATAAAAAAACATGAATATTTGCATATACGCAGACGCTTACGGCAACGACGTAAGTATGAATATAATAAAAGAAAGTGTCATTAGCAATACTCATATTCGTAGTAGCCTATGCTACATAACAGTTTATTACGTGCTTTTAAGCGACCCCATAACTACAGTATACCTTAAAAAAAGCAAAAATATGATCAGTAAGGCGCTCAGTAAGAGTTAGAATCCCCTGAATTAGATTTGCGGCACTTTCATAAAAATAAAAAGTAGAACGAAAACAAAATATTAAGGCTTAACGTTCAATATCTTTGTTATTTCAGCTCTGCGGACAATATCGCGTTTTTTAGTAGTACTGGCGATGATTCACAAAAAAATAATTTAGAGATGTAAAAGAAATACAAGTTAAAGTATGACTAAAGAGGTGCCCGAAGAAAACAAAAATAATGTTAGGCAGTCCGGCAAAAACGCGGAATTAGGGGACTCACAGTAAAGCCACCCCTCTTACTATGTTTCTCTCATTCACCGAAAAATAAGGTTGGGTTGATTCGCAATTAACGTTAGTGATTTGCAACACATGCACGGCAATCACAATGCCGATAAGCTTCAACCAGAAATTCAGAATATTTCAGTAATAACTTACAGGCCTAAAACATGAATAAACTACTGCACGCAGCCTGAAAAGCATCACGAGGCTTGAGTGGTACCACAAGATCTAATAAACTTTACATATAGAGAGGGTGGACACGCCCACACGCACGCATTGCTCATCTCACAATATTAAATGCGAAGCATTGTAGTAGTTGCCCCAGCAAGATGTGTTACCATCAGCTTTAGGACTACCACTTCATGGCATCTACATCAGCGTATTTAGCTACTTTGCGCGCTGCACTTTGTGTGGTCAATCGGGAACCACCGCAACAATGATCGATTTTCAGCGAATAAAGGGCTGCCCTACAATCTGTGCTCTTGGCACTGCGTCGCGGTCTGTACGAACAGCTTTTTTTCAAAAGTCGATGTCTCTCCCACACTTCACATGAGAAAGGGCATCATGTGACGTTTCAGTAGCTGCCAAGTCACTGCGGCGTCATAAAGAACGAACTTGCCGATACTGCCGCACGGGCAGCTCTCGAAGGAACACGAGAAGAAGCAATACCACTTTCACGGACCGAAGCTGCCAATAATCTTCGACGATTTGCGCGTGAAATCACGTTTTCGCTATGGTGCCCACCAAGCAACAAGATGAATCGTCAACAACACCTCTCCTCTTTGTTGACTCTCCGCATGCCCACTGGGCTAGACCGAAGAGAAGCCACCGTTCTTCATCGCTTATGGCTAGGAGTGGCATTTACAAAATCTTACATCTTTGTCATAAGAATGGCCGACAACGCTCTCTGCGATGCCTGTCATTGCGAAGAGACGCTACACCACATCCTGTGCGACTGTCCGCGGTATGACATCCAGAGACAGTCACTGGCGTCCGTTTTTGCGCGCATCGACAGCAGTCAAACGTCTGTGGACACTTTCTGTCAAGTGCCCGAGAGAAGACATTGCAACAGAAGGCGACAAAAGCTCTGTTGAAATTCTTACGCGACACGGACTTTAACAAGCGGCTGTAATAACTATGTCACACACCGCGAAAGACAAGACTGGACTATGACTAAGTGTGCGCGCGTGTGGTGCCGAATGTGACGTGTTCATCTCTCTTCCCTCTCTGCTCTCTATCTTTCATCTCCCCCATCCCCCTCCCATGCGCAGGGTGGCAAACTGGCGGCCATAAGGCTGGTTAACCTCCCTGCCATTCTTTTCCTCTTCGGTGACTCCGGTGACTCTCAGCGTATCGGCGACTCTCACTTTGGCGACTCTCAGCGTATCGATTCATCTAGCCGCCTACGACATTTAGCTCTCCTGGCCGTTTCGATAATGGTATCGATACCAAATTTGGTATGGCATAACATGACTGTATGAAGAACATAAGTCACTGGTCACAACATGAAATCTCGACATGTATGTCGTGAATGTCATGATTTATTTCATTGACCTGTCGCTCCTGGGGTGGTTTTGTTCACATGGCATGTTGCAAAACTGGTATGGTATGACAAGATTGCATGGCGAACAGCAGTGACAGACCCTAACATGAAATTCATGATATGCATGTCATGTTGCAACACGACTGCATGCCACGCTCATAATGTGCTCGCGGCCGTTTCGGAAGCGTCACATATACCAAATTTTGTATTACGAGACCTGAATGGATGAAGAAGGTATGACACTGGTGCAAGAATGATAAACATGAGATGCATGCCATGTAACAACATTACTACATGCTACGCTCATGATGCACTCGAGGCCGTTTCGCTAGCTTCACATGTACCAAACTCGGTATTACGCGACGCGAACTGACAACATAGGTAAATGACACATCCAAACATGATAATCACGTCTTGCGTGTCATGTAACAGCATGACTACATGCCACACTGACGATGTGCTCGCGGCCGTTTCGCTAGCTTCACATATGTAAAGTTTGGTCTTACGTGAGGCCAATTGATGACGAACGTATATGACTGGTGCAAACATGATAATCTTGACATGCGTGTCATATGAGAACATGACTTTATGCCTAAGTCAAGGCGGCAATACATTTTGACGTGACGTGGTGTGCGTGCTTGCCGGCATTCATTTTGTCGCGTCACGCTGGCACTGCCACGCCAGGCGCCGGTTCTGCTATATACTCGCAGGCGCGCTGCGTTTCTTTGACGCATGCGCGTTTCAGTGCGTCCGGCGTCCCTCCATATTGATAACAGGAAGACGCAGTGTTGTCTCGGTAACGCATCGGCACTAAATGAAGCATGTCTCATTTCATGTCAGTTGCCATCGGTTGGCGCCGACGGACACTCGTCGCGCCTGGCGTCAGACTATACAGTGCTCGCATGCCCATACTATACAGTGCTCGCATGCCCAGACTATACAGTGCTCGCATGCGTCGCTGTGCCCAGTGTGTTCGAGCGTCAACGCTACATTGAAGGATATTGGGCCCTTCATAATGCTCTCGCATCCATTTTGCTAGCTCCACATATTCCAAATTCTGTGTTACGCGACGTCCATAGATGACGAAGGTATATGACTGGTGGAAACATGATAATCCGGAAACGCGTGTCATGTAGGAACATGTCAACATACCATGCTAGTAGCGTGCTCGCGGCTGGATTGCTAGCTCCACATATACTAAATTTTTTATCACGCGATGTGAACAGATTACGAAGGTAAAAGACACATCCAATTATGATAATCATGACACGTAAGTCATGTACGGCATCAATTACTTCCACCTCATAACGTTGTGCTGATTTTAAAGAAAGATATCTACATTTCTCTTTTGTGCATGTTTCGCATATCATCGATTCCCACTGAACGTGGGATCTGTCAATTTTTATTGTAATGAAATGAATCATGTAGAAAAAACTCTCCCGTGTGCCCGTTTCATAGATGAGAACACGAGTGAATAAACATCCAGGCACACCATAGAAAGAGAATACAAAAAAAAGAATGTTCAATAGCAAATGCGCAGTAAAACCAGAACCGAAATATGATGAGACAAAGAGCAGCCAGCTTAAGTCCTTATATGAAGCGGGCGACTCCAAAATGGAAGCACTGGGTCACTGGCTGCATGCTGTGGTTATCTATGCCGAAAGCAGTGTCCAAATCCTGCCACGTATCCGACTCGGACACGATTTTCACTCCTCCGCACTTGTCCACACAACGGCACTTAAGCAAGAAAAACCTGCTCCCGCCGTAATGATTATCCCTCCATCAAGCCGACTACTGAGAGAATAAAAAAAAGGGGGGGGGGAGGATTTGTAAACAGAAAAATGTTCATTCTCTTTCGTTGGGAGATTGGCTGGACCTCTGACCATGGTTGGCGTCCATCCTACCCTCTTTCCCCGGGTATCGGTTGTGTTTGTGGGAATGTGGTTTGAGGAAGCGTTCGCCGAATTTTCATTGTGCGGATGACGACGCCAGAGGACCATGCTGCCTATGCAGTCCGCCTATCTTGAGAAGAACTCTTGCTCGCGTTCTACGAGATAACATAAAAAACGTCTGTCTGTCGAATTGTTATTCTCCTCCTACACCCTGGCTTGCGTAGGGTACCGGGTAGTCACCATTGCACTATGACCAATTACCAACTCTTACGGCACTCCTGAGATAACATGGCACACTTATGAACTGTAGCCGTAAGAAGTAACGTACTGTAGGTGATTAGCAAGACAGCATCCGACCTATTTTATTAGGTTAACTTCAAGATTTAAGTTCCGTAACTTGTGGATGAGAAGTTTATGACACACTTTATCAAATGCTTTTGCAAAATCTGAAACAAATGCAGCCAGCGGATGATAAAGAATCAAGAATTAGATCAGTGAAAGGTACAGGTTGAGTCTCGCATGATTATGGTTTCCTAAAACCATGTTGTGAAGGCGAAAAGAAGATGTTACTTTCAAGAAACTTGACGATGTTTCTGATTACGATGTGATTATATAATAGTTAGAAGCACGTGCTGGGAAAAGAAATGGGGCGATAGTTGGTCGTCAAGCTTTTGTTAACTGATTTGAGAAGTGGAACTACCTCCTTCATACCTTCCACTGATAAGGTAAAGTACCTGTGTGGAGTGATAGGCTCAATAGATCTGTCTTCTGCAGTAAAAATGCACATGCAAAATACAAAAGTATTTTGTAAAACTGTATTATGATCTATTCCCACAATGTGCCTATCAAATAAAAAAATTGTTAGACATTCATTATGCACACATATCAAATAAGTGCGCGAGAAATCAAACACGAAATCCGCTAAAAAATGTGCGCAACCTATATACATATCCCGATACAAATATAAAAGAAATATGGCGCGCACAAATTTATAAGTTACACCTATAAACAAATGCAAATGCCAAGATCATAACAGAAGTGAGGAACATAGGCTCAAGCACAGTAATCAGTAATAAATGCACTTTGTATACATTCAAAGAAAGGATAAAAATAAAGTATTCACAAGTACTTTCATGTCTTGTCCTTATCAAGCCTCAGCAACAATTTTTTCTTTATAAGATAGAGCCCATCACCGACCATACATTACCACTGCAGTAACTCGTTCCAGTTCTTTCAAGCATAAATCATAGCAACGCTCCATTTGGGCGTGTTATTGGTATCAGAACTCATTTCAGCTGCAAAAATCGCACAGACTCTGGCGTAGAAAGTGCTGGGGTGAGGGGGGGGGGTGCTTGTGTACGCATAACATGCAAAGAGATGCACCAGCATGCATAAGGAACGGCAAAGCCTCCACTCGAAAGAAGTTTCTGGCTACACTGCTGGCACAACGAACAAGTAAAAAAGAAACCAATAATTAAATATGAACCATTTTGAACGAAATGCTTAAGGCAGCTACAATATGATGAAAGCTTCATGAACATTACATGTGTTTACAGAAGTCTAGACCATGTTACAGAAATTTATTATAAAAGCTTTCAAGAACTTGGGAAAAAATTGAACACCGCGTATACATTCGTCAGGAAACTGGAATATTTTTTTTTCAAAAGAAGTCACTCAGCTATGATCACCCACGTGTAGTCACTGGTCATGTGATTATCCCAGGGGATAGCAGCATTTCTAGTCACTGGTTCGTTCGCAAGTTTTGCGCTGCTGTCCTATTCTTCTGCTTACAGTAAATGGGTTGAAAGTCGCCATGTGAACAGAACAACATTGACAGCTGCCATCGATTTCCTGCGCTTGATGTTCGAAACTTTTGGATTACCCCACAAAGTGGTTTCAAACAACGGAATCGCATTCCTGTCAGCCAAAATACAGAAACCCTACGAGTGACAACAGCATCAGAGTGATGAAATCTGCTCCGAACCACCCAGGCACAAACGGACAGGCCAAACGCTACGTAGTAGAGCTAAAACATGCTCTTGCAAGATACTCGGCGGGGTCATTACAGCGGCGCATTGCACGTTTCTTTTTCAAGCCACTCACAATGGGCCAGACAGGCCAAGTATCGGCGAATCTCATGTTTTCTTGCGATCTGCGAACACACATCTCAGCCATTCTACCAGAACAACCTTGAAAGTTTACACCAGATTAGAAAGACGCCTCGCTTTGCTGGTAGCTCCACAAAGGACAACCAGTGGTCGCCCGCCAGGTTCACAGAAGGCCTGAATGAACGGCGGTCATCGTAAAAAAAGTTTCAGCCGGAGTTTTGGTTTGTTGAAGTTAAAGCTCCTCCATCGCGTCTTCTACCAGATAACGCATATAGAGGCTTTAGACCAGGCATTGTCCCTTCCAGGGATGCAGGGATGCACCCTGCCCTCCACCTTGACGCCTCCCCCCCCCCCTATACTGGACGCCACGCGCCCGGGAACTGACAGACTATTGGGGCAATCAGTGCGCCCGCGCACTGATTGCCTCTTCTTTGTGCTTCTCACCCCTTTTGTGGCCCACAGTGGACTCGAAAGCCAGCGCTTGGATTATTTCGACCGTGCTGCGCGCAAATGTCTTTCTTGAAACTAATAAACTCAGTTCCCTGCTACGTATGCTTGGTATTATGGCTACCGGGGACCCACAGTGCAAATAGGGTTAAGTGTTCCTAACAAATTCAACATCCCCACCTTTCAGCATTATATCTCTTTCGTTTAAATTACTTCTGTTAATATTTTTAATTTCTACCAACAAATTGGAGAGTTGCGTGATAAAAAAGAAGCAGATTTATTTATTTAAAGATTTGTTACTTACTTTAGAGAAAAACTGCCACTCTAGTGCCGGACATTGGGCGGGGGTGTGTGGCGTAGTGGACGCAACATTGTGTAGGAGGTACAGCAGTATAGATAGTGTTGAACGAAAGCGCGACGATTCAAAACGCTGAACAAAAAAGAGAAGCGACATGAAACATGGTCAACAATCCCCAGAATGGCCCTATAAACAATAAACAAAACAACAATTATGAAAACAGTGTCCACTAGGTTATTTTGTTTGGGTAAAAGTAAAAAGAACTCAACTATTAACTGTAGCAAAAATAAAGTCGGCAATAATAAGAAGCGAGACATTGCAGAATTCAAGCATTTAGGAATCGTGCAGCCCCACCGTGGTGGTCTCGTAGCTAAGGTACTCGACTACTGACCCGAAGGTCGCGGGTTCGAATTCCGGCTGCTGCGGCTGCATTTCCGATGGAGGCGGAAATGTTGCAGGCCCGTGTACTCAGATTTGGGTGCACGTTAAAGAGCCCCAGGTGGTCAAAATTTCCGGAGCCCTCTACAACAGTGTCTCTCATAATAATAAGGTAGTTTTGGGACGTTAAATCCCACATATCAATCAATTAGTAATCGTGCAGAAGCGAAGCATTGAACATTAAGCAATCAGTCTGATCAAAATGGGTATTAAAATGAAGCACACTGTAATATTTATGAAGGTGTCGTTATGAGCCACGTGAAACAGCTAAGGCACGAAGAAACTAGTTGAGATCGACGCATTCAAGAATCTCTCGTGGCGTAATGTCCCACTCTCTGCTTGTTCGAAAAAAAAGGTACCTGTATATAGGGGCTCAGTCACTCTTTCAAAATTGGAGGCACGCGTTTCGTGGCGCAAAATTGGTTTGATATAATTAGTTTTTTTTATTGCCAGCTTATTATATATGTGATAGAACAGCTTCGTCATTTCGCGATAACGTCTCCATTTCAGGGTTTCTAGTTTAGCGCCTTCCAGAAGAACTGACGGAGATGTGTTCCTTTTAGGTGTTGAATAGGAATTTTACAGCTTTTCTCTGTATTGATTGAAGTTTATCTGCGTTAGCTTGCATGTGCTGATCCCAGACAGCCGACGAATATTCTAGTATTGGTATTACGTACGTTTCCCATGCAGTCATTTAGGTTTGATGAATGCCTTAGCGAGTGTCCGTCTTAGGTAGCCTTGTATTTTCAAAGCCATTTTCTCAGCAAAACAAACACGTTCGTTCCATTTTAATTTAGATGTGATAACAAGACAAAGGAGCGTATACTGTGAGACAAAGGACAAGAATTGATTGCCTAGGTTGTATTGGAATTTCAGTGAATTTTTTTTGCAGGTTATGGTTATCGCCAGAGTTTTTCTCGCGTTAAAGGTCATCTGTCATTTTGTGCACCAATCTTGAATTTTAAAAGAGTTATTTAAAAGAACCTGGTGTCTGGAAGCGGCAACTACTTTAAAGCGCGCAGGCATTTGCAAAAAGCTTTAGATTGGCTCCAATATCACGGGTGGCATTATTGATATAAACCGAAAAGAGGCCCGAGGGCGGATCGCTGAAGTCTGCCGGATTTAAGCGGTGCAGACGGCGAGTTGATACCACCATCCGTAATAACAAACCCGGTCAAAATTACTTGCGCTTTCAAAGTCTAACCTAAGATGCATTCGTTAATTAGCACTAATTAACTAATAAGTAGATAGCTAAATTTACAATTCAACCTGTAAAACTCGAGATTGTGCTGTAAATTGAGGGGTCTATGTGGTACATACACTGAATGTTCAGCAACGTGCATTTCGTCCTTATTAACAATGCCCTATTAATGGGCTATTCTACAGATATTTACCTTAACGAACCCCAAATATCGTTTCGCGGGGTCATAAGTGCCTTCCACAGGTATCCTCTCTTCACGCGCACCCTGTTTCAACTTTTATGTGGCACCATACAGTAAACCATCCCAACACTAGATGGAGCTACGAGGGCTTGATGGCTGTCGCACCCTGAACAAAACTGGCCTGGGAACTTTTTTTCCCACTTGATTCAAACACGCTCTATACCATCATGAACTAGACATATTCCAGCACCTAAATTCCAGAAAGCAATTGGATATCTTCAAGCACGTCTCCAGGGCAGCGATTCAAATGCGGTAAAACAGCCGATATTTCGAGAGCGCCCTTAGGCGCTGTGCATTATCTTTTGATAGGCTAGGGAACTCGCACTATTGCAACCACGATACTGTAACTCCGGCAAAAGAAATATTCATACAGTGGCTACTCGAAACCGTGAGAGCAACGAGAAAACCAAAAAGGGAAAGGAGTTATTATCGTTTTCCTCTCCGGTCCCTTAGAGTGACGCGGAGCCCCGCCCCCACCGTGCGGGAAAGCGCGCCTCCTGCTCGTGAGTCGGAATCCTGAGGACTATTCATCTGGAAGCATCAGGGATCGTCGTACTCATTTGCAAATGAAATGTGTATCACACGGAACGCCAAGGAGCCTGATGCCAAGACTATACAGAAATCTAGGGCTATCAGAAGGAAACCAAGAATCTGTGGGTTAACTTTAATTTTTGTGGCATCATTTACAAGTGTGCATGCATATAAACTACTAGCGCTAAGAGATCTAAAATGTATGTTTGAAAATGTGTGACTGTCAAGTGCTAAAAAAAGCTGATTTGCTGCTCAAGACTGAAGTTGTAGATGCTCCAGATTGCGCACCAAATTGCTTAGAATCGAAGGCATTACAGATAAACTTTACAATTTAAAATGACTCCCTAATTTTATTTTTCAAAGAAAACCAATAAAAGTGAATTACATTGTACTGCACATCCTGCCTAACCTTTTTTGAAATTCGAGACACCAAAACACCGAAATTCTGAGTTACGATGGTTGACGTAGATAGTCGGAGTAGATAAGAAACAGAACTAGGAGCATATCAAAAACAAAGCTTTCCACCAGTACGGAAGCTGCTAATGTGCGCTTTCTGCCGGATGAAGGTTAGCGAATATCAGCGCATAACATGTTCATCTGCAGCAGTGCCCATATTTGAAAGGATCCGCCTGTTAGGGTGGTTCAATGCCAGCCTAGTTCGTTTTTATTCAGTGCACTTGATTGTTCATATTAGTGGGTTTTGGGCTTTCCCTGCACTTTTCATGCATCTTGAATATAGAGTAATTCTCTTCTGTTTGCTTTAATTAGCCTTGATTTTTAATCGTTACTTCACATACGCGAGGACATTAAGATGCTGTATATGTAAATTTTTGACAATGGATCTAGTACTGCTTGCTGTGATTTCTCTGCTCATATCTTTTTACTTTGTTGATGATCATCTAGCTGCGTAATGGTAATCTTTGCTTGCTTTTCATTAACCAGCTATGTAATTCAAAAATTACATTGACACGTGCAGTGCCGAGTGCTGTCTTATACAGCACTAAGGTTCCATATACAGTTATTTCTCAGATGTACTCGCATGTCGTTTCATTTATTTTTTTCGTTTTAAATTCACTCCTGTTCAAGACCAGCAGTGTGTACAAGATAACCCAAAAAAACAAAAAGTAACAAGCGAATCAGATGTCCAGGCTCACGTCTGTGCTTACAAAGTGGTATCGTAAGTGTAATGCTACCTGTAAGTCAACACTGTAAGGCAACACTACTTGCTAAATAACATAATATTCTTTGAAAAATCACTAGGAAAAACAATAAAACTAAGCTGTAGATGAACTGTAAAGAAAGCTTCACTGGGTAGACTGTGCATTCGCATGAACTGGACGAGGAAAGAGACCATTTCATTGATATGTGGGGTTTAGCGTCTCAAAACTACCATATGATAACGATATACGCCATGGTAGAGGGCTCCAATAATTTCGATAACCTGGGAATCTTGAACAAGCACCCATATCTAAGCGCATGTGCCTACAGCATGTTCGCCCCCATCGACAATGCAGCCACCACAGCCGGGATTCGATCCCACGACCTGTGGGTCAACAGCTGATGGTCTTAGCCTCTAGAACCATCACGGTGAGGCTTGAAAAAAGGGTAGGAGGACATATCTTTCTGTGAAGGGCGTTCTGGCGCAATTTATTCCATCTGTGCAAGGTATTAGAGCACACAATTCGCTCCAAAATTTAACACCGCTTCACATATCATGCTCTTTTAATCCTGCTTCCAGTAAAACATCATCCAAGTTTGGCTGCTGCATGGTATGTTAACTTGAGAACAGAAGTGCCTTTTATTGTGATCGTAACAGTATGTCTCCCTTAAATACCACGCAATGTGAAGTACTGTTATTTCACATGATCATTTCTTTTAAAACATGTCACAGTCTAGAAAACCTATTTGCAGTTAACGGGTTTGTGGACAGTTTGGTTTTGAAACAAAGGGAAGTGACAAATGGCATGAAAAGACGTAGACAAAAAAAGACATACATGTGCAGTGACTCACAATTTATTTCATTTTCAGAAGTGGTAGAAATATAAAGCAGTTTATTTTTAATGAGTGAACACGTTTGTCTCCTTCTGTCTATCTTCATACTGTGTATTATTTCACTAATTTATTGCTAGTTCTTTTTCTTGGAAAGCAAATATTTTGCAGTTCATTTGTCGATATTTGTGTATTATATGTTCAGGAACAGTAAAAAAAATGCGTACAATATTTCCAATAACTGTATCTGCAAATAACACTGTCTGTATTGTACAACTATCTTTCTGAATTCAGCAGTCATGTTTTTTTTTGTTTCACAATACATTTGTTTAAATATTCAGGGGTCATGGACACCAGTGGACACTACTACTTGCATTGCATGTTTTATTCAGCATGACACAGATACGCAGTAAGTGACATGTACCATTTCCCTGCTGCATATTTCAATTGTTTTTCAAAAACAAGCCAAAACAAGAACGTTAGATTAACCATCAGTCGGGGAGGGACAACTCCGCTACCCACTTTTAGGGGCGAAGCTCCTAATGGTGGCACCCGTTCGTCCCTCGTAGTCGTTGTACTGTGTAACAAGTATAACAGTTTGACCTCCAAAGTGGTGTCGGTGTGAGAGTTCTTCTGTGCGTTGTTGAACAATAAAAAATAGTGCTCCATGTGCATGCCAATGGCTGTTAATGGGGAATGAGAGACAGGAGCATTCGGCTTTTAGTGAACGCGCACGCTGAATCCCCATTAGCAGCCATTGGCCTGTACATTGAGCACTATCTGACAAGAAAGGGTTGCTACGTTATACTTGCTGGGTGTAACGTCCATAGTTTTGGAAAGGTTTAGGGAGCATTAAGCCGCAGTGCCATTAATACAGTGAAGTAGTATATACCATGAACACAAGGTGGTTAAAGGTGGGAAGTAAATACAAAGCGCAAGCCGTAAGAAAGTAAAAGCCGAATTCTCCTGTCTCTAATTCCCCATTAGCAGCCATTGCCATGTAAATTGAGCGCTATCTGACAAGAAATGGTTGCTGCGTTATAATCGCTGGGCGTAACCTCCTTGCTTTTAAAAAGGTTTAGCGAGCGTTGGGCCGCAGTGCCATGAATATAATGAACAAGTATATACCGTGAACTCGAGGTGGGTAAAGTTGGGAAATAGACCCGAAGCGCAAGCCGTAAGAAAGTGTGCATGGGCCACCTATCGTTTAGTCCTTGGAATGCCCGCTGGATGGCGGTGCTTCTATATGAAGAATATATGATGAAAAGATGCAAGATGGTGGTACTTGGAGTGTTGAATAAATGGACAAACGGACACACAGACAAATGCATGGATGGATGCATGAACGGACGCATGGGCGGATGCATGGACGAACGCAGGGACGGGTGGACGGACGCATGGACGGTCACACAGGCGGACGCATGGACGGACGGAAGCAAGAACAAATGGACGGACAAGGCTTCGCCGCACTCTCCATCATTCACTCCGGTGATATGCTGCCATTTTTTTTAATGTCGCAAGGCCCACGCTAAGGGCATTTCAGTGTCCTTCTTAAATGCGGAGTTGCATCTGGGGAACGCCTAGGCTCCAACCGCTCTACTCTACTGCATGAGTTTTTTTTTTAGCACTGGGCGCGTTGACAGTGCGCAAGCTAGCAGTGAGTCGAGTGCTATAAACAGAAATAAGGTGGCAAAAGACCATTGAGCGAACCTGCGGTGTAGCGAGAAACAGTACGCCGTCACAAAACAACTAATATTGAAAGAAGTTCATCTCGTCTTTGTTTACGCTCGGAGCACAGAAGACCACAGCCTTAATTCCACATGTTATACAACCAATTCACCTTGAAACAGCTGACATCCGGAGTAGTCCAATCGGTGCGTCTTCTTCGCCGGCCGGCAACCCACATAAACGCGAAATGAATAAAAAAATCGGAGCACACCAGCTGTGTAAGAACTCAACTCGTTTAAGCGACACCGTCAGCCCACACGTTTTGGTGCAATTTCTACGGCGTGCGGCTTCAACGAGCTTCACCAGCGTATTGCAAAACTAGCGTTACGCTAGCGTGTATGTGCACCGCCATCTTGTATAAAAGCAAAACAAACAAAAAATACCGGAAGTGCGTTTAGATCATGTGATTGCTTTCAGCCAATAGCAGGGCCAAATTTTCTCCATACATCTCCGGGGATATGATACAGAAACACGCGCTCCGGACCTTTCACCCAGATCGTTGGGTGAATACACACAGGAAACTAGGCGTTTTAAGATATATTTACGCAGCACCGAAGCTCAAAACCAAGATAGCGAACAAAACTACGACCCCACTAACCCAAATCATGTTGTCTTTCTCGGTGCCTCTCCCGCTGCTCAAGTGTGGCGTTGCGTTATACCAGCATATATCTACGACCAAGCGGACGGAAGGCTGGGGCACGGTGAGGATAGAAAGCGAACAAGAAAAGGAGCGGCGAAGCACTGCACCCACCCTCTTCTACACTGCCTCTACGCACACCGACGCTCCGCCGAGCTCCAAAGATGCGAGCGCCTTCACGTGCCAGAGTGCGCTCCTCCTCTCCACTCACTCTCCGCTAGTCCGCCCATACGACCTGCTACAGTTGCTAGGAGCGAGAAAAAGCACGCGCGCTGGCAGGTGTTGCTAAGGAAAAAGGAGGGAGAGTGGAGAGCGCACAGACACCGAGTGACACCTGACATGAACCAATCAGGAAATACATTCGAATTTCAAAGGTTTGGCTTCGAGAAAACGAAATACTGTCGGAACGCTCTTCTCATAAAGTGACAAACACTGTGTAAAGTCTCCGGTGGGAGCTACACTAAGTAGTGAATCTGCCACGCCAGGGCAGGGCAATATTTTTAGCCAGCGAAACGTGTGTTAAGGCCAGCGGCACGCGTACTCGGTTGTAGATAGGCGAAACTGTCCAGTACATGTGCAAAGACAGTCGATATGGTTTTCGACTGGTATCGAAGCTATTAATGGTAATAAATAGGGTGTGGGAATGAATGATACGAGTTTAGTTCGTTAGTTGATTCAGTAACTGAAGTAAACAAGCTTATAAATTTTGCATAAGCAATCATAAAGACTCGGACAAGACAACAACCCTTTTGAATCAGCGCCAATGAAAAAAGCCGCCCGCGTCTTCCCACGGGGGAAATCGAGTGATTGCGTCGCACAGTGGTGGGGTATCGCCTTAATGTTACGTAATTGTGTATGGTTTGTTAGTGTCTTATTGTTATTTTGTATTTATTATTTTTATTTTTTGAATGGAAAAGCGTTCGCTTCGGTCAGTTATAGGACGCTGATGTTGCGTTGTGCCCCACTACTGGTTGGAGGTAGTATTGCTTCCATCGTATCTACTAGATTTAAGCGAAGCGTCAAGTCAAGCGAAAGCCAAGTAAAGGTGCCCTAGACGGAAGCATCGCCGCCGTGGTCTAGGGGCTAAGGTACTCGCCTGCTGACCCGCATGTCGCGGGATCAGATCCCGGCTGCGGCGGCTGCATTTTCGACGGAGGCGAAAATGCGGTAGGTCTGTTTGCTCAGATTTGGTACCCAAGTGGTCAAAATTTTTGGAGCACTCCACTACGGCCTGTCTTATATTCAGATGGCGGTTTCGGGACATCATACCCTACATATCCATCAACTTCTTTCCCGGAAATACATTTTGTACACTTCGGGAATCTTTTAAAACAGAAGCGTGGGGAAAGTCGCAACAGTTCTTGCAAAAGCAGCCCAGTTTTCCCCTTTATTATTGACTATACCATGCCAGTATGATTAAAATTTAGATTTGAGGTTATGCATCACACGCTCGTGTGTTTTTTTTTTTCCACGATAGTACATGCACTAAATAGTCGTCCACAAGTAACCTCCTGATGAGAAGAAATAAGTCGAAAATGTGACGGTTGGCTTGGCTACTATTACCGATAGCAGTAACCATTCGAGTAGAGTGCTGCCGATGTATCAGACTACCCTCTTCTTAATCCTGGGCTTTCGTGGGCTGGAAAAAAGCGTTGCTGCCTAAACGGAACAGGATTCATGAGAGACACCTTGGAAAATAAAACTTGGAATAAGAGACGTCACGTTGAGAACGTCGCAACGTCACGTTATAAAAAGTTGCTCGCCGATTTGTCAACAAGTGTTCTAGGTAAAATCTAAAATGATATAGTTGTATAAAAATATGTACGACACTCATACACTACAAAATTGTGCGAAGGTCAATTGAAAGCGTGATACTCGCGAATGCATTGCACAATCCAAGAGCACAGAAAACACGCACAAATAAAGATAAATAACTATGATGGTATGACAGCTATAGACTCTCAGGATAAGCTGGAAATACAATAAATAAGTACGTAAAAAACTGAACAATTTGAACAGTTCTTACTCACTTCTTATTAGTGAAGAATACTCAAGGAACTGATTAGGCCGATATTAAATGGGGATGAATAACGAATACTTATGAACCTAGAGAAGCACGTATTATGCTGTGCGCTGGTGTTTTTGACAGCAAAATCTTCACTCCTAATGCTTTAGTAGCACGGGTATACTAAGGTACCATCAATATTCAGATATGTTTCAAAAATCGGTGTTTCGAAAATCGGTGTTTCAAAGTGATGAATTTACCTTACCATAGTGTTTCTTGTTTTAGATAAAAACCTGAGTGCCTTTGCGAACTTACTTGGGAGTTTTCACTCCGCAGCTCAGCCAAACATAATATCTCAGGCAGTGATGAACCTTTAACTTACAATATGCGTAGCCTATACCGGTGGCAAGTAGTGGTGTTTGCCAAATTTTTTGTCGCTTATGACGAAGTGTGACGAAGTCATGACACGCCAACAAGCCGGGAACCTCACGTGCTTGACAACTGAAACCGGACATCCACAAGATAGACAACACTTCGCCGGTTGAGCACTAGTTACGATAATATATATTCGGTTATGACAGTGAAGGTGGTGTTCAACCCCTTCGCAGCAAGCCAGGCTTCCCTATCAGCTTTTATCATCTAGAGTCTCTGATTACTTTTATGCATTTAGGTCGGTAATAAGGCGAGAGGAGTAAAATCGATTGGAGCACGTAAGCCTGTAGGCTGCCAGAAGAGTAGGCTGAAATTGTTTCAATATTTGGAGGGTTCTTCGAAATGCTCACAGGTTTAGAAATCGTCTAATGACTGCACGTCTTACTGGCGTTTGCTGCAGCAAGGCGAGACACCTGAGTCTTTGACTCTTAGTTGCTTGTGATCATGAAGAGAAAAGTTGTTTTAGGTCGCTGTAATGTGTGTCAGAAACAAAAATTAACGTTCTCATGAAGCGGAACGCACGCTCCACATTCTCTTCTTCAAACGCTATAGCGCGATTTCACCCGCGTAATCTGTGATAACTCGTAGGGGCTTGAGAACGAGTGCAGAAACAAATAAAAGGAAGATACATAGAGAGAAAGAGAAAGATAAAAATTCTGGGTGAAGAAGAATCATAATCATCTTCCATATCACACCCACTGAAGGACAAAGGCCTCTCCCATGTTCCACTAATCAACCCGGTCATGTGCTTTATGCGACCACGCTATACCTGCAAACTTACTAATTGCATCTGGCCACGCAATTTTCTGTAATATGTTAGGGTAAGAAAAAGAGAAAGCTAAAGGGATAGAAAGAATCATAGTCTAGATTGAGAAACTGAGAGGAAGACTTGTAGAAAACAAAAGAATGGGAGCTGTAGATAGAGTTTTAAAAAATAAAAAATATTGAACGAAATACACAGTAAAAAAATAGAAAAAAAAGCAAATAGAAAAAGGAGAAAGCAAGCGAGAAATGGAGAGAGAAGTAGAAAAATGAACAAATTGTGAACAAAAATTGAAATAACAAGAAAGAAAAAATACAAAATAGAGAGTGTATTATTTTTATTTACCATTGCATTTATTTCACTGATCAACTTTTTGCATTTGTAATGCGGAGCAAGCGAAAAAGAACAAGGAAAGGGAAGACAGAAAAAATTAATGCATGAAGAATAAGAAAAAAAGAAAATAATTGCTGAACGTAGAAAAGGAACAAAGGCCAAGACTACATAGGTGATGATCAGCTCCGCCGTCTCGGTGGCATTTAGTTTTCACATCAAGCTGCGCTAATATTTTTTTTCTTTTAATCGTGTGTAAGTGATTCGACAGTTCACGCGCAAGCTTTCTTGAGAACCTTACAGTCCAAGCGGAAGAAAATTGAATCAGCGCAGGTCGAACGCGTTTCCATTTGCACTGCCGCCGCTAGATGCTGCCGCCAATTTAGCGATGTACTTTTACCTACAGCTTTTAAAATGTAGCAATGACTTCAATTATGCCCTTTTGTTGATATAATATTGGAGCTGGTAAAGCTCGGCAAACTACCGGTTAGCGTTTGCGAAAAGTATCATCGTCAAGAAAGTACTCTGCTCTGCGACGCCCACGGGCATCGCCTCAGACAAAAATTGGACTTCCCGCGTAAGCTCTAGAGAATAAAATCTCTCTCGGCTGATTACTGCATGATTTTAATAGCAGAGAGGGTAAAATAAGCAGAAAGAAAGAGGAAGCGAGGAATATAGCGATACAGTGCAAAGGCAGAAAGAACAAACAGACGGAAAAATAAAGAAATACATAAAAAGAGAGGAATGGTAAGAAGTGACAAAATGAGATTAAGAAAACAGAAAGAAAAATCAAGCAACTACAAGCAATGACCTCAAAACATCCAGTATCGCGTATCGGCCTCAATGTTAAGAAGGGCTCGGAGAGTTGGGTCAAGACACTTGGCTCAGCCATCGTTCTGCACTCGCACATGTGCCGTTCTGGAAGTGTCTCAGGCCGTAACTGCCTGCTCAATAGACAGTTATAGGTCGCGCGAAGCGTAAATATATAGTACTTACACCCTGTCAAAATCTCTTAATGCATGTTGGCCGACCTCCTCATTTACCAGGCTGTGAGTGTTCCTGCTATCCCAAAGGGCTTCGGAACGCTAAAAGCAAGGTTTATGGTCCAATTGAAATCTAGAAATTAGGGTAACGTACCGTTCAGTGTGTTGTTTATTATGCTGAGCCTTCGGTTTTAAGCTTTTTGAATAATAGGAGTGGGAATCAGAACATGATATTGATGACGCTTCTTTTGAAACTGCGAAGGCGATATAATACAGATGACTAATAGTAAGCAATGATCATTGATATCAACTTCAGTGGCCGTTTCATAAGTTTCATCGTCGCCAGCTACATCATATATACCTCGTTAGTTCAATAGTGACCAACCCCATGGTTCCTTGTTCTAGGTTTGCAGATAATTTTACTTTAGTAGTATCATGACGGCGAAATATTGTCCTGGGGAGTTTGAACAGTTGAGCAGAAGGAAGAGGAAGAAAAATATTTTATTTAAAAGGCAGCACTGATTCTATGGCCCCACTGGCCCGAGTGGCTCGTTTTGTTTGGTCCAAGGTTGCCCGCTGGCATCCCATGTCCTGCCGCGTTGATCGCGCCTCCTACGATTTCTCAAATTCGTTTCGTGTGATGAGCTGTGACATGCCCCAGGCTGGTCTCTTCCGGGAAATCGTGGTGATGTGCGAGCGTGTCGGTGTGTCACCGCACCAAAGGCAGCGGTCAGCAATTTAGGATGTCCTGGTTTCGCTGAGCTTCTGTATGTTGGGGTATGTGTTCTTCTGTATGCGTCTCCAATCTCTGGATTGACAGTAGGTGCGTTAAGGGTGGGGTGGCGCCATCTTCTGACGGGCTGGTCTTTGGCTATCAGGATGTCTCGCAGCAGCGTAGATGTGAAGAAATCCACTCCAGTCAGCATGTTCGTGGCTCCACAAGTTAATGCTCAAGCTAAACGATCCGCCCATTAGTTTCCTCCTTCACCTTCGATATAAGGGCACGATGTAATGCCGTGTCTTCTTAGAGGTTTGTCCTTAACATGCGTTGGAAGCTCTGGGGAAGATTGTTGCTGAGAAACAGTCGTAAAGACTCTTGGGAATGTGTGAGAACGTGCGCAGACTGTTTCTTGTACATTGAAACCACAAAAAGACATTTTATATTTGCCTACAAGTGCATCCGTTTTCTTCAGGTTACGTTAGGTTTTTGCTTTGAGGAGCTACATAACAACGAGCCATATCACCTTTTTTTCTGCACTTCAGGCTAAAGCTATATAGAACTTTCTCGTTCGTCTTCTTTAAAGGTAATATATTCAGAATGCCTTTACCTCAAAGACTAAAACTACAAAGCAGCTGACATAGAACAGACTCTTTCGAGCGAATGGCAAAGAGATCACAAACTAGCGTCTAAATGATCTGCGATGAAGTCTTAATTCACTTAAACAAGACTTCACTGACTTGAACTGTTACACTGGCTCCCTCAATATGAGATTTGCTATTCACACTTTTTTACCTACTCTGCTGAGAAATAATACACGCGTTAATGTGACACATCTCACTAGCTCACATTTTCATAGCGTTCTTTTTTTTTAGGCCGAAGCAGATTCACAGACAGATGGCACGGAATTTACGCTCACCATAAGTGACGGTGACACCTGAAATACTACGAAGCTAGACAAAGGAGGAGAGGAGCGACAGTGTTGCGGGTGTCTTTCTGGGCGGCACCAGACGCAAGCTTGTGCAGTGGTGGGGTGGATGGTGCCGCCGCTGACCCCAGAGTGCGACATCATGCGACTAAAAAATGCTCCGTATTAAACCATCTTTGCGACGCCGGACGGGCTTTACGAATTTAACGAAACGCCATTTGACCTTTGTAACAATCCAGCCACGTTTGTGTGCATGATAGATACTGTTCTTCATGACCTAAAACTGAACACCTGCCTCATTTATTTTCTAGATGATACTGTTTTGTTTTCATCTACCTTTACCCAACACCATCAATGATAAGACCAAGTACTTCAGTGGCTTACAAACGGTGGTCTTCTTATAAATACCGAAATTCCATGTTTCACAGCAAATGCACAAACGTCCTCGGTCATGTCGTTTCCCAAGAAGGAGCCCGGCCGGATCCCGACAAGATAGCCGCTGTGTTGCAGTTTCCTGAATGAATGTCTCAGCATAGCAAAATGCGTTCGTGCTTGTTTCTGAAGCTTCAAAAAGTGTAGAACTAAAAAGTACGATATGGTCAACTTTCCGTCGGGATTCTGCGGAAGTGCAGCGGCGAAATTGAGCCGATCGGAGTCTACATTGTCGTCCCAAATAGATTTCCATTAACGCCTTTCGACGAAACTTTACCCATGTGGAGTACCTATATTATCCGCCGAAACACTGCAGAATTGCATCCCTGCTTCGCTATATTGGTGTTTTTTTTTATTTTTTTGAAAGAAATATAAAAACAACACAGGAAAGTTCATGCGAAGCTTTCATTTTACTCGGAAGCGTTAGACTGTTTCCAAAGCTTACAATTGTGCGTGTGATCCTCGTGTTAGAAATAAACAAGTTGAAGAAGTTCAACAGTTTTACGAGAGGAACGGACTTCCCTTTAACCAGACGAAATATACAGGCTTATATTTCACATTCTACTACGCAGCCATGTCACGTCTCGGATACATTTTTCAAGAAGACCCGTATGTCTGTGTAACGCTAAGTGTGGCTGCAATACTGGCTATCCAATTTTATAAACATTACATATGTTGTAAAACAGGTTGCAGCGCTCGTCTGTCTTTTTCTTGTCCAGTTTTTTTTTGTGCGCGCTAAAAAGTTTTATTATGGATTACTTATGTTCTCTTATGATACAGCCGTCATGATTGGTCAACGCAAATTGTTGTTAGGTGCAATCCACTGAAATTGACATGTGTAGCAGTGTTTTTATTGCCAGCGCTAACACCGGCGCTTTAATTCAGCTTACCGCTTCTGGTGTTGCTAATATATATGTTGCTGTTAGCACCGTTACGCATCTGCGAGAAACTTGTCCCAGGAAGCATATGTAGCCATTTACCATACATGTATTTAGCGCCACGCCACAAGGTGTCGTTCAGTAAAAGCACATAATACATTCATCTTCACCGCATGCTTCGTGCAACATAGATTCCCAAGGTATGTAAGATCTGCCGAATTTTTTTCCTCATTGTTAGTCATAGCACGTGTTCATTCTGGTATTCGTCATCATTCTCTTAATGCATATATTCTTTGGAGTTTCTTGTTTCACTGATTTATATATTTACCACGTTATTGCTTGTTGAAGCCCTGAAGTTCGAATAATAGAGGGCTACCTTGTAAGCTGAGGATAACGAGAGATAGAAATGGGAATAATCGTAACCGATTTCATTTACATAAAAAGTGTGAATGTTTGTTGTAGAGAAAATCTCTGTTTGATTCAAATTAGAAAAAAAACAGGATAGCGAATGCATGTACTAAAACAAATTGAGCAATAAAGTAGAATAACAAAAGGAAATAAAAAGAGATTAACGAAAAATTATGCGAACAAAGATGACAGTTTGGCCAATGTGTGCATTGGAAGAACAACGAGGCTCTAGGCCACGCACTTGCACCTTGTTATTAGGTGTATGACTAAGGCACTTTATATAGTTCATTGACTCTGCGAAGAGATTTAGATATGTTCATCTTCCATGGTACTACTACACAAAGGTAATACTATCAAGTAAAGTGCGACACTTCAGTGCTTACACTAATATAAAACAGAGTTGCCGATTGCAACTTTCTAACTTGGGCCAAAATTTTCGCAGCAAAATTTACACTGAAACACCAGAGTGCTTTGATTTAAAGACCCCTAAAAGAACCCGGGCGTACAAAACAATTCAGACGGCGTGACTTACAATACTGTCAATTAATTTCACTGAAAATGTCACCTTATTTGCACATTGTCTTGAGCGTTTCTGTGGCCTTTTTATGTGCTGATGGAAGACAGCGGTTATTTTTTTATTGAAAAAATAGAAAACAAAAAAAGTTCTTTCATTGAAATAAGCCGACCTCTACTTTATCAGCCTCATATGCACGTAATTCTTCGATGAAAGCGTTGCGAAGACCCCGCCGCGGTGGTCTAGTGGCTAAGGTACTCGGCTGCTGAACCGCAGGTCGCGGGTTTGAATCCCGGCTGCGGCGGCTGCATTTCCGATGGAGGCGGAAATGTTGTAGGCCCGTGTGCTCAGATTTGGGTGCACGTTAAAGAACTCCAGGTGGTCGAAATTTCCGGAGCCCTCCACTACGGCGTCTCTCATAATCATTTGGTGGTTTTGGGACGTTAAACCATACATCTCAATCGAAAGCGTTGCGAAGAACTGCTATGAGCTTTTGATAGTGTTACCAGTGCACGAACATGCGCGTACGTTGTAAACGTCAATGCAACCCGAAATTTTCTCAGCCACGTAGCGTTCCTAGCTAGTCTTATCGACTGTCGCCAATTTCATGGGGAATATAACAATTCGAAAACTGTGCATGCGTTTCGGTATGCACAGTGGCACCCAACGCGTCGCACCGATATGAGGGATATCTTTTTTTCTTGCATTGTATTTAGATGAGCAAGATGTTAATAAAGATGTCAGTCGCGCAAGAGGAGTGTGTAATAGGCGGAACATAAGCGAAATGCCAACAAACAACACAGCACAAGTGTGATCTAGAGCCAAAGCGCCCAGATAGCCAGCCAGCGTGACCTTGATTCGCTAATAATATTCGTTGCAAAGGCGTCGTGCGTCAATTTGGCAGAGGGGAACGTAAATATTACCAGTAAACTGCAGTCGTTGCATTTCATTCACCAGCAATCGGCTAAAACCACACGCAGCGAAGCGCCTCTGCGTGTATTTGAGTATGAGCCGCCGACTGCCTATCCACACTTGCGCGAGGATGGTTCTGCCAACTATAGCCTGATCTTGCCGCAAAAATGCATTGAAACGCCTCCTGAGCAGTGCGTCCTGAGCACTGCTCTACAGTGAACTAGAATATACTTTACACTCTGTTTCAGAAGTTACCTTCAGCACTGTGGAGGCTACAGGACTCCCAGCCAATAGGAAAGTCGATGAGCTCCTCCACATGTATTTATCCAAGCCGTGTCGTCCACTCACCATCTTCAGAGCATCTGCTCGCTGAGTTGCCATTGCACACTCATTTTATGTAACGTGGGTGGTTTATTAACAATAAAAATGGTAAAACTGTCAAACGAGCCATCACACTTCAACTTTCGGAAGTTTGGCGTCCTAACATTATAATGTTTTACTCCACGGAAGATTGGTGGGCACTCATGGTGGCGGCTAACTAGGTTTTTTATTCGTTTCACTTTGTGGCTGCCAGAACAAATGCACTGATCTTTAGCTAGCTTAGCAAGAGTTCATTAAAAGGAAGTTTTGTTAATACTTGTACTTTGCATTTTCGCGCATGCGGTAAAACCATCACAGCTTATTAAGAGGTTCCTGAATTCACGCCTAAATCACTGGTAACGAAAATCTTCTTCGCTCACACTGGCATCCTCATCAGAGCTTGTCTCCTTACTTAGACTGACAATAACACGTTGCGATTGCCGATAACACTGTCAATGATGTGGTCCATTTCTGTCATTCTTATTATCATTCTTAATGTTTTTATATTTTTTTCTACCATTTCCTCTTCCCGAATCACAAGCTTAACATAATTTTTCACTTTGTGCACTCACTTGTGCGATTGCGTCTAAAACAATCTTCTGGAGCTCTTTAATTTTGAATGCTTGGTTTCTGGCAGCCACAAACCGCTTAATATCACTCCACACCAGTTCGACGGGATTCAGCTCACAGTGATACGGTGGCAGGCTCAAAACGCGGTGTCCAACAGTAGAAACAGTGCAGTCAATGCGGTATTTTTTTACCGTAAACTTTCAGTGTCCATCAGCTGCATCAATTTCGCTTTTACAATGTCTTGACGCCAAGCAACACTTTTTTTTTGCGAAAGGTATGCTTGCATTTATTTTTTTTTCAAGCTGCTCGTGCAGCGTACTTTTTCTTGTCTAACTGAATGGTTTGGTGCAATGTCAAAAACAATCACACTAGCCGGGGGCAGGCGTGGCAGCAACATTTCCTGGAACCATTTTTATAGTCGTCTCTGTCCATCTCTTGGTGATAGTTCCCTGTGTTTCTTTTCGCCGAAATACTTTCTCTGCATCTTGATAAGAACTATCCTCATTTCCACAGTGCGTGGTAATAAGTCGGGATCCCTTGCCACTGGGGTTTCCTAAGCCAACAGACAGCCCGCACCTCTTGGCTTGTTCTGCTGTTATGACGGTCTCGTCAACCCACACCTGATTTGTCATATGCCCGACGTTAATCCAGGTTTCATCCATATAAAAAATAGAGTGCCCTTGGTGACGAAGTTCTCTTATTTGGCGCAAGTGGTTATGGCGCCTCTGAATTATGTGTCTGCTTCAATAGGGAGTGCATTTCGGCACCGTGTTTTTAAATCTCAAGCCAATCTTTTTGACCATGTGATGCATTGTTGTTGATGACAATAAAAATAGCGTTTCGTCTGCGTTGAAATATTCGGCAAACTTCCTCACTGTGGCTAATCCGTTTCTTTGAAATATGCATAGACTACTCTTCGTACACTCAAGTAAATGTCGTTGGGTTTTTTCGTCTTTCGCAACTTTCGCCGCCATGGGAGAACTTCTTAGGGGATGTCACTTTGCCATTTCTGGGATGTTCACCGACCCACTTGCAAAGAGACCTTTTACTTATGTTTGACAGAAATGCTGTTCTCTTTAATACCGTGTTAACACTGCGCACTCACCGACTTCTTTGAGCACTGCACCGTACTCATTGAAGGCCACCACGTTCGACTCTTTCAAAAAATGTGTCAACTTGGAAACAATCATTACGCGGGGAACACCGGTGGCAGCAGTTTCTCTCCTACAGTAATCGTGGCTCTCGTATGAGTGCTTATCTGTCGCTCCATTGCTTCTTTTCTATCTTTTTTTTGTTTCACCGAATGAGCATCTGACACGCGCGAGACGCTGTGCGAGGTTGCATATCCAATACATACAGACGCAGTTTTCATAGCCTGGTGACACAAGCCAAGCCCTAACCTCGGTCAGTAAGGCTTAGCAAACACTGCAACGCAAGCAGCATGTTTCGCTAATAATGACGAAACCTACCTGATGGTTCATCCTCAAGGAAAGATCAAACACATCGATGGTAGATTTAACCCTTTATTTCTTGATGTCAGTGCTGTGGTCGTTTCGCAGGAGCAAGTTCGTATCGAAGCGGGCGGTCGCTTCGGCATGGGGGCTGTCACGTTGATTTGTAACCATAGTTACCGCCGGTAACCGACACAAATACTTAAATGTGTAGAGAATAAATGGGATGAAGAAAAACATATCGCGTATCAATGTGGCGTATCACACACGAAGCAAATGTGAATGTGAGAAACCCCGGCTGATTTCAAGCTACCTCTATCTGGGGCTATGTTTCGCTGCGCAAGCGTCTGGCATTCTAACAACCCATAGCTTTGGTAGTGTTGAATCAGAGTGGTAGACAAAGTGCAGTTCCCTATAGCCACGTCTATATTTTTACAGCGCATGTGAGCCGTCATGCCCCTATATCTATTCGCATTCGCCCCCCCCCCCTCCTACGTTCCCCGTAGAAGAGCATTTGAGATATACCTAAAGACCTGTTCACGCTAGTGGCAACCATGCCCTGACGGCGCAGTGCCGAAGACCGGCGGCCGGCGCCGCCCGCAGGAGAGTTGTTTGAATTGCACGGCAAGCTCCTCCGACAAACATGGCTGCCCTTCCGAATGAAGTTGTCGACCGCCTCAAACCTATCAAGCTGCCACCGTGCGCTCTGTAGCTCGAAGGCTTCGAACTGATGCTTCCATTTGCTTCAGACTCAGGTCCTTTAGCTTAAACAACAGAGTACTCGAATCGATTCGGCATCGTTTTTGGGAACCATATTCAAATGATTGATGTTTTAGGCCTAAGCAAGTGTTCTCCAATTTCGGAGGGCATACATTACACATTTCTTTGTTGTTGCAAACGCTTGATCGCTGGCGCCACCTGTCCAAACGTCTGCTTTGGGGACGTCATTTTGAATTGCTGTTTGCTTTTTTTTAAAATACTGGACAGGTGGAAATGCTCTATTCCCTGTTGGAACGTAGTCTAGGAACAATACGTACGACATATCGTGAAAAGCTTGGAGCAAGAAGGAAGCAGCCCGAAAGTGTCCCTTGGAAGACGCAGGAAATGCAGATTATGAAAGCAGATAACGCGGCTCAGCATGTCTCTGATTGGCTAAACCCCTCTCCGGCGAACTACAAACGGCACAAAAATAGGTCTCGGAACAATTTTTCGAACGACGAAGATCGGAAAACGTGCGCGAAGCAAACAGCCGCACATGGCTGCCTGAAAAGTGCAAACGTCAAACGGTGAGGCATGCTTGCCGCTAGTGTGAACGAGCCCCAAGACAGAGCTAGTCTGCGTTGTTTGTAGCCGTTGATCGTCAGCCCGTCTCACAAGAGGGCGAGGAGGTGGTAGGACAGTCTCCTTGCGTAGGCGGCACGCCCCTTTTGTGCAACTTCGCAGCGCTTCACTGTCCTCTTGAGTGACAGACAGTGTACTTCTGCTGGGCAGAAACTAGACAAGCTGCTTGTCGGCTTTTCCTTCTGGCCTTCCTCATGTTTCCATCTACTATTTCTACCGTTCTTACCTCTCGAAAGCTAAAATGAGTTTATATATGAGCATGCTATATGCAAACACACAAAGTGTACTTTAATGTCTGGAAGGTTTGAAGGTATTTGCACATATAGGCACAAAGACTTGTATATGTGGCAACGCAATGTGCGCGTATATGGGTGCAGTCTCTGCCTCTTCTAGACCGACGTGCTACTGCCGCTCGCTCCACAAGGACTCTTATAGGCGACAGCTCTACCGAAGCTCCACAGTAGGAGAACATCACTGGTGCTGGCTACAATCCAAGCTGCCAAGTTTAGACGATCGTCATTGTCACGGAGCTACCTCACACAATGCCCGCCTGATGCCGCTGTTGGTCGAATAAATCTTTGTTACTTTTTCATATTTTATATTCACCCACATGCCGACACGGCTCCCACATCTGGTGACCCAAACATGGCGTGGGATCACGACAACCTTCTAAGAAAACAGCTACGCTAAAAATGTCCATTTAAAAACAAATGTGATCAAATAAACCTGAATCGTTATAAACTGGACCAGCAACTATTTATTGAACTTTTTCAGACTCATCTGAAAACACGGAGCCCTACGTATTACACTGAAAAAAGTCCTTTTCGGTAGCGTTACAGTAGCGTGTCAAGCTGTCGCCTCTTTTCTTACTGGTAACTTTTGCTTGTCAATTTTCAGATTTATTGGCACTCTGCACAGTGACCAGTTTTCTTGAGCTTTTCCTTTATTGCATGCTCACGCAGTCGAGATATACAATCTTGTGCTACTTCAGGTGCCAATTTTCTCGTTCAATTTCCGCAGCATTTTTTTCAAAGCTTCATTCACATCAGCGCCCATGTGACTTCAAAAACATTGCAGTGTTCATCATTCGGAATTGACAAACTTACGCTTTGGCTGTCGGCTCGCAAATACCAGACATCATACTGCATTAGCAGCTATGAACGATAGCAATTTACTACAACCGTATGTTCGAATGTTAGCACCGGTATCTCTTTTTTTTTCTCGAATCCTGCGCGTTAGTTTGTTTTTAGTGCAACCCTATAGCTTTTCGTCGTTTACAAGTGGTGCAATAGGCTTTCATTAATTTTCATGTCTAGTGAACGCGTGGTTGATTCTGTTGTTGCTTGTTATAGTAATTTCAAGCCACACGTTTCTCTATAATGCAGCGCTTAATACAAGCCATGAATTTTCATATTGTCAAACTATGGGAATGACTCTCTTTTAAATAGGTGCTACAAAACTACATTTTTTCACAATTAAATACTGGAACCTAGATATAGGTTTCCTAAAACAAATGAAGAAGTTCTTGCGCATAGCAGGAAGAATATTATGGGGAATGAGCCTGCATAAAAAGCTCATGAACCTTTAGGCTGATACAGAAAACGCAAATGTTTCATGGCGATACGGAACTTGCCGTCTACCCGTGCAGCTTCCTATCCTCAGTTAGCGAAACAGCTCGAATACGGTGTACCTTTATGCTTTCTGTACTACAAAAGTAGAGGCAATGCAGGCGTAAACAATTAGGGTGAACCGCAACACTAGCACAGCACTATTCGAGGCTACCATAATTTTTAAATTGCCGAAACGCACGACTGAAAAACAGAAGCCGCGCAGAAAGAAGCATTGCGGTGTATATGTGCTCCGCCAGGTAGCACAACAATCGCAAGGGCCGTAAGAAATGCGTCTGCTCTTTTAATATGCTCATTCTTTTATTTCTATTAGCTTTCTTCTTGTAACTTAGCCCTCATCCTAAATAAGCTAGCGATGCGATGTCTTATGAATACAGCACAAAACTCTACTCTTATTTGTAGTTAGAAGACTTTGTGAATAATAAAAGCAGGAGGGAGCAGAAGTGAGCACCCAGTATGCTATAAAAGAAACGAGATTTTTCTCGCTGTTTGCGTGACTGAGAAATGCGATCAAAAATTATGTCAAGGTAAAAATAGTGATTTCATCACTGCCATATTTGTGCTTTACGATGTAGTAACTTTTGGATAGTTGCAGTATAGAGTGAGATGTTCTTAGAACACCATGTTGAAAGGCGTTAACAAATGTTTTGCGCAAAAGATTCTTGTTTAGCTTTTCTGCTTTTGGAGAAGGAAAGTTTGAGCTGAGATTTAGAGGTACATCTATTTGACGTCGTTTTTTTAATCAATTGGTTGGGTTTTTTTCCAGCTCAGAAAAGAGCACATGGGTTGTGAGATCAGTGATCTCTGTTTGCTTAAAGCTAAGCCATCGTCCGTGCACACGCCAGCTCAGGCAATGCGGTAGAATGCACTATACCCGCCGCCAATCCTTATTGCCTGTTATCAAAAGGATGCAGCTTTTCTGGAGCCTATTGTTTACTGCTGTGCACAAGAGATTAAATACCTGCACATGCTGTTTAGTATTGCTTCGATGCGTCTTCGTATGAAAGCATGAAATACGTATGCATGGAAGGCATGCATGAAATACCTCTCATTCTTGGTGACGAAGAAAAAGCAGTAAGCGCGAATGATGTGTCTTCGGAAGAGAATTAGGAAATCATATCCACAAACATGGACTCACGCGGCCATCGATACTTATGGTTACAAAATTGCAGCTACATTTTTGGAAGTACTCCCGCGAGCACAGAAAGCAACAAAATAGGTTTTCAACGTGAGGACCTTGCTTTATGTCGCTTTAGGCTGCGCAAGAATCTTCCGTTTACATGTGCTTCAATAGGTCTTCTTTAAAAATGACTGACAATTTTGAACTTTCTTTTATAGATCTGCAGTCATTTTATCTGTTTGTTTCGTGTTATAACGACAAATTAGTAAAGTCATTTGTGCTCAGCTAGATTACTTATACTATACTTTGTATAAATGTGTATGCTACAGAAAAAAGCGCCAGGCAGACGCAGAAGACGCAGCACAGTTACAGCAAACGCTAGGTGGTCGGCTTTTAGGAGCCTTTTTCTAAACACTTATAGGGTAACTACTGCTAGCACACTCGCTGGGTCCATACTTAGGAATCATTATTATAATAATTTCGGGGAAGTAGGCCCACATTTGCTATACTATCCTTCGTCATTCTTCTGAGAGTGTGGTATGCGCTAAACACTTGCAAAGAATTTTGTGCCAACTGTTCATGCAGTGGCTGACCACGGTGAGGAATTATGCCTGAAATGGGTACATGCCGCAGGTAAGAGTTGATGAAGAACAAACCTTTTATTGGGCTGGAGCATTGGACAACTCATTCGCTATGCTATTCGCACTGTGACGCCTGGTTGTTCTCTTGCTGTTTCAAAACGCTTTGTTACTTATATTAACGCGATAAGGCAAGACTGTGAACAAGTCCCAACAACAGCGTAGCTCAGTAGTACATTACTGGGCTGCCTAACGGGAGACCCGGGTTCAAGCCCTTTTGTGTTTCTATTTCGTGCGAAGTGAACACGGAAACCGGCAGTGGACAACTATGGCCCCGCACTTGACACGAGTTGTGACCTTGTAACAAGTTCGCTGTGAAAAACAGGCCGAGGCTCCACTCATATTCGGGACCTGGATAAATGTGAGCTCTATCCAGGAAACCGGATGAAATTATTCCGGTTTCCAGGCTACATTGAACAATTAGAGTAGCACTAGGTCAAGGGTGTATGATCAGGCGATTTACAAGACACATCTGAGGCTGCCTAGGAATACGTTCACAGAAAAACTGTCAGGATTATGGAACTACGGGAGGCGCACTTTGTGGTGCAGCACGCTAGGCTTTGTATTAGCAATACGCGCAGGGATATAATAGAAAAGATTGGGGTTGGGGTTGAGTATCCCTCTGTGGACATCAAAGTTCAGCAGCGGTAGAGTTACGCAAGGCCCTCTAACGAAAGAATTTAAGGCAGGCAAGAACCAGAACTTTACATGTTGAGCACGGTGAGTAGAAAATGACAGTGTATACAGACGTAGAGGAATATAAGAACAAAGAAGCATTTGTGATTGTGGTGGTGCATAGACTTGCTAACCACTAGATTAGTTAAAACCTAATTGTTTTGAATCGCTGAAGAAGCGGGAATAATGCTAGTTATAACCGGTTCTCAAGATGACCCGACACTTAAGGATTCGAAGAGGCAGTGCTAATATAAAGAGTGGCAGAGTGACCGGCGCGCGATTGCACCTTAAACTGATGGGGTGAGAAGTTTGAGAAATCGGTGTGATCTGTGTTCCACACACTCTGAAAACACTGAAAACGAGGCGGCCTATATGAGTACCAGAGATTTTGTCAGCCTGGCAGGTTTGTCGTTAGTTCCGCGAATATCCGCGAGTGATCGGCTGTTGGCTTTTAACGACATCACTCATCAATAAAACTAGTGGCGATGATATATCGGCCCTGAACAATCTTCTCCAAACCCGCACACATTGACCAATATACGCCCGGAGGAGATCAAGTCAACATGCAAACGTTCCCAGGCAGGGTCAGCATATCACTTATACTGTGGTTATCTAGCAAGGTTATGCAGGATTCCTCTCTGGAACCCTGGGAGGCCGTGCTGACCACCTCAGATCGAGTTGTACAGAAATGGTCGTGAAGTGGGCTATACAGGTCTCCGTCAACATTGGGCTGAGGACCATCTATCGCGGAATCGCCCATAGATGCCTTATGAAGAAATAGTTTCTTCAACCATTCAAGTTCAGCTTTTCGTTTCTCTCATTTTTTATGCGAAACGATTTATTAAGGAAGCTTGTCTTCTTTTACGGCCTAGCTGCTGCTGACGATGATGATGACAATGATGCCGACGACAACGAAGAACAAGTGCGTTCCAGACCACATTTTCTTCTTTCCGCTATCACGGCACAGATCATGCAAGGTATTACCTATACGCCATGACAATGACAAAAAAAATGATAAAGATGCTGATGGTCACGGACAACGACTGGCTTGTGCAGTAGATGTCGTACCACGGCGGGGCTGCCTTGACTTCTGGGATGCCCATGTGGCTGAACGGTAACAATGGTTGTTCACTGCATTATCTGCCGGGAAAGAGAAAGGAAACGGACGTTCTGTTATTAATGTGCGCCGCCATGATCTGTGGCATGCCGTGTAGGGAGCATTCTCAAAATCATCGGAAAATCGAAGGCTTCGGTGGTTACGCGAAACTTAATCAGCAATCTTGAACGAAAAAGTGTGCACTGTAAACACTGATGCACACGCCGGCCGCCAGCTATCACCACCAAACAACGCGCGAGCATTAGACGCTTGCCCACAAAGCACCTAAAAAGATTACTTTATTAATATCTGGAGTTTTACGTTATACAACCAGGATGTGAGTATGAGGAACGCCGTAGTGGAGGGCTACGAGATATTTGGTCTGCTACGGTTCTTTATCCTACCCTCACATCGCACAGCACACTGGCTTCTACCGTTTTTCCAACATCGAAATGCGATTACCACGACTGGCATCGAAACCATGATCTTTCGTTGAAAAAAAGCATTTCAGTAACAGTTTGATACATGGGATGCACTCAAAGCAATAAAATATATTACATGGCACCTTTTCATAGTTTGATTGAAGCCCACCGAACGGGACGTACGCGGATTCCGTTGTACTTTCAAAGCTGATCTTATGCTGCCTTAGAGCAGCGGTAAGTGCGCAGCTAGGTGCATAACTGGCAAATGCGTAAGACAATGTAATGATGGTAAACCGTTGCGCTTGTGTGCTGTTACAAGGCGCGAGGCCAACACGGTCCTGAAGGCGCCACTGCTCCGAAACTCACAGCTGCCAAGATTACTGGTTGTTTGGTAGCGTGTGTTTTAGGAGCCAAGCTCCTTAAGGCGTGGGCTGTGCGTCCCCTGTATGTAGCCACCTCTCGTTCAGTTCTAAGTATTACGCTAGCCACCGCCCAATCTAAAGGGTACAGCCATATCCATCCGTCCATCCGTCCATCCGTCCGTCCATCCATCCATCCATCCATCCATCCATCCATCCATCCATCCATCCATCCATCCATCCATCCATCCATCCATCCGTCCATCCGTCTGTCCGTCCGTCCGTCCGTCCGTCCATCCATCCGTCCATCCGTCCGTCCGTCCATCCATCCGTCCATCCGTCCGTCCGTCCGTCCATCCATCCATCCGTCCATCCATCCATCCGTCCATCCGTCCGTCCGTCCGTCCGTCCAAAAGATGCAAGATGTTATAAACTAGACGGCGGTACGTGTAGTTGATTATGAAAGATGCGAGGTGTTATAAAATAGGAGTGATGCCACATATGGCGCGTGTCATCGTTCGATATAGTGCGGCGACGTACGCTAGGGGGAGCGTTGCAATAAAATCGAGTGGGCAAAATGTACGGAGGATTCATGGTTTACCAGGTTTACCTCCGGAGCTTCGCCCACTCATCATCATTCACTTCCTGGATATGGCGGCATTTTTTTCAGCTCGCGAGTGCTTCTGTGCAGAGCTGATAGACGAGCGGACAAGAAAACGGTCAGTTAAGGCAAGGTGTATGTACAGCATAGAAATAGAGACGTTACATATTCGGCACCGAGCCAGACAGCTTGGGGACTTGAAGAGCCTAGATGTCTTCTCTCTGACGCATACCTCAGCTGCTCTCTGACGAATAGATCGACTGCTTGGTGAAGCGCCGCGTGGTTCCTTATATGCCCCAGGTGATCGTTTACGTCATCAACGTCCAATCAGAACTGCTGCCAGGTCGCGTCAGAATCCTGCAATGGGGACCCCCCACTGGGTTGCGTCATAATTCTCAAACCCGGAGCCGCTGCGCTGAGTTGCACCCACGGACCAGTGATGTTGCCACGCATTGTGTAACACTCGCCAGACTGAATGGCGCCGCTTGCTTCATCGGGCCCGTGGGCTGAAGAAGCTCGCCGTGCATTGCGTAAGACAGACCGGCGTGGCCGCTTGATGACATTGTTGAGTGGATGGCATCAGGCGTGCTCACTCGCTGGCCTGGACAAAGATCGCCTTTGCACAGGCAATGACGTTTGATGCTGACTACCAGGCGTAACAGTGCTCAAATGATATCCTTAGCAATACAGTCTAATATTTGGTCAAGAATGGTAGTTATTGTATCACTAGCACAGGTACAACATTTCGTTTCCCCATAGATAATCATCTGCAAAGCGAACAGCAGCGTAATGCTGGTTTTTTGTGTTACCATTGATCGCCATCGCGCAAAATACGGAAGCGATTTTTCATTCGTGATTGCATCCTTTATACAACATGCAATCAAGTGCCAATCATTGTTTAGAAAACTTTGTTCCAGTCACGCTTTAATGTGATCAGCAGAGCACATTGTGTGGCACCTGTAAAAGAAGAACCGCTTTTTTTTCAATAGGAATAAAGTGTTTTATGCTGGAATTCGCGAGGAATTCAGGGGCGTATTTCGGTCATGGAAATGACGCATAGACAATAAATATGACCAGAAAAGAAAGAAGAAACGTTTCATCACCGGGAAATGAGCCACGACCTCTCGGTCCACGACAAGAGATGCCGGGCATATTATCCTTGTGCACCATGGTGACATATTTTATAGACCTAATAGATCTAACATTGTCCTCTCGCAGTGCTATTCATAGACGGTCTTCAACTCGTCTCTTCTTCACGTTCTTCCTATTTGGTGCGTTTTATTAAGAAAAGCGCAATTTTGTGAAAGCCTTATTACACGGTCTGGTGGGGACCTTAACCCAAGTGCCGACATTGCTCATAGCATGCACCAATGCTGAAGATAAGTCTTGGACACGCATCCTATGACGCGCCTGTCACGCCTGGCTGTAACTCCGCGTTCTTCGCTTACGCTCACACCTCGCAAAATCACAGCTGGGAAACAGGGAATACACGATGCACGTTGTCGTTCTCTTTAGCCGGGCAGCGGTACTCGTGAACTCTAACACAACGCCAGTGTTTATCCCAAGCTAGGCATCCAATTGGTCACGCTCTTTGGAATGTTGCGGCATTTCTTTAGGTTCCTCGTACTGTTAACTACTGCAGCTAGCTCAAACGGCTATTGCCAGAGAGGTGTCTTTGTTGACTAATGATGGGCGAAATCATCGGAAACGAGATGATCGCTAAACGTGAACGTGAAGCAGCGCTATTACTCACACACACCAATACGTATTGTACAAGCGCTTCGATATGAATGTAGAGTAAACATTTACCTACTTCTGTAAGGACACGTTTTACTTCGTGTTATACAGATTCCGATAAGGTAGGAACCAACTCCCTCATTCTATTTGTAATATAGTGACAGTAGTTTTAGAACCATGAACACAACATTTTCACAAGCAGTATTTTAAACGCTCTGAGAAGATTTACTCTCTTAAAAAGACATTTCCTTGCACATTCAAGTACTGTTCAACCTTCGTATTTGAGAAAAGAAATGAAAGTGAAAGTTAGAGGGTCAGAAGAAAAATCAACAAGGCAAACTATGGCACAAAGCACATCTGTTGTTTCACTGCATCGAGGCGTGGAGAGACACGAACAAACTAGCAACGTGAGACGCAAACTTTAACGTGTGCCCTTGTCGAGGGAACCTCCAAACTAGCACTAGCTTGAAGTCGATAGGTTTATCTTACTCATAGTCTCACCATTAAGAAAAATCTAACAAGCTGTCAATAACCTTATAGACATCGCCTACCCTCTCCAAATACAAGAGCGCTGGATACCCTCCTTGGAAAGGAATTTTTCTTTCCCGTAGTGGTCTCTCTTTTCCAGAATCATTTATTGCTTTTCAAGGCAAAGTATACTAATGACTATACTCCAGAAGGAGTCAAGGAAATGCGCCTCAACAGTGCAACGTAAACTTGAGCGAAACACATTAGCATGACCCTTATTACCAGAGTGTGTGCCCCTAAAAAAATGGAACTTGGACCGGAGCTGAGGGCTTCAATTGGTTTAGAGTAATAGAATCACGCGCACACCATAATAACTATTCAAAACGAGCCACTTAACAACGTCAAAAACATGTCACTAAGACAGGCATGTGTCAATTGAACCAATGAGTTATGTATAAATATGAGGCTGTAAAAATTAGGTAATTTTTTTCATGAGCAATTTCAGGAGGCAATGTCAGTAAATAAGCAATCACTGTCCCTTTTCTATTTTTTTAGAAATAATTGATTTCTGCAGTACTCAGTCTAGAAGGCTAACCGTCAGTCTATGAATTTAGTGAAAGTGGCCTGCATGATCTGTTAGAAAATAAATCACTTTGGTAAGACGTGGGGCAGGCTCACGCACACCGGAAATTAATGCATTTTGTTTTTTGGTATAGGCTACGTTTCAATATCTGTGGTGAAGGACTGCTTCATACGTGCCTGAAGGGGCGTCAGTGGATTAGTATGTTTTGGTTTGTCAAGAAAGCATAATTGTTAATTTTTTTTTGCATTGTTTTGGTCTGTGCAGTTTCTATGCTTCCTTCTATTTCATTGTCTTTCATCTTGCTTTGAAGAGTGAATGTGTCACGGAGAAAAAAGGTTGGCATAGCGCTTACCAGCAAAAACAAAATGCGGGTCTGCGGAAGTTTAATGCCATCACTGTCACCAAAAATAATTGGATGTCGCGGCCGTTTCTTCTATTTATATATATATATATATATATATATATATATATATATATATATATGGCAAACGTATACTTCCCGCAGTTTATTGACAATTCTTAAGCATTGGTGATGCACAGTTCCCCGTTATCCGGTAGTCTCTCGACGTCGTTGCGGAAATAGAGGAAAACACGGTGTGGTGCACGCACTTCAATATCAGTGCCAGGGGTCAAAGGGACGCCAGAGTTATTTATTTCTTTTACTTTTCCCAGCTTCAGTACGTGTGATGTTCTGTTATGTTTTTTTTCTTCTTACATCCTTGCGAAAGCCGTAGTAATGCGTGAAAGAATTGAAAAGCTGCGAGTGCAATGCACGTGTTTCTCTCGCTCGTGCACTTTATTCTCTATTCTAAGCACTTTCTTTGGAAAAGCTGATTTCTGCGACTGAACATATCAGAGCTCTCTGGGTCACCTTGTAGTCTGTTCTTACGCCATGCGGAAAATATATCCCCTGTATTTTGGAACAAACATGAAAGTCTGACAGAGTAGGGAGAGCTTCCACGAGCCGCATTTTATGCAAAAAATTGTTGCCACCTTAAGCATCCAGATATACTGAAGTGGCATCGCAAGCACTGTGATAGGTGTGTGGAGGTCTTGACGAACATGAACATTTATTGCACATGAAAATGAGACACTAGGTGCAAAAGATAGCTAGTCCGACTTTCAGCGTTTTGAGTTATTCAAGGCTCTGGACACTCGTAGTTTTTGAGCCAGGATAAAAAGAAATGCGTGTAAAGCATAAAAGTAAACCTGAAAATCAATCCGCAGAACAAATTCAACCCACTTGCCTCTTCATTTTGTCAAATTAAAAGCATAAGTGCCATTTGCCGCATGAAAACGTTCATGAAGCCACGCCGCGGTGGTCTAGTGGCTAAGGTACTCGGCTGCTGACCCGCAGGTCGCGGGATCGAATTCCGGCTGTGGCGGCTGCGTTTCCGATGAAGGCGTAAATGTTGTAGGCCCGTGTGCTCAGATTCGGGCGTGCGTTAAAGAGCCCCAGCTGTTCAGAATTTGCGGAGCCCTCCACTACGGCGTCTTTCATAATCGTATGGTGGTTTTGGGACCCCACATATTAATCAATAAAATGTTAATGAAAAAGTGGTTCAGCACAACAACGCCTGGATAAACCACTTGATTAAGACGTAGACTAGAAACGTTGTACTGGAATTAGGAACTTGAAATCTTCATTCACACTTGAACCTTAAAGCCATTAATAGATTTCGGGAGGTCCAGAGGCTGGATACAGTTCATAACGGGATTCCAGCAGCACACTTGCAGATGCAGTAGTTGGCTAATAAATGTACACTTCAGCGACAATCTTGCATTTTAAAGCCCAGCTTAGGAGCACATCGGGGACTGCAAGGCCACCTAAAACGAGAGACCTAACAGTGTTTTTCCCACAGGCACAACTCAGTCCCTAGAATTAAAGGAATTACACAACGGCAGCATTGCCAGAAAAACAAAACAAAACAAAAACTGGCTATTAAAGGTGGGTGGAAAGGCGCGCTAGCTAAAACTACGCAAGCTAGAAGTACCATCGCAATATTTTTCAAGTAAGGAAAGCAGTAGGAGACAGGAACACAAATGGTGCGGAGGAACAGAACACATAATTATTGCACAGGAAATTTTTTTCTTGTAGTAAGAATAGAAGCGGGGTATTCATAGGCCGAGGGCAAGAGTCACGGCCGCTGGGCGGTCAGGGCATTTTTCCCTTTACAACACAGGAGGAGGAAGATGCAAGGAGAAAGGACAGGGAGGTGAGCCAGTTTTCAGATCTGCTGGATACCCTGTACAACACAGCTTTGTTATTTGTTATTTGTTGTAATTTGTTGCTTTATGGTGTATGGTGTAATTTTATGGTGTTATGGTGTAGCTATGTTATTTTTTTGTAATGGGCGAGAGAAAACAAAAAAAGGTAGCCAGAAAAAGAGAAAATAACTCCACATCTACGGGGTGAATGATGATCAGTGGGGGAAGCTACGGAGGTTTTGTCGGTTCCCGTGAATTTTCGGAAAATTTTGTCTAGTTGATCATTATGTGAATACGGCGAGCACGTGCTGCAGCCATTTTTTGGTTCCCTCCGCACCGCCGTCTTGTGTTTGTCACTGATATTCGAAGAACAAAAACTGCCGGCGTAAGAGTAAGTGCGCTAGGAGGAAACACATTTTAACGCAAGAGCGAATGGGGTCTCCTGTCACACGAGAGCACGCATCGAGGTGGGACGAGCACCACAGAAACATCTAGTGAGCGATCCGAGTACAAGCAGTGTGAGCGCCACAGCGCCATTGTCATCTAATGAGCGCTCCGAGAAATAGAGGTGGCTGCGAGAACGCGGGACTTGCCTTTGCCTTAATTATCTTTCCCCCTATAAGAAGGAAAGAAAGGTAGGGAAACGTAGGCGGAGTAAGCATAGCTGAGTGACGTATGGTGTGTTTAGCCAACGGGTGGGAAACAGGAGTAGAGCGTGGAGGAGATAAGTAACGAGCAGAGAGGATAAAATTTGACATGGCCACCAAGGCTGTGAGAATATTCAAAAATTTTAAACATATCGAATAGCACGTCTGCTTGATTCCGTATTTCAATCAAACGGTGCATATCCCAAAAATCTAATGTGTTAAAATAGTCAGCAGATACGGGAAAACACTAAAACAACATGCTAAAACAATGAGATTATTTTCTCTAGTCCAAATACTGAGTTTTCATGCAGTAAACCAGTTTAAACCTTTGCGCGGCTTTTGCCATTTAAATAGCTTACACGCTTTCAAAAATCATATTGAAAGGTGTTTACATGGTTCAAAACACTAATACGGTATGGTGTTACCAATAGCCTATACACTAAGACCATCAAGAAAAAAACAATCGCAGCATATTCACGTAGTGCATGATGACGAGTGGGCAGTAGCATCCGCCTGTCCTTTCGTTTTGCTTTCGTCCGTCCGTGCATCGGTCCGTCCATACGTCAGTGCGTCCACGCATCCGTACCTCCATCCGTCGTCCTTCCATGCATTCGTTCCTGAATCTGTTTATGCTTTCGTCCAAGCGTCCATCTGTGCGTCCGTCTGTCCGTGAATCTGTTTGTCTAACCGGCCGGCCGTCCGTGCGTCTGTCCATTCACCCGTCTACCTAGTGAACCCTACAAGTACCACCATCTCGCACTTTTCATCATATATATTCATTAGAAAGAAATACCGCCATCCAGCGGCCATTCCAAGGACTAAAGGTGAGGTGGCATGGCCGCACTAGAGGAGCGGCACGCGCGCTTCCTTTTATGGCCTGCGCTTCGTGTCTATTTGCCACCTTTCACCCCCCTCTAGTTGATGGCTCTGCAGCCCAAAGTTCACTTAACCTTTCTAAAACCAAGCCCAGCGAATTCAACGAGAAATAATTTCTGGTCACAGGGTGGTCAATGTGTGTCGTTCTGTTACTAGTTTTTTTTTAGTAAGCGTCAATTTCAAGACAATTTTTATTGGAGATTAAGCCACTGATACTCGTCTCTGGGGGTTATTTTATCAGAAACAACCATATTTATATTTATGATTAATATGCACGGGCTTCCCCCTCAATTCAAAAAAGTGCGCGCGTGCCGCTCAAGTCCGGCAGTGTAGGTGGCTACTTACTACTGCGACGACTACTACTACTACATACATCGTGGACCCACGAAGCACGGCTTAAGGAGCTTCGTCCCTAAACATTATGAACCATCTTCCCGAAGGAAACCCTAGTAGGTTATCAAGCGGCAAGCGGTGCGCGCGGCGTGTGCCTGGAAGAAACAGGCACCGATGCAGGTGCTGGAAGAATAGTTTGAAGCGAAATGCCGTGTAGTGTTTTGTTTACTCGAATAAATGTTTCTTTGAATCCAATGACACGGGAGACGGGTTCGGATCCGCGTAAGTTTAATCACTGATAAATGAGCCGAAACAGCGTTGCGGCTGATGGGAAGGGTGAAGGGAGAGAAAAGTGTGTTGGGAGCGGGCGGAGGAGCCGGCCGTTGCTGGCATGGCGGCAAGCATGCTATGGGCGAGGGAGAGAGAGACATCAGCGCGCAACATTAAGGGAAGAGTGCGAAAGGAGCATGATGTCAACGCGCAGCTGTGGTGTGTCATGCTTGCACCGCTTCAACATCTGCGGCGAGGGGAACGCGCTTCGGCCCGTTTGGACGGATGCACGTACAAATGGCGTAAGAGCTGGTACGCTTCCAAATAAGTCTACACTCGGGGAATGTGTAATTACAGGTGAAATGAGCATAGAAGTTGCACGCATGCACACAGCAGTACAAGAAAAACAGCGAACAAAAATTTTCCTCAAATACACAGCCTTACAATGACCATCTCTCACCACCAACCGTTGCTTAAGCATCCAAGAAGCGCCGGTTATTGTTGTATCGTACAAACTATGATAAAAATAACAGAACATCCCTACATTGATGACGTGCCTTTGGATAGGTCTAAAAGAGGCAGATTTCTTTCTAACTTTACTTTGAGTCTAAGGACCTTTTCAAGCAAAGCAGCCTAGAAGCGAGGCTTGTCCCCCGCCCCTGAAGAACAACTTTGTTTCAGACCACACATTTTCTTTCTTCCATCACGGAGAAGCACTCGCAAGGTACCCACAATCGCCGTCAAGTTAACGACAATTGTGGTTTCATTGTTGGCTCTACTTTCATAGCAGTCTAAAAACATTACATTTGTATGTGTATGATTCAATCAGGTTCATTGTAGAGCTGCCTTGCTCGGGTGGAATATACGAACCAAAGTTACGCATGAAATTCACTATATTGCGCCGCAAAAAACGCTTACTTTCACTCATACTGAAGTCTTAGTTGTACCGTGATTACTCACCTTACACCAGACCCTAAGTTACCCTTCAAAGGCTAGAGTAGTGGAAGTGCATGACAAGCTCGCGATATGCTCAGGAGTACTACACTTAAACAATAAAAACACTCGATTTACCTCGGAACAATTAGTTGAAAGCCAAAGATAAAAAAAAAACGGATAGTGCCATGAGCCATGCAAATAGATATTATGAAATGCACATGGAGAGAAGGTGACGCTATTGTATTTTTTGAGTGAAATTACAAAATCACGCCACAGAAATTTGCAAATGCTGTACGCACAATAATATTTTGAACAGTGTTTTAGATAAACTATTTACAGTTGCGTACTAACATTACCAGCCACTCTGTTATTACCAACTTCTGAAGCGTTGCGCTCCATACGCCATGACGATGACGATGCCGCTGATGATGGCGACTCTGATGATAATGATCATCACGGACAGCAGCTGGCGTGTGCAGTATATGACGCCTCGATTTCCTTTACGATGCGTTTTGTACGACTGGAAACAACCGACACCACCAAGGCAAAATGCAGAGACTTCGTCTTTGCCAACTTCAGGCTACATCATATTCCACGAAGCAGGGACAACGAAGGCGAAACTAAATTCACAACACAAGACAACATGCATTTATGACCAATGAACCTACTATATATCTGTGCACCACTTTCTCGCTCATTTGCAAGGGTGAGTAGTCAGTATCACGGCTGATTTACATTAACACCAAATGATCCCACAGTTTCGCCCAGTCATCATTCACTTCATGCATAGGCAGTGATTTTTGACAACTCTCTGGTATTTATATTACCCATGACAGATCTCGCCATTACTTTGATGTTATAAAGTGTCACTCACATGCAGAGCAAAACCGTACACAGCGGCGTGGGGCACACAGGTTTATGGCACAAGTGCCTGGAGGAAGTACTTGGACAAAATACACGATGGTAATTTCACGTTTTTTGTGCCATAACCAGCAAAGCATTATTTTCAAACATTCTTACTCTCCTGCAATACTTTTGGCTTACTCTAACTTAAGCAAGCGATGACGAGAGCACCCAGACGTAGACGGCTAGATAGATAGATAGATAGATAGTTGATAGATAGATAGATAGATAGATATAGATAGATAGATAGATAGATAGATAGATAGATAGATAGATAGATAGATAGATAGATAGATAGATAGATAGATAGATAGATAGATAGATAGATAGATAGATAGATAGATAGATAGATAGATAGATAGATAGATAAAAACGCTAAAAGTGACTGCAGTTCCCCAAGAAATGCTTCGCATTTAAAACGTTGCAGATACAATTACTTGCCGAGTGCTTTGCAAATATCTGATGCCCACAAAAGGTGGAATCAGCCAAAACTCTTAATATTTAGGCTTTAGTGTGTTTGCAAAGCTTGTGAACAAGTACACCTCGAATCTTGAAAAGACTGTGGTATTCTTTTTACTGTTGAAACGAAAACTACCTTGAAGGGCTGGTTGGCTCTTAAATACAAGTTCAAAGCAGTTTACATAATTTGGGTAAGTTATCTTTTCCGTGGTTTGTCTTTTCTCAAATGTGACGTTAATATTTGCGTGTCAGCATTTCGTAACAAGTTTAAATTTAATTGTTAAAACAAAGACCTTTTTCGGAAATGAATGCTTCGCTATACTTAAAAAATTTTCAAAGTGTATTTTATTGCTATTCAAGGCCACTCGATATAATGAGTATTCCAAGCGTACTCGTTTGTTCTACGAATTCTATCACTCTTAATTTCATGACGTCATGTATTATAAGAGAAAGGAAAGAGTTTGAGAAAGTGGACAGAGAGGAAGAGAAGGAAAACAAAGTTAGAGCGTAAAGTTAGGCATAGCCATGTACACTGCACCACACAACATATTTAGGTGAACAATAACAAACGCTAATATCGGGCGATGAGGAGGTATGTCAGGTTGACGAGCAGAGAAAGTCGACAGGCAAAGTCACTGTTATCACTAATTCCACTTTCGTGGCACCAATAGCTTGCAGTGGCCCGAAAATTGTTTTTTGTTGCTTCGATGATAAAAGGTGAAACTTCCAGCATTTTTAATAATACCGCGCGAGCGTCACCTACACGCACAATCAGCGCCTTACAACGGCAATAATCTGTGAGACCAGCCACAGTAGGCGTAGGCGCAAAAAGCACTGCTACCGCAAGCATCGTCTGCCAAGCTGATCCTTTCAGGACACCCCGTCGTGGTGGTCTAGTGGCTGAGTTACTCGGCTGCTGACCCACAGGTCGCTTGGTCGAATCCCGGCTGCGGCGGCGGCATTTCCGATGGAGGCGGAAATGTTAGAGGCCCGTGTGCTCAGATTTCGGTGCATGCTAAAGAACCCCAGGTGGTCGAAATTTTCGGAGCCCTCTACTACGGCGTCTTTCATAATCATAGGGTGGTTTTGGGACGTTAAACCCCACGTATCAATCAGTCATCCATTCAGGACGATGCATGCCCTACCCCAATGACTACATTAGTCTCCTTAGACAAAAAAAGAAAACGTTTGCTACCTTTATCATTGCGATTGTGTGCACTGCTGGCGGCATTAACAAATAAAGGGAGTGTTTAATCTTGAAAGAACTGCTTGGCAGACAACGCTTGCGCTAGCGCTGCATCGTGCGCCGGCGCCTACTGCTGCCAGCCTCGCAGATTATCGCCGCTGTGAGGTGCTGAGGCTACTGGTGGTCGACGCTCGTACGATAACAATAAAAGTGCTAAAGGCTGTACATATCATTCCGTCTCTCCAGAAAGAATGTGAAAGAGACGGGAAAACAACGTAATATACCACTTTTTCTCACCAGTTTCATTACGTGACCTAAATAACGCTTTATCACTACGACTCCTATTCAAAAAGCCATTTAGTTAGATTATAGTTAGTTAGCATAGCCTTCCTGCTCATTATTAGCGACACTGAACCCAATATACCGAATTACCCAAGTTTTATGTCGCAGTCTGGCTAGAGAAAGAAAGTAGGCTAGCAAGGCTGAAAACAGTGGTCATTGCGTCTGGAGCACTTATATTTTCAGAGAAAGAAAAATTCTCTCCTAATAAAGTTTACGCTTTGGCTAAAACTTGGCAATTTTCTCGAGAAGCTAACCCTCCAGATGAAGTAGCTCAGCACGGAATTGGTTGAATCGAAGGTACTAGTTTCGCGAACCTCGAGTGGTGCAGGAGTATACTACTTTTTTATCCTACAAACGTGCTGACGAAAGAGCCGTCAAAAGTCGAGAGCGAACAGTCCTGATAAACGCGTTTCATAGGTGAGACATTGCAATTGCGCTCAAATAAGCACGAGTCGAAAACTCTGCTTCACCTTGTATTGCAAAGTAAACGTTATCACAGTGTAAAAAAAAGAAAAAAGGTGTTCTCAACGCATTATACTTATGCAAACTTTTTGTCGCACCGATTTATTGTTATAAAGCGAAAGCTATTCTTGAAAATACCTGGACCAGGAGATTTTAGCACTTTTATCACGGCCCCGCCACAGTGGTCTAGTGGCTAAGGTACTTCGCTTCTGACCCGCAGGTCGCGGGATGAAATCCCGGCTGTGGCGGCTGCATTTCCGATGGACGCGGAAATGTTGTAAATCTGTGTACTCAGATTTGGCTGCACGTTAATGAGTCCCAAGTGGTCGAAATTTTCGGAGCCCTCCACTACGGCGTCTCTCATAATCATATGGTGCTTTTGGGACGTTAAACCCCACAAATCTATAAATCTTTCACGAGGGGAATGTCTAGCAAGTAGAACATTTTTAGTTACCTTTAAATTGAGCACAACACTACTTGGTTTAAAAGATGGGCAATTTTTTATTGTACCAGTATTGAAGCTAACGTTGGCATCACGTCATCGCATCATTAGATTTTTAATGTTCTACAGTGCTTGTGGATCCAATAATAAAGAGTTTATTCCTCAGATGTCTCTCAGAATCTTGCAGTGTATAACGCTGAATCTCCTCTCTGTCTTTTTGTTATCTCCTTCGCAGCCTCACTGCCTTTTTCACCCCCTTGTTTAAGATACTACACGTGACCATTACAGTATTTGTCCTACCCCTCTACCTTTCCTTCCTTTTCTCTCATTTGTCCTCACACTCACTTTCCTTTCCACTCCATGCTATCATCATCATCATGGACATCATCATCATCATCATCATCATAATCACCATCAGCCTGACTACGTCCACTGCAGGACAAAGGCTTCTCGCATGTTCTGCCAGTTAACTCGGTCCTGTGCTTGCTGCTGCCAATTTATACCCCCAAACTTCTTAATCTCATCTGCCCACATAACTTTCTGTCTCCCCCCAACTCTCTTGCCTTCTCTGGGAATCCAGTTAGTTACCCTTATTGACCAGCGGTTGTCCTGTCCACGCGTTACGTGCTCAGCTTATGTCCATTTCCTCTTCTTGATTTCAACTATTATACCCTTAACCACATTTGTTCCCTAATTTACTCTGCTCTCTTCTGGTAACATTTTTCTTTCCATTGCTCGCTGCGTCGTCCTCAATTTAAGCTGAACCCTCCTTGTAAGTCTCCAGGTGAATGCTCCGCAGCTATATACCGGCAAGATACAGCTGTTAAATACCATCTTCTCGAGGGATAGTGGTAATCTACCTGTCTCTATTTGAGAGTGCTTGCCAAATGTGTCCCATCCCATTCTTAGTCTTCTAGTTACTTCAATCTTGGGGTTCGGCTCCGCGGTGATTACCTGCCCTAAGTAGACATACTCTTTTACATCTTGAAGTGGGCTATTACCTATCTCAAACTGCTGCTCTCTTTCGAGGTTGTAGTACATTACTTTCGTTTTTTGCAGATTAATTTTAAGACCCACCTTTCCACTCTATTTGTCTAACTCCGTAATCATGAGTTGCAATTCGTCCCCTGAGTTACTCCGCAATGCGATGTCAACGGCGAAGCATAGGTTACTAAGGTACTCTCTATTAACTCTTATCCCTAATTGTCCTCAATATAGGCCTCTGAAAACCTCTTGTAACACCCTTTTGAATGGTATTCTGTTGCTTTCTTTATGATGCATCATGGTAGCAATTGATCCCCTGTAGATTTCTTCCAGGATGTTTATATATGCTTCGTCGACGCCCTGATTCCGCACTGTCTGCACGACTGCTGATATTTCCACTGAATCAAACGCCTTTTCGTGATCTATGAAGGCTATGTATATTGGTTAGTTATATTTTGAGCGTTTTTCTATTACCTGATTGATAGTAATAATGTGGTCGATTGTTGAGTAGCCTGTTCGAATTTCTGCTTGTTACTTTGCTTAATCGAATTTTAACTTTTCCTTGTCTCTGTTAGCACTTACCTTTGTAAATAGCTTGTATACTACGGAGAGCAAGCTGATCGGCTTGTAATTCTTTAGGTCCTTGTCATCTCCTTTCTTATGTATTAAGATGATGTTAACATTCTTTCAAGACTCTGGTACTCTTCCCGTCAGGAGACACCTCGTAAACAGGGTGCCTAGTTTTTCTAATACAATCTGTCCTCCATCTTTCAGCAAATCTGATGTTACCTGATCCTCACCAGCAGCTTTCCCTCTTTGCATCCTCTCCAAGGCTTTTCTAAATACTTCTATCATTTCTGGTAGGGTGTCAATATAGCATGGGGTGTCATCACCCCATGCTATATTGTACGATATATAGCTATGCTATAATTTACATTCTTCCTATTTTATAACCTGATCTTTACACTTACACCTCTACTTGCTATGTTATACTACATGTGACTTGGTTGTACCAGGGACGCTAATACATGTTTTTGTTCTCCCTTACTTTCTTTTGTCTTCCTTTTCATCCAATCAATCCTAACTCTCAGTTCTTTTTCCAGCTCGCTTGTTAAAATTGTTATGCTGCTGGGGGCTTTACACACATAATTTCGCCAGCGCAACGGAATACGTGACTGAGCTGCGCTTTATGCTTCTGCACCTCCTCTTTTCCATGCTTCTCAAAATATTGTTTTTTGTGCGAAGGAATACCACACGGTCTGCTTCTGTTGAAGCATACTCATGGAGCGAAAATTCTGTACCTCAAGGTCAGCGTCTAGATTTTAGCGTGCTTACCTTCGCTGTCTTCATGTCGTAATCAGAAGTAGCCCGCATGTAAAAAAAAAGAAAAAGTCCTTTCAAATGCTAACGTTCACTGGCGTTTGATCATCTCCCTCCCCACCCTTTACCTCAATTTAGGCTCCTTCGCTGTCCAAGACTTTAAAAGGACAAAATTATGTCAATGCGGCCCCGTCGCAGATCTGATTTTGAGAACCTTGCTGTACATGGTTCGCATGTGTGAAGCCAAGTGGTGACGTTGGGCGAAATAATACAATGACAGCCGACGCCCTTTTTCTATCGCCTCCACCTCCCGCTCATTTTCATTTCCAAACCCCTTGGTATAAATGGCTGTGTTAAAGATAGCTCTGCAAAACTAAACCAGTCAACTGGATGTCATGTAGTCTGAAAACTAGACAGAAATTAGGGTATATTTAAAAAGTCCAGCCAAGTTACGGGAAGATTATCCAACGACAGTAAAACATAACTCGAACGTTTGCTTTATATTCTATTCTCATGGAAACTTCAAAATAAGTTATTTTTGTCTAACACGGGTGAGCAAACAAAACCGTGATATTTTTGTTTACTTTAGCTAAGAATTTGGCATAGAAGCATTCATCGTCTTTGCTGAAAGAGGTGAAAGGAATATAACTCTAAATAGAAAATGAAATAATGCGGCGCTCAAAGAGGATAGAGTCGAGTACTACGAGTCTTGTTTCTTCCACTTAAAAGCGGTGTCATTTGGGTTCTGCTGCCATTCTTCGGTTTTTGCTAGACCGTCCTTCCTGATCGTGTAGTTCCTGATCGTTGAGATCTTGAAACTATTATTGTTGCATACGTTGCGAGCACTGCTTGCGGTCATTTTGTGCCACAGAAGATCATTACGGCATTCTTTAGCTTACATTCGCTGTTTAACAAAATACCTGTTGCTATGATATGGAGAATGTCTAGCTGGGCAGAGTATCGGTCTACATTCTCTACAATCGGCAGATGAACGTTCTATGCAGCAAAAAGAGCTGAAAGCTTGACAAAAGAGCAATCAACTACAAGTGCACAATTTCACCGTGCGCGTTTGCTTCAAATCACTCACAGCACTGACATGTGGTTACGCAAGCCTTCCAACGCAAAATGCCCGCTCCCTATCTCTCTATTACGGTAACATGATATTTCGCATCTGATCTAATAGAAAAGTACTAGTGAAGGTTAAAGGTAATAAAGCACTGATAAATAATGCATCACTGTGGGCAGCAGTTTCATATGGCCTGAGCAATTCACAGAACTTTTTCTATTGATTTTGTGTTTAGCTACCTTATAAGGTTATGAAGAATATAAGAATGTTCAGCTAACTGATGAGGTTATGCTAACATTTATATTTAGTTAACTTACAAGGTTATGCAGAATACAACACTGTCAATATAACACTTGGTCCCACAGGCTGGTGCCCTGCCCGGTATCACAGGGCGGAGTATAGCCCCTTACGTGACTACTGAAATAGAATGTTGTTGGGCTTCGGTCTTGCGACTACCAGCTTAGTTCTGGAATCACCTTCAGTACCCGTAATATAGCTGCGCATGTTTGGCTGAAAAATATGAAGGCACTTGAACAACACCAGGTCACAGCAGACTCGGACGAGCACATTGCTTGAATCCAGGCTATCTCAAGATTAGTGCCACATAAAAAATCTTATGTAACCCCACTGCGGTGGTCTAGAGGCTAAGGTACTCGGCTGCTGACCCGCTGGGTACGAGATTGATACCCGGCTGCGGCAGCTGCATTTTCGATGAAGGCGAAATCGCTGTAGGCCCATATGCTGAGTTAGGTGCACGTTAAAGTACCGGAGGTGTTCAAAATTTTCGGTAGCCTCCACTACCCTCCTTCAATCATATGACAGTTTTGGGACGTTAAACCCCACGTATCAATCAAAATTTAGTTTCGCTCGAGGCTGTTGTATTGCAAGAAAAAGCAAGCTCCAGACAAGAAGTGCGCAGCATTGTCGCAGTTCCCTGTTGTTGATAATCAAATTGCCTACAAAGCTCGTGTTGTAAAAAATCTGGAACTGCGAACAAAACGAAACGGACATACGCGTTCTCCGTTTGTGCCGTTGCAGCGGCAAGTTTCACGCAAATACAGCGATACGCGTAGAAAGCGTTGAGGTCCACAGTGAAAACTACCTTTTCTATTTAGGTGAAGCTTCAGTGAGGCACTGACAAGATGACGCATGCTAAAAATGTCCTGACAGCGCGCATTGTCTAGACAGCAGCACTACTTGTGCCATAAATATGCGATTGAGAACAAGAGCAGCGAGCACATTCGGAATGGCTATTCAGATTTGTCGCAGGATATGCTACAACATTGTGGTGTACATTTTGACAATAAATTTGAAGTTTGCGTTTGTTTCACCAGTACACTTCATTACTGTCGCAGTTCCCTTTAAAATAATTGTGGACGTCTTTGTAACTAATATCTCGTTTGCAGGGATCGAATTGCAGAGCTGCACAGTTTCTTGCCTTGTGACTTAACTTCAGGGCAATCCCCGATAAATTACTTCAACAATGATATTCTGCTTCGCTGGCAGCCACATCAAGATTTTCATAAAATGAAAACTCTACAATGGGGAGTTTTGGCAAAGCACTTCTTTGTTAAAGAATAGATATCGCAACGGTGTCACAGAACGAGCGCTCAAAAAGGGCGTGCCGCCAAATTACCGTGGCGAAACGCCGGAGTGACGCCGCGAGGTCAAAACAAAAAGAGAAAAAAGAAAACAAGCTCCCCGGGCACGCTCCTTCTCCTCTCGGAAGCGTGGCTTCGCCGACGAACCTACTCACCCCACATCGGCGGCCGAGCAAGTACTCGAAATTTCTAGAAGAAAATAGGCGTGGTGGTGCCGGGTTGAGTCACCCGTCGGGGCGGCCCTCGTATCGTCTCGACCTTTCCCTCAGCCTTCGCTGCGCATCGCGCCGACGAAATGATGAGAACCTTCTGGAATCTCGCGCAGAAGGTATTTAATCGAGCAGCCGAGACGAGAGATCAGGAGAAGACGGAAGTTAGCGCCAGAGCGCGTAGGGATTCCGCCATGTAGTCGGCGAAGGTTTTGTCCTTTGAGACAAAGCAGGAGAAGAAGATGATTTCCACCTGAGGGGTGACGACTTGAGGTACAGGCAAGAGTGTGTGTTTACCGCTATCAAGCGAAGACGCGTGGAAACAGCTGCGTGTGCGAAGCCGACGTGTTTCCGGCGAAGAAATTTGAAGCTTGCAGAGTGGCCTATTGAAGACGTGAGGTTTCTTGGAAGAGAAACTTTGCCGAGGTTTCCTGGAAGAGAAACTTCGGGGGCTGCGGAACGACAACAATGCGGGACTTTGAGTGAGTGATTCTCGGAAGAGTATCATCCAGACTTTTGTTCCAAGAAATTTGGACTGGATAGGTTTTCTATCTCTTTAGTCTTTAAGTGTCTTGGTTGTTCAATGCATGCGAATGCATTGTAGTGCGTATCGTTGTCTGTGTCCGTTGTTTCGAGTGTGGCTGATTGTACTGTGCAGTACGTTGTTTGTTTGGTGACATATTGCACTCAACTCTTGTGGAGTGTGCATACTTGTGTGTTGTTTTGATCTGCCATTATTGAGAATAGAATTCTGTTTTGTTTATCAACTCTCGGCTCTGACTTGTTCTTTGGGCCACAGCCGGCGTCCGCTGGCGCACCAAAAAGGACCACTTCTAAATTGTCCACGCTTTCGTGGTGCGGTTCGGGGGGCTGATACTTCGACCCTTGGAATTAGCCCGGCGATCGCCTCCCTAATTAACGGGACCTGTGTGACAAACGGTACACCAATCGACACTGTCTGAGCAGCTTCAAGCGGTCGGATATTATTGTTCGTGTTGAGCTTCAGTTTTGGCCCACATTAACACTGGGCAATTGAACAATATTTGGGTGATCTTATATAGCTTTACTGAACTTTATAATGAGAGGGGTTGTACAAATCTAATATTCCAAACTTTGCATCCCTTAGAACGAGACCTTATTACCACCAGAGAGTAGCGCCCTTGAATTTTCGGAACGGCGTTTATCTCCTCCATAGCGCAATGAGATTTATTGTCTTAACACGAAATCTTCCAAGAATTATCCAATGCGCAAATTTACTGTGCGTTTACACGGGTGATCAAAAACATAAGCATCCTGCGATGGCCCTTATACATAGACGTCACATACCCCTGATTTATACTCGTCTTGCTGTACTAAAGGAAATAAAACTCATGCTTTTCTTTTTCTGTGCGCTCTACAAGGGATATTATGATTCTTAGTCATGTTATCTTTCAATTTCTTGGTATTCCCAATGTTCTTTTCTTTTCCCTCTTTTCTTCTATGCGTCACCGAAGATCTGATGGTGTCCTATTATCCTGTTGTTGCTATTGCATGCGCGAAGGTAAAGCGAGGTAACGTTCCATGTATTACCATTAGTTGTATTTCTACATGCACTGCTCTGCAACACTTCTATATTTTGTATATGTTGCCAGTCGACGTCACTCACATGTAAGTGGAGCAACGCAAGGACGCCTGGGGTGGCCACCTGCTCGAAATCTTTGCGAATAGATCAGCTTCACCTGCAGAAAGAGCGCACTGCAATCGCTGTGGCTCCATCGAAACTGCCTCACTGACTGCCTGAATAACTTTAGTGGGTCCTGAGGAGGCGATGACCCTCTTAGGGGCCCCGGTTGTGGGCCCCTTAGGAGGTAAATTGCCCTGTCATTGGGCCGTGCCCACGACGGTACCGGGATTTGAAACTCGATGGCAATGTCATGAGCCCTCTGGATGACCCGAATTTGGTCGTGCTTGTGGAAACTTGCGGAGAGCATCCAACTCCTTTTCTGTGATTGGAGACCGTTCGTCCGCGCGCAACTTGGGACATTGCCACAGCATATGTTGTAAGTTTCATCACGATATGCCACATCGGGGTCACCCCGGCCTTATTTCACACAAAAATCTCGCATAAACTGCCGGTGAGGGATATTCCTCTGTTTGTGGGAGACGCAATGATAGTGCTTGCGGTCATTGGAGTGAAGGGTGCGGTAAGAGAAACTCGCCGTTCAAGACGATAACGCTGACAGAATAGATTATAGATCTGCAGTTGGTTCTGGAGCTATTTTTTGCCCTGATGCTGTAGGCCACCTTCTTTCCTGACGCGGCGAGTAAGGTCTCACGCCTGGGATTGTGCAAGCTCGTTGGCATTTGGGACGAGGGAGTGGGCGTTGGAGTCCATATGGCCCGGGAACCACAGTAAATGCTTAGTGTCCGTCCACGAGGTACGCAAGGGAACGCGGGTTGCTTCTTTACTGACCAAGCCGACAGGAAATTCCTGGGCCGCGGCTTGGAAATCAGTGTAAATTGTATTGCGGGTTGTGTTCCCCATTGCTAAAGCGATTGCTATCTGTTCTGCGTGGTCAGGGTCCGAGTTTAGGAGCGTAAGGGCTATGAGCAGTTCTCCTGTAGCGAGGTTGCAGCTGCTACATAGTGCTTATAGTATGGATATTTTTAGGCGTCTACAAATGTGACCGTGTCGGATATAGCAGGCGCAGTCTTCAGTAGCGCGGTGGCACGTGCTCTGCGACGACCCTGGTTGTGGTCCGGGTGCATGTTACGTCGGAGGTAAGGTATTTGAATGCGGTCTCTGATCGATTGGGGCAGAGTGCATTCTCATTGAGTTGAAAAAGGGGACGTGAGTTTAGAGTGAGGTAAATGTTGCCTGTCTGCCTCTGTGGAAGATAGTTTGGCTAGTTGAGCGATATTTTGAGGTTGGGCGATTCCACTGACTGTGTTACGAACGCCCAAGGCCATGAGCATTTTAATATTGGTATGGACGGGCAGTCTTAGTACTTGTTTGACGCTTTCACGAATGATAAGATTTAGTTCCTTTTCATCGTCCTTGTTCAATGGGTGAGCTATAGCCACATTGTTGATATGGCTAATGTGAAATATGTCGAACAGACGCAGTGAGTTTTCCTCAGAGAGTCCACCTCTTTTATTAGCAACGCGTCTGATTAAGTGGGACAAGAATTATGCTTTCGCCGCTATGCGCTCTATGCTGAGATTTCTTCTGCCGCCCTCGTGCAGTATTGTGCCCAAAATTCTTACCGAGGTGACTTGCGGTATGAGCGTACCATTCACAGTGTGTGCGTCAAGGGGTATAAAGTGAGCCACTTAGGACCCCACTTGGGCCTGCAAAAAAGTAATTCGAATATAGTGGCTGAATATTGCAAGCCTGTTTGGTCGAGATAGTCCTGGAATATGTTAATTGCTTTCTGTAACCTGCGTTCCACCACACCTTCAATCCCGCCCTCACTTCAGATGGTGATGTCATCTGCGTAGAAGGCAAGGACGAGGCCGCAAACCATGCCGAGTTCATGCGAGAGCGCACTTAAGGCAAGATTGAATAAAAATAGGAAGAGGGTAGCCCCTTGTGGAGTGCCTCTTGGGCCTAATTCATACGTCTTGGAGTGTAACAATACAAGTCGGATGGCTGCTTTCTGGTCTCTCAAAAAAGGAGCGTATGTATTTGTAAAAGCGGGTGCCAAGGCCTGCTTCGGTTATGGACCGTAGGATGTGTGCGTATTTAACCTTGTCAAATGTCGTTTAGAGGTCTAGTTCTAGGCCTGCCTTGGTGTCCCACGTCTTAACAGAGAACACACAGTGCTTTAAAATTAACAATACGTGTTGTGTTGACATGGAAGGGTGAAAGCCAATTTGATTAAATGGTAGAAGATTATGTTCCTCCACATATTTGGTGGCTCGTTTGAATATGGCGTGCTCGGCCACTTTGCCTACACACGAAGTAAAGGATTGGTCGGTGCGCGCCTATCTCAAGGCGTTTACCCGGCTTTGTTATGAGAACTACAGTGGCTTCTCGCCATTCTAGTGGTACTTCATGGGTCTCGCACACCTCTTTGATGTGTTTTGTGAGAACTTGTATGTCTTCAACTAGATTTCTAAGCAGTTTGTTACTTATGCCTTCTGGCCCTGCTGCCTAGTTGCAGTTTAGATTGGCGAGTACTGCTCTTATTTCCGCATACGTGAAGGGGGTGCCCAACGGGTCGTCGCCTTTCGGTGGGGGTGGACGTGGATATTCTGCGTAGGAGCTTTGTTCAATGCATAGGCAATGGGTTACGAGTTCATTAGTGATTTGCTCGTTGGTGAAATCAGCTTCTCGAAGCTTGTGTATTAGTCTGTTTATAGTTAACTGTCCGTCTGATTTCGTAGGTTTGTCACCTAGGTGATGTTTCATTGTGTTTCATTTGGAGCCTCTGCACATTTTTGCATTTACGGAGTTGCATACCTCACCCCATTGCTGTTTAGCGAGCGTGCGGCTATGTTCTTCAATCGGTTTGATTAATTCTGCAATCTCTTTAGGAAGGCGTCTATTGAGCTTCTGTGTTATCCATTTCGCTTGGAGTGCTTTCTGAGCTTCGATTAGATGAGCAAGACGACTGTCCATGCGTCCCATTTCACGTGTGATTTCGATTTCTTAGTTGCCTTGAGTACGCCTTCTTTGAGACGTGCGAAGAGATCGGTAATAGTAGTGTAACTGTTTTAATCGTTCTTTTTTTATATCGCTGAACTGATCCCAGTCTACGACTTTGAATTTACGAGGTGTGGGAGTAGAAACGCCAAGGGTGATGCTAGAAAAGTAGTGATCACTATAGAGGTTCATTTGGGTGTTGCGCCATGTGGGGTTACAAGCATTTCTCGTGATGGCCAAGTCAGGCGTTTGTGTCTCCAGTAGATCATGTCCCTGTGGGAGTAGGGAATGTGGAGTTGGTGACGAGCGTAAAGCAGTAGTGTGATATCTGCGCAGCCAGTTCTTTCAGTTTAGCAAGGACGTAACCATATCCCCAGTATATATTGGGAGCATTCAAGCCTCCAGCAATCAGGAGGGGGTGGTCTCCAACTATCTATTCGTTTTCTGAAAGAGGGCTTTGAAAGTTTCTTTTTGGTGAGCTGGTGAGCTGTAAACGTTTAGGATGATTACCGATTGCTTAAGATGCGAATTTTGTATGAGTTCGATCACGATTTAATCTACCTTGAGATCAAGGTGGACTTCATGTTTGAGGTAAGCTAAGCTTTTTGATATAATTAAGCTGATCCCCCGTTTACCCTTCTGAAAAGCTGCTCAGCCCGTAACCCGGCAGTGCCGGATTATCAGTGAGCGTTTCCCAGGAGGACAGAATGCCTTTTAGTTGTTGAGCACAGTAACTTTTGCAAGGCGTCCTTCCTTTTGGGAAACCTAAGACTATCCCATTGTCAGATGGTTGTATTGCTTGAGGTAGCCATTTTTACCGATGGTTTATTTACCGTCCCTGCATTATGTGACGTCACTCGGCTTCTAGAATTTCGAGACTTGCGGAGAATTCATTGCTCTGCACTTTTTATGGGGTTCAACTCAACTAATATATCGGAGCGGGACTGTTCTTACAAGGCTGCCATGTGAGCCAGTATGCTCGACATCATTAGAGGCTCTTCATCGGCCTGCTCGAGAGCTAAGCAACGTTTTGCTCCTCATACAGTAGGCGGAGTGGCGGGATTTTTCGTGTTCTCGCGTGCTTCGAGGAGTTGGGCTGCTTATAGTAGAGCCTTAATCTCATTTAGCTCTTTGCGTGGGTTAGCGTTCTCGCGTTAAAAATTGAATTTTTTCTACTGCGGGCTGTGGCAATAATTCTTCTCTGCGCAACAATTTTTCAACCTCCTGCTGATTCGCTTGCCTTTTCTGGGAATCCTTTCAGTTATCCTTAAGCGCCAGTGGTTATCCTGCCTTCGCGCTCCATGCTCAGCCCATAACCATTTCTTGCTTCTTGATTTCGACTATGATATCCTTAACCTCGGTTTGTTTGACCCTAGTAAAATCAGCGATCTTCTGGTCTCTTAAAGTTACATCTACTATTTTCCTTTCCATCACCCGCTGTGTCGTACTCAATTGAAGCTGAATCTTTTTTCTAAGCCTCCAGGTTTCTGCTCCGTAGGTACGTACCAGCAAGATACCGCTCTTTTATACGTTTCTCTTGAGGGATAATTGCAATATACCAGTCATGATATAAGAGCGTTTGCCAATAGTGCTCGCCCCTTTCTTATTCGTCTAGTTACTTCAGCATTGGTGTAAATAATATATGTAATAAAAAAACCAAAACATAAAAGATTCATGTATAATTCTTCATCATCGTCTGCCACAGCATCAAAATTTTTCAGAAAACTCCTTGCAAGTCAACCGCAAGCAGCACGCTTCTTAAAAAAGAAGGAAAATGACATAGTGAGTGAATGCATATTACGGAAAAATATGAAGATTTTTGGCGTAGTGGGTACCCTACCAATGTGCTTGTAGCAGTTACTGAAAGAGTGCTTAAGAACGGCTGTGAAAGGCTGCGCTTGCAGTTTGCGCTGTGATTGTGCTGTGCGTTCTGCACAGGCCTGGCGGTTTTTTTAGGGGCGAAGCTCCTCAAGGCGTTGGTCTGTTCATTCCTTGTGTGTATTGTCGTAGTAGTACGTAACCACCGGGGGCACATACCCTTTCTAGAGCGGGTATGTGCCACAGGGGATGCGAGATGGGAGATGGTGGTACTTGGAGTGTTCACAAGATGGACACACGTACGGGCGCACAGACAGACTAGCAAAAGGATGGACAGATGAATAAACGTGCAGACGTACGGATGGATGGACGCACGAACCGAGAGACTAACAGATGGATGGATGAACTGACTCACGAATGGACTCATGGACAGACGGACGCACGCATGGATTGATGCATGGATGGTCGCGCGGACGGACGGAAGAAAGGGCGAACGGACGGTCGGAAACACGGACGGGCTGGCGGACGCTTCGCCCCACTTATCTTCATTCACTTCATTGATAGACTATTATTTTTATTATTTATTTTCCCCTTCCTACATAGTTCTATGCCTCTTTATGTCTCCATCTTTGTTTTTTGTCTCACTCTTTTTGGTTCTCTTTTCTCTCTCTTTTACCCTACTTCGCCTAGCCGAGTTTTCTGTTCAGGATCAGCAGTTCGAACGTCGAGGCCCATTAATTATGATAATAGCTTTCTGAGATATATGGTTCCTCATTTCCCTGCCTTCTAAAATATGTGGTTTGATTCAGTTATCCGTAAATCGCTTCCAAGTCAATGAAACAGTTCCTTATACATCTAATTTATTTCAACGAAACAAAATTTGCGCTAACTGGCGTTCAAAGAAAGAACTGCAGAATATACCTCATTCTAGTGCTTGCAGGCATAGTACCATCTGTAAGATGCTGTGTGAGATTTGCATGTTTGCTCTAATTGATCAAGAGTGACATCGATGATCAAAAAACATATTGCTTGTGATTTGCTTCGGCGGAGGGTATTGGTGATTAATTTTCTTCAATCTAGGAAACGTTTCTTCGTGATTTCATGTGCCACAGACTCTCTGAAGCCACGCCTTTGGGTATTCCGGTAAGTGCTGGGATGAAAATCTTGCGCGTAAAACATTTGCGGGAATAGTTCACCATAATTTAAATGTTTTGTTATATGTGCACCAACCTAAGGCGTATACATTTAAAGTGAACCTCTTAAATAAGCTATTCCACTGTAAGACATGGAGTCTTTGACAACACCAGAAGAAATGTTCATCGCTGGTGCTTGTTTCACACTGAAGTCCTTGTTTAATACAACTCATGGAAAGGTTGCGCCTTTTTTGCGATGCAAATTCGTTCAAGGTGACACCTTTTTTACTATGTTTGTAGCATCTAGCAGCGATATAAAAAAGATCTAAAATATGAACATAGCGAAGTGTTATACAGTATTGCGAAGCGACGCTGTCTAGTCCGAAAGCGATCGATGGCTGGCTGTCGTCTACCAGCGCTGTATCTCTCAGGTCTCGAAGATAACCGTTCAGACGAAAACACACCTTGCCGTGTGGCTTCCGGTGAGACAGGCGGAGCCGATCAACTATCTCAACTTGTCACGCCTCAGCTGAGTTTGACGCCTGGCGGCAGCGGAACCGTGTTCTGGCGTTTCTTGGTATTTTTTCGCCTTTCTAGCGCCATTTTCTTGTGTTTGGTTATGTTCGCAAAACGCTGAACATTTCTCGCTACTGGTCCAGCCCGTACATCTGCAGAGGCGAAACAGATTGCTGGCATCGGTTCCTATGACGCGTTTATCATAACTCTACGAAATAAAACTATTGATCGTACAAGCCGTAGTGTTACTGGTGCTAATAACAAATATTGCCCCGCCGCTGTGGTCTTGTGGCTAAAGTACTTGGCTGCTGACCCGCAGGTCACGGGATGGAAACCCGGGTGCCGTGCCTGCTTTTTCGATGGAGGTGAAAATGCTGTAGGCCCGTGTACTTAAATTAAGATGCAGGCTAAAGAATTCCCGGTGGTAGAAATTTCCGGAGCCCTCCACAACAGCGTTTGTCTTATTGTACGGTGGTTTTCGAACGTTCAACCCCACATCATGTTATTAGCTAATGGTAAACATTATTGTTATTATTATTACTGAAATAAAATATAGATATGTGACCTGAGAGTTCATTAGGTTTTTATTTGAAGAAAGAATAACTGGTTTCCGGTGGGCTAATATGAAGGTGTATTATGGGCTATCATGGAGAAATGTACGCAAAATGGTGCATTATCACTTGTCAGCATTGCGCAAGCGCTACACGCTACGGTTGGGCACAGCGCGTTAAATGACGAAAATAGCGGGCAACCGCAAGGAAGACTATCTTTGTGTACACTATTCTGAAGAACGCTGATCAAGTAGTGCGGTAAGAATAATATAATGCAACAGCATCCCAAGAATAACACACAAGTGCGCCTAAGACCTGCTGGAAAGCTAAAGGTGTTTTCAGGATACCTAGGTGTTTTTTTCCGGATCAGGTCCAAAGTTATCATATGACAATTTTGTCTAGTATAATTAGCACCATGTTCAAAAGCATAAACGCATCTACTCACACTTATGCAGTAATAACTGATGTAATGATGGCTTTAATATACTTTTCCGCTGCCTGTACTTGCAGCTTATCTAACATGTGAGGAGTAGATACCTCTATGTGAGAATTTCCGTGTGCAGAGGTGATGATGGGAAAAGCGTAAATGCAGCATCACCAACTTTTTTTGACCACGAAGTACCTTTGGGTTGTAATATGCAGGGTCTCTGAAGGAGGAAACCTCTCTCAGAACACACGGACACAGCAGACGCGGTCGGGCAAAACAAACATTCGTGCAGATTTATTCAACTATATTTCCAAATGACGAAATCACCAGCCGAAATAAACACGTCAATAGTGACATGCAATAGCACCATTATGCAATTTTTCAACACAGTCTAGCAACATAGCCAACACAAGGTAACGCGAAGGCGGCGTCGCCGTTGTTCGACTCAACATGAAGGGTCCATGGGAGACGACCCCTGGTGCCATCATCATGAACCCACTGCCAGAGACGTCTTTATTATTTATTTATTTATAAATAATTATTGAATTTTACATAATGCAGCTTCAAAAGGCTATTGCAGGAGTGGGAAAAAAGCGAAAACAACAGGAACGAATCAACATTCATGAACAGGCTTCCGAAATTTCTTGAAATGATAGAGGACGAACATTTCGGGACAGCATATTTCAGGCTTCTATAGTTCAAGGGAAAAAGCTGTATTTGAACATGTCGGTGTCGATCGAAAAAAGTTGCATTGTTAAGGCGTGGTCACTCCTCATAGATAAAGATCTCGAAAATTTTAGATATATTTCTAGAATGCTGAAGTGAGACGAATTGATTAAGTTGTAAAAAAAATAGGCATTCAACATGGTGACGCTTCGGAAGTGTAGTGAGACCTAGCTAAGAAAGGGAATCTTGCATATAAAGCGCAGGGCTCTTTTTTGAACAGATTCAAGTTTGTTGATAACACATTTCGTTTGGAGCTCCAAACCACACTACCGCTTCAAGAATGGGGCGAATAAGAGTTTTGTAGGTAAGCAGATTGGTTTCCTGAGGAGCCAAACACGATATAATTAAGTGATACTTTTAGGGTCTTTGTTACATGCACAATCAATATTTTTTAGACAATGATAAATTATCTGCCTTTACAATACCAAAATTTTTTATTCAGAAACCCTATAGCGACTAACTTCGTAAAAATCGTAGTCAAAAGTCACAGAGCATAAATATCAGGTAAATGACACAATGACTGTGTTGGAGAAGTGATTACTCTTTGCCAAGATTTGGAGCAGCTACGAATTCGAGAAAATAATTGTTGAGAATAGCATGAGACAGTCGACATTAAACAGTGTCATAGAAGACGAAGTCCCCTGCGAAAAGGCGTATTTTCACAAAACAGTGTAAGGGGAGGTCAATAATGTAAAGTAGAAATAAAATGGGTCATAACACACAGCCCTGCAGAACTCCTCTTGAAAGCGGCATCGAAGGCGTTAGTCGACTTGATCAAAGTACACATATTGTGAATGCTGAAAAGAAAGTCGGATACCAAGGCCGCCAATGATTTGGTATGGCAAACAATTTCTGAAATTGCTTACGCTGAGGTACAGTGTCGAAGGTCTTGGCAAAATCAATGCATATTGTATCAACCTGGTCACATATGACTAAAAAGTTGCTTATGTTATGAACGACTTCTCTGCGTTTAGTAGCGGCGCTAAAACTACGTCTTAAACTATGATGAGAAATGCTCAAAGTATTTTTGGTTCCAAGGAATTCTATGTTGTGTTTGAGAATAATATGCTCCAGTATTTTACAAGAAAGTTTTGGTAAATACAGGGGTGTCTAATTGCCGAATTATTGAGCATTACCCAATTTAAATAGGAGAAGAATGGAAGCCCGTTTCTGCGCGGATAGAATATTTGCTGACGAAAGAGATTTCTTGAAAATAAGGGAAAAGTATCCGCTACACCAAAGAGCATACCTAACAAGGAAAGTGGTCGGGATGCTATCGGGACGATGTGATTTTTTTTGTCTAAGTGTAAAATGAGATTTAGAACGCCTTCAAGTGAAACTGACACATCGTCGATTCCAGCATGAGATTGTGAATGAAAACCAGGAATGCTCCAGTTGTCAGTCATAAAGACTGAGTAGAAGTAGGTGTTGAAGACTGAAGCTGGTACCCTGCATCAGAAACTGCAACATTGTTAATTGTAATAATGTGTGATGAACAACCAGATGGTAGGATAGCCTTACAGATTTTACGAAAATTCTCTTTCATTAGCTTCGGCGAGATAACTTTGTAATAATGTTCTTTAGCAGCTTTCATTTTAGCACAAGCTTCTGTTTTAGCGCCGTCCACCAACTGTTCAATTTTTGTCGAGTTGCCAGGGTGCTTTGAGCAACGTAGTCTGGCCACACGACGTGACAAATATAAGATATTCCTAGTCATCAAGGGTATATCAGTGTTAGCTTTCGTTGTTTTAACTGACAAAACCTTTAAAAAAAGTAGATATCGTATTGGCATAACTCGTACTTTTTCAGCTGAAATACATCTGCGTATTACAAAAAAGAAAATGCCTAGAACGTTCACTTACTCCAATAACCAGTGCTATATATACAGGAGGTAGACAAATGAAGGTATCTGGGTGTCAATATTGACAACACACTAATATGGTCATCACATATATTGGTTACTTGTATCTCCACGCTGCAGAAGTTGTGGTTTCTGAAACGGAAACTGGGACCAAACAACAAAAATGATGTTGCAGAACTAGAATGTGTTCAAAGAAAGGCAGTGCGCTATATATTTATTAAGTATAAAATGACTGACTCATCTTCCTCAATAATAAGGAAACACAGCATCCCGTCATTGAAAGGGCGCAGAAAGGTCAACAGCTTGCTTTTTTAATTGTCTTATCGCAAATACAAACGTAACCATGCCAAATTGTGTACTTCCTCACTCAGCTAGGAAGACTGTACACACCCACAAAAGGGCACTTGCCCCAATTTTCGCTAAAACATAATCGCATATATACAAGTTTTTTCTAAGAACTGCGTTCGAATGGAATACTCTACCATCTACTGTTTTTTATTCCATTGATTTTGCGAACTTGAAAACTTATATCATGTTTCATGATTGTACGCGACAATTTGGCGTCCCCATTTTCCTTATTAATTTTTGTATTTTGCTGTTACTGCAATATCAAGTTTTTTTCTTTAGTCTGTGAACAGTTTACAGCCCCTCCTACATGGACCTTCCGGTGTTCTGTAGTATTGCTTAATGAAAAAAGAGTTAAAAAGGGCGTCGGTATTTGCTTGGTCGTAAGTGCAGTTAAAAACACGAAACCTGCAGTATTTGTAAAGGCATTTTGGAACGATACAAGAAACTGATGACAGTGCAGCGTTATCAATATATATAAATTTCATTACATTCAAAACCGGACATAGCTAAGGATCTACTGACGAAAACTAGATCAACAACAGCACGACTACGAGTTGATAACTTAACAACTTGTTTGAAGCCACATGAAAACGCAATGTTGAGCAGCTCTGTTCCGATGAATACTTCGTGCCCAATGATTGTCATAGATGGCCAGTTTTTAGCAGGAGCATTAAAGTAACTTATGCAAATAACGTTAGATGCTCAAGTAATGTAGCTTTGAAGCAATTGGTTGTTGTTATGTGTTCTATATCCAAACCATGCGGGCTGTAAACGATCCCAATAATAAAGGACATCATTTCTAAGTGAACCTTGCACCAGAGAGATTCAGTATATGTTGGTGCTGAAAGGAAAGAAAAGTTTCGGTGACACCGATGGAATATAGCAACAGCTACCCCTCTCCCCACCTCTCTGTCTCTTCGAACAAACTGGTAGCTAGAGAGAGCTATTTGAGAACCAGGTGCTTCATCGTGCAGCCATGTCTTAGTAACGCCAATATTGTGTTCGGCATAACAGGAGACCAAAGAAAGAAACTTAGAATAATTACTGACAACAATTATGGTATTGACATTTATTATGGAAAGTTTATTGTGAGCGCCACTTGATCAAGAAGATGTTGGCCCAGAAGTTGTTTCAACTATTTATTTAAACCATTGGATACCCTGACAAGAGTATTCAATGAACTGTACCAGTCATCTCGCACCCTGTCAATAACTACACAGTAAGAGCGAAAATAGACAGATGAGCCGTTATCCAAATGATAGACGAATGCCTACCATAGCTTCTTGAGAATATTGCGAACCTGGGGAGTGAAGTCTTCTGAAACCCGAAAGCCAGTTTTTTTAAGTGTATGACAATTTTTCAGCACAATAACCTACTCCTCGAAATTCAAGCGATTCATGATGACGGGACGGGGAAGGGCTCTAGCATCACTACCAAGACTAAGGCGCCATTCTATGCAAAGGCATGCAACCTTAAGAATGTGGTGGAACCGCTTGCACACATTGACGGAGGGTTCCTCGTGATTTTCGCCTGGACCGCTTTTGTTAAGACTTTGAAGGATAATGTTGCTTTACGTATCTGCTTTCTAAGCTCTCATTTTTGGCAGATGGAGTTGATATGGTTCCTTCTATTGCTGAACTTGAGTACGTCAGACATTATTCGAAATCTGTGCATCAACCGACACCGATGGTGATTCCAGTGAGAACACATGAACTTCCAAAGCTTCGAACCTCACGTTGACACATGACTGAAAAGTTTTGATTTCAGCAATATCCTGAGCCAGTTTCTTTTCACCGTTCAGGAGCTGAGCTAGTATTTTCCCAACCGTGGGTTGAATATTACACTCTGTCAGTTGCGATTCTGAAGTGTCATCGAGCTGAGAAAGGGTGTTAGGACCACATCTCCGCTTAACAAAAGTTTGTGGGTGGCATTTGGAAGTACAGAGTACAACAAAATGGAAACAAAACCATGGTAGCAATCATGTGGGCGAGAAAACAGCAGCATGCAAAGCTTATTAAAACACTGCAGCAAATGTCGGCAGGATAATGTACATGCGTGATGAACAGACAGTAGATTAGCATGGTGCCCACACCGCTTTTGCCTCACCCACTGTTGAAAGAATCCACTGGAGACGCTTTTGAAGCCTTAGACCATGTGGTCGTCGAACTGTGTCTGTCAATGATTAGACCTTGAAGTGCGACGTTAGTCTTCCCCACTTTAGGATCCAGAATGGGAACCAAGGAATATAAAGGTAAACCATCTCTGTTATGCGCAAGGCAGATTGGGCAACCCACACGTGCGCTATCGGTCACATTTATGGCGCGGAGAGAGAGTGATGATTAGTCCACACAATGGATCACGTCAGAGGCAAGTGTGGTAGCATTCCCGGAACCCTAGGCAGCAAGGTAGCCAGCAAAATTCGTAATAAACAGACAGTGGAGTAGCATGTTGCCCACGCTCCAGTTGCCTCACCCACTAGCCACCACAGGCCGAAAATGCTCGATCACTTTTTCCATGCACCCACCAAACTACGCCGCCACGGCACTGCTAGTGCCACTGTGCTACACACGATGAAGATGGTGGTGATGAACTCGCGTGAGCACTGCGCCAACTTACGTTCAATGGTTTTTAAAACTAAATGTGGCCTATCCACGAAAAAGGTGTGTACCACAATGTGCAAACAACTTTACAAGGAACGATAGCACACCACTAGTATGAATACACTGTTGTCAGATGCCGATACAGAGTCCGAGTTCTCCAGTAACAGAGTCTGGACACATTATTATAGACAAAGCGAGTAGATATTTAGGAAAGACATGTCCTGTATTTTTATTTGGAGGCGTATTATGCATCCTAACGGTTTCTTACAGCATTTCCAGGTCGCCTACGTAACCTCAGAATGATTTCCTGCTAAAGCACGACCATATAATTTATGAAAGCCCCACGAGAAGTATGTTGTTTACTGCAATTCAAGCTCTCTAGTGTCGGCCTTGCCCAAAAAAGATGGTAGAATTCAAGAGACAGACTCAACACGACTTGCATTACCGCCACATATTCAAAGAAGTGGTACCACGGTATATCGGACAATGCATAGCACGAATCTGTCCATTTATAATGAAGCCGTTTTGTAAGCTAAATATTGTCCGAAGAGATGAGAAACATATTTATGTATTAGTAGGAATAGCCAGGCTTGACTCTAGCCAGGCTTGAGTGGCTTGCGTATTCTTCAAGGTGTCAATAAAGTAGGTCTAAGTAGAGCTCGAGCCGGCACCATGAGGTGCGAGATCTGGAAGTCCTGTTTGTCTCCTTATAAAACCTACCCAAACACTATTCACTCGCAGCATCGTACGATAAGCGATGTTGGATAATGTAACACAATACTACTGATAATTTTAGGCGGGTGACAAGACAGACCACTTGAAGACACCGACTTCTGCAGTACTGGATATGTGACACAGTTATTAAACAGCGGCTGCCACCCATATATATATATATATATATATTTATGTGTGTGTGTGTGTGTGTGTGTGTGCGCACTACATTTTGCAAAATGAAATCAAGATAAAAATGCTCATAACATGCAGAAGCCAGTCTCACGCAGTACAACGAGGTTCATTTGTAACAACTGCAGAATGTAGGGCCTTTCAAGAACCTGAGCTACTCACGAATAAATAGTGTTCACACGTAATATTTACAGCTTGATTCATTATTTCAAGGTCCCAACCTTCACGTGTATTGACGACGCATACACTCCCAAATATTACATTCGCATGTTTTCACTTGTTTAGCCGATCGTTAATCAGCTTAGTAGTTATGAGGTCGCTTTTTCAGACAGTGGTCTATCTTGCAGGCCACTCCGCAACGCAGAAGCCAATTGTTTAAAGCATGTCATTGGTTTCCTGGCTCTCGTTCGCTTGTCGAAAATGCCCCTGGAGCTCTACAAACATGGTGTTGGTATCCCAGATCACGAGAGCGGCAGTCACGCACAGTAAAGTATATGAAGCAATACAGTGCACGTTGCGAAAACAGTATAAAGATGAATAGTGTCACCACTGGGAAATACGAAGAAATAAAAAAGAACAATCAGAGTATTAGCAAACCGTGCGTTTGTCAAATAATCAATGTTCCTTTACTGCAGGAATAGGGAGTGATCGTGAATTGAATTCAAAGAGTGTCAACCTAACACTTGCGACTTATCGAGGGACGCTTTCCTGAAATAGGGGTGTGTTGCGTCCTTGAAGCATCGCTCATTATCTGAACGTCAGTTCTCTTCACTCGCACGGCTAGCAGTTACGTCTGGGTGCTCTCGTGGTCACCCCGTTAGTTTGGCGTGAACCCAAATCAGTATTAGAAATAATATGGTGCGACAAAGAAGAAGAAGAACGTGTTTAACAAGAACGGGAAGAGCTCGGCCTTCAGAGCAGGATTCCGGCCTGCTACTCCTCACGGGGGTAAGGGGAAAAGGGAAAGAAAGAGGAGGATATGATGAGGGCTGATTGTGGTATAGCACAATGAGTCACTGCACACAATGTCTCGTTCATTGTAGTACGCGCACAAATGTCTCTACATCATCAAATTCTCTAAAGATCGGAATCTAAGCCTGTCTTGCTTAGAAATGCGAGCAGATTTTTAAACTGCCCTGGGTGTGATCTACACACTCGCAAGCACCCAAAAGTTTCTCTTCCGAAAAAGGTCGCCAGTCTAGGTCAGCTGTGAGGCACTCAAGTGAACGTCTTTGAACTGCGTTTAAAGGGCACATACACAGGATGTGAATAATAGATTCTGATTGTTACACAAGTTGCAGTAAGGATTTTGCTCTTGTGCAATCATGCATGAGTATCGTCGCGTGTATGCAACGCCCAACCGTAGTCTATATATTAGCGTTTCTTGGTCTCTCCTTAGTCGGAACGGAAGGAGAAAACCACGATAAGAGTCGAACTGTAAATATGGTATCACAAATTTGACGTGCTGGTCAACACCTAGATAATGTCACAATCCCGTCGCGTATATCGTAAAACACTTCCCAAGATGCGATGGCACATACACGCGGGCGGGTATGCGCCGCAGGTAATTGTAACTTGACATCTACACGTGAACAACGTGGATATACATGCGAAGCATTATTATTAGGGTCTCAGTGGAATCGAGCCCAAGAATTCTGCGTGGCAGTCAAAAATTCTACCGCAAAACCACTCCATTCTTCGGAACTGCTTTTCAAATACACCGCATTTTTTGTGAAACGTCTGTTGTGGTTGCAGTAGTGGCTATCTGAATTCATAAAGCTTTATTATGCATGCGTTTATATCGCCGGCACGTCTGGTTAACGTCAATTCAGCTTGGCTGCCATGTGCTGCAGTTGTTTCATGGAGCCGTGCCCTGGGCTACCACATTTGCGAGCACTCGCACTTCATATCAGCTTATCGCTTCTCGCGTTGCTGGTACTCATGTTCCTGTTGGTATTGTTACGCAAGTGAAAACTGGTTATATAGGCCTCAGAAATTCTTCAACAAATGTATGTGCTTTCGACATTTGTACATATATTTCGCGTAATATCATAACCTGTCTCCAAATAGAAAAAAATTACAACACAGTCATCTTCCCTTCGCATGATTTGCATAACGTCGATTAAAAAGATACTTGGAATCTGCCATTTGTTTTCTTTCTAACAATATCTTTTTACTTTTTATTGGTGCTGGTTCGTAGTGAGTCACGAACCACCATATGTTCTGCAGCCCCAGGAGTACCTACTGATTTTCCATCCTAAAATACTGAAAATCAAACTAACAGCTTAATTTTTTCAACGCACATGTCGGATAAATGATGCTTGTTGTTAAAATAGACAGACATCTTCCATTTAGTCTATATAGTAGGCTACTGGGTGGTAATAAACTGATGTATCTTTCCCCGCCCTCTCTCAAGCGGACAAAGCTGCTTCATCTTCTTGCTATGGCTCACACAATGATAGCCTACAAGCTTCAACGCAGGCGCGTGTTCGTGCATATTTTAGGCCACTTTGCACGGTTCCTGCTCTGCTCGTTGGAGCACGGAACTCGTCGGTAGATTGTCGCAGGACACATTGGTTTGCAGAAGAAAACATGGCCATTGATATAGGAGAAAACATATTATTTCTGGCTGGCGTTTCTCATTGAATAATATATATACAACTGCTACCTAATGAAGATAGCATTGTAGGGTGAGTGAAGACTACCTATATGCTGTAGGAGATCTTGCCTCATTTGCATGATATTTCGTATACAGTGAAGCGATATGAATTTGTCACTATATTTATTCTGAACAACGAAAGTGTCTAATACAGGTAGGAGGCATGAAAGAAGGGGGACAGGAAATGACAGGATTGGTTCTTCTCCTCGTACATTCATGCCCACTCTTTCTCTCTCTCTCTCTCTCTCTCTGTATGTATATATTTAGTAGACCATGCAATAACCAGCTCAAGAACGTGTTTAGTTAATAAAACTTGCCTTCTGTCTCTGTGTCTCTATTTTGCTCTTTTTTTATTTCTTTCCATCTTTTAGTTATTTTGTCCATAGCAATGAAATCATGCTGCCAATAAATACTCGTTTTGATAGCCGCAGAGTTACGACACTCGCCTTTTGTCCGAGGGTACCTGTTACCAATCCTGCCTCCCGAAGAAATTTGATATTGTTTTACTTATTTATTCTTCTGCCCTTTCCACTTCTCTCTGATTTACCTACTCTAACGTGCTTCTATGCAGCGAGTGGTGACACCATCAGTCGACAAAGTTTAGCAAAGACAGGCAGAATAACCAAAACATTAAAAAGTACGCCGTTATCAAGAGCTGCGAATACCACTTGATGCTTCCAAATGAAAAACTAGCAGATGTACACAAACGGAAGCATGCGTGGCAAAAATCCCTATGGTCTCCGTGGAAACGACTTTGTTCGCACTTCATTCTTACTTTTCTCCAAAGCAAGCATCACACTTCGCGCTAAGCCCGAGCTGAAGATAGGGATCACTGCTACATTGTTCCTGAAGCCAAGCCAAAGTGAATGAAATGGTGAAAAGAGGCTACTACAAAAAGATACTAAAACATAAACAGGAGCTTTAACGTAAGAAAAAAATCATCTAAAAGGTGAATTAGGGCTACATCAATAGCGTTTGCTTGCTTTCCGCAGCAAGTTTCGCCAAAGCTTGATGACGGGTACTTCCTCGAGACGGAACTTCCGGTAGCGATGACTTCGGTAATAATGTCATTTCCTGCCACCCCCCCCCCCCCCCAACTTTCTAACTTTATTATGTTCATGAAAGTCGTGTTTGTTTCGAAGCTTTGCCTAAAGCCTCCCGGCATGCTAGGAGCACACACAGTGTCCCGAAATATCTTTTCATTACGAGCACAAATGTACCATAAAAACAGAAATAAAAATTGAAAATGATGTTTTTTTTTTCAGTGTTCACCAAGTCCGATATTCATTGGTAACCACCAAGTGTGTTTGTACATGACACATCCTTCGTTTCCAGTTCTTTCATTTCGTGTTACTGGCTCACTTTCTAGTAGGAATTTATATTGTGGCTTGACTATTGCCGTATATAGAAAACTTTCTTCGTCCAGTGCAATCTGGCAACAATGTTCAACTACCAAAAAGTATTCCAATATCACGTAAGATTAAGTGGGCTATCTTTTGCAGCGACTTCAAAAAAGAACATACGTAATTACATCAGACTACTTTAAGTCGGAATTGCGTCCTGCTTAAAGGTGATGTATTTAACCTTGTACAGCTATCAGGCGAAGCCCCTACACCAAGGAATTCACCTATGGAGATTTTTAAATAAATAAAATTGTGATGACATTGTCAAGCTGTCTAAACCTCCCCTCTCAGTCTAATCATAGGGGTTTTCAAGATTATGTATGAATAGCAAATGTTCAGGATGATAGATATTTAGAATATATAAATATCTTCAGAACTGATCAAAAAGATTTTTTAACATGTGGTGTTCTTGTCACCTTCAAAAACAATAGTTTACGGCTGGATAACACCAAAACGAAGAACTCGACAACATTATTGCTGCTTTTCGTTCCAGTGCGTGTGCTCTCTGCCAAAATAACTATGCAAAATGGGATATATACTTAAAACTTTCGTGAAGCAACTGCTCGAGTAACAATTACCATTCATGCAGTCGCTTCATGAATTCGGCAAATTTACGCGCGTTTTCGTTCCTTCTGATGTCAGTAAATGATGTTTCAACATCTTATCGACGGAATGGCTGAGACTGTAGTGCCTTTAAAAATTAATCATTCTAACATAGGTCGCCACAAAAACTGGGGAACTATGGCACTCCCACAACAATTCGAATAACCAAGCAGTATACCGAACTAACAACGTATATTAACAACTTCTGACACCTTGCCTCTAAAATGATTAGATTGACGTTTAGACTATAGCATCGTGGTGGACAATGAAAAAGCAAGGACACAGTAACAAAGCCTTAGGGATACGTCCCACAAGAGACTACCTGATTACTCTCTAAAATATGCACACGGTGCGCACCCATTGCTCAAAAGTGGATTGTCGGAGCTCTTCCTAAGACTAATAACGTAAGTATTCTAACGTGGTTGCTTGGGCGAGTTAATACGACATGATTCACAAAAATAAACAGCGCCAATAACAAGGAACAAGAAAAGAAGGAGATGGACAGCGGCACTGTGCCGCTGACTGTCTCCTTCTTTTCTGGTCCCTCGTTATTAGCGCTGAGTTTTATCTGAGTATTCTACTATCTCAGGCATCTTTTTTCAAGAAGGTAGTCCACAAGATAACTTCCTTTATAGGGAGGTTGGCAAAGCTCCTATTGGCTATTAATTTGTCTGACCTTAACATTGTGTTGTAAACGACTTGAAAATTCACCTGCAAATAGTTTCCAAAAGACCACTCGAATACGGCACTTACAAAATGCAAGGAGTGGTGGAGGCTATCATTTGTATTTTCTTCGACTAAACCCTAGCTTGTCCAAAAGAACTAAATCATTTTGCATAGTGCAGTTAAACTGGCCAAAAAAGTTGCTGAAGTACCACAAAAACGTACTTGTTATAACCGTTAATTGCTATAGGCGGATTTCAACAAGAAAAAGAAAGCAAAATAGGGGCATGGTAGCCTCTTCTGGCAAAGCTACAATATCGAATTGGTTATTTCAACACCATCAGTGAGAAGGGCAACAAAGTTCCCCATTTTTCGGGTGCTTTGCTGTCATTGGAACCGATGCAACCTTCATGAAGCCAATGTATGACAACGTCTGTAGTCTCGGACGTTGATTTTTTCAAAGTCGGAAACTCGTACTCACATTCCATGTACCAAAAGACATCGCCACTATCGCACCAAAGCTAATTTAAGATGTCAGCGTTATTGGTCTGCGGTTAAGCTTACCGTGAATCCGAAGGAACGATGGTGAACGTGGTGGTTGTAGACACGGTTCGATGTAGGATTTCTCGTTTTTAATCTTTTCAAGAATTTTGCATTTTATTACTTTTAGGCAGGGACACCTCACAGCAATAATTCATAGTTATACAAAATATTACGTCATACAGACATTGAATTGCTGTTAGCGGGTCACTTTATCATAACAGACCGAAAAGAAAAATTCGGCAAATACCTTGTACCTTGGTAATCGGTGTTATGCAAAGCATGCGGAGGGAAAGTGAATGTGTTGTATTTTTTATTCAGCGAAAAGTTACGAGATGACGCTAAAGATATGTTCTTATGTTTTACGTACAGATATATGTTAGACAGTGACATGTTTACGGTTGTTTAACGATGCCAACAGCAACATGGGTATAAGCAACACCAAAAGGGTTAGCTAATAAGTGGCGCTTTTGCCAGTGAGGATGGCGGCCTTGCACACACTGCTAGATAAATAGGCATCAGTGGATGGAGCATCACTACAGTTGCTGTTAACTCGACGTTAGGGGAGGCTGTATATTAGAAGTATGTATATGTTATTTATAGCATTGCGTAGCCAACCCTGCAACCACAATTGACGTTCACCGAACTTTTTACGGTCTATTTTAAAAGCAGTTCCAACGCTTGGCATAGCTCTGTGGTATAATACTTGAGTGCAATGAAGAATGCTGGGTTGAGATTCCTGCTGGGACCTTGACATCTATTCTACGTACTCATTTGGTCAATACTGCTGATTCCAGTCTTTAGGCCGCCATTCTTCAGGGCAGATGTTGCTGGCGTCCATCGCGTTCCACAAAACCTAAACTGAAACTGAACACCTACACAACAAAAAAAAAATCACGGAAGATCCACAGAGTCAATCACGATAAGTGGGGTGAAGCTTTGAATAGTTTTATCGACAAACTATGAATCGTCCACTGACCGCGTCCGTCCATCTGAGTGTCCATGTGTCTGTCTGTCTGTCTGTGTCTCTGTCTGTCTGTCTCTCTGTCTGTCTGTCTGTCTGTTTGTCTGTCTGTCTGTCTGTCTGTCTGTCTGTCCATCCATCCGTCTGGCCATGCGCCCGCCTGTCCTTCGGTACATGCGTCCATCCGTCTATCTGTCTGTATGCTTGTCTATCTGTCCATTCATATAGTGAACACTACAAGTACCGCCATCGCGCATCTCTTCACCATATACAAGTACTGCCATCCAGCGTAGATTCTAAAGACTAAAACGAGAGGTGTTTACATACAGAAGACACACGACCCACGCCTCTAAAAGCTTCGCCCAGAACAACGGAAATGTATACGTAAACAACAAGCTTTATATTTTGTGAACTATATCACAGCGCAATAGAAGATCGCCCATTTCGTTCATCTGTCCGTTCATCCGCAGGTCGGTCCGTGAATCCGTACATGCGTCCAACTGTTCACCCGTTCATGCGTCTGTCCGTTCATGTGTCCGTCTTTTATAGTATTCCTTCACTTCAACGTAGGCATTATGAACTTTGGGTCCTATAGATTCCCCCACTTGTCATTCACTTCGCGGAGAAACACTGATCTTCTTGACTCTCTTGAAAGGAAATTACCAATATCTGTTCCACACTCCTTCGTTCATATAAATTGTTAATTACCTTCAGCGCATTGTACCTAACTGCAGTTGATCATTATAAGACGTTATGGCTGTGTCGCAGGAGTACTTATGTGTGTTTACGACATTGGAGAGCCATCATTACATTTCAAATGGGCCGTTGTGTACGGCTCGCGCACGAAACGCTCTATTTGAAAAAATCATAGCATACCACGGAGTGAATGATGATGAGTGGAGCGAAGCATCCGTCAGCCCGCCCGTGCTTCCGTTCGTCCGTTCTTGCTTCTGTCCGTCCGCGCGACCACCCGTGCGTCCCTCCATGCGTCCGTCCGTCTGTCCATGCATCCATCCGTGAGCCCCTCGATGCGTCTGCCTGTCCGTTCGTGCTTCCACACGTCCGTACGTCAATGCGTCCGTCCATCTGTCTGCCCATCTTCTAGTCTGTCTGTCCGTCCGTCTGTGCGTCCATCTAGTGCCCACTCCAAGTACCATCATCTCACATCTCGCATCCCCTGTGGCACATACCCGCTCCTCACATCCGTTCATCCATCCGTCCGTTTGCTAGTCTGTATGTCCGTACGTCCATCTAGTGGACACTCCAAGGACCGCCTTCCCCGATCTCGAATCTCCTGCGGTCCATACCGCTCTAAAACGGAGGATGGACAGACCCACGCCTCAAGGAGCTTCGCTTCTACAAAAGCTTCCACGCTTGGCGTAGCTCTGTAGAATACTTCGCTGCCTTGCAGAATGCTGAAGTCTGGAGTTCGATTCCTGCTGGGACCCTGACATTTTTTTCTTTTTATTTGGCAGGTGATGCAGCCGATGCCACTTTTTTAACGCTCTTGCAATGAAATTACCCATGCGTGTTTTCGCAGCTCCTGGGTAGACGCGAAGTATCAATCACTAGAGGCAAGTACCCGCTGAACAGTAGCACATACCTACCCGCAAGTATGTGCCACCGACATTATTCGTGCCATGAGCAGTCAGCCGTATTCTTCATACTATCTTACTCCTCCACACTGATCTTTGTTTACCCAAAGTTATAGCGTGATTACGAGAGAACGCAGACGTAGGTGACAAGAAATACAGATAAATAGATACGGAGATAGATGCCAGAAGATCTTGCAGTACGCAATGAAGTTCTTCTCAATGAAATGAAAATTTCCGGATCCTAAAGCTTCGCTTTTAAAAGTTTACGCAATAGCAGTATTCCGTCCCTTGTGCGTACTCCAATTTCTTAGACCATGAAATATTTTTTCGAGCTTGCTACGCACCCACTACGTGTCTTTAATGAAATAGCCGCTGTAGGGTATGTGCTTTTTGTAGAGAATGACTGGCTTCAATCCATAACTTCTTTATGATAATGACAGGTTCTGACGCCCGAATTTAGTGTTAGTTTGTACCAGGCATTTTTAATGCAATATTTTATATTGTAAATTATGAAGTATTAATACAGCACTTCAGTGTTTGAAAACACTAAAACTTACTTTTAGTGTGTTCCCAAGCACAGGAAGTTACTTTGACTTCAGATTCACAAGCATGCGCGTCGCTGTCTCATAGAACACCCGCTTGTCACACAAATGTCTTGGGTTAAATCTCCATGAAGACCCAGAATCTTTTAAGAATTATATAATTTGCATATCTATTGGTTTTTGTGTCACGCACAAGACGATGTTTCGCTCACAACCATGGACGCTGACACTCTTACCGAAACTTCCGCGAAACGATCTCTTTAACGCCTTCACTTTATGAAGTGAGTGGCGCAGCAGCTTCGCATTTTGATTCGATATATTTTAAATATAAAGTATTTCTTAGCGTACTGCAGGCCCTTTGAACATCTATCCACATATTTAGCCGCCTACATCTGGTTTCTCTTATAATCACCTCCACATCATGTGGTAAACCAAAAATAATATGGGGGGTAAGATGGTTCGACGAATATAACTCAATAGTCTTGACTTTTTCCGCCAAACATACCTGTGGGCGGTTAAGTGCCACGGGTGATTGACACTTCATATCTAACCAGGAACGGTAGGAAAAGACTTGGGTAATTTTAAGGCGTGAGTTCACAGCGTTCTCCGGAAAAACGCAGAGATAGGTGAATTTCTGAATAAACCTATCCTTGGTGACAATCTTTCATATAATTATCTGTGTTATGTAGTATTGAAACGAGTAGCTCTAGAGTTAGGAGTTGGCATCTTGCTGCCTCTGAGAGTGAAAATTTCCATTTTGCAGGCGAAATGAAATAACCTGCCCAAACTAGGACAAACGTAAACGAACACGCCCGTGGGAGGCTCGTGTCTGGCATACAAAAAGATAGCGAGAAGACCACGCTGACGTGAATGCACTGTTCGAGTTTTGACTGAGGGGCGGCGCTAACGTTTACGCAGGGGGCGTTTTTTTTTGACAACCGCTTTAAATGCCTACAAGCCCTTCTGACGCGACGCAAATTCGTGTAGACATTTTTATCTGCGCTGCTATCAGCCGCTGCGCATTTTCTTCATTCCATGGCCACCATAGTGCAAGATCGGAGTGAACTCGTTTGCCGAGAAGCTGGGGCCATCATGCACAGAACCCTAGCATCAGTTTGTCTATAAAAGGCTGTTTTAGAATTACGAATCCCCTGTGTACAGCAGCAAAGACGCTGGTAGCGGCATTTTTGTAGAACATTGCGGACAAGGGCAGTCCCAAATAGAACGCAAGAAGCTGCTTCTACTTTTCTTGTTCTTTTTATCTGCTAGCGTAAACCAATTGTTATGTACAGCCGTCAGCAACTTTAACTCGAACGCTCCCACGCGTGGCTTCGGCTCGCTTGAAGTGAGGTCAGCGCCACCAGGCGTTGAAAATGATATGCTTGCTGCAGTTAACAGCAAGGAGGATTCTAAAAAATGCTGGAGTGGAATTGATTGCGTAGAAGTGAAGCCGTTTATCTAGCAAGATGGCGGTTGTGGCGGCCATCTTACTAGGGGCATTATAAGGTATCACCGTTCACCGAATAAGACATGGAAGCTCATGGCAAATTGGTAACAACATTTCAGGTGAGTACAACTGTCTGGTGTAATAAAAACACTTCAGTGGCGTGCACAAACAAGAGAACATAGACAGGTAACACACACTTCAATATTCTCACAGATCATGAACCACTCAAGAAAACAAAGAGAAAAAGAAACGCAAAAGCGATTAGGAGAGGAAGTTTATTGTACACTTAACTTGTACGTACACAAATGAAACATCGAAAAGAAGTAAAGTCAGTGTATACATTTTAAAAATGAGCACCAAAATCTAATTTATCTCTGAGTATCCAAATGATACAAGTCAAAGGAAAATTAAAATGAATCAAGTTAATAACATTTTACAGGATAACACTTATGCACGAGTACTAGTGTGGGCGCATGGCTAATACGGGACAACTGGAAACCTTAGCTGTCCCTCTCTGACTTTGAAGAAACGTGTGTGCTATCGTCGAAGGAAGTCCTCTTCGCCGTGCATTTTCAGCTGTTGATCTAGGTAATTCCACACAATGAGCCGTACTTTCTGTAGTGCGGAATAGGTGCTTCTATGCGGATTGTGCTGTGCTTCCACTAAACAGCGTCGCCGCCACATGACGTACAAAGTTACTGTAAAGACCTGTCTTGCAAACAGCCCACGTTCTGTTCCCCTGCGGGCCGTGTGAAAGCCAAAGAGGCGTTTTACGATGTTCCAGACGCCCGTCGCCACCGAGCACAGAAAAAGAGCATGTTAGGCCGTCTCTCTTTTGCCGCAGTTCGGGCAGTGGTCATTTGGAACGACTCCCCAATGTGATAACCGGTCACGCGTAGGCAATGCGCTCCATCTTCTCAGCCAGTCAAATTCGCGCACCTGGTTAGGCACGCGATCGCAACGCTATCGTTTCCATTTTTTCGTGCAGGATGCTGTTTCTTCCTCTTTGGTCAGTGTGCTACTTGTCACCATTTCGCTTATTTTCTGCGATGAAACACCTTCCAGACTGCATGAACATATCGATTCCATTGTTCGTTTTAAGCCACTGGCAGCACTGTAAAACTTGAGTGGAATTTCTGCTCGTGGTTCAATGTATGGATTGGCCATGAAAGTACCTTTTAGTGTACTGCTCCAGTACATCAAGAGCCTGTACCTGGGGTAGTTACCGTCATCAAAGAACGCGCCCAACGAGTTTAATAAGAGAACTTTTTCGGATCTTGTAGTGCTCCAAGGGCATCTTACAATTACTAGTTTTCTTTAGTGAGCCTCTAATTGGAGGCAAAGTTCTTTCAAGATTCAGTCATCCATACTCGTTTAATCTGTGTGTTATTTCTTCGGGAACAACTATCTTTTATACACATCTAACGTAGTATTTGCATAATATGTCAAAGCCACTTGATCATTAAGTGGTCACTATCAAAAAAGAGCATGTTTCCGCCCTCTTGGCAGTGGCAAAAGGTTGCTTCAATTCTGCTGGCAAGGCATTTTGGGAGCTTCTAATCCAGCAATTTTTTTAATCGTTCTTGGTTAACACATAAATCGAGCGCACCTCGGTTCACTAGTAAATTTCTCTTTCCAGTCTGCCTGAGAGGTGAATTTAATGCACTCACTTGGCATCCCGTTATTGCCACGTTTCGCTCATGGCTTCATTATCGCGCGCAACCACAGAGTTTGTAATCGTACACTCATCTCGACAATGAACCATTACGCGCCTTTCGAGTGAATTTGCAGCCGCTGATCAAAAAAATAATCACATGCATAAAAAGTACAGCAAATGCACGTTATTTAAGGTTCGTAAAAGTTGCACAATTAATCTGATGATGATGATGAGTAGATTTTAGTGGCGCAAGGGCCAATTGATGGCCAAAGAGCGCCATTTCAATTGACTACAGATATGAACAATGATATGGTGCGTGGCTGTAAAGGGGCCTTAAAATTCCTCGCTCTAACGCGGGTTAAAACATGAAAGTAATAAAATTATGACAGTGGCGTGACATATGTGTGGTGATAGCTGATGGCAAAATGTCATGATAATAAAACTATGGTGAAGATATAGCCACCGCAGCCACGACCACACTATAGAGGTCGTGCTACGGGTGACCTCGAAATATCGGGTGAAAGCTTTGCACATCTTTTAAAAACGTAAAAAGTGTTTGTGGTTTAAAAAGCGGATCCCTACCGATGAGCATCCCAGGGTGTAGAGGGAGCTGCTGTCGGTAGGGCAGTAAAAAGTGCTGTTTTCTTAGAGAATCTAGCTCATTGCACTGGACAAGAATGTAGAGAACCGTAAGGGGGTCTCCACATCTCTCACAATATGGTGGATCACCGGAAGACAGAAGAAATGAGTGTGTAAAATGTGTGTGTCCTGTTCTAAGCCTTGTTAGTATTACTTCTGTGTGTCGTGATTTTGATAGTGTCGGCCAATAACCTAGTTGCGGTTTAATAGCATGGAGTTTATTATCTGTGTGTTTATCCCACATCTTCTGCCAATACTCCCTGAGCTTTCGTTTTATAAAAGGTTTTAAGTCAAGTGCAGGGACTGGTGTTGGTGCATTGGCAGTAGTGACATTGGCGCAAGCAGCCAGATTGTCGGCCAAAACGTTTCCTTGTATTTCACGGTGCCCTGGAACCCAGCAGACAACGACATGCTGTTTTGATGTGTAGAGTGTGCACAGAAGTGAGTAGAGTGACACCAGCACGGGGTTCTTGTGTTTTTTAGGAGTTTTCAGGGCTTTGACCACGCTTAGGGAATCTGTGTATATTATCGCGTTTTGTAATTTTATCTGTTTAATGTGTTTTACGACCGCCAGTATTGCGTAAGCTTCTCCTGTGAAAATGCTTGCATTAGGATGAAGAACGCCAGCCTCGGAAAAGGATTGGCCTACCGCTGCATATGACACAGAAGTGTTTGACTTTGACGCATCGGTAAAGAACTCAGGGCATGTGTATTTATGTTGTAGTTCTAGGAAGTATGTATGTATGTGTGCAAGTGGTGCGTGCTTTGTGACATCAACAAAAGAGATATCACAGTCTATAAGCTGCCACTGCCACGGTGGCATATATGTTGCAGGAGCCATCAAACTGGGTTCAAGAAGAGGGACACCTGTTTCTTCGGCCAGGCTCCTTACACGCAGCGCGTAGGGCTGCCTAAACGAAGGACGGTTCTCGAACAAGCCAGAACAAGACAAATCATTAATTATGAAATGGGAAGGGTGTTTCTTGTCTGCCTTCACCTTCAAAAAGTACAAAAAGGACAGGGAACATCTTTGTAGGTGGAGCGACCATTCATTCGAATCCACGTACAGGCTCTCCACAGGGCTGATGCGGAAAGCACCCGTAAAGAGGCGAATGCCTAGATGGTGGACAGGGTCGAGAATTTTCAAGGCTGATGGTGTTGCCGACTGATAAATTATAGCACCGTAATCTAGGCGTGTGCGTACGAGACTTTTATATAAGTTAATTAAACATTTCCTGTCGCTACCCCATGTAGTGCGTGACAACACTTTCAAAATGTTCATTGTTTTTAAGCACCTGTCCCTTAAATACTTGATGTGTGGGATGAAGGTTAGCTTAGTGTCTAATATGAGACCAAGAAACTTGTGCTCGGTCTTCACTGACAGAGGTTGACCATGCAGGTCAATGTCGGGGTCAGGATGGAGGCCCCTCTTTCGGCTGAACAAGACACAAGTGCTCTTTTGCGCGTTGAGTATAAAACCATTCTCGTTTGCCCATTGAGATATCTTGTTCAACCCTAGTTGAACTTGACGTTGGCACATTGAGATGTTGCAAGATTTGTAACCAATCTGCACATCATCGACATATAGGCAGTAAAAAATATTTCGTGGGAGAGACAGGTGCAAGGAATTCATTTTAACTATGAAAAGTGTACAGCTCAATACACCTCCTTGTGGCACTCCTGTTTCTTGGACAAATACTCGAGATAAGACGGTGCCAACTTGGACACGGAATGTACGGTTGGACAGGTAGCTTTCGATAACTGTCAGCATTCTACCCCGCACACCTAAATGTGACAGGTCTCGCAATATGCCGAAGCGCCATGCAGTGTCATATGCCTTTTCCATATCGAGGAACACAGACAGAAAAAATTGTTTATGAACAAAAGCATCGCGAATTTGTGCTTCGATACGGACAAGGTGGTCAGTGGTGGACCGAGCCTCTCGAAACCCACACTGGTATGGGTCAAGTAGGCCACTAATTTCAAGGAAGTGCATCAGGCGCCTGTTAATCATTTTTTCAAAGACTTTGCAAATACAGCTGGTTAATGCAATTGGCCTGTAGCTGGAAACTGAGGCCGGGTCCTTGCCTTGTTTTAGAATCGGGATAATGATAGCTTCCTTCCAGGCTGAGGGTAGCTCGCCAGAAGATCATATCGCATTATAGAGAGAGAGGAGAGCTTTCTGGGTTTCAGTGGGCAGGTGTTTCAACATTTCATATGCCACACGGTCCGGGCCTGGGGCAGATTTATTGCAGCAGGCAAGTGAGGCCTGCAGTTCAGCCAAACAGAAAGGTTCGTTGTATGCCTCATGTGTTCTGGGCTTGCGTTCTAATCTCCGTTTTTCTATTGCGGTTTTATATCGTCGGAACGCTTCACTATAGTGTGTTGAGCTGGAGACCTGTTCAAAGTGTGCTTCGAGAGTGTTTGCCTGGTCTTCCAAACTCTCCCCTTGGGGGTTCACTAGAGGAAGCGAATGTGCTCCTCGTCCTGCCACCTTACCAACCATACTCCAGACTCTCGACTCATCTGTGTATGAGTTAATGCCTGACACAAATTTGTGCCAACTTTCTCTTTTCGCCCGTCGGCGCGTCCTCCTTGCTTGCGACTTGACGTTTTTAAAGTTTACAAGATTCTCGGCTGTGGGCGAGTATCTAAGCAACCTCCATGCCTTATTTTGTTTTTTTTCGAGCATCACGGCACTCATTATTCCACCATGGTACTCGTCGTTTGCTTGACGGTCCACATGTTTGGGGAATACAATTTGTTGCTGCTTCAACCAAGAAAGGTGTGAAGTAGCATACAGCATCCTCTATGCTCAATGCCGCCATGTCAGTCCAAGATAATAAAGTCATTTTTTGAAACTTTTCCCAATTGGCTTTGTCGGTGAGCCATTTGGGAACTTGTGCAGGACATGTATTTGTTATTGATGCGCTAATAACGATAGGAAAATGGTCACTACCATATGGATCATTAATGACTTCCCATTTAAGTAGAGGCAGGAGTGATGGGGATATTATGCTGAGGTCTATTGCTGAGTACGTATTGTTAGCGATGTTGTAATATGTTGGCTCTTTCCGATTCAGCAGGCACGCACCGGAAGAAAACAGGACCTGTTCAATCAGGCGACCTCGAGCATCGCAGCGAGAGTCACCCCATAGATTGCTATGTGCATTGAAATCTCCAAGGAGGATATAAGGTTCTGGAAGTTCCTCTATGAGGGACTCGAGTTCATGCTTTTCAAGACGGTGTTGCGGAGGTATGTAGAGAGAGCAGATGGTGACGAGCTTATTCAAAAGAACTGCTCGAACAGCCACCGCCTCGAGGGATGTTTGTAGTGGTAGGTGTGTGCATGCAATCCCTTGATTGACTATAATGGCAACACCACCGGATGGCACAATGGCATCATTCCGGTCTTTCCGAAAGATAACGTAATGATGTAAAAAGTTGGTGTGTTTAGGTTTCAGGTGTGTCTCTTGTACGCACAGCACCTTAGGTGTATGTTTGTGTAAAAGTTCATGGATATCGTCGAGGTTTCTCAACAGTCCTCTGACGTTCCACTGTAGTATTTGTGTCATTTTAATGTAGTGTGGTGCTGTGTGTACAGAGGTGTTGCGTTAGTTTACAGGGCCTTTTGAGGGCCCCGTGATTCGAGGTTTTTCTTTTTTGGCGCGCTCTAAGGAGTTGCGCCTATCCTTCGGCGTCTAAGGCGCCGGAGGAGTGGGACTTGTATCCATCACCTCTTGTGAGGTGGTGGATGGTGCCTGCTGGGCAGGCGCATTCACTGAACTTTTGGACCTAACTGCGCCTGCAGTGGTCCCAGGTTCGGCAGACACCGGGGTCTGCCGGCCTTGTTTGTCAGGTGGCGGAGCAGTACAGGCTGCTCCAGCCGGGAGCGCTGGCGGCACGACCGCGGCCACACACTGTGTGACATTCGCGGGTGCCGAGGCATGTGGCGCGGCGCCCCGGCGCGTCACATCTGCAAAGGAGGGATAAGACGGGTTGTGTATTGCGAAACGTTGGCGTGCTTCTTGGAATGTGAGATTGAATTGAACCTTGAGTTCTACTATTTGTTTTTCTTTTTTCCATGCGGGGCATGATCGTGAGTAGGCAGCGTGATCTCCTTCACAGTTCGAACAATAAGATGTTTCTGAGGTGCAGTTGTCTGATACGTGTTGAATGGATGCGCACTTTGCGCAAGTGGCACGCCCTCTGCAACTCTGCGATCCATGACCGAAACGTTGGCACTTGAAACATCGACGAGGGTTGGGAATGTATGGTCTTACACGAAGCTTACAATAGCCGGTTTCGATTGATTCTGGTAGGTCACTTGTTCCGAAGGTAATTATTACGTGTTTTGTAGGGGTAAGTTTGTTGTTGCGCCTTATTGTTATTCGTTGGACTTTGACCACGTTCTGGTCCTGCCAACCTTCGAGCAGCTCACTTTCAGAAAGCTCAGTAAGGTCATCATCAGAAACTACGCCACGGACAGTGTTCATGGACCTGTGTGGGCCCACCGAAACAGGGGTTTCCCCAAAGGCTACAAGCTTAGACAGCTTTTCATACTGGGCTTTGTCCCGTACCTCCAAAAGAAGATCGCCACTTCCCATCTTTGTCACTTTATAACCTGGGCCTATTGCTTCTGTGAGAGTTTTGGAAACGAGGAAAGGTGAAATGGCTCGGATTGTCTTGTTTTCGTTTTGACTGTGGATTACATGGTACTTTGGGAATGTCGGCTTTGGTGTGTTTAGCAGGAAAGTATCATCGGTGCGCCACCTTTTTAGGGAGCGATCAGGAAGGAGGGGAAAAGCTTTTGCCATAAAAATACTATAAAGTTCGGCGGCGATGGTGGCCACCCACCACCGAGCCCAACAAGGGGACGCTACAAGGTTGACTAGTGAACACTTGGACACGCCAGCCATGCATCGCCGCTATAACCGAATATAATTACCCAAGGTTGGGTAACTACACAGGGTTAACCCTCGCCGCCAGGAAATTCGGAAGTAAACGGAAAAGAGAAGATGACAGGACAGATAAAAAAAGAGAGATACAGACGAAGATGTAGGAAGAGAGAGATAGGAAAAGGCGACTGCCGATTTCCCCTGGATGGGTCAGCCCAGGGGTGCCGTCTACGTGAAGCCGGGGCCAAAGGGGTGTGTTGCCTCTGCCGGGGGGCCTTAAAGGTCCAATCACCCAGCGTCAGCTCAACCCCCAGGATCCCCTTTTCCCCGGACACGGCAAAGCCACGCACGGCTAGGCGTGGGAGGGAGCCGAAACTCCCCCGTTAGCTCGGGTCCGTGGTGTCGCTACACACCAAACGCCTACTTGCGCAGGCGCCCCTGCGGGGACAATTAATCTGAAAGGCGGTGGCTTTATTCTTGTTCGGGTTCATCAATTTTCTAACAGCGTGATTTGAAATGTTTTCGCCAATCGGAATGTGTCTTCTTGTTCGGTTCACGTTGGGCGAAAGATGTGGTCTTCGAGTGCAATGTTTGTGCGTGTTCTCAGCAAAAAAAAAACGAGTAGATACAACACTAATAAAGCCACTTTCGTGCGTAGTTATCGCATAAAATCTTGAATTGGCATCTTATCAACTAAGATACCGACTCTTATAATAAAGAGAAAAATACTGATCCCAAATAAAATATATTAACGATGAACCAAAGCACTGTGAATGTGCACACTTCTCGCCCCGTCACATCTTCCAGATGTGGGTAAGTCAACGCTGTGTCGATTTTAAAGGCTATTTTAGAGAAGAAAAGCTTGAACAAGGGTGGCTATTTTTGACACTTCACCATATGTTTATGGTGAGCCTGACCGGCGTTATGGTCGGTGCCCAATGGGCTTGAATTAACTACCACTACAACTTAAAAAGAGAGAGGTGACAGTAACACTGTCAGCGGCCGTGACAGTAGCATCGCATACGGAGCGAGCTGTGGCGTGCCGCCAATAACTTTCACTGCATCTTTATGAATGGTGTCGTCTGTAGAAGCCTGCACACAAGAAGTGGGAGAAGAATGCTGCTAGTCAAAAGTGAAAACACCACGAATGCGATGTTAAAAACAATGCAACCAACCACCAGCTTTCGTTCACCAGAACAATGTGAATTCACCTGATCCAACCTTTCACGTCATCGCGATTGCTGCGCGCGCTTCTCCAGTAGTGGGCCTCGGGCCCAATGACGCGACCTCAGCCAGCACAAGACGGGGCGGGCTTATTGGCGTAGCATGGGACCGGCGTTGGCGCTGCAGTGGGTGATGATGAGTCTAAGGTAACCGAAATGTTGTGACACACCTGAAAACACCGCGTGCTCGAGCAGTTAACGTCTTGGTGTATGCGCTATTGTAACAGACTCGGTATTGTGTTTTCTGTACATTGGATGAACGAGTAACCTCAGAGAGAAAGATGGTGGCTGATTCATTCGTACCGTGTCGTCTGCTCATCGTTTTCACGGCGTCTGTTCACCGAATTGTGATTATAATGGCTAATTTATCACTTTAAAAATGAAGTGATGCTATTAAACGGGGAACTACAGCGGGAACTTGAAGAAGCGTGAATTTGTTGCTCTGCTACAATCTCCTGTCGGTGAATAACTTTTTTTGGTGGCTTCCTCTGTCCGACGCTGTTCGTGGCTCTCGTAGGTCTGTTTCTCCGTCAACGCACTCCTTCGCGTCTCCTGGTGCAACGATTCTTTTTCCTCGTTTTTGTTTCTCCCAAAGGAGGATCCGATGTGCATGGAGCGCTGTGTGAGGTTGCGTGTCCGATAATTGTAGATTCAGCGTTTTTGATCCGATGTCGAAGTCCGAACACTGCCTCGGTGCGTTAGGCTTCGCAGATGGGGCAAAGCAAGAAGCACATCTTGCTATTATTGACAAACCTTACCTGATGTTTAAGTCCCAAAATGACATGAAACAAATCAATGGCTGATTTCACTATTTGTTTACTGCTGTCAGCGCAGTTGGTGTGTAGCAAGAGCAAGTCTCGATCAAAGGGGGTGGTCTTTTCTGCATGGGTGCAGTCATCTTGATTTGTAAGCGTAGTTGTCGGCGGTAACCACTACGGATAATAAAATGCATACGAAAGAAATGCGAAGACTAAACATAATGTATAGATGAGGCGTAAAACGCACTAAAGACTTGCCAATTCTGGCCTAGCGTGTCAATGTTTGGGCACTTGAATAGAGGACTACATTTCGCTGCGCAAGCGTGTGGCTTTCTTACACCCCGTAGCTTTGATAGCGCTGAACCAAAGTCGTGAAACAGAGTACAGTTCCCACCTTTCGCCGCCTTCAGTTAATGGAACTGCTACCCAACACTCACTAAACCTTGCTAAAACCAAGAAGTAACGCCCAGCGAGTGCAACGTGGCAACCCGATAGTGCTCCAAGTGCATTCTTCTGATGCTGTGTATTAGTGTACCGCTTTCAGTTGGTTGTTGTATTGTTAGTAGCGGGCACTCGCTTGATTCGGCTAAGTTATGATTCAGTTTAGCAGATGACATAGCCTTTATTTTCTTTTATTAGTTATTTCTTCGCTGCGCACTTGCCAGCGCTGACGAAGGCCTCTTTATAACCCAGCAGCTACAAAGATTTGTCTTACAAGCTTCTCTTGCGTAACTACTCTAATTGCAAGAGAAATGTACCCTATCGAAAATCGGCATGAGTGGAAGTCAATTGTACAGTCTTTAATAACCCTTACTAATTTACACAATGAAAACAAAGTTGCCTCTAAAATGTGTTCTAATAGAATCCGAAAAATGATTTTTTGTTCATATTTCCTGTGACGTTTCCGAGTTAAAGCGATTCCCTTTTGAGGCAACATCCTTGGAAAAAGCGTAGATAACAGCCGATTGTGTTGGCAAGAAAAAAACATGTCAAGCCCACCCTTGCAAACAGAAACTACTTGCTGATTAGAAAAGAGCCAAGGCAGTTATTCGGAAAGTTTGATAACAGAGCGTTTAAAAATATGTTTAATTAAAAAACAAAGGGTGACCGAAAAGAAGACAGCAGGAACACATTACGATGGGTCTCATCCGACTCTTTCTACCGACAGAAAAGCATCAAAGTGCAATTAAGCTGAAGTAGTGAATGTACTTTTGCATGTTTTCTTTTTGACTTTCATACAAATTTTACGAGGCAGATAGGAGGAAGCTGCGAGCATATGAAATAAAATGAGAAAGATTTACCAGCACCGAGATGCGTTGTGAACCCTTTATGAAAAAGAAAGGAAAGGAAAGTGAATGTTTCAGAAAAAAACAGAAAGCACTACTGCCCAGAGGAAGCCTGCGTTGTAATGGTTCGGTGGTACAGGCCAATGATGATTCGCAGGTTCGGTATCTATCGGAAATGACAGCAGTGCTTTCGTTGCTTTTCGTAGCACTCATGCAATGTACGACGCTCCCAGGACCAGAAAGTGAACGCTGAAAGGTTCCTTGTTCAGCAGATCTGAAGCTTTGCGTACATCTTCAGCAACTCAAAATACCGTCATTAACAAGAACACGGACTTCTGGCCGAGCTAGTAACTCATCTTAGAATCTGAGAAATAATGGCGGTGTGCAAAAGCACCACCCTTGTAGGGTCGGAAGCAGAGGAGTAAGAGCCAAAAACAATTATGACGGTCTTGTTTAATAAACACCAGGCAGGTCAAGGTATTTTAGAAGCGCCAAAAGGGTAGCCTTAAAGTGAAAATAACAAAAATAGGCAGTAGAGAAAGGACATCTCTATTAGTAGCATATATAGTGACACTTCGAGCGCGTTTATATACATATCTAAACCGCAATCATGCAAATCTTGTGGGTTGAAGAAAATATTCGTATCACAAGAAATAACAGAAAATTACCATTCGGTAAAGGATAGCTGAAGTACGTTTTTTCTCATTGTTTCTCAGGGCCGCCCCAGCGTCATGAACTGCTCTGAATCATTGCCAGTGAAGATTATAGACGTGAGCTATCATACTGTCACAAACAAGTGCTCAAACAAGCACGGGCCTCAAAGTTCCAACTGCTACGTGAAATCAAGGTGCCAGTCTGACGCTACAGAACCCGGTGAAAAAAAAAAGCAACACAAGACACTCGGGCATGCCACCTCTCCCACTTGAAGGCGCCGCACTACGCTGACTAACTTCCTCGCATCTATCACCGAGAAAATTCACGAAGCTCGAGAAGAAAATCGTAACTTCATAGTTACATCACATGTCACAGTCAGTTTGAACAAATTCTCACCCCTTCCCCAGCTCTGGCTGTTGGCGCGCCAACGAAGCTTCTAGAAACCAAGATGAACGTATTCGCAATGTCCACGGGCTATAGGTGGCTTGCTGTGCAATTCAAGGTGGCTGCGAGAGGATGATAAACTCGTGTATTCGCATAGAAATAATTTGCGCGCATGGCCGTACGCTCCAGGCCATTTTCACTGGAAGAACTCTTGATCGTTGAATAAAGGTGTATTGGACCAAAATACTTTCGCAAACGATACGAAGTGTTAAGTGTTCGTCACCTCATTTCTTGATGCTCTGCCAAGAGTGGTGGTGCCAGCTGATCAACCGTGCATCGAAGGCGCCTTGCCTAATCCTGCTGGTGCTACAGAAAAATGCGCGAACTCGAATTGACGTATGAATTGATCAGCACTTCAAGTTACTTTCTACTGAGCGTGCTTGACGGATTTGCCGCAATAGTGGGCCACTAGCGAATAGCGCGCCGTCACGGCTGCACGGGACCGAATATTTAACGTAACGATGGTTCGCAAATATACCACTACTTGCACTGTAAGTGCCATAAAGTTAGTTCGTCAACGTAACACAAACATTTACGTTCCCATTAAGTGGCGCTTGTGTCATAGCCCTGCTGATACTCCAGCAGTGCGCAACTACCTGCACTCCGACGCTGCAGCTTGGATCAGCGCAATCGCAAAAGGATATCGAAACGAGTACACGCGCACGCTTTCCGCAACTTCAAAATAGTGAAAATTCTTTGATTAACAACGTCATTCGGACAGTACCAGTGAAGTGCAGGAGAAGTTATAAGAGGCGTGGACTGTAGTCGTAACTGCACGTTTCATTGCTCTGATCATTTCGCTTCTCTGGTCGAGCTTGAGCGTGTTGGCGGCATGCGGCGCTCCGTAACACCCGCTGCAGTTTGGCTACCTGCAATGCAAAAGAAAAACCATGCTTTTGTTTTGAGCTCACTGAAATAACTAAAATCGAAGTGACTTACGAACGTGACAAAACAATAAGGCACGACCTGATGTGAAGTGCAACTCGCTCCTTGTGAGTTAGCAGCTGATTGTATGTTGTCGCTGTCAATATCGGTACATTCTACGTCCAGTGGGAAATCCCCGGTGTCAAGAAGATTTCTTCGAACACCACTGCTCAAAGTAATCTGATGAATTTTCTTCATCGAACGACTTTCACAAGAGTAGGAACGCGTCACTTACCACGCACAACACCAACACGGCGTCACTCAACCCGTTTATCTGGGCGAGGAGAAAAATTCGCTCCGACACCTGCCAAGAAGCAAATTGCTTGCAGTGCGCTGCCATCTATTAACGAATGTAAAAATCAAACGGCGCAGCGTATGCTAAGCTTGGAAAAGCAAACTGCGAGCCTGCGCAACTTTCCGCGTAAAATGAATATTATGGGATTCATGCACAAAGAAAGCACTGACGAATGCTCTAATCACGTAAAAAAGTGAGTTCCCACTGGAGAGGTCAGACGATAACATAAACTATCCAACGTAGCTGCATAAACCTAGCCAAGCTGATATGTGTACTCTGTAGATTATATTGAAATGCGCAAGTTGCAATGTAGTTTTAAAAAAACTTCGCGTCTTGCATGAACGAATCAGATATCGCGTCACCTACGGTCCGGTATATTCACTGATGCGCGAAATGTACAAAGGTGTTTGTGTTCTTTTGTACTAACATGTTACACTGAGGCTAAGCTGAACAAGGGAGCGTCTGCCTACTTATCATTCTCGAGATGATGCTCCTAAAATCTGCTAGGTGGTGCGACAATCTTTGAACATTGCGGTGATGAGGAGAGGAAGGGAGTTTGCCGCCGTCATGCTAAGTGCTTTTTCTACAGTGGCCAAGTAGATGAGAGAAAGAGGTTTCCCACCAGTGGGTGAAGGCTTCTATTACAAGCAGGAGCTTGTGTGTGTTTACCGCCCATGGTTGAAGCCTTGTTCTGCAGCCAGAGCACGTGAGTGGTCGACGTGTTACTGGCGAAGAAGTTTTCTTATTGAGTGCAGACACTTGATAAGGCGACGTTTTTTGGAAAGGAAACTTCGGGAGCAGCCGAATGACAACAGCACTGGACCATGAGTGAGTGTCCTTGAAAATAGGCATTATAGCTTTGTTCCATGAAGTTTGAACTGAATAAGTTTTAAGAAGTTTTTAGCCTTCAAGTGCCTTGGTTGGTTTATGCATGAGATTGAATTGTAGCGCGTGCCGTTGTTTGTGTCTGTTGTGTTGAGTGTATCTTATTTTGTTGTAAGCATGTTTTATCGAGTATCTTATAATTGGTGATGTATTGTATTAGATTATAGCCGAGTGTGCACATTTCTCTATGGTTTGATCTGGCGTATTTGAGAATATATATTTGCTTTGTTATCAACTCTCTACTCTGTCTCGTTCTTTTTACCACAGCCGGCATACGCTGGCGTGCCGAATAGGACGAAATATTATTTGTCCATGGTTTCGTGATGCGCTTGGGTAGGAATATACGTCGGCCCTTGGAATTTGCCCAGCGATTGCCTCCCTAACGAACGGGACCAGTGAAAATAATATGGCGTTCGCGACAGGACCTTTTTGGTGCAAACTGTGTCTAAAGTCAGGAGAAAGCGTTTGGTCGTTGGTGATGCTAAAAAAACTGTTTTCCCTGTGTTGCACGGCGTTGTCGCTAACAAGTGTGCAGAGTATTTCAAAAGGCATGAATAAGCACACATTTTGTGCAAGCGGGATGGTTTCATTTGGGAAGCACCATAGATCTTGAGAAGTTAGTAGCTCTTGGTGAGAAGAGGGGCCTATCTGGTGACAAGCCACGGAAGTTGGTTAGCCAGAATAAAAAAGAAGAAAAATAGAGGCTGAAAGAAGAAAAGTCTGCTGAGCTGGAAAAGAAAAAGGCTGGCGGTTGAATGAGCCAAATCGGAGAAAGCAGCTGAGTTGGAAATAGAAAGACTAGCGGCTGAAAAGGCGAAAAAAGAGAGGCGAAGAAGCGACAGTTGAGGAAAGAAAGAGAAGCTGAGGTGGCTGAAAGAGAAAGGCAGTGCAGCACGAGATAAAAGTCGGACGGCTGCATTTTCAGTAACGAAGTGGAACTTCTCTACAGGTCAGAGTTTAAAGCACCGAAAGGGATGATTAAAGCTTCTACTTGAACCGTGGCGCTTGATGAAAGGAAGGACGACCTGGATGTGTAACTTCACAGATTCAAGACTATTGCTGGTAGCCAGAATGGAACGGAGCAGAAACGAGACACTGCTTTGAAGCTCGTGGTGGTATAGTGGATAATGTACTCGGCTACTGACCCCCAGGTCACGGGATCGAATCCCGGCTGCGGCTGCTGCATTTGCGATAGAGGCGAAAATTCTGTAGGTGCGTGCGCTCAGATTTGTGTACACGTTAAAGAATCCCGCAGGTGGTCGAAATTTCCGGAGCCCTCCACTACGAAACCTCATAATCATACGGTGGTTTTGGGACGTTAAATCCTACATATCAATCAATCACTTATTCAATCAATCAATCAGCGACTGCTTTGAGTAGTTGCTTGAGTAGCGAAGCGCTCAGTGCGTACAGAGGAGTGACGCCAACCGATGCAGCTAACTATGCGAAAGTGAAAGATGCTTTACTGAAGCCAAACAGATTCATTGTGGAAGGCTTCCGAGATTGATTTTGGACGGAAAAGCTCGCTGATGTTGAGACGACCATGCAGTATGTCGCCCTACTTAGTCTACTTAGTACAAAATATAGTCAATATTTGGCCAGATGTATCGAGCTTTCAGGTATAACACAGGAGTGTGGTGACTTTAGGGAACTCTTGATTAGAGAACAATTTCTGACCAGTTGCCACCCGAACCTGCCACCGTATTTGAAAGAGAGGAGAGGTACGTCGCTTGAAGACATGCTTCATGAGGCCGATCAATTGCAAGCACAAGGGGGCACACACTTAGACAAGGTTAAGAAGGAGTGTCCCGGAAATTTGAAAAAAATAGCACCTGAAGGAAAGAAGCGTGCAACGGAGAGTCTTACGCGAAACTTTCTGTGCAACCGAGTGGGTATCGTACTAACAGCTGTTAAACCAACTGTATGAGTGCCAGTGCGACAAAATGTTTCAAATCTGCTCAGACTGAGTACAAGGCAGACGCATGTAACGAAACGAATAATATCCACAAAGTAGCCTGTGTGCATGCAGCCCCAAAAATGACAATAAAGACGTCAGCGACGTATATGTCGAGCTCAAAAGCGGGAATAAACTTGCTATTTTGGGTGCTGTAATGACGATACGGCCAACAGGTGTTACAAAAGGAATGCGGACACTGCGTGGGAGAGTTGCGAGCAAAAATATTACAGTGTTAAGAGACACCGGAAGCTCCGCTGTTATCGTGCTGAAGAAGTTGGTGAGGCAGAGCGAGTTAACAGGCAGAGCTAGGCAGGTATGCGTGATTGCCGGTTCAGTTCGGATGTTTCCCGTAGCTGAGATTGTGGTGGAAATACCTTATATCAGTGCGAAATTTACTACCCTGTGCATGACGACCCCACTTTACGAGTTGATCATCGAAAATATTGACAGAGCGCGAGAACCAAACGATCCAAAACATTTGGGGCCATACCCGAAGATGAGGCCTTCCTCAACACGGGAGCTACGAAGTAGTGATTCCGCAGAAGGTAATGTCGTGACGGATTTCACCCGAGTTCAAGATGAAGCCGTGGTGCAAAGGACGGTCAGACATGAGGAAATCGAGCCGTACAAAAAAAAAACATGTCGTGTAGGGGAGACTGCAGCAAAGTGACTGCCGTTAACAAGGAGTTACAAGGAGTTGAAGTCGGCTAGCCTTGCCCAAAGACCCTTTGTGCACGAGCTGGTGAAGAACAAGCAGTGACCCATCGAACGGGATGGCACTTTTTGCAGTGTCAGAAGTGCCAGCAATAGTACAGACGCCACCTCAGACATCGTCTCTTGAAATACCTCGCCAGAACAAAACGAAAAAAAAATAATATCAGATCAAGTGAGCACCGTAAGAAACGGCGCGAACACGACACGAAGCTTACAGGATATGTGTTGAGGTTTATTTTATGGTGTTTGGCAGTGTAACCCATATTCTTCTCGGCGTCCCAAGTGTACGTCGAGTGAGTTGAAGTGTCTGTTGCAGTGACGCGCTGTCATTTATATGATCGTAAATAGTCGCAAAAGCAGACGCGTGTGCGTGTGCCTTTGTATTCTTTCAATGGTGTGATCAAGTGTTCTACTCACATACCGCTGGCTATATTTCATGTTTCTTTTTAAATCGAAGAGCAATGTGAAATTGTACTGAGTGTTCTGTTGTGAACGTGACGCTCCATGAGCGATTAATCGTGTGTGAAACTTTTAGAATGTAGCTGTTTGCGCGCATTTGTGTTTTTTATATAATTTAAGATACTACTCATAAAGTGGAATGTAGTGTCACAAACGAGCGCTCGAAATAGCCTGCGCCTCCGAATTCTGCTACGTGAAATCAAGGCGCCAGACTAATGTGACAGAAGACAGCGAAAAAAAAACAAGCATCACATGACTTCTCGGGTGTGCCACCTCGCCCCATTTGAGGCACCGCGCTACGCTGATGAACCTCCTCGCATCTATCGCTGAATGATTTTTGGAAGCTTCGAGGAAGACGGCGTGAGTTATTCCCTGGTCGCGTCGCGTGTCACAAACAGTTTGAGAAAAGGCTCGATTCTTGCCCAGCTCTGGCTGCGTGGCATACCACTGGAGCTTCTAGAACCGATGGATAACGTATATAAGCAAGCGGATGATGGTGATGAGGCGATGAAGAGAGTTATTCGTTGTCAGGCGAAGTGCTTGTTCTGCAAGAATTAGGCAGATGAGAGGTTTTCCACTTGCGGGTGAAGGCTTGTATTACAAGCACGAGTTGAGTGTGTGTTTAGCGCTCATAGGGGAATACGTGTTCGGCAGCCGCAGTGCGTGAGGGGCCAACATGTTACCGGCGAATAAGTTTACCTATCCGAGTGCGGATATTTGAGGAGGTGAGTTTTCCTCGACGAGAAACTTCGGGAGCAGCGGAAGGACCACAGCTCAAGGCTTTGAGTGTTTCCTTGAAGAGTAGCATTCAACCTTTATTCCAAGTACTTTTGACTGAATTAGTTTGATGAACTTTTTAGGATTTAGGCTTCTTACTTTGTTAATGCATGAGATTACATTGTAGCGCGTGTCGTTGCTTGCGTCTGTTGTGTTGGGTTTGTGTGTTATTGTGTTGTAAACACGTTGTTTCGAGTTTCTTGTTCATGGTGATGTATGATATTGGATTAGTGCCGAGTGTGCACATTTGTGTGTGGTTTGATCTGCTGTACATGAGAATATATTTTTTTTGTTATCAGCTCTTGACTATGCCTCGTCCTTGGAAACACAGCCGGCTTTCGCTGGCGTGCCAACTAGAACCAAATCTAAATTGTCCGTGCTTTTGTGGTGCAGTTCGGGGGGATAATGCGTCGAAGCTTCTAATTAACCCGGCGATTGCCTCCCTAATTAATGGTAACAGTGGCACGTACCTGTACTTGTAAATGTATTACACTTGCTCACGTCCATATTCAATGAACTAGGTGTTTAGTGACCCATGAGAACTACTGGCTCCTTCCTTATACTCGAACGCTTTTTCGCATTTCGCTATGGTTTGCACAAATAGATGAAGACTAGAAAATTTTGGAACTTGTCACCTTTGTTGATGTATTTTGTTCGCCGTAGTGGTGGGAATGTTTTCTGGTTAGTTCACAGCCATTCTAAAGCAATCGCTGAATTTGCAGGTGTGTGCGTCTCTAACAATCGTGCATGTCATGGCAAGACGTAGCTTCTTTGCCAAGGAAGTCCGTTTCCTGTTTCGGTTTTCGCCCACTTTTCTTTATCTGTCTAATGCATGGCTTGTGTCGACGTGACAAGCTCGTTTAAATACAGCGCGATGACGGCAGAAAGCGTCGACGTGTTGAAAAACCAGTGTGACACCGACGTCATTTTATTATCTAAAAGTGAACGTTCACGAAGGGGCCCTAGGGCTACCGACGTTCACGCTCACAATCTCGGAGGTGATGATGAAAGTTTATTGTGACCCGGTGTAACAAAATCATTTTTTACTGAATTATTGAATTGTTGGTGCAGTGTCTGACAGTGCTCGTGTTCCCGCGCCTGCGCATACTGCTCGTGTCTTCTGTGGGAGCGCGGTAACACCGCGTTGTACCTGAGCGGTAATGTTACCTTCGTAAAACACACCCGGTGCTAAAAATAGCTAGGCGAGAGCCGCTTTCCATTACATTACTGGCTAGTGGGCCTTAGGGAAGACCAAAGTAAATTTCTTATCACCTTAACATCTTTAAGAGGCACGATCATATCACCGAGGTTTACCTGAATATAGATTAATTGATGAGACAGACATTCCTTCCTTTCGCAACATGCACAAACAGTATAATTAAAAAATAACGCGTTATCCAAGTGCCCGTGGGCGTATTGTTTATTCACTTCGAAAAGATAGAAACTAGCAAAGTTTAACGCCTTTGTCTGTATCATATTGGTCGGTGAATGATTTGCAAGCCACTTGTATCTATGGCAAGTTAAGATATGTGCTTTGAAGTTTCCGTAAAAAAACGTTGTTCTCTTTTTTTTCTTGCGTGGTGATTCACTTTGTGCGGCCATAATAGAAAAGTAGCACGAACCGCCTATTGCGGGCAGCATTCAGAGCTTTCACAAAAATCTAACGGACATGATTGTTGCACGCGGCCCATAGCTTGCGTGTATGTGGTATGTGTGTCTTGCGGAGGTTGAGGGGGGATGATGCTTGTGTGTGTGTGTCTTAAATGGCAGTTGTCATACTAATGTATTTATTAACTATACTGTTCTCTATCTAAGTGATGTCTGTTTTCTTATAACATTTTAGTGTGACGACATCAAATTGTAACCACATTAAAATACTTCGAAATATATTAACGAAAAAGTAAGTCTGGTAGGCGGCAAATGCTAACACGACCTGTCATTTTATGACGTTTTGAGTACTTAGGTGGATAAATCTGCAGACATTACAGTGTTTATATGAAATATTCTCGTGGTACTATGCAATCTTCGATGCTCGCACACTATAAGGTACACTAATTTGTTCTTTGTGAATATTGGTCACCTAAAGCTTTTTCCACAGCACTTTTTGTTTGACCTGTAATATTGATCTTAGTTTTTCATTTCAGTATACTTATTGGGTGAAAATTTACATCCTGCTACCAGTTTAAGGAAACAAGAAAGAAGCACAATTTATCTCTTAATAACACGAAGGCATCAATTAATCTCCAGTTTACTTCCGCCGTGGTGGTCTAGTGGCTAAGGTTCTCGGCTGCTAACCCGCAGGTTGCGGGTTCAAATCCCGGCTGCGGCGGCTGCATATTTCCGGTGGAGGCGGAAATGTTGTAGGCCCGTGTGCTCAGATTTGGGGGCACGTTAAAGAACCCCAGGTGGTCGAAATTTCCGGAGCCCTCCACTACGGCGTCTCTCATAATCATATGGTGGTTTTGGGACGTTAAACCCCACAAATAAATCAATTAATCTCCAGTTTACGTGTCGGCAGGTGAACGCAATAAGACAGGTGGGCGCATTAAAAAAAACTGGATTATGGTTGCTTACAAGATATTCTGTCATTTGGGGAAAAATTATCCGGTTGCTTTAAACAATGCGATGTAGCTATTGATCAGAGATGTTGCACGCAGAGGCCAGAATAACTCACTATATCGGGGATACATAAATGTGGCGTATAAAGTTATATTTGTCATTCAACCTTTAAATTTAAACATTTCGAGCGACGTCTTCACTTGATTTCATGGCACCTACGTTAATTTATGTCTCGATGAACGCACCACAAAAGAACAAAAAAATGCTACAGAAGAGCTCTTGCCCTAAAAGGTACTCACTATCTGGTGGAATTTCAAACAGGAAACAAAATATATTACCATGCTTCACTGAACGCATTCACCACACTGGTCGTTATTTGGATGACAGCAAATTTAAGCCGAGCTAGAGAACCTACCTTATCAATAAAAGCGAAGTCAATGCATTAGACTTCAATGAAATTTTGATTGGTAGGGGTGATTTTGAACGTGTTGTAAGTAAATTACTTCTCTTAAAGATTCATAAACTGGGACACAGCTGACACATGGGTGTATATAATGAAGAAGCATTTGGGAATTTCGGGATTCTTAGCTGCATGAAATGAGCCTCTACACCTTCCCTCTCCTCCACCTCCTAAAACATTCTGTCACTACATCTTCTACTGGTTTGGCCCACATGCCCTATTTCAGTCGAATAAAAGGTATCCACTCCCTACTGGTGCCGACATACAAGATACCGCCTTGTCTGCAGACGTATAAAAGCGTACACGTGGACGCCCTTGTGTTCAGATATCCAGGCCAGATTATTTTCGAGTTTTGTCAACAAGGCCCGGCGGCGACAGATTGAACTAACGGGGCGATATGAAGGGAACTGGAATGAAAGGCTATGCAGGTGTGAACAACTGATGAGGCGAATTCCTTAAAGGCCGTACCTAATTGAGCATAAGAACTGCAGCAGACAGCCAACGCCCACGCGTTAGTGTATTGGTATGGTCTTAAATGTCTTATTTCATATATTCGAATGTTGGAGGTTGGGCCCCTGCCTACAGCAATTTACCTTACATCCACTTGTTTCATACAGTTACATTGCAATTGCCTCTTTTAACACCTTCTATTTAAATAACACCACAAGCCATCATTGTCTTCAAGTTCTAAATAAATAGTGTCTTAACAAAGAAAATAAGCCCTCTAAAATAGACTTCTCTATTTGATTCATATGTTCAAAGATGCATGAGGTAGAAATGTAAACAGGCATGACCAATTGTTGGCATGACCAAGAAAGCCAGCGTCATTGTGATCATTTCAGCGATATTCTAAAATGTTTACGCGATATATGTTGAGAGAGAAAAGGAACCTTTTCTACTTGCCGAAAGTAATTGCTCCTTAGTGGTAGGTGGTTTACATGCTATTTAAACATTATGTCCTACACCTTCGTTGTTTCTGCGTCATTGCCAAAGTTTACCTAATTACGAATGGATTTGTATGTTGACACAACTAGCGGAGTACTTAACCACCTACACCTCACCAAGCAATTGATTTTTTTCAGCTTAGAGTGCACTTACGTGGACGTCTATTCTCACATCCCCCCTTTTTTCTTTTCTACGTGTGAATGAAGGTGATTCGCGTAACGCAAATAATGCGCATGTTTTCTCTTCCACTTCATCGGTGATTTTCGTTACTGTTAATATGACACTAAAGTATTTCAGGTCCATATGATGAAACTAGGCTTCTGATAACTGTATCTACTGTTAAACACGCACATTTTCAAACATTGTTTTCCATAAAACGTAGGTTAAAATAAACAACAAGCTTCTGTACAACATCCCAACATTCAGAGTAATCATTATTATTTAATAGTTATAGTGAGGGACTCATGCAAACGTATATTATAACAAGCTATATTGGTACTCCCTTATGCGATGAGAGCGTACATATCATCGCCTCTGAATGAATAATTCCGTTTCAGTCAATCTTGGTGCGCTCGAGTACACCTGTTAGTGGTGCGACAGAAAAGTAAAAATATTTCTGCAGATTCCACTTACCTTGGGAATTGATGTTAAGCGAAGCTTGCGCATAGAAAGTGACTGTGTTGTAATCTTTTTACTGAGGGAAATGTCACGCGGTAGCGCTAAACATATGTACAAGGGAACGCACAGGCATACGTTGAAAGCCGCTTACGTTTTATAAAACCAGCTCTTTACAGTTGTGTAACAATGCCAACAGCAACATGGATATTAGTAAACCAGAAGTGGTAAGCTAATATGAACCGCTGGTGCTGACGAGGGTGGTAGGCCTGAACATTGCTGCATAAATCAACTTTAACGGATGGGACATGACTACTATGAAGATTAACTCGACGTGACGCCTGGATCAAAGTAGTACACATGTTATCTTTATGAAATTCAATAGCCAGCACTCCAACCAGAATTGACATTTCGTGTACATCAAGGTCTACTTGAAAATTCCGAGATCTGCCGCGGCTTCGTAATGAAATACGTGATTGCCCTGGAGAATGCTAGGAATTTATTCCTGCTGGCACTCTCACATTTTATATTTGCATTCATCGGGGCAACGCCGCCGATGTTCGCTTTTCTTTAACGCTCACACGGTAAAGTTACTAATGTGTGTTCACGCCATTCCTGGGTCGATATCAAGTTGCAATCATCTGTTGTACATACCCGCCGACCAGTGGAACATATTCGCCTACGGGTGTGTGTCATTGTCTGGCGGAAGGTGTTTGATCACGCAAGAAACGGCATTGTGACAGTATTCATGTAAAGACCAGCGAGTCGTATTCATTAAACCATATTACCCTTCCATACTAATTTTGGTTCATCCCAAGTTAAGGATATGATCAGGCAAGTACCCAGGTGTAGGCGGTTGGCTGAATAGATGGATAGATAAATAGATAGATAAATAGATAGATAGATAGATAGATAGAAAGATAGATAGATAGATACATAGATAGATAGATAGATAGATAGATAGATAGATAGATAGATAGATAGATAGATAGATAGATAGATATTCAATGTGCTTACAATCCGCAAAGAAGTGCTTCTAATTGTCTCGCAGAAGTTTATTCACATGAAGCCCCGTGCCATGCACTCATTTATTAATAGTGACCCTCACTAAATAGTGTTCGATTCAAGTTCCAGATTGTAGAGGAACTAGGCGTGATAGTATAGTATATGTAATGCGTTAGAAGTTCACATCATTTGAAAAGTTTTCTGTATGATGACAGGCACAGAACTCTGCAAGAAAACAGCGACCCCATTATTTGACTTCCTATTTCTGTCGGACCAAGAAAATGAAAAGTTGCGATTGTCAATGTTTCCCAAGCATAGTTTTGACGATGACAATAGTTTAACATTTGGCGCCATATTAAGGAATGCACTAACTCCCGAAGTATTGAATAAAACCACTCTTGTGTTCTGGCATGGCAGCTAAAAAAAGAAGTAAAATGAAAGCAAGCTTTCTTTTTCATTTTTATTTAGCTGCCCTGCGTGTGATATCACGAATCTATCTGTGCGAGGGAAATTAGCGGCACTCATCTCTCAAATCTAGGCCAGACGTTAAACCATAATGTGAAGCTTTTCTGGGGCTTTGTTTCTTTCCCTTTCATTTTATTTTTACTTGATTATGATTTATGCTTTCATCCCAGTGAAAATGGAGAGAGGGACGCATTGGCACATATTGATTAATTAGGACACTCGAGTTCTAGCAGACACAATTTTAGCGTGCGAGCGTAACACACAGATTTTTTTTACTCCACACTGGGAGTATCGCAGCTATGCGTCGTTAGGAGGCTTTTTTGTTTTAAATAATACTTAAGAGTGAGAAATGCTGCATATGGAGTCATAAGCGATACGGGTAGGAATGAGGTTAATTGAAGACGCGTGGCTATATAGCGTACCTTTCTTTATTGTCCTGTAGCAGCACGTCATCTCAATAGTACGCTCATCTGTTCTGCACCTCGGACTTACAGTATATAGGAAAAAAAGCACTGAAGGGTGTGAAACAAAAAAATACCTTTTCATCCATAAGAAGGACGTCGAAAGAAAGAGTTCCTGCTTTTGCTGGGCCTTCTTTGCGAAAAAGTATAAGCTGGCCACACTGAAGCAAGAAGACTTGGAATTTAAGAGATGAATACACTAGACGAAGGATAGCTGAATCTATCTATCTATCTATCTATCTATCTATCTATCTATCTATCTATCTATCTATCTATCTATCTATCTATCTATCTATCTATCTATCTATATATCTATCTATCTATCTATCTATCAATCAATCAATCAATCAATCTATCTATCTATCTATCTATATATCTATCTAGGTGGCTACGTCTGGGTGCTCTCGGGGTCATCCTCTTAACTGGGGGTAAACAAAAATTTGTACGGAAGGGTGAGATGATTTGACGAGTATGTCTACCTGGTCATGCATGACATTATTATTGTATTAACTTTATTGCGCACGCCGTATACGAGAACACTTTTGACACATATCCATAGATGGGTAGGTACCATAGGTGGGCGGGTATGTGCCTCAGGGTATGGACAGTTTATATCTACTAAAGAATGACGACAACAGACATTGGTCATTTTAAAGCGTGATATATAAAGGGCCCCACACAAGGTCTGACGATTTCGAGCTGACGAATGCAATGCAGGCACTACGCGTTCTCGATCACGTGGAGCCTGATTAGCATCTCCATGCAGTGTGGGAAGAGGTCAAGTTTCAAGCTAAACGCAGATTTTTTTTCTACTCACGTGCTTTCTCCCAGATAACGCGGGGAAGACGTGGACGTAGTAACGGCACTACGCTGACGGTAGTGCTGTGACATGGGTCCTCTACATAGACGACAGTGCTCCAAAACTAGTTTGCGCCACACCAAGAATTAGTTAAACAACCTGTGTAGTTTGTACAGATTTTCGCTTGCAGAGATGAATAAATCTTGACATATAAACAACTGGACACATCAAAACAATGACTGCTTCTTTTTTTTTTCCGGCAAACTGCAGCGATATGCGGAGCAAAGGTTCTGTTTCGAATGCAGTCATGTCCCCGCGGTGTCCCTTATATAACACATAGAGCCTACGTCAGCCGTGGACACAAAATATTGTTCTGGCCCCTTCGAGGTTTTTATGCTCATTCGATCATTGTTCTGCGTGCGAGTGACTGCTAATGCTGCGCTGTCTTATGATACCCCTACTCCCTACCCGTGAAATATCGCAGCTTCATGTACGGTAATAGGTCACAAGCCTGGTGATTCGTGAAGCACTAGACTACAAAATAATGCTCATCAGCAAAACAACGCCGTACACGTGCTCGGGGGCTTGCTCGGGCTCGTAATGGACGTGTTCACTGTTGTGTGCATGACGAGCTCATCTCGTTTGATGCTGGAAAGGGTAGAGTAAGGCTTTTCTTTGCGAAGGTAGCACTGGTCGAGCGGCAAGTGTTTTCAGCTTGCCTCCTCACATAACGGTTTCTTACTGCTTCAAAATACTGCTTTACTCACCTCGTAACGATTTAATTGAAAACAAATCTTCCTGCATAGCGTTCTTCATCGGACACACAACTGCCACAGGAGGAGGAGGAATAAATGAGGAAGGACAGGCAACTGCCACAGTGTAACACATAGTGTAACACATTTATATGGGGCCTGGTGAGGGGCCCTTGAAGAAAAACAAAAGACATAGGCAGCGTTGACCTGGCGAATGCAAAGTATAAATGTCAAGAAGGAAGCAAACCCCAGAACTCTAGGTAGCAATCATGTATTCTATCAAAGAGCCTCGCCACGTTTTTGAACTACTTTTCGTATACGCCGTATTGTTCGGGACACATATATTGTGGTTGCAGTGCTGGCTATCCACTTTTATAAACATTCAATTTGTACACTTATGGTACAGCCGTCACGTCGGGTAAACGTCAATGGGGGTTAGGTGCCAATCGCTGAAGGCAATTGATTGTTATGCGTAGTTTAACGTCTCAAAACCACTATATGAATATGAGATACACCGCAGTGGGGGCTCCAGAATTTTTGATCAATTGGAGTGTTTTACCATGCAACCAAACCTGAGCACGTGGGACTAAAGCATTTCCGCTTCCATCGAAAGTGCAGCCACCGCAACGGCGGTTTGATCCCGTGACTGCCGAGTACCTTAGCCACTAGAGAGCCACGGAGGGACCAATCGCTGAAGGTAATAATTATTGCAGCAGTGTACACTACTGTATCTTTGCTAGAAATAGCACTACATATGAGCTTACCCTTTCTGGCAATGCAAACTTCCCTGTTGCTGTTGGTAAACTTATGCAACTGTAAATGACTTAGTTGACTGTTTACCGTGAGTCTGTGCGTGCATTTGTACGTACTTTGGTGCCACTTCTTAATGTTTCACTCATTGCAAAAGGTACAACACTTCCACCTTCCAACCACCTGCTTTGCATAACATCAATTTCCAAAGTAAATGGAATGTGCTAAATTTTTCGCATTACTTTTTACAGGTTATTTTAATTACTGGGGCACGATGTTTTGGAGGTGCTGCCACATCAAAGGAAGGTGCATGACGAGCCGATATGTTTTCTTTTTGTGTCTGTAATTGAGTGAGTATTGTGACGTGCAGAAATGGTAGGTATGACGCTGTTACAATGCTGTAAGCTTGCATGACCCTATCATTGTCATATAATCTTTTATTTTGGTCAGCGATGTTATGTTCCTTATAAACAAAAATGGTTCTAGCACGAATGTCTGCCGTTTTGTATTCTTCTCTATAAAACTGAAGGGAATTCAATTATGAGCAAGTCTGCATCATTTGAGAAATGCTACTAAGTTGGCTGACGACACACTTTTGTTCAGAGTAAACATGGTTTGTTTACCAGAAGCACGTGCGAAACCTATTACGTGTTAGTTTTCCCCGAAAAACGATCGTGGCGCTCAGAACTGCCATTTCGGATCTTGCGGCCACAACCGAATAACATACAGTGATCATATTTCTGTGCCCGACGCTGTTGACAACTTCCCAGCTTTAGCTGTAGCCAAGACGTTTTGATATGCATTGCTGGTGTGTGCAGTAATTATGGCTGACATGGAACTTCGTTTGGCAGCATTCATGGTACTCACTGAATATCTTAAGCCATGTACCTGATGCTATGATTTCTATTTAGTTTTGGAACGAAAATTTACTCCAAACCTACATATGTAATGTACCACTTAAACGGCGCAGCTTGAACGCGATAAATTTCTTAGTTTTTCTATTTATTTGATAAAAAACATAGGTATATTTGCTTTTGTCATGAACACAGGTCGTTAGCTAGTGCTGGGTCGCATTTCTGGAAAAAACATGTATTATATTCAAATAAATATAAAAGTTGTAATACAGTGTAAATACATTATTGCAACTCATTACGAGAATAAAGTATTAGGAGCATTACTTAATGAGACTGTTAATTGGAACATGTAAATACCTATTGGTAGCTGCTATCAAGAAAATACCAATTTTTTACAGCTCAGTGAAGTGCAGCAGCGATGAAAATAGCTACAAGGGAAATGCATATAGTCCCCATATTTCATGATGTTTAAGGAAAATAATGAAAAAAAACATATGAAACAAGTTTGATTTACAAGAGGCCTCACCTGGCCCCATTCGTTCACCTTCATTGAATAATTCTGTGACTATCTCTAATCAAAACATTCAAAAATAACAAAACCCTAATTAATTTATTGATGGAAATTCTTTTCATTGTTACTTTGATAGCTTTTGCCTGTTGCGACAGTTTCTGCACTGCGTAACTCCACTCGTGAAAAAACCCCTCCACAGGCCTATAGCGGGGACTGCATGGTATGTGTAAAGGAACGATTTAAATGTATTTGACAGGGTAGGTAAAATAAATAAACTATGTCAAAAACTTCAGCTTTATGACCACCATTACAACGCGGCAAATAGGATGGCTTGCAAAGGCTTTCTAAAAATTAGAATAGAACTGAATTAATCAAGTTTTATTATTCACCCCTTTTTCTTTACTAAGAGATTTTCTAGTCATAATGCATTGTTTTTGCATGATACAATTATAATTTATGAATAATTGACAAATAAAAGCTCGCTTTCAAGTTGCAAGCTCATTTCTGTAAATCAATACAAACTAAATATCTAGCATCATATGAGCTGCATCTGTGCGCAAGCTTATACCTGACAAATGAGTTTAGGAAATTCCGGACAGAATAACTGTGATAACCGGCACCCCTCGTCTTCCCAGAAAAAAAAAGACCAAGCTTTGAACTCTCAAATTTACTTTGCACTTCTGGCGGGCTCGGCCTGGCTTTGACACAGCGACGGTTGCTTGTGGTGACGTTGTCAGTACAGTGACGCCATTGCACGCATGTGTATATGTCTCCGTGCGTGCGTATGTGTGGGTGTTCTTGTGTGCAGGAACGGGTGTGCAGGCGTGCGTGTGTGTGCGTAGGTTTGTGTGCATGCAATGCCGCCAAGGTACTGTCGACAAAAATGAAAGCTTCAATAAATAGGGCGTGCTGTCTGAAGTAAAACTATAAAACGAAGGATACATTTTCAACTGTTTATGACGGGTAATTTATTTCCAAACTCAGACCCTATTTTAACACAATGATTTATTTTGGCCATAGATATGGCCTTTCACATTAGTCACTTAGAATTGGTCTTGCTGGGGAAGGTAAAATGTGATTGACGTATTTTATGGGACAATATAACGTCTTCAGTTTATCTTGGGGTACGTACGTAAACACTAAACCTTCGCTCGCAGTCTGCAGTTAATAATAAAAACTTATTCTTCAGCTTTGTTTTTATACTTTTTCAAGCAAACACTGCTTTCGCACGAATGCAGCGAAAAAATCGCTACCCTCTGCAGGCAATAAACAGTTCAATTTGCTGTTATGACTGCAGGCACTCTTGTGTCGTACTTAAGTGCGAACGGCTGCATTGGACAGTCACGCACAATTCGAGCTCAGTGTGTAGCGTTTCTAGGATGTTGGCAAGATTTTGATTTTTTTCATACGTGGATTTCACCACCAGTGCAATTATTGCTCCTCAAAATGCTGTGAAAAAAAATTTCAAAAACGTCGTTGTTTTTGACGTAGAATGTGATAAACAAAGTGCTATTTTTTAGATCACTTTTTACGCAAGTCAAGAAACGTTACTCATGACTTGGCGATAGTTGTGAAAACAGTAGTGGCGAAAAAACCGTTACCATGTTACGAGAATAGCTCTCTTTCTGAAGACTGTGTAGTCCAACACGCTTTTTCAAAGCGATCACGCATTTAGGCCAGTCATAGTCCGCCATTTACTCAGTATTTCTAGTCTTCGCCATGAAAGCTTGGAATGAACTTCTTTACATAGAAAGTATTTTACTTGCTGAACAGACCTAATATGGTGAAGATATTACGCTACCACCGCCAGTGCCGTTAATTCTACGTCCTCGGTCATGAGATGTCCCACGGATGTGTTAATATCGACGTGTACCCGATAAACGTTGCCCTTTTTACAGAGGATATTCACGACCAAGGATAGCATCCAGCAGATCTCAACAACACTGCCATTCCTTCTCGGCTTACCCTTGCTGCTGCTATATAACTGCTTCGTACAATCTGAAGGTTTAGTTTCAGAACTCAACGATGTGAGACTGCGTGTGATACATGAGCATCTGCAAGCCAGTGTAGCTGAGGATACCAATGAAAATATTTCTCCACAATCACACACAAACACACACACACACACACACACACACACACACACACACACATATATATATATATATATATATATATATATATATATATATATATATATTCAGAGGTGTAGAGTCGTACAAGAGAACGATGATGGAGGTAGACTCCAACGACGAGGAGAGTAGGCTTATAAAAGGCAGACGATGAAGGCCTTGTATGTACAGCTGATTCTGAAACACACTGTTTCACAGTCGCAAGTTGTTTCTATCTTTTGTTCTCGCTACACCTCTAAGCTGGTGGAGGTGCTGGCCCGTGACCCACCTGATGCTCCACACTCCCACGGCAAGCCGGTCATTCAGCCCGGACGCACCTGTCCCCATTTTCGTGCATTGCTTCAGTCGTCACTTGCGGGGGCTCGCCCTTTCGCAGGAGCCTTCTCCAAGGCACCACTCACCTCTACCAATGGCAACCGCCAGTCCACAACAGGTCCTAAAAGACAGTAGTCCGCCAACTCCATTTCAGGTAATCATTTTTTCACCACTGATGCCTGATCCATTTGGCGGTAGCGCACATGAAGACGTCGATGACTGGCTCTATTACCATAAACGTGTCGCCAACATCAACCTGTGGTCTCTTGAACAAATGCTGTCCTGTGCCTATTTCTATCTCGACAACAGCGCTCGTACTTGATACGAGAACACAACAGGCAGTTTGTCAACAAGGGGTGACAATAAATGGCAGATTATTGACAATTTTCGATGTCAACTGACGCGGTCATGCGCAGCAATTACTCGAGATACGGGTTCAGAATCCCATTGAAATGGTTGCACTGTTCGCTGAGGACATGACCCATCTCTTCCGTAGAGTTAACCCGAACATGACCGACGACAGAAAGTATCGCTGCCTTATGCGCAGCGATAAAGAGCAGTTGTTCCCCGGAATTTTACGCAACCTGCCAAGCACTGTGGTGGACTTCATTAATGAAGCTGCTGCTAACAAGTGCGCACTTCGCCTTCATTGCCGACAGTACGATCGCATGTCATGCAGCACCCACATTCAAGTCACTGCTGCGACGTCTGAAAATCAAAGTTCGTTGTGCGATTTAATAAGAGATTGTTCGCGAAGAGCTGCTGAAGTTGTGTACTCCGGTCACGGACACACCCACGATGTCTGTCGATGAAGTCGTTCGCGAAGAAATACTCCGAGCTTTTAAAACAGCTAATCCTACTCACGATCAGCGACCTATGAGCTACTGAGCCGTGCTTCGCCGCCCGTCACCAGCTGCGCCGTCGTGCCACGTCGATACGTTTCACCCTCTTCGTCCATGGTCTGACAATAGACGCGCCAACGGCGACTACGCACCACACCGGGACGATGCCCCGCCACGGTGGTCTAGTGGCTAAGGTACTCTGCTGCTAACCCGCAGGTCGCGGGATCAAATCCCGGCTGTGGCGGCTGCGTTTCCGATGGAAGCGGGAATGGTGTAGGCCCGTGTACTCAGATTTGGGTGCACGTTAAAGAACCCCAGGTGGTCGAAATTTCTGGAGCCCTCCACTACGGCGTCTCTCATAATCATATGGTGGTTTCGGGATGTTAAACCCCACAAATCAATCATCACTGGGACGACGCTGATTCTCAAGGGTCCCCCTTGTCTCGGCCCCATTTCGACAACCGCTGAGCCAACAATGACAAACAATGTGCCTGATTACCACCCAAGTTCCTGACGTCGACCACGTTACCTATTTTCTGGCCTACTCTCCTTCGTCGCGCCACCACAATACTGATGACGTCAGTGGAAGGAGGTCACCAATCCACAGCGGGTAAACTGAAGGCGACGACCTCCGGGAGGAAGTTGCAGGCCATCGAGGTGACAAAAAAAGTCCCTGTAAATCTTACCACAGGACGCCGTAAAGCCGACTAGTCGTAACACCGACGAAACTGCGAACACAGATCTTACTTTTTTATAGACGAACAGCCCGTAACAGCCTTGGTAGACACTGCCGACTTTTCTTTTATAAGTGAAAATCTTGCCGTACGCCTCAAGAAAGTAAAGACTACGTGGACAGGACCTGGCTTGAGGACTTCAGGTGGCAAGCTAATAATGCCTGTCGGAAGGTGCACAGCAAGACGCTTCATCGGTGGCTATACTTTCATGGCGACATTATTGACCCGAGTATCATGCTGCAAGAACCCGATCATAGGGATCGACTTCTGAAGAGAATATGGCACCATCGTCAACAATTCGCAATGTTCCATTACGTTCAGCAACAGCCCTGGTTTAGTCGTCTGTTCAGGTGCAATACGTAACATTTCACGTATAACTGATGATGATATATTCGTCTCACCAAGGTCATGCACTCTTGTTTCGGTGGAAGGGCACCAATCGCTTGACGGCGAAGGTGTTGCCGACCAAATTGGCTTGCTGCTGTTTGGCCAAGGCATTTCAGTCGCACGAGGTACCATCCATCTCACTGGTGTACGCACAAACTTGCGTCTGACCAACTTCCTGGTGCTGAGCGCTAGCACCTTCCGAAAGGTACGGCTATCACTTCCTTCCCCAACACCATAGAAATGGAAGGTTATCCATTTTAAACGAGGCGCCTAATCAAGAACCAGAACGCGTTCTCGACGTTGGCACCACTCTGTCAAAGGACGACCTACTGAGGCATTTCAGGTGCTAAACGAATTTCATGATTGCTTTTCATCGACATCACACGTTGGTCGAACACCGTGGACAACGCACCAAATAATTACTGAAGACACGGCGAGACCAATTCACCAGAATCCTTATCATGTACCTTTGAAGAAACGCGAAGTCGCACAAGTCACATAAATGCTCGAAAGATGACGTTATTTACCGGTCACAAAGCTCCTGGGCATCATCTGTGGTGCTAGTAAAGAAAAAGGTTGGCACTCTGTCATTTTGCATGCACGACAAGAAGCTGAATCAGGTTACAAAGAAAAAAAATGTGTACCCGTACCACCTATCAATTACTTTTTCGACAGACTTCAGCACGCTCGTTTTTTTGTTCAATGGACTTGAAGAGTGGATACTGGCAGACCGCGAAGAAACCACTTTTGTGACGCCAGACGGTTTATAAGAATTTAATTCGTGCCTTTCATTTTATGCTCGGTGCCAGCGACTTTTGAAGGGCTCATGGAAACCAAACTTTTGGGAATGAAACGGAAGACGTGCCTACTCCAGCTGGACAAGGTAATGGTGTTTTGGCCACAGCTTGAGGAGCATCGATAAAGCCTGGAAGTTATTTTACGTGCGTTACGGACCACAGGGCTCACATTGAACCCAGAGAAGTGTCATTTCTGCTTTCACAAACTTCAGTTTCTCCGTCATGTCGTCAGCAATGCCGGTGTTCGGCTCGATCCTGGAATAATCCGCCATCGCTCAGTTCCCAGTACCATTCGTTTAGAAAGCAGTCAAACGCTTCTTGAATCTTTACAGATAATAACGCCAGTTCATCGCAGACTTCGCCCGCATCGGGTTGCCCCTAACGCGTTTTACAAGAGACGACGTCATATTTGAGTGGCACGAAGAACTGGAGGCTGCCTTTTTTGACCTGCGTAAGCGTTTTCAAACGCCCCCAAAGCTTGCCCACTTCGACAAAAAAGCCCCGACTACGCTTCACACTTACGCTGGCAATGTAGTTCTGGGGGCTGTGCTTGTGCAACGGCAAGAGGACACACAAAAAGTGATCCCCTACGCAAGCCGAACGCTATCACGAGCAGGGGCTAACTACTCCAAAACTTAGAAAGGATGCCTCGCCGCATTATGGGCAGTAATAAAATTTCCCCCGTATTTGTATGGGTGACAGCTTAAAGTTATTAGTGAGCATCATTCACTTTTCTTGTTACTAATCTAAAAAATCCCCCCAGCTGATTAGTGCGTTGGAGTCCAAGGCTGCAAAAGTATGACATGGCGGTCGTACACAAGTCGAAAAAGTGACATATGAACGCCGACTGTTTGTCCCGATCACCAATGCAGTCAGCTTCTGTATCTAATGAGGATGCAACTGCGTTTCGTGTGGTCCTCTATTCGTGTACCATCGCCCAAAAACAACGTGATGAGCCTGAAGTGCTTGGTTTCAATAATTACCAAGAAGGGCGACCTCAGAGCACACCCAGAGTTTTTGCAAGAGTATTGTCGTCACTTTCCTAGAGGAACAGCGTCGTATACAAAAAAATTTCGTCAATCGCAACCTCTTACATGCTTGTCATTCCCGCAACTCTCCGCACTCAAGTACTTCAAGCATGTCACAATGACTTGACTTCTGCTCACTTAGGCTACCATCTCTAATTGGCGAGAGTTCATTAGAAATACTACACTCGTTGTCGAATCCTGGCTATACTACATGCCTGCAGCATGAAATCGAGTAAAATAATTGCCTCCTCTACGCGCCTCCGTAGCTGCGTCCCAGAGAAACCGACCCAATTCTAAGTGGCTTTCAGAGTAGCCGGGACAAGAAATAGCCAGAATTGTTTTTTTTGGTCAAGATAAGGCCTGTGGTTAAGCGGGAAATTTCCATAAGCGGCACGGCGCTGACATGGTGGCGGAAAAAAATGCATTATTTTCCGCTTTTGAGGGCAGGTACTCGTCCATAATGCGGCTGATATTATGAGTACAAATAATTAAAAAATTATTAGTATCACAATCATCTACATCTGCGAGATTATCATGCAAAGTACACACAGCCCTGGAATCGAACTCCGGATCACATGCCCGTGAAGCAGATGTCGGACCCATTGCACCAGAGCACGCCCGCATTGATGCTAGTCTTTTTGCGAGGTATATATTTACCGAGTGGCTTTTTGAAAACCGTCGGCAGAACCTTGAATTGTTTTTGTGCCATATGCATGCATTTGATCAGCGAATAATTTTTAGGGCTTCATGAACTCGAGATAACCACGGCGAGCACCTTTGGCTCCGGCTTTTGTTCGTGGTGCGCCGTTCCACAAAAACAAATAACATGTGTTTGGGCGTCTGTCACAGAACGAGCGCTCAAAAAGAGCGCGCCGCCAACTCCTTGCGACGAAACGCCGGAGTGACGCCGCGAGGTCAACGATAAAAGAAAAAGAAAAAAGAAAACAAGCTTCCCGGGCACGCTCCCTCTCCCCACGGAAGCGTGGCTTCGCCGACGAACATCCTCACCCCACAACGGCGGCCGAGCAACCACTCGATTTTTCTAGCAGGAAAGGGGCGTGGTCATACCGAGTTGAGTCATCCGCCACGGAGGGCATCCCAACCGTCTCGCCCTCTTTCCAGCCTTCGCTGCGTATCCCGCCGACGAAATGACGAGAACCTTCTGGAATCTCGCGCGCAAGGTATTTAATCGAGCAGCCGAGACGAGAGAGCAGGAGAAGATGGAAGTTAGCGCCAGAGCGCGTAGGGTATACCGCCGTGTAGTCGGCGAAGGTTTTGTCCGTAGAGACAAAGCAGGAGATGAAGAGGATTTCCACCTGAGGGGTGAAGGCTCGAGCTACAGGCAAGAGCGTGTGTCTACCGCTATCGAGCGAAGACGCGTGGCAACAGCTGCGTGTGTGAAGCCGACGTGTTTCCGGCGAAGAAGTTTGAAGCTTCGAGAGTGGCCTATTGAAGACGTGAGGTTTCCTGGAAGAGAAACTTCGGCGAGGTTTCCTGGAAGAGACACTTCGAGGGCTGCGGAACGACAACAACGCTGGACTTTGAGTGAGTGATTCTCGGAAGAGTATCATTCAGACTTGTGTTCCAAGAACTTTGGACTGGATAGGTTTTCTATCTCTTTAGCCTTAGTTGTTGAATGCATGCGACTGCATTGTAGTGCGTATTGTTGTCTTTGTCCGTTGTTTCGAGTGAGGTGGATTGTACTGTGTAGTACGTTGTTTGTTTGGCGACATATTGTACTCAACTATTGTGGAGTGTGCATACTTGAGTGTTGTTTTGGATGTGCCATTATTGGGAATATAATTCGGTTTTGTTTATCAACTCTCGGCTCTGACTTGTTCTTTGGGCCACAGCCGGCGTCCGCTGGCGCGCCAAAAAGGACCACTTCTAAATTGTCCACGCTTTGATGGTGTGTTCGGGGGGCCCATACTTCGGCCCGTGGAATTAGCCCGGCGCTCGCCTCCCTAATTAACGGGACCTGTGTGACAGCGTCGTTTTAGTGTTTTTCTGTGAACCACGGGTGTTAGGCTCGCCGAAATTCACGGATGAGGCTGTGTTCGGCTGTCGAAACCTACGTATGTATTTCGCACGTGCTTGTGCTGTGAGCAGTTTCATTGATTTGTATCGGGAAGTACACGCGTGTCAGTGACAGAAGCGTATTATCAACTGTTTAAAGACAATGCGCTCTCGTATGGAAGCTTCGCATGGGTATTTTAGCGTGCCAATTCTAACATTTCCATTTCATACGCGCAAACTGCTGCGAGCTGCATGCTGGGGTAGCAGCGCATTAAGACGATCACTTACTTTTGCAACTAAAATTTATGCGCATTTTTTCGCAATAAAGAGTGGTTTTTCCTCATTTTCAGTCTTTAACTGATCCTATTTGCGGGGAGTGGTTACTCTTATCTTTACTCAGCATCACACCACCGTTCAAGTGATGCAAAAACGCGCGCCAAGGTCAAGTATGACGTACACGAATTAGCGACGGACAGGTCGATCTCCCTTCAAATAATTATTGCTTGTGCACATCTCTTCCACGAACTTCCGCGTTCAGTTGGGGTAAAGAAATGGTGCAGGACGAACCTCAAGATCTGTAGTTTTAATGCATGATTGCTCTTCACAAAATAACGATTTCATAGCTGGCGCATTAACTCCACAGCAGTACACTGACTGTCTTGATCGTGGCTCACTGTTACAAATCCACGCTTAAATATGAGAACTGCACTTTATATTAAAGAAAGTGAGCAAATGTCAGTCACTTACCCCTTCTGCTTACTTCTGCACCTGACTTCTGTATTTGATGTTCATCATTAAATTACGCAAGCACTAATCAAACATCAACCAATCGATTTTAAATTTTGATCTTTCTCTGTCTCTCTGCCTTTGGTTTGTTTCTTTTTGGCATGCTTTCCTAAAATCATCAGTTCAACTTGTTTCGTAGAACACGAGCATCAACATACATAGGCCAGTCTTTCAGTTAGCTGTCGCGCATGCACTAGTACTCTTTTATTTAGTGCATGACACAATGTCATATCTCGACAACTGATAAACGGAAAGTTGTTTGTACTCTTTTATTCAATTCAAAAAAGTAACACTGGAACTGCACATACCAGTGTTTTCCCGAATGCAGGGAGATGTATGATATCTTGAATAAATTGTGCTGTAAGGCACGTAAAAATATTTCCGTCACAGACTTTCTTTTAGAAAATCGACCATCACAAGAGAGCGGGATGAAACGGCGACGAACAAATGCCAAGGCATGCAGTCGACGGTGAACGTGATGCTGTTGCCGGGTGCCGACCTGGTGAAGTGGCTGCAGAGCTGGGGCGGGGGAGGGCGTTTCTTTCTCTTTTTTTTCCGCGCTCGTACTTTTGTCGCTGATCGGTTTTGCGTAAGTTAATGCCGCATCCGGGTGCCAGGCTGGCGCGACAGCGACGACGGCTCTTTCCTTTTTTTTTGTCCTTATTGCACCTGCTCTTAACTACTGTAGGCGTTACTTCCGCGCTGCGTGGCTGTCACGGGTATTTTTGTTGCTGGGCTTCATATAGACAGGTTTTCAGTCATTACGCAGGAGCGCGCCTCCTGACTGGGAGTGTACTGGCCAAGGCTCTCCGCTGCCGTGAAGCAACACATTCGTATTTGTTTGGACTGCCAGTGGCCCAGCGACATATGTCTCCTCCGACAAAAGCAGCCGGCCTGTTGCAACCTGTTCAGGTCCCAAGTACACCATTCGATCAGCTCGGAATCAATATCTTGGGTCCACTTCCCACTTCTGAAGCAGGGAAACACTCGATTGTCGTCGGGATGGATTTACTTACCCGGTACGCCGAAACGAAGGTTATTCAATGAAGCACAGCAGCGGAGGTAGCTAAATGTTTTATAGAAAATGTTGTACTGTGACATGGTGCACCAATCATCGAAATAACAGACCGTGGAACCGAATTCACGGCAGCTCTTTTAGAGCACGTGTTGATGTTAAGTGTAACGAGTCATCGAAAGACCGCCGCCTTCTACCCACATATTAACGGACTGACAGCACGCCTAAACAAGACATTATAAAAAATGCTGTCGATGTATGTGGACGTTTGACATAAAAATTGGCACGAGATCTTGCCTTATATCACGGTCGCGTACAATACAGTGAAGCAAGAATTGACTCGCATGACCTCATTCTGCCTTGTTCATGGACCGGAGGTACATACTAAGCTGGATGCCCTGTCACCACATGATTGGAACGACATCGACACGGGCGCCGACATATATACCAGACGCGCGGAAGAAGCCAGGCAGCTCGCAAGCTTTCGAATCTGCCGGTAACAACATTACGACGCAAGTCACTAAAATGCTCATCAGAGAGCAGCAACCTACAAAACTGGTGACTGAGTGAGGTTCGGACTGCCATACGAAGACGTGGTCTGCCCGAGAAACTGTTAAGGCGATACTTTGGACCACAAAGCTTATTGCGACACATGAGTGACGTTCCCTGCGTGGTTCCTCTTGCTCCAGGCATCGACAGCAATGGCCTGAACTTGTACATGTGGTACGCATGAAGCCTTACGTCAGTGGCTGACTGTGTGTTTTCGCGCAATGGTAGCTCGGATGTAGCATTTGGGTGATGCTACTATGAGAAGGGGCAAGTGACACGGGTATATACATAAAAGGGAACGACGGTGGAGGTGTTTTGTAGACTACGGGTAGTGGAAGAGTAGGTTTAGAAAAAAAGACGAAGAAGGCTTTCTGTGTACAGCTGAATTTCAAACACGCTGTTTCGCTCTCGCCACTTGTTCCTATTTTTTGTTGTCGCTACAGCCCGACAATATATATATATATATATATATATATATATATATATATATATATATATAATGTATATATATATATATATATATATATATATATATATATATATATGTAGTCCAGTATATCCTCCGTTAGCGGTCACAGTGTGGTTTATTTCGACGTTTCGGCCTAGAGTCTGGCCTTCATCAGGATTAAAGACACAGTTTGTTGGTGCTCAGCTTTATACAATCTCAAATCAGAGGGCAAGGAAAGAGGAAAAGGACAGAAAAGAAAAAAAAGAAAAAGGAAAAAAGAAAAAGAAAAGAAAAAGAAGAAAAAAGAGAAGAAGAAGAGAAAAATAATATACGGTGGACTCCCCTCGGGCGCCCCCTTCCACTCTTCCCTCCACTTCCCCCCTCCACTCTTCCCTCCACTTCACCCTTCATCTCTCTCTCCCTTGTCCCCTTCACCTTTCTGATGTCAGCGGTCTGTGTATGTTTCCTTTCACTAACGCATTCCTCCCGGCCTGACGGCGCTTCCTGGCACTGGCTGTTCGATGTGGGGCAAAAAAGAGCTTTTTTAGGAAGCTCTAAGCCTTTAACTACTCGGAGTCCCGTAAACGATTCGTCGTAGAAGGAGGGGTGCCGCGTAATGTGGTTGAAACTGGTAAGCGGGCATTTTAGGAAGTTCTAAGCCTTTAACTACTCGGTGCCCTGTCAACATTTCGTCGTAAAAAGAGGGGTGCCCCTTATTGTGGTAGAGGCTGGCAAGCGGGCGCAATGCGAATTCCTTGCCCGCTTCTGGATTACACGTGTAGTGGGGGCCTCCCGGCTGTGCGCAGGGTTGCTGTTGGGCATATCATGCATGGCACAATTGATTGGGTAGTAAAATAAAACAGAAAACAGACGACAGCTGCACTTGGAAAGAGTAGTTACACTTGGAATTGTTTTGGTTGTCCAGTGCCCTTCGCAGCTGCAGTGCCCTGAACTCAGTTACTATTTTCATCGTTGCCGTTATTGTTTTCTAATGCTTTAATTGCTGCAAGTGTACCAGGATTCTCATTTATTCCTCTATCGAGGGTGTTAAATCGGTGGATAAGGTATGACTCTCGTTGTTCACGTTCTCGATTTGATTTAAATCCCGTCTCTAAGAGCGTTACTGATAGATTGTCGAATGCATGGTCGGGAAGATTGAGATGTTTTGATAGAGGTAGACTTGGGGCTGATTTCGCATGGGCTCTGTGATTATTGAAGCGAATCCTAATTGGTGTTTCTATTTGTCCGATGTACTGCATACCACACACGCTGCATTCGAGTAGGTATACCACATTGGAGGAATCGCATTTTAGGTTTCCTCGCATGTTAATCGAAAACTATATATATATATATATAAATATATATACATCATATATAACTCATCCCCTAATGAAGGGAGGACCCCTCCCGAAACTGTTAAGAAATAAATATATTCATCCTTGTTGACAACGCTCGCGTTGTGCCACATCCCATATATATATATATATATATATATATATATATATATATATAATCTTTGCCAACAAATAAATGAGTCTTGGTATAGACTGTTCATTCAGGGTGAACTTATGCTCGAGAACATAAGAAGACAACCTGACACACGAATTTCTTCGACCTCTTCTTCCCTCACGCCACGAACTGGTCACACCACGAACCGTTAGTCTCCTTCTAGCGCGTAATGTGATGACATGTGCAGACCTCCGGTGCATTGCGAGCTTTGCTTTTTATTTGTTTCGCGGCATTTGCAAATGCAGGAAGCAGGGCGCGTCATGGAAGGATGATGAACAACTTCTGGCATTATTCCACCTCCTAAAACGCATCGCCCTGATACGCCGAGAGGGCCAAAAGTTTTGAAATGCAGGGCTTGACTTGATGATTGAGCACGTGTACCAGTGATGTTGATAATGATATTTAGGGTTAAACGTCTCAAAACCACCATATGATTATGAGAGACGCTGTAGTGGAGGGCTCCGGAAGTTTCGACCACCTGGGAATCTTTAACGCGCACCCAAATCTGAGCACACGGGCCTACAACATTTCCTCCTCCATCGGAGATGCATCCGCCACAGCCGGGATTTGATTCCGCGACCCGCTGGTCAGCAGCTGAGTGCCTTAGCCACTACACCACCGTGGCAGGGCATCAGTGATGTTCATGGTCTTTCGTAGAAGGGTTTCATGCGTACCACATGTGCGACTTCTGGTTGATTTCTTCGTCGAGTCAAGCCCACTTGACCTTCGGGGATGACCTAGTAGTTTAAGGTGCTCAACCGCTGAAGTATCTTGTAAGGGCCAAAGTATAGTGCCACGTTAGCTTTTCGGAATGACCACATGCACGTACAGGTGTCCGTCCCCACACTTTGTTTTCGAAGACATATAGGAGATCTCTTCGCAACAGGCTATGGCAATCTGAGTCAGTGGCTTTCTGCTGAATAATGCGGTGCCTTGCCAACTGTCGGGCCACTTCTTCTCTCGCTATGTATTCCCTGATTTAGCGTTGTCTTCGTTCACATTACTGACAGGTAACGTAGCGTATAAGGCCGTTCTTACTGTCCTACCATGAACAAGCTGGAATGGCGTGAAGCGTGTCGGATCCTTTACTGCGGGGTTGTGTGCAAAAGTAGCATACAATAAAATGCTGTCCCTTGAACGATACTTGACATCTGCATACATGAAGACCGTGTCAGCCAGCGTTCTATTGAGCATTTCAATTAGGCAATTTGTCTGCGGATGGTAAGCTGAACTTCTGTGGTCAGTATTCGTCAGTTTCATAATAGAATGCATCAAACGGCCAGTAAACGCTGCCCCTGTGTTGGTTATGAGAACATTAGGAGTGCCATGCCATAGCACTATGTGGCTGACGAAGAACTGAGCCACTTCATTCACATTTCCTTTTGCGAGAGACGACGTCTCAGAATAGCGACTCTTGTAGTCTGTCGCTACAATGATCCACCGTTTTCTGGATGATGAGGAAGGAAATAGTCCAGGTAAATCTATTCCCATATGCTCAAATGGTACTTTTGGTGGCTCTATTGGTTTCAACAGACCTGATGGTTTAAAAAATAATACTTTGCGCCTTTGACACTCTCGGCACGACTTGGAATAATGCTGTACAGAATTCATTACATTGGCCAATAATACCTTCGACGGATTCTGGCAAAATTCCGGCTAACACCCGAATTCCCCACTGAAGGGTCATCATGACGTGCTTTAAATATTTCCGCTTGCAGTGACGATGGTACAAGCAGCAGAAACGTCTCACCACTTTGTTCGAAGTTTCGCTTGTAGAGGACGCCATTCCGAAGAACATACAAACGTAGCCCCCGGACGAAAGCTCGCGGTACCTTTGCTTCCTAACCCTCCAAGTTCTTCATAAGCAGTAACAGCTCGAGATCCGTTTGCTGATGACGGGCCATATCGGAAGCGTTGAGAGCTCCAAAAAATGAGATATGTTCATTTCCAGAAGATGAATTTTCAACTGCTTTACGTGACAGGCAATCTGCGTCATTGCGATTGAGGCTGCACTTGTACACAACGGTGACGCCATATTCCTACAGATGTAGGCTCCATCTAGCAAGTGTTCCTGAAGGGTCCTTTAGATTTGCCAGCCAACACAATGAGTGATGGTTGCTGATTGCACTAAAAAGTGTGCCGTATAGATATGGACGTAACTTACGGATGCTTCATAAAGCTGCCAGGCATTCCATCTTTGTAGCTTAGAAATTGGACAAGGCATTTGATAGAGTGCCTCATGCATATGCAATAATTTTTGTCCATTCTGTCAATAAATGAAGATGGCACCAAGCCCCACGTTACTGGCGGTGGTGTAGATTTACGTTTCGGCGTCTTCATCAAAGTAAACAAGAATAGGAGCAGAGTGCAAGTGGCATCGCCACTCAGAGAAAGCACCTTCTTGTTCTTCTTTCCAGACGAATGGCACACTTACTTTTGTAAACCCTGGTAATTGATCAGTGAGCTTGGCGAAGTTTTTATTGAAGCATCTGTAGTAGGCACAGTGTTTTAGGAATCGTCTGAAGGCCTTCTTGTCCCGTGGCTTGAGGATGTTTTCGATAGCAGTATTCTTTTCGCGATATGGCCGGAAACATTCAGCACTCACATTGTGCCCGAGGAATCAAAGCTCGCAAAATCCGAAGTGACATTTTTGTGGTTTGATACTCAGCGCTGCCGCGCTAATGACATTCAGTACTGTCCTCAGATGGTGGATGTGCTGCTCGAAGGTAGAAGAAGAAAACACTACATCATTGAGATAGGCGAGGCACGATTGCCATTTAAGTCCGGAGAGGACAGTGTCCATCATTATTTTGAAGGTTGTGGCAGCAGAGCACAAATGAAAAGGGAGTACTTTGAACTCGTGCAGACTGTCGGGTGTCACAAACGCCATCTTCTCACGATCTCGTTCATTTACTTTGAATTAGAAGTATCCGCTGTTAATTCCAATGAAGAAAAGAAGTGAGCGTTTTGTAGCTTGTCCAGGGTATCATCAATTTGTTGTAGTGGATAAACGTCCCGTTTCATTACGAGGTTCGGGCTTCAATAGTCAACCCGAAACCTCAGGGAGTTTTCCTTCTTTTAGATCAATACCACCAGTGATGCCCAAGGACTATGTGATGGCTGTATTACATCGTCTTTTAGAATTTAGTGTACTTGTTTTCTTATGGCTTCCCGTTATCCGGGGCTACTCGATATGGTCGTTGATGCACCGGTCTAACACTTTCTTCGACCACGCAGGGGTACTGGGTGACTGGAGTGCGTGCGACTTTCAACGAAGTGGAGAAGCACTCCATAATTCTTTGATCAGATCAACAATCTTCTCTTTATGTGGGGTTGCCAGCTCGTTGTCGATGTCAATTGATTCAAGGACGCTGCTCACTATTGCAGAATCTGGCGGGTTCCTATCAAGAGCAAAAACATTCGCTACTTGAAAATGTTCACGCAGGATTGCCATAGTTGTTCCCTTCGCCACATGCTGCACATAAAGTTGATATATTATAAAGGTTCACCAAATCTCTTGCCACGCATATTCCCCTTTCGATTAGTAGTCCGAATTTTTCGTGTGCTAGCCCCTCATCATCATGACCTATGTCAGTTTTCACGATAACTGTCAAACTTGAACGTGGCAGCACTGTCACGCCTTCATCTACAACCCGGAGGTAAAACGGCTGGTTATGCGTTCGACACATTGCGACAGCGTTCTCTGTAGAAACTGCGACACTAGATTCTTGCAAGTCAATAATTGCGTTATTTGCTTGCAAGATGCCCGTGCGTATATTCAGCTTACGAAAACACTAGAGAAGAACAATGAAGCTGCCGGCGAAGACGAATCCCCTGATTTTTATTCTTGCAGTGTACAATTAGATAGGGCTAAGTGCACTCCGGCAGTATGTAATTGCGGCCTCGTCGATTGAGTCAGTACCTTTTTGAACTTCTTTGCTAGGTGGCTACTGACCACTGAGTAGTCCGCCCCAGTGTCAATTAGTCCAACAGCTTCCAGTTCGTCGATGGTGACTAACAGTTCAGAGGTAACGTCGCCATTACTGCAATTATATGTCACTGCGCAACTGCAGTCATCCGGTCGGGACAGAGAAGGAGGCTGTTTTGTTTCCATTGTATCAGCGCCCTTGCCTCAAGTGGTGGCTGGCGGTAGTTTTCCCGTCGCGGGCTAGGTGATCGAAGTCTCAGGAAAATGAATGTTGGTCTAGGGCTCGGCAACCGGTGGCGCATTGGAGCTGCTGATGGGGATTTCAGTTGCTGAGTGTTGTGAAGCGTATGGCGTGAGGACAAAAACTCTTGGATCTCGAAACGGTGCTCACTGTTCCTCGGGCAGGGTGCAATAGCTGGGAAGCCGCGCAGTCCCACGCAACGATAATGAAACACTCGATAAAGTTACCTGCCTCTCCGCAGTGGTAACAAAGGAGACGCTGGTCTGCAGTGCGCCACAGATCACTTTTTTGCGGCCTGGCTTTCGGTAAGAGTGGTGGCGTGCAGAGTAGAAATGTCGGGGGCATAACGTCAGCTTGAGCAAAGCTTGTGCGTACAAGGTCCTATCGCACTTCTTGCACATACGACAACTGGGGTTGATGTGGTTGTGCTCGCGTCATCACTTCAGGCTGTGGTGGAAGAATAGCTTAACACACTTCTTCACGCACAACATCCTCGAGGAAGGGCATCGCTGAAAGGCTCTCAGCGAGTTGTATTTTCTACAATTCCTCCCTTATGACAGCCCATACCACTTCCTGCAGAACGTCAATATTTTTGGTCAGAGTTCCCGGCACCGCGCTAGCTGGAAAGACATTGACGTCAATGTTTTACTGTAGTGCACGCTTCTGCAGTATCCTCTCCATTGTCGTCGCCTCTGATTTAAACTTGACCGTGCTCCCTAAAGGATTACGTACCAGGCCGGTGAAAATCTCCTTCTTCCCTCCGTGCATCAGGTGCCGCCACTTCGTCTACTCGGCAGCGTTTGGGTCGACTCTGCGGATAAGCCGCGACATGTCTTCAATGTACATAGCCACGCTCTCAATGTTCCTTTGCTTTCTCCCCTGAAGAGTGACCTCTGCCTTCTCTTTGCGGTTCGTGTTCGGATAGGTAATGAGCAGCTGCCTTCGGAAGTCTTCAATTGTCAACAATGACGCTTTGTGGTTTTCAAACCACGTACGCGCGAAATCTCGGAGTGCCACGTTTGCGTCACGAGGTTTCTTGTCTTCGTGGCTAGCATTCAAAATGGCGACACGTTTGAAGTGAGCTAGTCAAACCTCGGCATCTTCGTAAGTGTCGTCATGGAAGACCTTTGGAACCCGGGGCGAATCCACGATAATATGGGATGGAGACGGTGTCGCTTTATAAGCCATCAGGGTAGTGTTTGCTATCTCCGCTGCACTTGATGAACTGAAGAGGGGCCAAACTCGGGCTCCTCAACTCGCACGCTAGTGGACTCGCAGGCTAGACGGGGACTCGCACGTTAGCGGACCGGCGTCAATTTCACTGGCTCCTACCTTGTCGGAATTGGACTTAGCTCCCTGGCTTGTGATGGGGTTGGAAACATACCCAGCACCTGCACCAGATGTTAACAACAAATAGAACGCTTCTCGGTAAAAACAATTTATACAGGGCGAACTTGTGCTTGGGAACTTGAGAAACCAACCTTACACACAAAATGTTTCTCGCTAGCCACAAGATTCTCTTCGATCGCTTTTTTCTCACTCAACCGCGAACTGGCCACGCCATGAGCTGTTTGTCTTCCTTTTTTAGCTGGTAGTGTGGTGGCCGTGCAGACTACTGGTGTAGTGCGCGCTTTGCTTGTTATTGATTTGGTGGCACTTACAAATGCAGAAAGCAGTGTCCGTCGTGTGAGGATGATGATCAACTTGTGGCAATATATATAACTAAGCGCTGAGTGTGACGTAACTGCAGCAGGCGGTCTGTGTGCTATTTTAGACGCAATAGGACCCCTATATCACTTCCAAACACCCCCTACATAATCATCTCTCATTACCAGTAACACGTGAGGCCTGTACCAGTCAAAACCTTCAAGAGAAGTCTCGAAACCTTCTTTCTGAAGATCCAGTGCCCACACGGAAACGAAATATCAGTTACCCTGACGCGTGGCGAGCCTATATTCGTAGAGAGTGCTGATGCGATCCTAGCCAGGGTATGTAACATCTTAACTTCATTGCACATTGTGTTGAACTTTTTGATACCAGTCTTGTTGGTGCACGTCTAATATTTTCTAAGATTAAAATGTTCCAGATGCTTTCATGCTGTCTATAACATGTTCGCTGCAGCCAAATTCGTGAATGGAGCAGGAGCCTCAGTGAAGGCCTTGGGTTTTTCAGTAGTTGCACCCTTCTGTAGTGCTGCATAAAAAAGTCTTCCTTCTTTTCTTTCTTTTCATTTCTGTTTTCTTTCTATGTTTCATTCTTTGTGTATTTATTTCGTTATTTCTTGTATATATACGCAGTGCAGTTGCGGGCACAAAACAAAACAGGCTTCGATCATTGGCTGCCATACTAATTCACATGCCAATGTGCACGAGATTTCACGTGGTGCAATTAGGTCCTTACAAACCACACTGCAATTTCACCGTAAGATAGTGTCTGAATAAATTGGATGAATTCTGCGAAGCATTTTTACATTGTCTAACAGTCCGACCCCTCGGCGTTAGGGCCAACCAACGACAAGTTTTTTTTTTTTTCTGAACTGCAATGCAAAAGCAAAATGGTCAGGCCAGAAATTCTCCGAACTTTTATTTTTCACGTCTACTTCTTTGTACACCCACGCTAATGAACGCACACACATACACACACATATATCAAAAGATAAAAAAGCGCAGCAATTTAAGAAACGCCATCTCCTAAGTCTTCTCACAGAGTCCAGTGCTTCACCATGAAGGCCGGACGTACGTGATTTTCGCAATCAAATTAGGGTCCCTCTACCAGAAGCCATCGAAACCAAGCGACTTTTTTCAGTAAGTTCTCCACCAAGGCAGGCTAATTTACTTTTGTGCGCTTTCTACGCCCAGTATTATCTGCAATCCTGGCTGGATCAGAGGCAATGCGCATATATAACTATTTTTACAATGGACAGTTTGCACTCAGATTTCTCATTAAAGATGATCTCAGATGTATCTTGAGTCACTAATATTAGGAGCTGTTATATGTAGCAAGCGGAAAAGTTTATTATTGTATTGTATTTAAAAGAAAGTAGTAAATCTCATTCAGACTTTGTTAGGACATTTCATAACTGATCCCACATCCTTCGACTGGAATTGCGAGAGGTAGTAGAAAATGAGAGCACTTTAAACCTGTTCTAGAATGCATTTTCATAATTTTTCTATTAATACGCCGCAACCATAGTTTAGAAACCTGAAATTGGATGTTTGATTGGACACCCTTTCGGATACATTTATAGGTCAGCCGCCACATTGGGAGAACAACAAGCACCGTCATGGTACTATGAAACTATTCATTCACGACACAAAATTTCTACATTTTGAGTGAGATCTGTAATGAGAGTGCAAGGTTGTCGTATAGTGACTCCTTTATTCTTTGTTTAAGTCGCCCAAATGGCAGTGGCCTAAACTGACTGCATATATATCTGTCATGAGCCTTAACCGAAGCCAAAAGGGAGCCGGTGGACATCGCGCATAGTTTTTGCAAAGTGCGAAGTCATCATAATGTTATTGTGAACGCGCGAATATTCCTTAAAGGGCCCTGAAACACTTTTTTGAGTAACGATGAAATGAATTCAATGGAAAAGCATACTCCCTCAAAAATTCAGTGCCACAAAAATTTTAGAAATCTGTCCACTACAAGCGTAAGTACAAAGATTTGCCACACGCTTCAATCGCATTCTCTACTCTCTCTCCCCGACCAAAGTGCTGAAAGCTAAGCAGGGAGAGATGGAAAGGGCAAACGAAAATGGTACTCGCGTTTCGACACTTTCAGCATTTTTTAGGGGCGAAGCTTCTTAAGGCGTGGGTCTGTCCATCTCTTGTATGTATGTAGAAGTACGTAGCCACCGGTAGCACATATCTGCTCTAGAGCAGGTATGTGCCACAGGGAATTTGAGAGGGGAGATGGTGGTACGGATCAACCGATTAACGGACGCGTGGACGTATGGACGGATGAACGCACGGACAGACAGGCAGGCAGACAGATGGATCGACGGACTCACAGACGGACGGATGCATCGACAGACGTACGGACGCGTGTAAGGACGCACGGATGGTCGCGCAGACCGACGGAAGCAAGAACAAACGGACGGACGGTACACGCACGCACAGATGGTCGCGCGGATGGACGGAAGCAAGAACGAACCGACGTACGGAAGCACGGACGGGCTGGCGGATGCTTCACCCCAGTCATCATCAATCTTTCCATGAATATGCTGTGATGTTTTTTTTTCTTTTTTTCTTTGGATACGCCGCTTTCTCAGTGCGATGACGCGCGCTCTTATGAGAAAGTGACTGCCTCTCGCGGCGACCTGTGTAACAACTGAGTGCGCCATGTTCAAATCAGCAAATGGCTGATAGATGGGCTTAATCGGAGTGATTTTTGGGCTTATCCCGTCATTTTTCGAAAGAAGAAAAGGACATTTTTAGCTGAGTTTGATAAATTATTTTGAATTCCAGGCCACGTGCTGCGCTACCATACTTCGATCACGTGTTGTCGGGAGCCTCTACTACCGTTCGGCAGCGTTTTCTGACCATGCGCAAAAAGTGTTGCTGGGCCCCTTTAGGACCCTTGAAAAGTGTTTCTGTTAATAAATCTTTGGTGTGTTATATTTCAAATATTCTAATAAATGAGAATGCATTTCTTAGTCTAACTATGTCAGGCATCTGGCTTCTTCCGCGGCGTCCGCGGCGGTGTCTGCGCACCGGCAGGTATTGTCTCTTAACTCTAGCTCCCTCTTCCGTACTAACAGCTGCAGGCGCACGCGCTTATCCTCGCCCCCTACCAGCCGGAGCCTGGAGTGTGGGATACTGGTGGAGAGGGTAGGCGGAGTGCTTCGCTGCTTTTTCACTCGCCGTTCGCACACTCTACTTCCTACCCATTGTTTCCCGCCCGCTGGCACCTCAGTCTCGACCGTTCGCTGGCTGGGCGCCTTTCACGAACATGCAAAAATGTGTGCTCGAGACGCTAGTGTCAAACGCTGAGCCAAAAACACTGTTAAATAATTTCTTAGCGAACTTCGGCGACTTCGAGCGTATCCATCTATCTATCTATCTATCTAGCCGCGTACGACGTTAGCTCTCCTGGCCATTTCGGTAATAGTATCGTTACAAAACTTGGTAATGGCATAACATGACTGTACGAAGAACGTATTTGACTAGTCATAGCATGAAAAGTATGACATATATGTCATGAATCTCATGATATACATTTCGTGGTCCTGCAGCTTTTGCGGTCCTTTCGTTCCCATGGCATGTTGCAAACCTGGCATAGTAAGGCATGATTGCCTGGCGAACATAAGCGACAGACCCTAACATGAAAATCTTGGCATGCGTTTCATGTAACAACACGACCACACGCCACGCTCATGATGAGCTCGCGGTCGTTTCGCTAGCGTCTTATATACCAAATTTTGTATTACAGTACGTGAATGGAGGATGATGGTATGTGACAGGTGCAAGCATGATAATCATGAGATGGGTGTCATGTAACAACATGACTACATGCCACGCTCATGATGCACTGGCGGCCGTTTCGCCAGCTTTACTAATACCAAATCTGGTATTACAGGACGTGAACTGATGACGAATGTATGATACTGGTGCAAATATGATAAACACAAGATGCATGTCATGTAACAACATGAATACTTGATACGCTTATGATGCGCTCGCGGCCGTTTCGCTAGCTTCACATGTACCAAACTTGGTATTACGCGACGCGAATGGACAACTGTGAAGTTTGTTGGTGAGGTTCGTCGCGCCGCAGAGCGTGTGACGCGTTGCGGATGGAGGAGACGGTATCTGACGTTAACAAACCACACTACAATTGTATTTGACAGCATACACACACGAAATACATAAAGCGGCAGCGTACACTACTAGTCAATTGTCTCACGTGGCGGTGCTTGGGGACCAGGAGGCTGTGGGCTGGTTGCGTCCCTGTGATGACGTAATCGTCGTCGGGTAGATGTCCGGTGTGGAAACGACGTAGCAGCAGCAGGGGTTAAGGGCCGAGTGAACGAACCGTCGCTCGGTAGCCGGTAGCCAGACAGGGCTCGTCCGCGCCAGGCCAGGACCTTGCGACGCTCGTCTCGACGGCGGTGGACAATCTGGAACCTCGCGCGTAGGTGCGGGTTCTCCGAGAGCAGCAGGCCGCGTCCCAGGTCTTGCCAGGCGAGGACCGTGAGGCGCTCGCTGTCCCGAAGACAGGCGCCCTGTGTATGCGAACCTCGCGCGTAGATGCGGGTTCTCCAACAACCTGCCGCCCGTTCTGCCGGCGTTCCAAAAAAAAACTGTCTCGCCTGCGCGCGCCCTTCTTAATCTTCTCTGCAGCCCGAGCTCCTTCGTTTTTCTCGCCTTCCAGCGATCGGCCACTCCGTCGTCTGCTCTCGCTTTCCCTGCTTCGTCACATTACCCCCCCACTTAAGAAGGTTCTTCGCTGTGAAGAACTTGCAGCTGCCACTGGACCCCTTGGGACACCGTAGTACACGCGCACTCGGAGCACTGCACTACACTTCCGAGCCCCGCACACTCGGCACACATAAGAGACACAAAAGTTGTCACCAGTGTTCAGGGCCCCGCACACCCGACACTCTCAAAGGTACTCGCAAGACGAGATGAAAGTTGGTCCGTCACGGTAAGTAATGTGCACCGAAAAAAAAATTCCATCAATTATACCCGACACTGCGAAATCCTCAAGCCGTGTAGCGATGATGTTCATGCGCTTGGCAACCGGCTCATATAGTCTGCTCCTACATTCTCACTGCCTTTTATATATTCAACGCTGAAGTCGTACTCCATGAGTATGAGGCTCCAACGTAGAACACGGCTGTTGATGTGTTTGGCGGAGTTGATGTAAACGAGAGGCTTGTGGTCGCTTTGTAGTATGAACGTTCGCCCGAACAAGTAAATATGAAATTTCTGGATGGCCCACGTGAGTGCCAGGGCTTCGCGCTCGATTGTCGAATAGGCAGTTTCTCGTGGTTGCAGTCGTCGGCTAGCGTACGACACTGGGTGTAGCATAGCACCATGCCGCTGCATAAGTATGGCACCTACGCTTGTTGACGAGGCGTCGGTGCGAAGTACAAAAGGCTGAGCGAAATCGGGTGCTCTCAAGACAGGTTGTGTAGACAGCATGGTCTTGAGTGCATCGAAGGCTTTCTGTTCCTGCACTCCCCAAATTACTTTGTTAGGGGCTCTCTTTTTAGTCAGTTCAGTTAATGGTCCTGCTATCTCGGAGTACTTGTGGACGAAATCTCTGTAATAGCCCGTAAGTCCAAGGAAGGAGCGTACTTCTTTTTTCGTCTGTGGGCGCTTGGCTGCCCGTATTTTATCAAGGGTTTCGATCTGGGGTTTGATGATGCCATTTTCGACGTGATGACCGAGGAACTTTACTGACTGCTGACCAATCTCACTTTTCGTTGGTCGAATCGTCAACCCGGATTCGCTAACTCGTTGAAGAAAGGCTTCAAGTGTGGCCACGTGTTCTGTCCACGTCTCGGTTGCAACGAGCACATCGTCGAAGTAAAAGTAAATATGGGGTATATCTGCTACCACCTTCCTCATTAGACGGTTGAAGACAGCTGGGGCGGTTTTAATGCCAAACGGCATGAAACGAAACTGATAAAGGCCTGCTGATGTAGAAAACGCTGTCATTGCTTTGGACTCTTCATGCATCGGGACTTGCCAATACCCTTTAGCAAAGTCGAACTTAGAAAAATATCGTGCCTTCCCCAGTTGTCCAAAAATAACATCAACTCGAGGTATGGGCTCATTGTCGTTCAGCAGTATCTTGTTGAGTTGCCGGAAGTCAATGCATAGACGTATTGTCCCGTCTTTTTTTCTTGACAACTACTATCGGCGACTGGTAGGGAGACTCAGATGGCTCGATGATGCCTTGCTTCAGCATGTCTCTAATTTCTTGTTGAACTGCCTCTTTGGTAGCAAACGGTAGTGGATACGGCCGTATGTTCACTGGTGTATCCGTTGCGACATTCAACTTGCACTGGGTGAGATGTGTTCTGCCGGGAATGTCGGTGAATACATTCTCGTAGGTATGCAGTATTCTAGCGATCTGCGTGCGCTGTTTAGTAGAGAGTGCTTCCGATATGTTCACATCGGCAGCAGATTCTTTTTGCTGAAAAGGTACGCATGGTAGATCGTCGTGCTCAGTATCATCAGCCAGACACGCGACTGACGCTTCTTTTGTTGGCTGTGGTACCGATGGTCGTTCTTGATATTTTTTGAGGAGGTTGACGTGAAACAGAGATGTTCGCGTTCCTAAATCAATAACGTAATCCACGTCATTCTTCCTCTCTAGAACTGTGAAAGGCCCTTTCCATGTTAGAATCAGTTTGTTGTTGTCCGACGGGAGTAGCAGCAGCACCTTGTCTCCAACAGCTAAACGCCGTGGTCTAGTCTTCAGGTCATAGTGCTTCTTCTGCACAAGTTTGGCTTTCTGCAGCTCCTCCTTGGCTAGACGACAAGTGTTTTCAAGACGTCTCCGCAGGTCAACTACATAGCCGTACGAGGTCTTCGTCTCATCATCTAGATGATTACCAGTCCACATCTCTTTCAATATTGACATGGGCCCTCTGACGTAACGGCCATACAGTAAGTCAAACGGGGCGAAGCCCAAACTTGACTGCGGAACTTCTCTATAGGCGAAAAGTAAAGGCGCTAAGTACCGGTCCCAACTTTTCGGGCACTCTTGACACATTCGTCTTATCATTCGTTTAAGTGTGCCATTGAACCTCTCGACAAGACCATTTGCCATGGGATGATATGGTGTCGTCGGCAACTGTGTGAAGGATAGAAGCCTGCTGAATTCGCGCATTAGGTGGGACGTAAAAGACGTGCCTCGGTCGCTGATGATTTCCTGAGGTACCCCCACTCGCGAGAACATCTCCAACAGTGCTTCAGCGATCCTTTCTGTTTCAATGCTTGGCAGCGCCACCGCATCAGGATACCGCGTTGCCATGTCCACCATTGTCAAAACGTATCTATTCCCTTTTTCTGACTTGGGAGATAATGGTCCCACAATGTCAATGGCCACTCTCTTAAACGGTGTATCAATGACGGGGGTTTTACCCAACGGTACTCGCCCAACTAAGTGTTTTGGGAAAGTTCTCTGGCACGTGTCGCACGATTTCACAAATCGTGTGATGTCAGAAAGTACCCCTGGCCAATAGAACTCCTCGAGGATACGGTCTGTTGTGCGTTTTATACCCTGATGGCCCGCAAGAATTCCTTCATGAGCCATTTGCATTACACAATGGCGGAGGGCTGTAGGTACAACAAGTTGTTCAGTTTCTCTCTTCGATCTGAGCTTGTACCTCCTGTATAGAATTTCTTCTTTTGTAAAGAAAAGAATCTCGGCAAACCTGGTCTGGATGGGTTTATCGACGGCCTCAAAGCATTTCTGTAAGCTAGCGTCATCCCTCTGACTTTTCTGCAAGTCACGTGCACTCATATCTAGGGGACTTATTGTTGGTACCGGCAGGCGACGAGAACTCTGTCCGACTGTCGCGGCGACTTCGTTTTCCTTTGATTGCCTCGCAACCGAAGTGAATGCATCTGTAGTATAAGATCCAGTCAGCGATCCGTCGTCCGCTCCCACCCTAGATGATATTTTCATCGGACTAGCTGGACGTAGGTGTCTTTTCCAATCTTGATCAGGATCGGAGGCGTCACGGACCCCTTGGACGTTTCCCAGAACGACGTCATACAGTGGGTCATCCATGCAGATCGCGCGAGTCTTGCCTGAGAAAAAGGGTGAAATAATTCGCACGTCTGCCTCCGGCAGTTTCAGTACCCTTCGATCAAGAAGACACACAGAGGAAACTTTCCCCGTCAGATTGCTGACTGGTACAAGGGACCTTCTCACAATAACCGAGTCGCATCCTGTATCCCGTAAGACCGTAACGGGCTGGTTTTCAAGGACGCCTTCGGCCGTAGGCATAGACTTGTCCTCCCACTTGATTCTCGTACGTTTCGAGCAATCAGTACCTTGCCGGGAAGCCTGTGTCTCCTGGTTTGATGCTTTCGGACCTTCTGCTTGCTCTTTCAGGCACGAGGCTTTACCGCTTCCCTTGTTAGGGCAGTCCTCTTTGCTATGCCCACTACGTCTACATTTTCCGCAGAAGGCTGGTTTTGTCCTTGGCCCTTTAGTATTTGCCCAGCAATCTGAGGCCTTATGACCGCGCTTTCCACAAAGCAAACAATGTGGTTTGTCCTTTTCCTCTTTCCGTAGTGCGGCCTGCGCTCGATCTGGTGGCTTTTTATGGTCCTTGTCGTCCTTACCTTTACCAAGGTTGACGAAACCCTGCGCCTCCATATAATGATCAGTAGCTTCTACTAGCTTTTCAATTCCTCGGCAATCCCTTTCCCGCAGGAAGATTGCCAGCTTCTCGTGGCACTGCGTGATGAATTGCTCTGAAACAATAACGTCTCGTAGAGCTTCGTACGTCCGTTCGGTCTTGGCCATGGCTTGCCAATGGTCGAAATAACCTAGTAATCGCCCAGCGAACTGTCGACCCGTTTCGCAGTCCTCAGGCTTCGCCGACCGAAACTTAGTGCGGTAGCCCTCCTCTGTAAACCGGAAGCGCTGCAACAACGTTTTCTTTAACGTTGCGTAATCCATGGCATGGTCAGGTGCCATTCTGCCAACAACACTTAGCGCTTCACCTGTCAAACAAAGGCTCAGTGAAAGGGCCCACTTGTCTTGCGGCCAATCCTGGCTCCTGGCGACGCGTTCAAAGCGCTGGATGTACGCGTCCAGCTCGTCGCGAACTTCGTTGAAGGGCGGTATGAGTTTGTGCGGACTTTCGTAGCTTTGAGGAGAACCCATGTGCGGACCCTCTACTGATTGACCTGTAGTCACGCTACCCGTTGTCGCATCTAACTCTCGGAGCTTCAACCTTAGTTCGAGAACCTCCTTTTCTGCTTGTAGCCTCGCCAGTGCCTCGGCATCAGCTTCTTTTGCCGCATTGCGTTCGGCTAAACGTACTTCCCGCGCTTCTCGTTCACGTACGCGCTCCTCATCGATCCACTGCTTTAGCCCTGGACCGCTCAACCCCAGTTCCTTTCCAATTGCTGTGAGCTTGTCCGTCTCCATCGTCAACCGTCAGACCCGCATAAGCGACGCGCTGCTCTTTTATAGGATAAGAGCGGTCCTGTCGCGCGGACGCCAGATGTGAAGTTTGTTGGTGAGGTTCGTCGCGCCGCAGAGCGTGTGACGCGTTGCGGATGGAGGAGACGGTATCTGACGTTAACAAACCACACTACAATTGTATTTGACAGCATACACACACGAAATACATAAAGCGGCAGCGTACACTACTAGTCAATTGTCTCACGTGGCGGTGCTTGGGGACCAGGAGGCTGTGGGCTGGTTGCGTCCCTGTGATGACGTAATCGTCGTCGGGTAGATGTCCGGTGTGGAAACGACGTAGCAGCAGCAGGGGTTAAGGGCCGAGTGAACGAACCGTCGCTCGGTAGCCGGTAGCCAGACAGGGCTCGTCCGCGCCAGGCCAGGACCTTGCGACGCTCGTCTCGACGGCGGTGGACAATCTGGAACCTCGCGCGTAGGTGCGGGTTCTCCGAGAGCAGCAGGCCGCGTCCCAGGTCTTGCCAGGCGAGGACCGTGAGGCGCTCGCTGTCCCGAAGACAGGCGCCCTGTGTATGCGAACCTCGCGCGTAGATGCGGGTTCTCCAACAACCTGCCGCCCGTTCTGCCGGCGTTCCAAAAAAAACTGTCTCGCCTGCGCGCGCCCTTCTTAATCTTCTCTGCAGCCCGAGCTCCTTCGTTTTTCTCGCCTTCCAGCGATCGGCCACTCCGTCGTCTGCTCTCGCTTTCCCTGCTTCGTCACAACAACATACGTAAATGACACATCCAAATTTGATAATCACGACATGCGTGTGCCGTAGCAACATGACTACATGCCACACTGATGATGCGTTCGCGGTCGTTTCGCTATAGCTTCACATATGCCAAATTTGGTATTACGTGAAGCCAATAGATGACGAATGTATGTGACTGGTGCAAACATGATAATCATGAGATGTGTGTCATTTGAGAACATGACTACATGCCACAGTCAAGTCGCCAATACATTTTTACGAGACGCGGTGCTGCTACTACTACTGCCACTGCTGCTACTACAACTTCTACTACTACTACTACTACTACTACACTACTATCACCACTACTACTACTGCGGCAACTACAACTAGTAGTAATAGTAGTAGTAGTAGTAATACAACTACTACATACCTTGCGGACGCTTGACCCTTAGCATAAGGAGTGGCGCACTGTAAAAACGAGGCTGCCGTTGCGTTGGCAAAACTGAAATGGCCACGATTAAGCCTTTTGTGCTCATTGATATGGTCATCTATCGTAATAAATTGGTTTTCACAGAACTTTCTTTATAACCATTAGGAAAAATTTAACGCGTCAAATACCTCCACAACTCTACCCCTTTCTAGTGAAGTGATGCTATCTGCTTTTGACCATATTGCACGTACATACCACACGTCTAAGTTATTATCCACTACTTTGTCAAGCGCAAGTCTTACATTCTTTGAGGCAACGAAAAATATCATAGTATCGTTATCGGAAGAACTGTCCATTTTTGAGACTGCTGAAAATGAAGACCAATATAATATACTTCTTACAGGAGAGAGAAACATTGAACCATGGGACTTTTATTTTGCCCTATCTTTGTTATACCATAAACTTGTTTTCGTTCAGTGATACTTTGATTGCGTTGAAACACGTATCGCTGAAATTCTTTTCAGGAATGTTTGCATGTAGTGCCTTTCGTAAAACGGCGTTGTGAATAACTTCTTCGATTGCCTTGTTCAGCTGGAAAAACTCGCTTGAAAGCGGGCTGGGTGGATGCAGTTTTTATGTTAGTTGCTATTCTGTTATTTGTTTTGAGAAGAGTGACACTTAAAGTTAAAGAAATGAGCATGTCTCGGCTAGACGGTAGAGTAGTGTTACTTGTTTAGTGCTCAATTCTGAGACAAGGGCGGGAAGAATGAAACTACTGAGATTTCCCTGTCATCACCACTCACGTGCACACAGTGAGGTCGACAAGGAATAAATGTTTGTTGGCCTTACGGAAGTGCTCTGTTACTTATGGTAATAATTTTTTCTGAATCCGCTATTCCTCAAGACTGAGAACACAATGAGGGTAGCCGCCAATTTCGCTAAGTAAAAGCCAACCAGCTGTTTGACTTTGATCTCTCTTTCAGCGCACATTGCGAGCATATACTCTCAGAAGACTGAGGTGGACGAGTGAACAAATGATGAAGATCACAGTACACTAAGCACCAATGGCGCTGATAAACAGCGTTACAGTAATGTTGAACTAGGTCAACACACTTATGATGCGAATGCTGTATATATAAATGATATCGGATGCTAAAAACACTAAATTGCCATCATTGTTAAAAAGCCAGAATATAGCCAAGGATTCAAGCACACGGCAAACGAACATTTAGCTAATGGTCCACAACTTGAAGAATAAAACTTTATGACATAGCGAAATCCTACTCGTATTATTTCATTCGCAGTTACAATCAATGCTACTTCGCTCAGGTAAGCTACGGAGACAGGACTGGTCTCAAGCGCTGTCAAATATGGGAAACCTCCGGTACAGAGCATCTGTTAAAACGGGCGCACAGAATAAAACACCCACTTTTCGCGTTGTGATCATTGTTGTGATCATTGTCAATATTGTGATCAGTATGCACGTATTTCATTCACTCTGGCGTCGCATCGCGTTCAGGAATCACACATATAAGAAATCCGGGAGATGCGTTCCTTCGAGCTACGTCTTTATGGTACGAAGAGACTCATAGCACAACCATTTACCTTGTGCAGCTCACCGCTTGCGAGAAGGCGCTTTTCTTTTTCGTTTCACCTACAAAGAGTCATTTTCGCTGCCACTAACTGAGTCACTTTTTGACCAATTTTTACGACTGTTGCAGGTAGCCACTCAAGAAAACCGTGAATGAATACCCGCTTATCTTTTGCTATTCATCACGTGGGCGCTCCATCTAGCAGAAACCGAAAGCCGTTATCTGGCGGCTGCAAGCACCTCTTCTAATTGTCTCTTCTTGTGACTCACGCGCCTGCTTGTTAGCGGAGGCTCCTACGGGTGAAGACACCGCCACAGCAAGCATTCCGCCAATGTGCCAGTTTCATTGCGTGATAGTTGGCCACCTAACCCTCCACCGTGCTTCAAGCTCATTCTCTTTGCCAGCTCCTGCCGGGAAAAAAATTAGGCCTGAGACGCACTACCTGAGATGAGAGCGAAACGCAGTGGCATGTACTACCTAAATCAGATGGCATACCGATGGTGTATTTTCACTGGGACTGTATTAACAATAAACTACCAACCATATTATACTGATAATCAGCCGTTATGAAAACACTGCCACTGTTTGCAATATTAATGTTAGTGAACTACTGGAAATAATGTTCACTTTGCATATTTATTTGTCATTGCTGTGGTTTCTTAAAGCATTTGTGTGCCTTCTGCTGCCATCATTTAATTTGCCGGTACGTCTTTCTTTAGAATAATTTTCTCTCAGGGCCAAGTAAGAAGAGCCCCTGGAAAAATCCGCTTAATGCTTTATTCGGTAATTGGCTTTAATGCTTCTTATTAGCGCCAGCGAAGGTCGCCGTAGTTTTAAGCTTGGATATAATGAGTACCCAGAGTTTTCTTATCTGATTGAAGAATGCTCTGGCAATCAAGAGTTCTACAAGACCGCATAAATAGCGGGACGCCATTCTAAGTACCTGTAATCATCTTCATGCGCTCACCTCGTCTCAAACATTAAATGAGCGTTTTTTCAATGTCTTGTTTTTTTAAAAAAATCTATGAAATTGCGTGAATTCATGGCACTGATTTATAATGTCGTGTTACAAAATGTCGTGGTAAAGTTAGTGTCCTGAAAGAAAAAAATCGGAACGAAATGTGGAAAAATTGGAATTCAAACTTTTCACTTAGCGTCGTGATGACCGTCATGGCATTCCACTTATCATTTTTGTGCCCGTTTCGAAAGAAGCTTGACACAACGGGCTTAATTCTTTTTCCCAAAAGAAAGAAGCTTCGAAGGCATTTGCTCTATACCCTTCAGGCCCTCTTTACTAACGTATACCGTGCTCTGTCTTTCTCTACTCTATTTGAATGCACTGGCACCATTTTGTTTTTGTGGCTTCAATTCTACCTGGATACCTTCACCATAATGACCTTGAAATGCACTTTAGATCCAGTGATCCATAACAATGTGCGTCTGTGGGTCGACAAAGTGCGACCAAACCGATAGAAACGCTCAAGGTATTTTTGCTTCTTTAAGAAATGCATCCCATTGGAACTTAGAGCAGAGTTGGTCTGGTAAGAAATGGGTGCTAAGAGCATCCTAAGGAAAATTAACAATAGAAAATGAATATGAACACACATATAGCCCGTAAGCAGGATGACCGCATGTTGTTAAAAGGAACAAATCGAATTACAAGGGAAGGTGAACGTGCGATGGTGATGCAACGTTATGTCGGCAGATTAGATTCGTAAGCTTACTGGAAAAACAGATGGTATGTAGAGTTTAACTTGTATATCTTGGCATGTGTATTTCGATCACACAGTGCAAAACCGCGCAAAGAGCAGCACCCTCATGAACAGTGATAAGAGCAAAGACAGGAGTACGCAATTTATCTCTGCTGGCCCTTCACCTTCATTGCGTCGAATCACTCGAAGCTTGCTTTGTAGTTCTATGTAGTACTACCTAGATTTTTCGGCACAAGTTAGGGGACTGTTTCAAGCCTAATATTCTTGTATTTCTTTGTGCGCAGACGTTAGGGCGGAGACGTGTACTGAATATCTTTAATATGCCGTTGTTTTTAGAGTGGACATATTTACGTGCCCCCAGTACCCCCGCGGGACCGATAAGATGCTTACGCGAAAAAAAGGTCAATTTACGAGGCTGGAGAGAAAGAAGGCTGACGAGATTGAGTCACTTATAGGGGCCTGAAGGTGAGCCTGCAGGTAAATGTCCATGGGTATTACATCGTTAGAAAGAACTCTAAAAAATACGCCAGTAATTAGCGTTGACTGCTAACTTGTTAGGTCTATTACAAAGAAAGTAGTATTATACGCAGAAAAGGTGCGTTCAGTGAAAGTGAAAAATACCGACACTTCTGGAGGCATGAGCACCCTTCTCTCTGTCTTGTTCTTTTTCTCTCGTCCACAAGAACACAATTGTATCATTCCCATGAATCCTTGCTCTGCTAGGGTGCCCGCATAAGTGAGTGGTTACGCCACTCGCACTCGGTCCTTCGGTGCACGTGTCAAAAGTCTGCGCTGCGATAAAATTCACATTACTTTTTTTATTACTGTTGAGGCAAGAAACATGAAAAATAAAGAAATTTTAATTTCCGACAGTAGTTGTAGGGGTCAATCCTGACGAAAAGTGGTGAAAATGAGGCTTATATGTACCCGGGGCCCATACACAAGGCAGAGTTGACATTTATTTTGTCGACATAACAAACAATTTAAGGACACATAAATACTAGTAAACGTAAAACACATACATCAAGGAGGTATGGTAGAATAAGTGGCTTATGTTAGTTTCGAAGCAATAAATTAAAGATGGGTGCAAGTATTCACACTAGATTTCTTGCGCTCACGAAGAGTGCCATTGGGTATTACGTGGCACAATCTTTTATGCCTACGATTCCGATCTTTCTATGAACCACTTCCCAATTTTAAAGTAGATTCACTTATTCAATGCGTTTTATCAATGCAACCATTGAAATTCCTGGAATAATATTCAGCCCTATTATCGTATATACGCGTGGGTTATATGTAACTAAAGATTAGGGCATCCTTTAGAGAATTTCTGTAAAAAAATCAACAATCTATATTCACAAAGCAACATAGGGTGGGTTGTGCTGTACACCTTTTTTGAAGGTTCACCTTTTAAGAAATCAGCATTTTTTAGGTTCACATTATTTCCAACATGCTGTAGCTCATACATGCAAAGGTTTATCATAATCGTGTCTGTCCTTTTTGAGAAAATGTATAATAAAGTTCAGAAAAACGGTAAAAAACGTAGTTTGAGAAAAAATTCGCAGCTTTGCCGCAAAAAGCAGGTGAAGAACCCGACAGCAACAAACTGGAAGGTCACGCGAAGAATGACAAGCCGATGGAAACGTGCCCCACGTTTCTCACGCACAAATGACGTATGGAACACACTGACAGATACAGATAAACGCGAATAAGCCTCTCAGTTGCTACTTTGCTGTATCTGAAAAACGCATCCTTTTTGCAAAAGGAGACTGCGCAATGAGTGAAGTGACCTTTGTGCGCCCGATAACTACAAAAGAATTGTTCTGGTGAAAGCCCAAGGCATACGATATTCACCACCACAAGATAAGACGAAGAGGGAATGCCTTTTGATTTCATTATGCTACGTTGACTTCATTTGTAATTGCGGGCCCGTATGGCGTGATTTTATTGGGATCAAGATGCACAGCCTGCAGGAATGTATTTCCGTGAAGTTATGGCCGAATTTGTTGAACAGCAAGAAACTCAGAAAATGGTATCTGAGTGGTTGTCGAGGAAGGAACCCTTGGTAGCACTTAGGAAATTTTAGTTTGTGTCCCTCTCGTAGGACTGTCACTGCTTGTTTTGGTTGACTGTGGTTTGTTGTACGCACCTATGAACAAGCAATAAAGTGAGAAAAAAGAGATAAGCGCACGCACCTGTGAGCGTCCCCTCTTCGCGGGGCAAAGTAGGCGTGAGAAATGAGAGCGCGCGCCGCCGCGTCTTGACGATGTGGTGATACGCGACGCTCGCTCACTGCGCCAACTCGCTCGCAATGCTGAAACCACGACTGTTTTTCTCAAGATGCCCATTGCCAGCGGTAGGGTGGCTATAATGGGTAGTTGTGGTGACCGCGGTCGTGCTCTTACTGCCTAGCGAGGTCCCACTGCGCGTCTTCATCACTGGGGAAAAATTTGGCGCGTCAGTCAGGGGCGCCGTTGACTTGTGGTCACTGTGAGCATACTTTTCTCGTGTCTAGCACAGAGCAGGCAACTTCCTGCTTTTCTATCGCTTTCAGATTTCTTGAAGGAAATGGCGTCAGCGGATGTCAATTTTTCAGCTGCTCTGAAGAACGCCGCCGACGGGGCGAAAACAAATACGCACAGGTGGTGTTTTGTGCCAGGTTGCGACGGCGGCTACAAGTTCTGCGTTTAAATGACGTCTCTTCAATTTGGCTGCACTGGCGACATCAGTTCGATGGGTGCAGCATCTTTCTTCTCGATTTGCTGGTGCCGTGCGTGCTCTGCACTGGCTCTCTAGTTTTGTCGTGGTACAAGCGTAGTGCTGCACGAATTCTTCGCCGTCCTGCACTTGCCCAAGAGGAGGTGCAACGAGGTGATGCATCGTGTGCGCCCCTTCTTCCTCTCAAGCTTGCAGCAGACGATGCTTGCCTGTAGTTGAGGGCGCGCGTGGAAAAAAAAACAGTTGAGTCAAGTTCTTGCCAGTTTTAGGGGCAAAGCTCTTTACAGCATGGCTTTGCGTCCTTCGTTGTCTTTGTGCGTAACTTGGGGCACATTGTAGCATACGAGTAGCACATAACTGCCCTCGGGCACATATGCGCATGTCTACATGTTACGAAAAACTTAGAACTGCGTCGTTATCACGCTTACAATGTTAACAAAGCGCTGACAGCAGAAATCTGGTGCTTCAATTGTCCGCGGCATGGCGGTACTTGTATATGATGAATCTACGATAAAAAAAGCGAGGAGGTGGTACTTGACGTGTTCACTAGATGGAGCAATGGACGCATGAACGTGCGCATGTACGGAAGGATGGACGCTTCGCCCCACTGATCATCATTCGTTCCGGGGATATGCTGCGAATCTTTATTGCGACAGCAAATAAAGTACACGCGAGGCTGGATTTTGCCGCTGGCGTCTGAGTCTATGTGGGTATCGCCGTCACTCACCGTATATTTTTACGTATCTACATATATAAGAACACAAGAAAGAAAGAAACCCAGAAATAGACTCCGGCGCGCAGACGTGAACGTGCCTCCTCCCCGTCGTAAATGCGAGGCATTAACCACTGAGCCGCCGAAGGGCACGTCCTTCAAGGTTCAAACGGTAAGCTATTTATATCTACCACTTACCGCTGTTGGTGGGCATCTTGGAGGGGTGGGGGCGGACTATCTTGTTTTCAGCTTTACCAGCAAGAAGGCGCAATGAGCGTGCGGCGGCTCTCATCTCTCATGCTTACTTTGGCCCACGGAGGCGAAGGCAGTAGATGATCTCTCTCACGCCCTTGTCTCTAATGGCGAGGGTCATACGTCATGGATGGCGACACTGGAACTATCCTGTTGCAGGTACGGGGCGCACAAATGTCACTGCAATCGTTGTACAGCCTCCGTTTGTGAAAAGCGCGCGCTTTTCAGACACAGCGAAAAAACAACTGACATGCTCATTCGCTTTTTTGTACGTGTGAGTGCTTGTCGTGCGTCATTTGTGCGTGAGAAACATGGGAGACGCTTTGATCTGCTTGCTATTCTGCATGTGACGTTCCAATTTGTTGCTGTCGCGTTCATTGCTTCGCCTTTGCGGCAAAGATGTGACTTTTTGTTTATTGGCATGAAGACAGTCATCACGGCAGTGTTTTGGTAAATAATGGCTTTGATACACGCCACGTCATCGGTGGTAAACAACACCGCGATACACATCACGAACACTTCCTGCACTTGCATTTTGTTTTGGCTGTAGTAGCTGTGCTTTAGTGTCGCAGATGCACCTGCATGTGCCATACCAATGCTGCAGGCCCACAGCACCACTGGCACCGCTATGACACTTTTCAGAACTAGTGGAGGCAGTGCAAGCCAAATTGAAGAGACCTATACTCTCTCTGCTTTGTGCACCATGCCCAGAAAGATCATTTAGAAAAGTGGACACGTTTCATATTAAGGGCCGACAAGCATTTGCAAGAGAATTCTGCAGTTTGCAAAAAGCATTTTGACTCAAGGTCCATATGTAATTCGTACCGTGGAACAGCAGAACCAAGATTTGAGTTTATATCTCCGTAACAATGGCAAACCTGACCATGAACTACACGGAAAAGACAGCACTGAGCTTCTTCTCGCCGCGACCTAAGCATTTTCTTCGTTATGAGAACAATTGCTTTTGCGTGATGCAGACATCTGAAGTTGAAAACTTCATACAGCATCCAAATTCCATGCACCCAGCCATACAATTCACGGCCTAGTGTGAAAGCGACCGCTGCCTGCCTTTTCTCGACGTCCAGGTGGCAAGAAATCACAATGGCTTGGAGTTTTCCGTTCACAGGAAGCCAATGCACACCAGCCGCTATCTTCAATTTGATTCTTCCCACCCTGCCTGTCACAAGGACTTGGTTGCGTCCACGCTAATCCAGAAAGCTAAGAACTTATGCTCCAACGACACGGAGCGAAAACAAGGTAAGGTCCGCGCAATTGAGAACCTCAGAAAAAAAACGAATACCCGAAAAACTTCATTCGAGCTGCCACCCCCCGCGCAGAGCATGAAAGGGTACGAAAACCCCAATCAGCAGTAATTGCCAGCCCCCCGAAACGCGTATCGGTGTCATGCGTTCAGAGAACCAGGTAGATGTTGGCGCGGATCTTCAAGAAGAAACGGGTTCGCATCGCGCACATCTCTTAGTCTGCGTTGCGCCGCCTCCTCCCCCGCCCTAAATACCAGCAAACAATGGACAGGATCGCCGGTGTGGTTTACAAAAATCCCGTGTGACGAGTGGCCTTTTTCGTATATCAGCGAGACAAAAACCTACGGAAACGACTCAAGCAAGACGCCAACGATGTGCGGAATCTCTACAAAGAGCGCAGTGCCGTCGCCGAGCATGCTGAGACGTCGAACCACCAGATAAATTTCGAAGCACTCACCATCCTTGAAAGCGAGATGAACTGGAGGAGAAGATTACTACTCGAGTCGTGGCATATACAGTGACAGCCCAAAACATCTACCACTCTCTTGGAGCCCTTGCCCAAGTGTATACACACGGACTGTGCTCAACGGAAAAACTAGAGAGATAAAGAGAGGTCATTATCCACTCTGCGAGTGCTTTGAAGACACCGCTGCTACGTAGTCCTGCAGTCTCTCATGAGGAAGGAATCAAGCCGGTTCGGAAACGTCGGGTTTCTTCAAATATTTTGGTTGGAGTTTAAATCATCTCCCAGTTTAATACGCAACCAGACAGACTTCTGTCGAATGTTCACTATAGAATCAATTTGTACATATTTAAGGCAATGGAAAAGTAGATATTTCTTTAGTTTAACACATTGGCGTGTTTGGCGGCCCGGTGTGAGACGCGCCTTGTGAGCAGCAGAGCTGCAATGAAAGGAGCCAGACTAAACCATTTCGTGTGTGCGTTTTCTGCTTAAAGGGCTAAACCAGCATGCCACGTAGAATAAAGCCAAGTAGGTGAAGCTCTGTCTTCTGTATTGCTTTCGTGTACTGTTTCTAATAAACTTGTATCAACCCACCAGTCTTTAATTTTCATACATGCTTCTACTTCATTGCAGAGAAACTGTATGGACTTCCACTCTTTTAATTATTATAAGAATCCAAACACAATCACTAATTAGCGAACGACGCACGCAGCATTGTTCCAACCAGCTAGTCTGCGGGAGCACATCCTCTCCACTGCTTTTCACAAGACACGCTTTTCATAGTTCTTCGACGTATACAACACTCTATAAAAGCCCATCAGAATCGAAAATGCTCAAGCATTAAAACTGAGCGTAGTGGAATCCCTTGCCTGCCTAGAGGCAAGCAGCGGCGCGAGAAAAGCACGGCGCTCCCGCTGACGACGTCATCGCGCGGCAGGAACTTGCTTTTGGCGCAGCCATCAGAGGCCGGTGATCACACGTCCCCATTCTAGCCACCTTACCAGCAGTAAGCGGTAGATATAAATAGCTTGCCCTTTAAACGTTGAAGGAGGTGCTCTTTTATGGCTTTTGGGCTGACGCCTCGCACTCACAATTCTTAGGTCAGACGTTTGATTGCGCGCGTCAGAGTCTTTCCTTCAATTATTTTTTGTTTTTGCATTTTTGTATCTATAGATACGTATAAATATACGCGAATCACGGCGACGTCGACGCTGGCGGCTAAATCTAGTTGATTCATGAAATTGCTATCGCAGTGAAAGAGACAATAATGTGAACGTTCTGCTTTCACCGGAGGGTACATGGCGTCCTTTTGTACTGCACTTAAATCGCTTGGAGTGGCCGCTCGACATCGGACTGTCAGAGGTTTTTTTCTGACCGGACAGCAGATTTTTCGCAATCAAAACTGTAAATTGGACTTTTTGGGGGTTTACCCTAGCATACTCCTTAAACAAGCCAAAAGGGTTATGTATTGGTGCTAAAAATAACGACGTCGAATAATCTGTTCACACATGCTTGCTGTCAACATTTAGTATATGTGAAGCTAGCGAAACGGCCGCGAGCATGCTATGAGCGTGGTATGTTGTCATGTTCTTACATGACACACGTGTCCGAATTATCATGATTACACCAGTCATATATTTTGTTATTCATTCACGTCACGTAACACCCAAATTTGATACATGCGGAGCTAGCAAAACGACCGCGAGCGCATCATGAAGGGCCTCATATACTCCAATGTAGTGTTGACGCGTGCGCACGCTGGGCACAGTGACGCTACGTTAGCAAAACTTGAGCACTCTGTAGTCTCACGCCAGGTGCGACCAGCATCCGTCAGCGCAGCCCGACGGCAACCGGCGCGAAGTGTGACATGCTGTACTTCAAGCTGATGCGCAGCCCAGACAACACTGCGCCTCCCTCTTTTCGTTACGGAGGAATGCCGGATGTGCTGAACCTAAGCCATAAGGGAACGAAGCATTGTATGCGTAATATTCAACGTTTTGAAGTGTCATTGAATGCCTGAGTACATATGGCTAGCACAGTTGTTATCTGCTCACGACGGCAAGATTGGCCCTATCGCGAATCAGCGAAAGGCCCACTGTACATGTGTGACACAAGCGCTCTTTTGCAGTGGTTCACTACTGCTGCTGGTAATAATTATGTCTGAGCACTCTTTCATAAGCATGAAAACAACAAGATCACTTGTTTTCAAGTTCACACGTTCTGTGACCTGGCGCGATTTTACGCTTCTGTCACGCAATATTGCATGTGTCAGAGGAACACCTTCCTCTCAAGGCATTCATATGAGATAGTTTTTTCCAAAGTGATTTTGACAAATATCATAGCTTTGTTGTTTAACACCAGCTTGTCACGTGAACATAGAGGGTTCGATCATCATTCACAGCCGAAAATGCCTAATTATATTTCAATTGCATCTGTCTAAATTTTTCGGCCACGTATGAGACGATGATTTTTCGTTCCCAACCAGCAACACCAACGCTGAAGCCCCGCCACGGTGGTCTAGTGGCTAAGGCACTCGGCTACTGACCCGCAGGTCGCGGGTTCGAATCCCGGCTGCGGCGGCTGCATTTCAGATGCAGGCGGAAATGTTGTAGGCCCGTGTGCTCAGATTTGGGTGCACGGTAAAGAACCCCAGGTGGTCGAAATTTCCGGAGCCCTCCACTACGGCGTCTCTCATAATCATATGGTGGTTTTGGGACGTTAAACCCCACATATCAATCAACACGAACGCTGAAATTTATGCGAAGTGACCTTTTAACAACATCGAGTATAAACGCGTTATGAGCGTTCGAGTAAAATTACCAAAATTAACGCCCTGAAAGAACCGTAAGCAAATTAAGAAATAAAATTCTAGCCATGCCAACAGGAACGTTCTTGTCAATCTTGGTGTCAAGTTAGTTATCCTATCACCGTGCCACAACGAATTCATTTTCTTTTTTCAAAAAGCCATTAGATGCCTTTCCCAGAAAATAGCTATAATAAACTACTCAGCATTACCAATAGCTGCGCTTATGAATGTTTGATATTCGTCCAAATAGATAGTTTTCTCGGTACGACGCGATATGTTAGGTTAAGCAACATCTCATTGTGTACTGAGTAATTTGACCCAATGATCGACTGCAGGCTAGGGTACATAGGCAGGCGTCTACTAACGGAAGCTGACTCTTCTATTCTTTTACTGTTTTGTTTTTTTTGGAGGGGTCGTGGAAGGAAAGGAAGTAACAAAAGAAGATCTGATACGCTTTCCATGAGAGCTGACCATTTGCCCTTTGTAGGAACAACGAGCCGGGTCGTTTATGTGAACTGGAATGAGTTCGGGTACCAGAGGCGCCCCGCTTGTAGCTAGGCTATGTCGCAAATAGCTGAAAGTAAATATGTAAGTTTGAAGAAAATGGCACACATTTGCCTTGGGTGAGCAGGGACATTATTGACGTTCAATAATTGCTATGCAGTACTTAATCCAAGCACTGCAATAAAATACTAAACATCAGCATGTCCGTGACTGGCAGTGACCATTCAAAGTCATTAACAAGCTTGAAGTTACAGTAACAAAGAAGCACTGACTCTTGAACATTTTTAAGAGAAGTAACGCTATAACAGCGTCTTCTGCAAGTAAACTCATCAATAGTTGCATGCAAGGAGTGGTTCATGGTCATACATTCGAAGCAAGATCTCAATTCCATAAACACACTATATTAACGTTTGCATTCTCTAATGAATCTCATCTTGTTTTTTAAACACGAGGCATTTCTTAGCAACCTTCGTTGACTTGGAGTGTATCTATCTATCTATCTATCTATCTATCTGATTGATTGATATGTGGGGTTTAACGTCCCAAAACCACTATATGATTATGAGAGACGCCGTAGTGGAGGGCTCCGGAAATTTAGACCACCTGGGGTTCTTTAACGTGCACCCAAATCTGAGCACACGGGCCTACAACATTTCCGCCTTCATCGGAAATGCAGCCGCCACAGCCGGGATTCGAACCCGCGCCCTGCGGGTCAGTAGCCGAGTACCTTAGCCACTAGACCACCGCGGCGGGGCTTCAATCTATCTATCTATCTATCTATCTATCTATCTATCTATCTATCTATCTATCTATCTATCTATCTATCTATCTATCTATCTATCTATCTATCTATCTATCTATCTATCTATCTATCTATCTATCTATCTATCTATCTATTTATCGATTTAGCCACCTACGACTTTAAGCTCTCGTGGCCGTTTCGATAATCGTATCAATACCACACTTGGTAAGGCACAACATGACAGTATGAAGAACATATTTGACTAGTCATAACATGAAAATATGACATGTATGTCATGAAAGTCATGTATTACAATTAACGGTCGTGCAATTCTTGCAGTGGTTTCGTTCACATGGCATGTTGCAAAACTGGTATGGTATGGTGTAATTGCATGACGAACACAAGCAACAGACCCCAACGTGAAAGTCATGACATGCGCGTCATGTACCAACATGACTACATGCCACGATCCTGATGCGCTTGTGCCCGTTTCGCTAGCATTACATATGCCAAATTCAGTATTACAGTACGTGAATGGATGACAAAGGTACGTGACTGGTGCAAACATAATAATCACAAGATGCCTGTCTTGTAATAACATGTCTACATGCCACGCTCTTGATGCGGTGGAGGCCGGTTCACTCGCTTCGCTTATACCAAATTCGGCATTATGGAACGTTAATGTTTTACGAAGGTATAATACTGGTGCAAACATAATAAACAGGAGATGCGTGCCATGTAACAACATAACTAACTACATGCTACGCTTATGATGTGCTCGCGGCAGTTCCGCTAGCTTCACATATATCAAGCAGGGTATTACGCGACGCGAATGGACGACATAGGTAAATGACACGGCCAAACATGATAATCACGACATGCGCGTCATGTAAACACATCACTACATGACACACTTATGATGTGCTCGTGGCCGTTTCGCCAGCTTCACATATGCCAACCTTGGTATTACGTGACGCCAAATGGATAAAGAAGATATGTGACTGGTACAAACATGATAATCATGAGATGCGTGTCATGTGAGAACATGACTACATGCCAATGTCCAGGCGCCAATACATTTTGACGTAACACGGTGCGCATGCTTGCCGGCGTTTATTTCGCCGCGTCACCCCGGCGTCCGCGCCAGGCACCGGTCCTGCCACATACTCACAAGTGTGTGCCCCGTTGCGTTGCTTTGACGCATGCGCGTTTTAGCGCAATCAGCGTCCCTCCGTAACGAAAAGAGGGAGACGCAGTGTAATCTGGGTACCACGTCGGCGCGAAACGCAGCATGTAGCATTTCGCCCCAGTTGCCGTCGGGCCGCACCGACGGACGCTGGTCCCGCCTGCCGTGACTACAGAGTGCTCGCGTTTTGCTAGCGTAGCGTCGCTCTGGCTAGCGTGCGTGCGCGTCAACGCTACGTCGGACTATATTGGTTCCTTCATGATGCGCTCGAGGCAGTTTTGCTAGCTTTACATATACCGAATTTGGTGTTACGTGACGCCAGTGAATGACGAAATATGTGACTAGTGCAAACATGATAATCTTGACACGCGTGTTAAGTAGGAACATGACAACATACCATGCTCATAATGTGCTCGTGGCCGTTTCACTAGCTCCACATATACTAAATTTCGTATCACGTGACGTGAATAGATGACGAAGGTAAATGGCGCATTCAAACATGATAATCATGACAGGGAAGTCATTTACGGCATCGTTTACCTTCACCTCGTATTGCTGTGCTGATTTTAAAGTGACATATCAACGTTTCTCAATCGTCCTTTGCACATCATCGATTCCCACTGTACGTGGGATCTGGCAATTTTTTTGCCTCTATTTCGAAGAAGCTCTGCAGCGAGAACTTGCATACAAAACTCCTTGCAAGCGAAAACTCCTTGCATACAAAACTCCTTGAATGATACCTAATACCCCATAAATCATTTTCTTTTCTCGTGAGTAAGCGCCCACTATTTCATTATTCTCCATTCACTGGGAAAATGTGGTACTCGCTAGACACTTGTAAAACATTTCGCCGATGCTGGGCTCTTTCTTTGTGATGTGGCTGAAGGCGATGAAGAATTAGGCCGGATGCTTTTTAATTGGTAGGAACATTCAATGACCCACTCAATACTTAATACGCAGGTTGCATTGTATGCCACTGGCACCTGATTGTTACTTCACCGCTCTAAAACGCTTGACCACACATGTTAATGAGATTCCTTTCCCGTCATGATGCCTGGATGGTAAGGCTGCAAATAGGTTTCAAGTACCGGCATGCATTAAGGATAAACGAAAAGCGTAGCTCTGTGGTGGAGTGCTGGGCTGCCACACACAAAGCCCGGGTTCATTTTTTTCTTCTGTATTCGACATTTTAATTTAATTGTTTTTTTTTATTTCACGCAATACTCGTTACACACACTGGTGCTGGTGGCGAACAACAACAGCGGCAGAATCAACTCTTGTTGTGATCTCATATAAAACATTTGTTGCTTCACCGCATTGTGCGACTATTGATCCGTTGCGCAGTTAATTGTGTTTCCTCTCACGCGCACTAAAATGGGAGGGCGGAAAGTTCGGTTTCTTTCTACGTTTTTCACTTCATTGTGGAGTTCGCGAGCTGTTCTGTACGCACCGTATACGGAACAGCTCGCAATCAGGTCAAGTCGTGCAAGTCAATGGTAAAGGCATTGTTTGCATAGATGCGGAGATATCCACACAGTAAACCTAATCTAACGAACACGCAGTCACTTCGAAGATGGCACTTTCTCGAAACTGTGCCTGCACAATTTCCGAAAGAAGGGTTGGGTCTTTGGTCGATACCAAGAAGTTATGGAAATTCAGGAAGTAAGGGTTGCCCGAGGGCTGTACAAATTAAGTATTCGGCAGCCAAACAGAGACTTTCTTTCAATGTCCTCACTCGCGCAAACGCTTTCTGGTTGTTGAGCCAACTATCGTGTTTTTTTCTTTTTTTGTGATGGAAGGGCATTTGTTTTGAACCCCACACGATCAATAGATTGAAACAATTGAAACAAATACTGCTTTGTTCTCAGTAAGCACCGAGACGAAAGCACTATTTATTGCGTCGTTTACCGCATTACAAGTATCATTTAACTTTAGAGCAAGGAAATACAACATTGCGTACTTCGATGAACTACTATGAAGTGATACGGTCATTGATTAGTGCTGGTCTGCTAAGCTGACGAAAAATACTTGCCTTTTCAGTTCCAGAGAAACTTATCGGTGAGTTGGCAGCGTTTACTTGGCTCTCGTGCTCGCTCGAAAGCTTGCATGGTGTTAGGGGCGAAGCTCCTTAAAGAGGGACCTGTTCGTCCCTCGTAGTCGTAGTCGTAGTGTGTAACAAGTGTTACATTTTGACCTGCAAGGTGGTGCTGGTGAGAGATTTCTCCTGTGCTTTGTTGAACAATAAAAAGTTCGTGGTGTGCGCGTTAAATCAAAGCCGAATGCTCCTGTCTCTCATTCCCCATTCGCAGCCATTGGCATGTACATTGAGCACTATCTGACAAGAAAGGGTTGCTACGTTATACTCGCTGGGCTTAACCTCCTTGGTTTTAGAAAGGTTTAGCGAGCGTTGAGCAGCAGTGCCATGAATACAATGAACTAGTGAATACCATGAATTCGAGGTGGTTAAAGGTGGGAAGTAGATACGAAACGCAAGCCGTAAGAAAGTAAAAGCCGAATTCTCCTGTCTCTCATTTCCCATTAGCAGCCATTGGCATGTACATTGAGCACTGTCTGATAGGACGAGGTTGCTACGATATACTCGCTGGGCGTAACTTCCTTGGTTTTAGAAATGTATAGCGAGCCAGTGCCATGGACACAGTGAACTAGTATATCCCATGAACTTGAGGGGGTTAAACGTGGGAAGTAGAACCGAAGCGCAAGCCGTAAGAAAGTGTGCGTGTGCCACCTCTCGTTTAGTACATGGAATGTCCGCTGGTTGGCGGTGCTCCGATATGGGAAATATATGATGAAAAGATGCGAGTTAGTGGTACTTGGAGTGGTGAATAAATGGATGAACGAACACACAGGCAGATGCATGGAGGGACGCATGAACGGAGGTAGGGGCGGATGCATGGACGAACGCAGGGATGAGTGCATGAACAGATGCACACACGGACGGACGGATGGACGCATGGACGGTCACACAGGTGGACGCAAGGACAGACGGAAGCAAGAACGAATGAATGGACGAATGCATCTCCCCACTCTCCATCGTTTACTCCATAGATATGCTGCCAATTGTTTTATTATTATAGTGGTTTCGAAAAAGACCCAAATAACACCTTCAGGATACTTATTCAAGGACAGCCATTAGTCGCTTTTGAACTCTTCGTATATGATGTGCCACTTCTAATGTTTTGGTATGTGTTCTTGCATTCACTAAAAAAGACAAACCATATCCTTTCCTTTGCGATGGACATAATGCCACTCCAATAAAAAAACAAAAACTGGGCTGTTTTTTACACTTTCGTTTTATTGTTTCCGCGGTATTTATTGTAACAATCAAAATCATAATCAAATCTATATATTAAATTTGTCTAATCGTAACAGCATTGTGAATAGCATGAACAAACTGGCAAGGAAAGACTACTTAGGTGCACGATTCCCGCTGGTTTTTTTCCTGAATGGTATTGTCTGAAAAACTCAGAGGGCAGCTTTCATAGTGGCGCCTGCGTAGGCGAGTGCTTAGGAGTGTTAATCGGCAACCATCGCACCCGAAAAATTAGTGCGCAGTATTGATTTCTGCAGGCCGCTTAAAGCTCAAGCCCCATCATGAATTACTCCGTGCCGATGACAGCGTGGTAGCTAGCTAACTAAAGAAGCTGTGTGAATTTCAGAACGTGGAGTGCTTTCTCTTTCTCTCAGGCACAACACTACAACCCACATTCTCCGGAACTCCAGCAGCTGCTTCTGGCTTCTGGGAAGATTTTATTTGTGGTTTCTCGCCACTTGCGTGACACATATCTGGGTACGGCCACCGAAGCGTTGAGGCCTGCCACCAACTTCTCAGTTTGGTAACGAGCACCTAATAATAATTAGTATCTGATAAAGTAGACAGAATAATTTCAGCTGACTTTGTCCTGTAGAAGGTGTTTTTGTTTTTGTTGATAACTCTAAACAAAAACCGCTAACGGGACGTAACAAAATCCACCTTAAGGAAGCTGAATGTCTCAGTAAAGTTTGACTGACTGAAACTACATAACAAGGTACACGCTTTTGTTTAAGCATTTCAAAATATGTTGTATAACGTCCCGAGTATAGTTTGGGATAGTAGTTTGGACTAACAATTGCGGTTTTTTTGTCGACGTTGAAGTTCTCCCGGTAAAATTGAAAACGTTTTGTTTAGAGAAGGTTACATAACATTCTGTCATGTGCTAACAGTTTTTACGTAGTGGAACGGTTCTTTTTAAGAAACGGGCTATAATTAGATCGTGCTTAGGTAGAAAAAAACACATGAGAGTTCCCTTCAACGCATAAAAATTTATCCACCTTCATTTTATGCCTCTCGGTACTTATTGAAAATACCTTCTCACGATACCACAAATGATTGCCAATTTTTAAAACCTCAACCCTTATAGACGATCTTTGGGCAAAAAAAATTGTCCGTTTCTATAGTGAAAATTTTCATAATCTTGTTACGTTCTAAATACATGCGCAAGTTATTCAAAGAAAAAGAGCAATATTGATGTACATTACGTAAACAAACACAAGTAAAACAATTGAAAATGATGAATGTGAGTTTAGGCAATATGGGTGCCAAAATTTACCAGAACAATTACCTGTAATGCATAAAGGTCCTTTCGGTGGTCCTTGCATCACACGAACAGTTCGAACAGGCTTAGCAAGGCTTTCTTATGTATTCATATAAAAACGTTTTTGTCAATTGCCAGATCTTCAAACTGTTTCAAGGCTCGTTCTTGCGTTGAAACCTGTATTCATAGTTCATATAAGTTCTCGAAGGCATTCACAAGTTTTTACAAATTGCTCAACTTATCTTGGAACTGGAATATATATTTACCTCGTTCTGGGAAGCACTCCACAAAACTACGCTGCGGAACAGTCATTCATATCGCAATGTGGGTATACGGTTGCATGTTGGTTGCCGTAGCATAGACAGCGAGTCCAAACGCTGTCGAATCTTAAATGGTGTCTAATCCGAAATGGTTTGAAAGGTTATCTGACATATAATAAAGATTTATTTTCTCAGAAAGCAGAAGATTGTATACGTTATAACAAAGGTGCTTTGTTACATCGCAAGACCACATGCCTTCGGACAACATTTGACGTACTTGATGCAGAACGTTCTTGCGTCTGAACGGAACAAACTCAAATTGAGTATTCTTATTGAATGTTGGTACTCCAGCTTGTAGCCACTATATGACATCTAGTAAGACCAAAATGACGGGCGATTGATTGAAATACCACTTGAAATTCAGAATGCAATGTGAACGTCTGTGTCTTAAGAATCACATAAGCTTCTTTTAAAGAGCGCAATCCCCATACCACGAAAACTTTCTCAAAGATGGCGGTGCTCATTTTGAGAGTGAACTTATAACCCGCTTATGTGTTCTCTTATTGTCTGCAATTTGCTTTTTTGCATGTAGAAATACTGTATTATGGTCGTACAATGCGAGGTATTGGGCTCACAATCACATGTCGGACGGCATACGTAATTTACCCTAATGTTCTTCGGTTTTTAGCCTGATTACCAATGGAACGTCATCTTGAAAACGTGGAGCTGAAAGAGGTGCTATTCAAATATAGTAAGTTGACTCATTCTTCAGCAAAGTAGTGTGACGCGTATCCTGAAATTTCCAACAATAGGTTCATACACTTTCAAGTCAAGGACACGCTAATTATCTGGCGAACTCGGAGTAGACAATGGTCACTTTGCAGTCAAATATGCTAGCTAGTTTTGTTGCCAGAATGCACCGTATGATGTAAACAGTTTAGTGCTCTCAAGTAATATTGTCCAAAACTATTTCTAAATCCACTAAGAGTGTACGACAAGTCAACATACGTGAAAATCTTCAATTTCCAGTTTCACTAGATGCTTCCGTCTGAATTTACAACTCGATGAACTTATCCACCGAGAGATTTATGCCTATTTCAGACAAACGAAGCCTCAAGTCGCATCCACCTGGCAAAGCGTTTTAAATTTATGCGCTGTTTCAATTTAGTGCCTCGTGTCTATATACGTGCGTGAAATCAAGTGTGAACTGACGGCGAAAATAATGACGAGAGAAAGGACATGAAGGGTACAAAAATGAAGAGGCGCTAAAGCAAAGAAAATACAACATTGGTATTATATATACATGGCTTAATTGGACCTCAACATTCAACCGAAGTTTCTTGCCAGCGTAAAAAACAATAGCCCTATTCGTGGATGAATATTTGATTTTTCGCAGCTGTTGGTGGTAGAACACCTTTAGAGACAGTCTTCTCTTCCTTTAGGAAGCACGGCGATGATTTGTATTTTGCATGTTTTGTTCAAAGTGCAGTTTTAGACTTCATTTTCACTTTTGACTCTAATCGCACGTGCACCATCTACGCGCCGTAATCTGAAAAGCGTATTTTGATTTTAGATCGTCCACTCAAATCTAATTAGTAACAGCATTGCTGTTCTTTTAATTTAGGTATATTAGTGTCTGGCAACGCCGAATTTTTTCCATAGCAGCGGAGGACTAATATCCCCAAAAGAAATAAACTGGCGTTTTTCATGCTTAAGTATTTACGAAAGAAAAGTTTATCGGACTGGTTTTTGCTTAATTTGCCCGGCTCACCATTTAAGGTTTAAGGGCGTTGTTTTATCTATTTATTACTGTTGTAAACATTTAAAGGTAATATAAAAAAGAATCATGGCAATGTGGACATATAGCGTATTCACGCTATATAGCTACAATGCAATTATTCTTTTTTATATTGCCTTTTTATATATACAACTATAATAAATAGCGAAACAGATACGTTAGGTATAGTTTTATAAGTATTTCTTAGTCACTACACCACAAAATAACTACACGTATAATTGCACTTTAAATAACTGTCTATAAAGGCAAGGGCAAATAAGAGAGTTTTGCCTTATTTACTTAACATTGTCATTTACAAGTCACACAGCCATTCAAGTTTTCTAAATATTGTATGATCATATAAGATTATACCAATATTCATGTCATTCAAAAAGGGACACCTGGAAGTAACTTGGTGTTTCGGGCATATCTTGTGAAGCATGAGAGTAGCTGATACCGTAGGGAAGAGATCTGTGCCTGCTATCGCTCTGAGGTTCCTCTAGTAATGAATGCAGGGCCATTATTAAATAACTCGTTTGCATGGCTTCATTTCAAAGAAATGAAGCCATGCAGACGCGCCTAAATCTTCATGTTATGCAATCCTAACACCAAACCTCTTTCTGCTCCATCTAGCGGCAACAATGCATGCGTTTTTTTCTGCATGTGTGCGTGTGTTCAGGCATTAAAGCACGCGGGCTCGTTTGTGTATGTGGGCGCAAGTATGTGTGACAGAATGTATGCCTAATGTTGAAGCGACCGATAGGGCGGCGGGGGGGGGGGGGGCTGTATATGTGCATTATCGAATGTGTGTGCGTGCAACTTCCGTGTAAATTCGTGCGTTTATATTTGTGTAGAACTTCCAACAAATGTGGGGTGTCCGTAGCTGTGTGATAGAGTTTATGTATTAGCGCGTGTGGGATATTCAGCAATTTTTTTGTTTCTGTCGTATCGTAACGCAAAGCAATATTGAAAAACTTTAATGAGAGCCTCACTCAAGAAAGTTGAAATTACCATTAATAAACTCATTATGCAATAATGTTTGGAAGTGAATCGCAAAAAATCGTTTTAAAGTGTGATTCCTATGACGATATTGTGAGAACAATACAATACAAATACATCAAGTGTTCATTTCTTCAAGGACACTGCGCAGAAAATGCATAAGAAAACGTTTTGCAGCAATGTCATGAGGTGGCATGGGCCTACTGCCGGTGTTTTTACACTAAATCTCTGCTGTTTTTGACGCTACAGTTCTGGACTTCATATGCTACCAGGGAGGAAGCATTTTCTGAATTGTAGCAAAAGGCGTATTCCACGTATCGTGCATATCTAATTGCAGAAGGCACACTTTCAGCCCGGCACAGAACTATATGGTTCGGTTAGATGCTTCCTGAAGTCCAGTAAAGCTTACAAATACGTGAAGTAGACATTAAAAGGCTCAAACTTTGTTATCCATAGGCGTGCTTTAAAACCCTAATAAATAGAGTCTTTTATAGACAAATTTTTTGTGATATGACTCATGTATGACAGAGACAGAGTGATTTACCCGTGCAAATTAAAAGATGATGAGCATTCGCTGCTTTAGCTAGAGTTTCAAGATTTGTTGAATTGTGCAAAAAAGTCGGTGTGTGAGAGGCTGTGCTGGGAGAAAGTTTGCCTCATAGTTAGTATGAAATTTGGGCAGAAAACCACATAAAAATGGCAGAATTATGCCCCGGACATTCATGCCGAGACTATATATGTTTGGGGAAAGGGGGGGGGGGTGCGCTCCGTGTCGACGAAATAAATAAATGGTTTTTTAGTTGGCTTGAAAGCGGGAAGCTGCCTACGTCAACCCGTCGCCACACGAACCCACCCCCAACTGACAGCTTCCGTAAACATTCAACTGCCGCACTCGAGTACATTTGGGTCGAGTTTGTCTGACAGACGACGCTGAAACATTGTTTCGCTGCGTACCCTCAGAACAAACCACGAGCTTCGCCCTTTCGTAAACTTTTTGATTAATGGTATGCGCAGATTTTCTAGTCCTTATCAACTCGCACGTTACTTTACACTAGGTCATGATGAATGGTCATCAAGGCTAAAAAGAAGATGCCTTTTTTTGGGAGCATGAAATGACAATATATGCGCTGTCCTTGTAGCAACTTTCACTTAAAGTAAAGAAGACTAAATGATGACGTACCCTTATTTTACAGCAGCACTTCCTGAGTCCAGAATACTCGCTCAAGAGAAGAATATTTTGTTGAAACTTAGACTTCAACTTTTTATGAATTCCCAATGTATAGCATCCGAGAATGTCTGACGAAGCAGATGCTAGGCCAAGCGTACTACACTGCTGAATGCAGGAACAGCACAGCCCAGAAGTAGTTACTTCGTAACTACGGAAGCAAAAAACCAAGGACAGAAAAAAGCGCTGACTTTCAACAAAGAATAAATATCGGAGTGGCGTACATATATAGGCAAAAAATGAGAAAAATGGGCATGCGTAGAAGGGCGCAGGAACATCTACAATGTCAGCAAAACTCTTGTCAGCAAAACTCTTGTTTTGCAAAACATACAATGTCCGCAAAACTCTTGTCTCTTGCTGAATGGGCTGAAAAAACAAATACATATGTAACTTTAAAATGGTCGAGATACGCAATCTCCTTTTGCAACAACGCAACCGATGGGCAACTTACACATTTATCGTCAAACTTGTTTATTTGATAAGCTTCAATTATCTCACGCGTGGCCTGCGAGTTGCGCTTGCTTTATACCTCGCAACGCTCAAAAACTGGCACGCAGCCGCAGTCTCGGCAGTGGATTCCGAGGTGTCCTTGAACTACGTTGTGTACATTGTTATTGTGCTCTTTTAAATGGTCATTAAGACACCTTCCGGTTTGCTCTATATATACCATTCCGCACGAAAGCGGAATGAGATCAACGACACCAATAACACAAGCTACTCTCCGCAAGCTGACACACAGCTACACAAGCTAACACCAAGCTACTCTCCATAAACTCCTATCCCTAACTGTTCCCATTCTAGGCCACTGAAAACCTCCTGTGTAAATAGCATTGGGGATATAGTATCCCCCAGTCTCACATCCTTCTTGATTGGTATTCTGTTGCTTTCTTTGTGAAGCATTGTGGTAGCAGTTGATCCTCTGTAGATTTGTTCCAGGATGTCTGTATATGCTTCGTCGACGCCAAATCCGCAGTATCTGCATGACTGCTGATATTTCTACTGAATCAAACGCCTTCTCGTTATCTATAAAGGTATGTGTAGTGGTTGCCCATTTTCTGAGCATTTTTTTATTTGATTGATAGCATGAATGTGTTCGATTGTTGAGTAGCATGTTCGAAATCTTGCTTGTTCCTTTGGTTGATTGAATTCCAGTGTTGTCTCAATTTGGTTAGGAATCACCTTTATACATAAATAGAGCAAGCTGATCGGCCTGTGATTTTTTACTCCTTGTCATCTCCTTTCTTATTGATTAGGATGATGTTAGCATTCTTCCGAGATGATGGTACTTTTCTCGTCAGGAGACACCTCGTAAACAGGGTGACTAGTTTTTCCAACACATTCTGTCCTTCATCTTTCAGCATATCTGATGTTACCTGATCCTTCCCAGCAGCTTTGCCTGTTTGCATACTCTCCAAGGCTTTTCATACTTCTTCCATTACTACTGCTGGGGTGTAATCTCGGTATCTGCTACTATATATAGTAAGGTCATGGTTGTCCCAGCTGCTGCACAGATCTCTGTAAAACGCCTCCGTTTGTTTAACTGTAATGTTCATATTTGTAGTTATTTTGTCTTCCTTATCCCTTAGTGCATACATAAAATTTTTGCCTATCCCAGGTTTATTCTTCACTGCCTTGACGCTTTCCCGCTGTTCAGAGCGTGTTCAATTCTCTTCATTACATACCTTCTTAGATCAGATACCTTACGCTTATGAATAAACTTCAAGAGCTCTACACATTTCGGGCAGCAGTGGCGGCAGACGGTTCAGCGGAGCACGGTCCTAACTGTCTTCTTGCCCATGCGCAGAAACCCCGCAAAGTGGACGTCATCCGCGCATCCTACCAGCCTGCAGTGCCCCGGGAAGACCAACTGAAACCAAGGAAAGTTGGTACTATCCGCATATCCACCACAGCGCTGCGCGGGCACTTGACGGACCAGCTGGTGATACGCCCCCCGCCCTTTATATACTCGGTCGCATCGTGGGACTCAACCACATTTCGGGCAGCAGTGGCGGCAGACGGTTCAGCGGAGCACGGTCCTAACTGTCTTCTTGCCCATGCGCAGAAACCCCGCAAAGTGGACGTCATCCGCGCATCCATACCAGCCTGCAGTGCCCCGGGAATGACCAACTGAAACCAAGGAAAGTTGGTACTATCCGCATATCCACCACAGCGCTGCGCGGGCACTTGACGGACCAGCTGGTGATACGCCCCCCGCCCTTTATATACTCGGTCGCATCGTGGGACTCAACCACATTTCGGGCAGCAGTGGCGGCAGACGGTTCAGCGGAGCACGGTCCTAACTGTCTTCTTGCCCATGCGCAGGTTGGTTGGTTTTGGTACGTTATTTATCGCTTGAAACTGCTCCTGCCGCTACTGCTGTCCTCGAGTTTTGTATTTTGTGACTAGACAAGTGCTGCAATGAGTGACGTATGTGAATCCTGTAAACAATACTTTTCTGAAGATGAGGATGTCATAACATGTGCAGAATGCCGGCAATGCTATCACATCGGAGAATGTATCGGAATAAGTGAACGTACCTATAAAAAGAAAGGGAAAGAGGCAAAGAAAGCCTTAAAATGTCAGACTTGCCGTGTGCCTTCATCTAGGAACACTCAGATGAATAATAACGCTGATCAATCAGCTTTAACGGAAGCCTTGAGCCAGCAACTTGCGGAAATTAACAAATGCTTGGCGCACTTGACAACTAAGGTCGATGACCTTACAGAATTAAAGCAAACAGTCACCAGCATTGAACAATCCATTCAGCACATGTCAGATACGCATGACAAGCTTCTTGAAATCAGCGCAAAGCACGATAGAGACATAGAAAGCCTCCGCAACAGAGTAGAAGCTGTGGAACAAAATTTTGACGAAAAAGAAATTCGCAAGCTAAACCTAGAACTAAATGACCTTCAGCAATATAGTCGTCGCCAGAATCTGGAAATTCATGGCATGCCGTTTATTGAAAAAGAGGATACCCTGTCACGAGTTAACGACCTTGCGAAGAGGCTTGACCTGCAGACACTATCTGACTGTGACGTTGAAAGCATGCATCGCTTGCCACCCCGTAAAGGGAAACCCCCAGTTATACTGATAAGATTCGCTCGACTGAGCTTGAAGGCAGCATGGCTTGCTAAACGTGCCGAACTAAGAGAAAAAAACAGTAATATTCAGCTATTTGATAACTTAACTCCTGCAAATAAGAAGCTCCTTTGGATGGCAAGGACTAGAGCCACCGAGATGAACTATCGATTCACTTGGTGTTCACAGGGAAAGATTTTTGTCAGAAAGAATTCAGAAGCACGCGCAATCCGAATTGCATCTGAAGATGATCTAAACAAGATTGTTTAAACACTTACTGTACCTATCGCCTTTTATGGCTTTTTTCTGTTTTGATGATCAAGTCGATGCATTACAATGCTGTCTCTTTCAAAAATTTGATTAAGGACTCGAACTTTCTTTCTTAACGTGGTCTTTCCCTTTATCATATTAATGCACAGAGTATGAGGAACAAGGGTGAGGAAATTGAAAGCGAATTAGTACACCTCAACTATGACTTTGATATCATGGGCTTCTCGGAGACATGGTTTTCTTCACAGTCAGACGTGGTCAGTTTGGGAAATTACAATATGGAATCAGTATTCAGAACTGGAAAACGCGGTGGCGGTGTATCTTTGTATATCAAAAAAAATTTGCCCTATGAGGCGTGGCCCGACTATTGTGTTGTGTGTAGTGATTTCGAAGCAGTTACTGTGATACACAACAAGGTTGTAATAGTACTGATCTACCGCCCCCCGAATGGTAATACTGACTCACTTCTTGAGTTTTTAGAGAAGCTTCAACATCATTCTAATTCTAATCGATGGTTCGTGATATCATTTGGTGATTTTAATATAGATATATCAAAAGATGGTCCTATTAAGCTAAAACTAATGGAGTTAATGTTGTCTCATGGCTGCGAAAACATCATTAGCACTCCTACCAGAATAACAAGCACATCAGAAACGATCATTGATCTCTGTTTCACTAATTTATCCCCTGACAGTGCATTAGCCGGAGTATTCAGCTCTGGTATAAGTGACCACTTACCTTTTTTGCACTATTAACAATGCCAGAACTGCAGAATTCTCCAAAATACATGCGTAGAGATATAAACGATCCAAATATTCTCCGTTTTCGCTCTCTAATGTTTAACTGCAATTGGGATGACCTGTACCGAGAACCTGATCCGTCTAAGGCATACAACCTGTTTATGTCAAAAATGGTTAGTAACTACAATACTGCTTTTCCGTACGTTGTTGTAAAGAAACACAAGAGAGCAAGAAAGGAGTGGATTACGCCGGCACTTCTTAAGCGGATAAATGAAAAAAACAAACTTTTCCAGCACTTTTTGAAAACAAAAGAACAAACTGACCTCATTGAGTTTAAAAATTTTAGAAACAAAGTAAACAAAGACCTCAAGAAGGCGAAAATAGATTTCTATGCCTACAAGTTTTCTACAGTGATTAACAACTCAAAAATGGTTTGGAGCTCGGTTGATAAATTGATAGGAAGAAAACAAGCCACTGTCCCTAGCTATATACAGATAAACGATATTCACTTCAGTGGCAAGGCACTGGCAGACAAATTTAACCTTCATTTCCTTGAGGCAGGATCCTCAAGTAATATAACACAAGCGACTGACCTTAAACCGGCTGAATGCTATATTGAAAGCTCTTCCACTAATTCTTTGTTTTTATTACCCGTTACCGAGGAGGAAGTAGCCACTGTCATATGCTCACTAAAGAACAGCTCACCAGGAGAAGATGGCATCTCCGCAGCACCTATCAAGGCAGTTGCTGATTTGATTGTCGCCCCATTCACTTACATATGCAACAGACTCTTCCTGACGGGAATTTTTCCATGTGCCATGAAAATAGCTCGCGTAACAATAATTTTTAAAGGAGGTGATAAAAATGAACTTCAAAATTATCGCCCAATCTCTATTCTGCCGCTTTTCTCTAAGGTCGCGGAACGCCTGATATATAAGAGGGTATTTTCTTTTATAGCAAACAGAAATGTCATTTGTGAAGAACAGTGTGGATTCCAACCAGGTAGATCAACTCAGTCTGCTTTACTCCGTATTAAGGACAGCCTACTTCATAACTTTGAAAAAAAATTTTACACTGTGGGAATATTTCTCGATTTCCGTAAGGCTTTTGACTCGATAAAGCACGATATATTAATTAGGAAACTTCAACTGTATGGAATACGCGGGATTGCGCTTGATCTAATGAAAAGCTATCTTTGGGCCAGGAAACAATATGTACAGCTCCACAATTATAAATCTGATTTGGGCGTAATTAAGTATGGGGTTCCCCAAGGATCGATACTTGGTCCTCTACTTTTTATACTTTATATCAATGACATAGTTAACATTCAGTTCACACCAAACATAGTCATGTACGCCGACGATACCAATGCCTTCTTTTCTGGTTTAGATCTTCGCGATATTGAAATAACTGCAAATTCTTGGTTGAATAAACTAAAATCATGGCTTACAGTCAATCAGCTAGAACTAAACATAAAAAAAACTAAATGTATGCTCTTCAAACAAAAAAATAGGCCTGTAGATTATGCTATCTCTCTGATTTTTAATGGAGAAAATATTGCGCAGGTAAATAAAATTCAGTTTCTGGGTGTGTGTTTTCAAAGTGACCTTAGTTGGTCCCACCATGTGGACAACCTGCGAATAAAAATATCAAGATCGATCGGTCTAATTCGACGCTTACAGCATCTCCTTCCAGGGAGAGTTAAACGGCAGCTTTACTTTTCTTTTATCTACTCGCAAATCATTTATTGCATTTTAGTCTGGGGTACGTGTAACAAAACAAATACAGAAAGTATAATTCTTCTTCAAAAACGCGCACTAGGTTTGATAAGTACCTCGGTCCCCACTAATATGTCTCTTTTTTATATGTATAATGTACTCCCGTTCCCAGAGTGCTATAGGATGCAACTAGCCATGTTAATCTTCAAAAAAATTAAAGATAATTTCCAGATTTTTTCTGATGTGTACTTAAGCAGAGATCTTACATATAATCTGCGTACTGTTGCGTTGGTCGGGCCAATGTGCCGGACTAACTATGGTGTACAGTCAATTAATAACCAAATCATTCTACTGTGCAACAGGATTCCTGAAATAATTGAATACGCTAAGGAGGCTAAAAACATAACACAATTTAAGAAGCGAATTTACAATGTAATAAACAGAACACAAGTCTACAGTGTATGTAAAGGAAATATGTAATGTATGTAATATTTATAGTATTCACTGTTTTTCAACTTGTATTGTATTTCAAAATATGTTATGGTGTTTTGTACTGTCCTGCTCTACCTGCCCGAGGTGCCTCACGAAGAGGGGCCAAGTCAGGAGACACACTCTCCTTTTGCCCCCTTCGTGGGCATTTCTGCGGAAATGTCCGAATAAAATAAAATGAAATGAAATGAAATTTTGCCTGTTGTACTAGAGGCTTTCATGCTTTGACGCTTCTTAATGAGATTATTCGTTTTCTTGGACACCTAGCCAGTGTCCTATCTAACTACTATGCCTCCAACTTGCACTGCACACTTCGTAATGATACTCGTCAAATTATCATTCGTTGCGTGAACGCTAAGGTTGCTTTTTTCGATAAGAGCCGAGGACATGTTCTCAAGCGTGACTCTGCAATCCTTTACTTTCTTTCTCAGTGCTAGCTCATTGATTGGCTTCCTGCGTATCAGTTCCTGTCGTTCCTTTTTCAAGTCTAGGTGAATTTGAGACCGCATCATTCTATCCTCACTGCATCGTACCTTGCCAAGCACTTCCACATCCTGCACGAAGCTTGGGTGTGGCTTAGTATAAAGTCTATTTTGGTTATTTTCGCCACTAGGGCTCCCCCATGTCCCATTACGGTCCCTTGTTTTCGGTAGAAGGAATTCACGTTCTGCGAATTTTACTAGTAGCTCCATTCTGGTATTTCTAGTACCGTGGCCATGTCTTTCTACTGCCTCGTCTACAGCCTCATTTTTCTCTACCTTTGCATTAAAGTCTCCCATTAGTCTAGTATACTGTATTTCACCTTACTCATTGCTAATGCAACGTCTTCTTAGAAACTTTACACTGACGCGTCATTATGGCTGCATGTAGGCACGTAAGCCTGCACCACTTTCGTATTGCATGTCTTTTTGAGTTTATTTACGGTACTTACCACTCTTTCATTAATTCTATGGTATTCCTTTATGTGGCCAGCTATGTTTCTGTGGATAAAAAACACTACTCCCAGTTTTATTGTGTCAGGCAAGCCCCATTGCAAAAGATGTGCCCATTCGGAAGCATTGTATTGTCCTCATCTGTCCTCCTAACCTGACTGAGGCCTCTTACATCTCATTTATAACCCTCTAGCTTCTCAAATAGTAAAGGTAGACTTGCCTCATTAGATAAGGTTCTAGCGTTAAACGTTTCCAAGTTCAGGTTCCAATGGCGGCTTGTCCGGATCCAGAGGTTCTTATCACTCTCTGCCGCTTTGCAGATCTGACTGCAGCCCTGGTCAGTTGCTTCGCAGCCGCTGGGGACTGAGGACGGGGAGTTTTGATGTATGCACGTGGGAGGTAGTGGCCAAGAACTGCACCAGGGTAACCTGTCCTTCTCTGGTGAGGGAGTGCGTTACCTACGGTGATCGCTGGTGAGGCCGCACCCCAGGCCTCCTAATGCAGTCTCATAACTACGCGGTTTCTGTAATCCTGTAGAGAAAAGCGCAGCACCGGGATTCTAAACACGGACCTCTTGAATGCGAGGCTGCAAGAGGCTGGCTTGGGTTTATCACAAATTAATTTCACATACAGCATAATGTGACTGGCACGATCAAAGTCATGTAGGAATGTAATGACTGGTTAAATGCGTTTGTTCTTCAACCACAAGCTTTTGAAATGCGTCATTTATTTGTTACATTTAAAAAATAGTACAGCGATATACAGAACGATATATCATAAGCGGAGCCCCACCGCGGTGATCTAGAGAATAAGGTACTCGGCTGCTGACCCGCAGGTCGTGGGATCGAATCCCGGCTGCGGCGGCTGCATTTCCGATGGAGGCGGAAGTCTTGTGAGCCCGTGCGCTCAGATATGAGTGGATGTTAAAGAACCCCAGGTGGTCAAAATGTCTGTTGCCCTCCATTACGACGTCTCTCATAATCATATGGTGAGTTTGGGACGTTAAACTCTACATAATAATGAAATCATAAGCGTACTGACACTCCTGGAGCTTACCTACTTACAACAACTCATTTGAATGACTCTCGGCAATGACAGTAAAATATTTGCGAGCATTTTCTAAACATGCTTAGGTCAACATGGCAGTAATCATCCTGCCTTACGTAAATGCAACTTTGATGAAATCACCTTAAACCAAAGCTGATAGAATTTTTTTTGCTTTTTGTAGATGCTTTTACAATTCACAAAAAGAGAAGGTGTTTATAAGCTACGTGAGATACAGCAAAATAATATAGGGCGCAGTATGCGCTCTAGCAATTTTAGGTAAAAGCTTGTGCCAGAGCAAGAAAAAGCGTTGGAGACTTTGAAACTTCGGGGAAACTGGTTGTATGGGCTGAAATACTTGATCAATGAATTGTGAAGGCAGGAAAACTACGTTGTCTCAAAATGGGATCCAACCAACCATGCTGTGCACATTCGTTCGTTTTTATTCATATATGTCCAGAAATCTGGTGGTGGCTACATTTTTGATCGAGGCAGCAATATTTGAAGCCCATGTGCTTAGCCTAAAATAGATGTTAGGAAGCCCCAGGAGGTCGTTACTGCCGGGGCTCTTCAATATGACGTCTGTCGTATTCACAACGTGGTTTGGGGACATTGAACCCAAGCATTTCTGAATAATATTATTAGCAGATTTATTACACTTTGCTCTCTTATAATGTAGATCATGACATTACAATATTATTCGCGGAACTCACTTTATGTTTCCTCGCGAAAATGTAGTAGATGTATTTATTTCATCAGGGAACTGATAAAACTGGTCTAAACATCAGTGTTCACATTCATAATGCTTCAAACATGGTTATGTTTTTGTGTGAAGTGCTTAATAAAATCATTGTGTTCTGGAGTCAGGCTGCACACCTCTTTCTGGTGCCCTGTATGACACGCATGGTTCCCGTTACGTTCTGTGTCCTTCAAAGTCTATTTACGCTTAAAAAGACTTTCTTCTTGTCATCGAATGAATCGTTCGTCTTTCTGCCAGATAGGCCCCGTAATATGGTCCTGGCAGCAAGTGACCTGGAAATGAATTTTATATTACCTGCTAGTACGCTAGAGTTCTCGAGTCGAGAGGATGTTGAAACATGCAGAAGTTAAACAGTGATGTTGTCTATGACGGTCATAAAAAGTTTCGTGTGTAGAAAAACTGTCATGCTTCTCCTGAGCAGGTACATGTTCCAGAAAATAGGCAGTCTCCCATTTTTTCCGTTGGTTAATACAAAAATTGATAGCACAATAAACGGTGGTAAGCACAAGTTTCTATTTCTATACATTCGTAACCGATAACTAAGTCAAGCTTTATTAGGCCATCGGGAAGAGCTCGGGAATGAACCTGATGGCCGCAAATTTTAACTTGGCTGAACCACTTGACACCAGTGTCATGTCTTTATCTTCCCTGGTTATACTGCAACATCTGTGCTCTGAAATGCGTCTCTGAATAGACCTAGCATCATCTAGCTAACACGTCGACCTAGAAGCAATCAGATTACACTTCACAATCGCCCAGTTTCACTGTTTAGAGCAGTGATCAACTAAATGAAAGATTGTCATGTTTTCATTAGTATTAATAAACGCAATGCCATCCCCTTCCCATGTGGGAATTGCGTTCACACGGAAATATTCACCATAAATCTTATAAACAATGGCTGGATCGTATGACTTGAAATTTCCCCCTCCGGGTATATTCTGTCTCAGTAAAGGCGAAAGGCTCTCACAATGGTGATCATCCTGCACCATTATATAATAATAGCATGGCAACTGCATGGTACTAACGAGTTTTCACCTCCTCGCACAGCCTCATTCCAAGCTTTTTTATATAAATATATATGAAAAATGTGATCTTTTCCACTAGTTCTTTCGTGTACGCATGAGTTGTTTATGCTATTCCAAAGCAAGCGCTGGAAATATTGTATAACGACTTACTTCCATGCCTGCTGCGTTATGTCAATTTTCGTATTCGTAGAGACAGCCGTCAACAAGTCTGCACTCTTTTTTCCTTTATGCTTGAACAGACTTGCGAAAGTCACTTTAATGTGAGAAAACCAATCGAATTTGTCGGTGCTTCATTCCACTGTGCTTCTGCATGTGTGCCCTTTTAGTAATGTGCATGCATCCTAATTCGTCACTACTTCTACATGCTTACCTTGTGTACACGTGCTTTGAATAATTGAAGCGCCAGGAGTCGATAGAATACAATGTGCATAGAAAACGAGACGCAAGCAGTGGGGGTCAGGCAAGAAAGTTCTGTTAAAAATATAGTCAAAATGAAGCAGAAGCACGTAGCGTGAACAACATGTAGAGAAAGACAATGCCAATATTGATTGCAACAAACTGGATTTCAAAAAAAGGTGTAAACGCAAGTGAAGGAATTGGGCTGGTGATATTAGAAATTTCGCTGGGATAACAGGGCCGTGGAATGTAAAGGGCACTGTTCATTGGACAAATGTAAAACAGGCCTTTCCGTTCAGTGTGTGAATACACAGTGATGGTGTTGTGACTTTTAGAAGTGAATTAAATATGGCATTGCTGGCTTCTCTTTTGCTGGCAAAGCATTACGGGAGCTTCTGCTCTGAGTATTTTTAAGCCTCTTTGGTTTTGTTCTCCAGGTTCCATGTAATAAAAATACGGCGGTTTTCTCAGTCGCACGATAACACGCTTCGGCGTCAGCGGCAACACCGTCCACACAAGCCCGCTGTGCTGTGCATGATTGCGTTTCACGTCTCATGGAGCAAGCTCACGTATCATGAAGAAACGTGCATGATCTTGTTTCGTGTCGGCCCAGGAAAGCACCCGCAAAACCGACACTTCCCTCCCATTTTCTCGCCTCATATAGCCGAGGCAGGCAACATCTGCACCATGACGATTGTGTAGACAGGATGGAACCACAAATCCGGCTGCCTCACCAGGGTTACATCAAGAGGTAGAGGTCCCTTCTACTTCGCATACGTATCGGCTGCTCCTGGCCGGCTGCCCGGAGTCATCAGCTTGGCAGAGCCTCGTCCACTGCGTGGACTGCGTGCGGGACAGACGAAACCATCGAGCACATGTGTGTTTGCCCTGCGTTTCGCACACAATGAGACGTCTTGCTCACCGAACTTCGTCACCATGGTTCGCCTGCGGCTACACAGAGGGACCTTGTCTTCCCTGCACGGATTCATCGCTTCCTTGGGGACAATAGACTGAACAACCGGATATGGAAGCCACTCGCCACGTCTTCGGTTATAGACACCCCTTCTTTTCATCCTCTCTCTTCTCCCCGTCTTCAATATTCTCACTCCAAACCTACACGTGCTCCAACGTGCTCCCAATTAGGGCTGCAGAAGTTGCGCCTTTCACTTTCCTCAACCCCGCTCCCCCTTCTAACTCTGCTATTAAAAAAAAAGCGACTGCTCCTTCTGCGCAACCGTTAACTGGCCACCCCGTATGTATAGACACTATATTGTGCGTTAGGAATTCAGTCATAGTCGCCTTAACTCTTATTTGACCTTGAAGACAACGCTTATTTTACATTCAATCAATCGGAATTACAAAGACAAAATAACAATTAGGAATTCTCAAACTTTAACGAATTACGCAACATTCTCGCGATACCTCACCGCTTTGCTACGCATTTAGTCAAGTTCCCCCGTGGAAAAATAGGGCGCCATTTTTTAGGGGTGAAGCGCCTAAAGCCTAGGGTCTGTTTCTTCCTAGCTCGTACGTGTCATCTAAGTTCGTTGGCTCACTCAGCAGGTGCGGACGGACGAAGGGACAGGCAGAAGAATGAACGGGCGGACTTATGATTATACAGATGAACAGATGTACGGACACACAGGCAGACACACGAACACACAGACGGGCGAACAAACAGAAAGACAGACAGACAGACATAACAACCCAAAATGACAGCACCCACATGTCTTAGATAAAAAGAAAATGGACAGATCCCACATACCGTGGGAATAGATATGCGAAGCACGAACGAGAATTGTTAATATGTCACTTTAAAATCGGCACAACGTTACAAGGTTAAGGTAAATTAGGCCGTAAATTACTTCCGTGTCATGATTATCATGTTTGAATGTCTCTTTTACCTTAGTCAACAATTCACGTCATGTGATACCAATTTACGTATATGTGGAGCCAGCGAAACGGCTGTGACCACGCTATGAGTGTGATGTGTTGTCTTGCTTTCATATGACATGCGTGTCGGGATTATCATGTTTGCGTCAATCATGTATTGAGTCATCTATTGACACCAACTAACACCAAATTTGGTATATGTTAAGCTAGCACAATGGCAGCGAGCCCATCATGAAGGGCCCAATATACTCCAATGTAGCGTTGACGCACACGCACGCAGGGCACAGTGACACTACGTTAGCGAAACGCGAGCACTATATAGTCTGACGCCAGGCGCGACCAGTGTACGTTGGTGTGGCCCGTCGGCAACCGGCCCGAATTGGGACATACTGCATTGAGCGCTGATGCGTTATCAGGAAAACACTGTATCGTCCCCTTCTCATGAAGGAGGGACGCCGGACGCACTAAAACGCGCATGCGTCAAAGAACGCAGCGCGGCGCGCCCCTACGAGTATAGTGCAGGGCCGGAGCCTGGTGTGGGAACTCCGGCGTGACGCGGCTAAATGAACGCCAGTGAGCACGCGCACCTCGTCACGTCTAAATATATTGATGCCTTGACCGTGGCATGTAGTAATGTTCTCAGATGACACGCATTTCATAATTACCAACTTTGCACCAGTCACATACCTTGATCTTCCATCATCCTCATCATCATCATCATCAGCCTGACTACGTCCACTGCGGGACAAAGGCCTCTCCCATGTTCCGCCAGGTAACCTGGTCCTGTGCTTGCTGCTGCCAATTTATACCCGCAAACTTCTTAATCTCATCTGCCCACCTAACCTTATGTTTCCCTCTAACCTGCTTGCTTTCTCTAGGAATCCAGTCAGTTACTCTTAACGAACAGCGGTTATCCTGTCTAGGCGCTACATTCCCGGCCCATGTCCATTTTTTCTTCTTGATTTTAGGTATGATATCCTTAACCCTCGTTTGTTCCCTAATCAACTCTGCTCTCTTCTTGTAACTTAAGGTTACACCAACCATTTTTCTTTTCATTGCTCGCTGCGTCTTCCTCAATTTAAGCTGAGCCCTCTTTGTAAGTCTCCAGGTTTGTGCTCCGTAGCTAAGTACCGGCAAGATACAGCTGTTATATACCTTCCTCTTGAGAGATAGGGGCAATCTACCTCTCATAATTTGAGAGTGCCTGCCAAATGTGCTCCACCCCGTTCTTATTCTTCTAGTTACTTTCATCTCGTGTTTCGGCTCCACAGTTATTACCTGCCCTAAGTAGACTTATTCTTTTACAACTTGAAGTGAACTATTACCTATCTCGAAGCGCTGCTCTTTTCCGAGGTTGTTGTACTATACTTTCGTTTTCTGCGGATTCATTTGAAGACCCACCTTTCTGCTCTCCTTGTCTAACTCTGTAATCATGAGTTGCAATAAGTCTCCTGAGCTACTAAGCAATGCAATATCATCGGCAAAGTGCAGGTTACTAAGGTACTGTCCATTAACTTTTATCCCTGACTGTTCCCATTCTAGGCTTCTGAAGACCTCCTAATATCAAATTTGGCATATTGAAGCTGGCGAAACTGCCGCGAGCGCATCATGAGCGTGGCGTGTAGTCATGTTGTTACATGACACGCATCTCATATTTATCATGATTGCACCAGTCACATACCTTCGTCATCCATCCATGTCCCGTAATACCAAATTTAGTATAAGTAAAGCTAGCGAAACGGCCGCCAGCACATAATGAGCGCGGCATGTAGTCATGCTTTACACGATAAGCATTTCTTGATTATCATGTGTTCACCAGTCACATACCTTCGTCATCTTTTTCACAAACCGTAACACTAAATTTGGTATATGTGACGCAAGCCAAACGGCCGCAAGCGCATCATGAGCGTGGCATGTAGCCATGTTGCTGCATGACACACCTGTCATGTTTTTCAAGTTTGGGTCTGTCACTTGTGTTCGCTCTGCAATCATGACATACCACACCAGTTTTCCAACAAGTCATGTGAACGAAACCACCGCAAGATCTGCAAAACCACGAATTGTAAATCATGACATGAACGACGTATACGTCACGATTTTCATGTTATGACCAGTCAAATATTTCTTCATACAGTCGTTTTATGCCATACCACGTTTGGTATGGATACCATTATTGAAATGACCAGGAGAGCTAAACGTCCTAGGCGTCTAGATAGATAGATAGATAGATAGATAGATAGATAGATAGATAGATAGATAGATAGATAGATAGATAGATAGATAGATAGAGTACGCGCAAAGTCGCTTAAGTTCACTTAGAAATGCTTCGCACTTAATAGTATATAGGCTCGCTGATCAACATGGCACCAATACTTTGTCCGTTGCTTCTAGTCATCCTCAGTGTGCGACGCCAAGCTCGTGCACAGAAGCTTCGCAATCTCGCCACGCATCCTGACGTGCACTATACTGACGCCTGCCGTTCCTTAACTAGTACAAGTGGGTCGCGCACGTACACGGCAGTGGCCAGTAAAGGAAAAGCGGTGCAAGCAGCGACAACACGCACGTCTTGCGATGCAACAGTGGAGCTCGCTGCAATCAACTTCGCCATCACATATGCAGACAAGCCAGGTACAAACTCCTTCATCTTACAGAATTAACAAACAGCATGTCTACTTGCATGGCATATGCATATACACGTATGGCACAATTCAATGTATTGTTCTAAGAATCCTCAGCTTACACATCGTAACTGACCACGGCATCATTTGGTGCCCGGAGCATAAGGCTGTTCCCGGTAATAAAAGGGCCGACCGACTCCCTTTCGCAAGTACATGCGGAGTGACGAACACACCTGTAGACGACACCATAGTGCATGAATACGATGATTGGTCCATCAGCTAAGCTCACATTCATGAAGCTCAACGGCTGAAGCAACGCACGCGCTGCCTCACTTGAAACTAAACAGAGTACAATTGACAGACTGGTGTCGTTTTCAGACGAACAGGCACCCCAAACTGTACACACTTTCTAATACACCCTTCCAAACATCAAGGTGAGTGCACCCGGTGCGGAGGTTTGCCCAAAATTACACGCATTACATACAGCTGTCCGTGACATCGTGTTGCGGCAAACTAGATGCTCATTAAAGTACACACGTTATTACATTGGCCGTAGGAGGCACGAATCTTAGATCAGGCCTTGGGAAGCCTATCAGGAACCCTGAACCAGGCTGGGCGAGCCGAGCCAGCATAGGTCTGGACGAAGTGTCCTACCCACTTTAGTCACTGACAGTACTAATAAACATTCGTTCTTTCTAGCGTGACTGGCTTCGACAGAACACACCATGATGGTCTACGAGGACAGCAGCCGCCGTCCACCCGAGCGCATAAGGTAATCGCTCCCTGAATCGTCACAAAACAAATGAACAATCTTTCACGTTGCGCTTTGGCAGCCAAACTTTCATCCTTATTACCGACCTAGCTAAACACTGATACCATTTTTCAATTAACTCTGTCTTCTCCTTGCTGCGGTTAGGTCATCTCCGCGAAATTCTAGTCATGTGCCCACCTAATGTGTTGCCTGCCTTTCGTTTTCTAGCCTTCGTTTTGAGTCATGCTCGTAATTTATAATAGTAATTCTTACCTCGCCTTCGCGCCACGTGCCTCGCCTATTCCCATTTGTTTTTTATTTTGACTAAGAGAATATCTACACATATTCACTCCTTGGTGCTACTTCCTCAGTTGTCTATCTGCCTCATTCTAAAATTACCATAGTTTTACCACTGACTTTTTCAAAGAAGTTGTCCTCACTTGGAGATTACGAAGTACACTTTCTTTTTTTGCTTGTTCATTTGCGTGTACTAGACTGTTCTTTTCCTCGCTCCGCAGTATGCTTGCGAATACAAATATGTCAAGCCTGTCGCGTGCTGCTCCACATTCTGGGCCAATCTAGGTTTGTTTTTCGCCTCAGTACGACCTAATGACGTAGACCTTATTTCTTGAGCAGCAAATACTACTTTCGTTATGCAAGCACCAGCGGTACACAATAGCGTCGAAATCAGAGAAAACATCTTAATTCTCGGCGCAGTTCTTGTTCACTGTGACAGGTAGATTGCTTATTGAATTAACCTTCGGGCAAGGTTAATACAGCTGTGACAGTGGCCCTTCTGATTGTTATGCGATCTCGTATAGGACCCTCGTATAGGACCGAAAATAAAACGTGTTTAGTCTCACTATGTCAAGATATTTGTGTTGAATAACTGGAAGAAGAATCGAGACTTGCACAATGTTAGGATGATTGGATGCGTTGAAATTTGTAGCGCGACAACCAAGGACACGAGAGGAAGGAATGAACACAGCAGCTACGTTTCGCAACAAACAATTGAACAAAAGGTAATTGTGTCAGGGAAATTCTGCAATACAGGAAGTAGCTTTAGAACTAGAAAGTCATCCTTTCAGTGACGCTTTACCAATGTGGCTGCTGTTCATATTAATGTACCATTCATTCAGTGTTTCTTGCCTTTTTTCTAAAGTTGTATGCACAATTAACATTGGCATTCGTACAAAATTTCAATTTCTAATCAGGCCGAGCTTGGGGTTCTCTACGTGAGACTAGCCGGGTTGCTCGGCGCCTCACCTGAGACATCTCTGTAACAAAGCGTAAATTACTAATAATAATGAGGAAGAATAAAAAACTAACAAGATCTTTCACGTGATTGCACTAGGATCAAGAAGCCGATATAATCTAATGCAGCCCCTCTCGACCAGTCAGTGGTGTCTTTCTTGGGAAGCATAAGGCGCTCGCAGTAGGTGCAACCGAAGTGAGCGGATCAAATGGTAGTGCTTACCTATCACGCGACCACGATATCTTTTTTCCTAATTTTTTTTCTGACTTGGCTTTGATATTGTCACTTCACGCTTTTTGATAGTTGCTTTTAATTCCTCCGTGTTCAATAAAAGATTTATTATGAAAAATCGGCATACTGCACGCACAGTCGGAATACACGCAGTGCGAAGCAGCCAAGACCTGCATACATTGTTATGTTGGTTGCTAAGGAAAATGAAGTAATTGATGTCATGACATTAAATTCTTTATATACCCCATGTTTGTCGTGCATGCACGCATGTACAATGTGGTATATCACAGGTTATTGAAAGGTGTATTATTGTATATGCATTGCATGAGGTCTGGTTTATCTTCGCAATGCACCCATTTGTGTATATATTTAGGGAATGAAATGGCCGGGTGAATGGCATGAGCGTGGCTACTGCATCATGTCTGATAATACATTACCTAATTTTGATTTTAACTCCTGTCGGTTACGATTGCAATGCAGTCCCACTCAGTAATACCAAATTTTGTAATTATCAAGCTAGGAAAATGGACACGAGCGCACCATGAGCGTGCTAGTTGAACCGCGTTCAACACGACCTTCGTATAATCAGTTTCTTGTTAATGCCTGTCTTTTGTGTTTTCAATGCTGTCACGTTACCCAATACCTATATTGATCTCAAATGAGCCTGCGAACTTGCCATGAGAACACTGTTACAATTTCAGGTAAATCATGTTCCAAAATAATTTATTCGCCTTTTCGTTTTTTTAATGGTGTCAGATTCAGGTTTACTAGATTTTCGTGTTACCACAAGTCATTTATTTTTATTATAGTCACGTCACGCAATACCAACTTTGGTACGTGTCCACCTAGCAAAACAGCTATGAGTGCACCATTACCATCTCATATAAGCCATGTCGTTCTTGTCATGCTGGTCGTGATTTTCACAATACCAGTTGTCATTTATGTTCGTCATACAGAACTGTGTCCTCAAATCAAATTTGGTGTTTATAAATTTATTTAAATGACCGCGTACACCTCGAGACCGCGTCATGTATTTCATGCTGTCCATGACATGCCAGTTCTGAATTGCATGTTTGGATCTGTTAATTATGTTAGTCATAGAGTCGTGCCTGACTATAAAAAAACTTGTCATATATCGCGAGAACAAAATCGTCGTGAAAATTCCGGACCGTGAACTGCGAATACTTTATTCGCGCCCTTTATGACACACATATTATTATTTTTAAACTATGACCTGTCATTTACGTTTGTGACGCATTCATAACATATTATACCAATCTTACAATACTTGTAAATAACGAAATGGCCAGGAAAACCCAAAGTGTTAGGTATCTAAATAGATAGGTTTACACGCTTTCACATTTTCTCCGGCTAAATATAGGATTCCCACTCTTTATTGAAGTCATAGACGTATATATCATTGGCGTCGTTCTACGAAACGTTTATTACTTTTATTTGTACTTACACAAGCACTAAACGTGATGCTGCTGAAGAATGGGTTAAGAACAGAATATAAATCATAAGGTAGAATAATAAAAAAAGTGAAGAAAGTGATTAGAGCAGTCTGTTTTTGTTATTTTTTGTCAAGACATCAAATGCAGCTGCACTAATTCATTTTTCTAGAGAACGACCGCAATGCATGAATCTCACATCACGCTCAATTCTCAGCGATGCTGATTTAGGAAGCCCGCAAGTGAGAATAATTAACAGCTTTGATCAAACCATGCCTCGACGCTATGAGCCATTCCTAGAATTTTCGTACTGGAGGCAGTTGTGGCCTAACTCGTCAAGCTTCAAACATGTATCCACTATGACCACCAATACAGGCTTGATTGATTGATTGACTTGTAGGGTTTAACGTCCCAAAACCCCCATTTGATTATGAAAGACGCCGTAGTGGAGGGCTTCGGAAATTTTGACCACCTGGGGTTCTTTAACGTGCACCCAAATTTGAGTACACGGGCCTACAACATTTTTGCCTCCATCGGAAATGCAGCCGCCGCAGCCGGGAATCGAACCCGCAACCTGCGGGTCAGCAGCCGAGTACCTTAGCCACTAGACCACCGCGGCGGGGCCACCGATACAGGCTACCTGGCGCTGTGGCCAGCATATAAAATGTCAAGGACAGCGTTCTTTTCCTTTTGAGAAAACAAAGCTAACCTGAATGTGGTGAATTTTTCATGGCTGGCTTGAATTGTATTGTCTATTTGGTTATTAGAGGATTGTATTGTACGTGCGGTATTGTAAACAAAGTTTGTGTGCACCTTGGTTTCAGGCACATTGAGGTGACAGCCTGAGAACCTTCTAATGTGGGACCGTGAGGGGCATATATGCATATTGCCTAGTGATGAGCTAGCACGCTCTCGCAGGAATGCTGCGCTGCCTATGATAAAACCCGAAAGCGTGTGCCTGCCATCTGCCAGGTTACGTTTGCGCTCACTTTCAGGCGTCGCCGGCTTATTGTTGTGATAGTTTAAACGAGACTGCCACCAATACTGGCTGCGTACATCATAGAAACACAGTTTTGCCACCTGGAGGCGATGCAGTGGTTACCGACAGCATAGCACGCAAAGAAGGCTAACATTTCAAATTACGCTGGCCATACGAACTGCAAAACAGCAAAACAATACAGTTGTTGCGGAGACACAGTCGAGGGTGGAATGATAAAAAAACGGTCTCCCAGACGAAATGCCTTAGAGTGGGGTCCCTCTAGTAAGCAGCTTTGTATTTTGTTTCTGCTGACCTTTCTCTTCTAAAACAAGGTTGATCCTGTGTAACAGCCAATCGCCGTGCAACAATGCCACAATGGTGAGAACTTACTCAGTTTGACGACCTTTTTGTTGTGTTCCACCAGAAACTAGCATATGCTTCGTTGCGTTACGTTTCATTCCAAGAAAACGGTCTTGTATGGAACTAGCCCAAATGTGTTTCGTCACATGTGTACAGTAGAATCTTCTTGATATGTTTAGAGCGTGTAAACTGAATAACGAACTTTCATTTCTAGATATATCGGTCATGGTCTTATTTTCCAGTCGTGTTATTCACCCTTGTGGAAAAATGTGGCTCCGTTAACAGCGTGAAAACAGACTGTTTACGAGGTTTACGGCCTATATTGAAAACAAAAACGTATGAGGCTGAGAAACGTGTTGTTTGAAAGCGTAATAACTAGTTTCTACTGTACTTGGTTAAAACGTGCAGTCATTACGGCATTTGAGAGCTGTTGTCGAAAATTAGGTAATACCTAAGCATTTCTTCGAACGTTTGTCTATGCAGGCAAGATCATATCTACATATTCTGGACCTATTATTGAACTGGAAGAACTACCCGAAAAAAAGAACTAACCTTGAACTTATGCGACAAGTTTAAGCCATGTCACACCTGAATGACAGACCTTCACTTCGTCATTCTTTATTATCATGCTGTTCTGTTTTTGTATCTTTTTCAATGTAGCAAGCTCCACAAGCCCCTTACAGTTGACGTTTAGAGTAACTTCTATATCTAATTCTCTTTTTTGAAACAGATGGTGTCTTACCCTGATCAAGCATTTACCTCCTGAGGCCTCTGAACGCATTTGCAGTGGGAACACAACTTTCCCACACACCATCCGACTGCTCTATCTATATTGCAACTAGAAAATTCGTTTTGTGAGCTCCGGCGAAGAATATTTGAGCTAACAGTTATCACCTCCACTATTTCATGCTACACGGGATCGCACCGCAAACATGAAAGTGTTGGAGGTAAAGCGCATACGGATGGTGAAGGACGGAAGGCAAAAGGGGACAACACACACAAGATAGTGAAGGGCATGTTGTCCCTCTTTACCTTCTGTCCTTCACCTTCCACACGCTTTATTCCCAGCACTTTCGTGCTTTTGGCGCAAACCCTTTTGGCATGGAATTCAACCAACTTGCCAAAGCAGCCATTATTCGTCTATTTAACCAAGAAACTTCTCACTCATTCAAGGTTTTTAAAATGACGTTCACTTCTATTACTGCCTAGTGTGAGCTTCTGGTTATAAAATTAGAGGGGCTACGGTATGAGTACGCAGCCTAAGTGATCACTCAAGTCAGTCAGTTCTCACTGAAAGAGCTCAAACGGAGGAGAAGCTTCAGGGTAAACAACTGAAGTATGTTATGTGACGATAAGGACAAAGGAATGCTTACCGGCATTTACTTCAAAACTGAAAATCCGGTAGAGAGCTGTAACCCAACAAATATAAAATCCATCAAAGAATATTCTGTGATCAATCCGATAAAAAAAACTGATTCCTTCAGTTACTTTCTACGTAGGCCTACCTAAAGACAGAGCCGGTAAACTTGGCCGTAGACCATAGCAGAAATTTGTGGGGCTGTGTACTTTCCGCTATATGTATTACTCATTTGTGTACGTTCTCAGGATAATACACAATGTCGTTTATATCCGGCGCAACACATACGGTTCATCCTAAATCTCCTTTTATTCGGTAATGCAACGGCGGCCATCAATAAGTCGTTTTTAATGGCCAGTCTACAGGTTAAGAACTTGTGTATACGCACCATAAAAGCAAAACAAGCCTTTAGGCTTTAAGAAACTGTGCCTGGAGTGTAAAGACTGGTGCATAAAACTACTTTTTTTCATATCTTACGAGCTAAGGTGCATAACGCTACTTTTTTCTATGTCTTACGAGGTAAATATAAAAACAAGAGGGTGTGTACTTTTCAAAAAGTCCGCTATGTATACGTGTTTCTTCCGAATTGTTCATTATGAAATTATTTGTAGTGGATAAAGATTGTTGGTTTCCTAAATTTCAGTCATTACGGGACAAAATTCATGAAATAGGGCATGAAACCATGCGCCAGAGTCACACGTGATAACGGAAATCAAATATTCACAAGACTGAATAACGGAACGTTTTGAAATGTACATCTCTTATATTTTTCGAAGTAGAACTACAGCCATCTGTATCTACTAGATAGAAAAGGTGAACGCAATACCTAAGTGACATGAACCATTATTTTCAAGAATACATCAATGGTGCAGTTCCATTTTACAGCTTTCTCAAGGAGCACGATTATTTATTCTTGCAGTAGGGTGTCTTGAAAGGGCAATGAGTACATGGTACTGAGGGGGAAACAGTGCAAAAATGGGGTGCATAAATAATGACGACACAACACAACTGCTTACGAACAAATGTGAGGAAATATATTACACTGGAAAATATATAGCTGAAAAAGCAAACATGATTACAGCCATCACGTGCGCAGTAAGATGAGAGGTACAATGAATCTGCCAAGATCTGAAGTTTGCAAAGTTGCAGCTGAAAAACATAACCTCTTTTTCCAGGTGGGGAGTAAAGGCTAACTGACACACATGTTCTCTTTCTTCTTGATGTGGGAAGCTTCATTCATTTTGCGCTTGATTCAGCGACGATTTTGCGAGAGGACCTTGCGATTCTTGCAGAGCGGGCCTTCTTCGCAAAGAGGAGACCATCTTTAGAACAAATAGCTTTTTTTTTTTTGCTGGCGACATACAAAGCACTCATACACAAAAGCAGGCCACCGGTAGGTCTTCTTTATTACAACACGAACAAAAGCTTCCCTTGAGGCGTGGCACGGGCATTCATCATATCCTATAGATTCGCTTCTTCGAAACACCCCATCAAATGCTATAAAACGCTCGAGCAGGCTTGTTGCGATAACGGCAGTTTGCAACGCCAGCGTATTTACATCACAAGCAGTGTACGCCGTGTGCGCGATCTTCGATCTCCAACAACATCCGCTACATTACCGCGTCTGTCTTGACGTTCACAACACTCATATTCTATCCGGAGGAACATCTTCTAATGGTGTATACTTTTTCAGGCATACAGCATATATCCGAGTATCAGACATGAGCCGCCCAATACCGCGTGGAAGAAACATAACTTTCAGTGTCTTTTTCCTTATACCACGGGTGGCTTGTTTGCTACGGCATATGACAGTCATTGATCTCAGCGTCAATTCCATGCAATTTCTCTGCGTAAACTTGTATTTTTGTCCTTTTTTGGAAGCACGCACTACTACTTCAAAGTTGTCGGAGAGGTGGCACAATTCCGTTGCTGAGTCAACACTGACGTACGAGCGTGGGAAACGAAGCATGACAGCAAAAGTATGACACCAGCCTACGGGCATCACCGCACAGATAAAACAGGAAAGTAGAGGTCGTTGTGTCGGGGAGAGGCCATACGCCTAACGTCGTTTGGGCACCAAGGGAGCTCGGGAAAAATAGGTTTATAAAAATGGCGGCACTCATGAAGACTGGGAAGCCAAACGGCAGCCTGACGCGTGATGTTTCCTCGTTGCGCAGAGGCAGAGCCTCAGTCGATAGATAACGGGGAAGAGCAGCAATATTCTTTTGTTTTACTTACTGCAATCGCACGTGAACACTGTGACTTCAATGCCTCGCTGCTTCTGATTTGTTTTTACAGCAACTGCTGAAAAGCGTTCGGACTGGCTTTGCTTTTAAAGACACCTTCATAACGGATAACTAACCTGTAGCGGGAAATACCAACAAGAAAAATGGCAATACCTTACATGCTTTTCACTGAAAAGCTACAGTGTATTGTCAGTAGCATCAAATAATTTATTATGATGTTTTGTCGACTTGTGTCGTTAAATATAGTCGGGTATTTTACGGTTTTCTGATGAACCTAACCTAAATGATGGACGAGCCCTATTGTACAAGTGTAAAAGTTTGCAAAAAAGAATACTTATTGACGATCAAGATTGTCGATAACTTTACCAGTGCATAAGATGCTATAGGCACTAATGTTTTACTTTTGAAGCGAAAGAGTACTTCATTGAAGCAAATTTTTCACGTTATTGGCAGGTTTTTCCATAGTTATGTTCACGTTTCGTTGATTTGTAGAAATAAAACCACATTTGTTCTTCACAGTGCTTATCAGAAAGCTTTAGACAAAATTCAACCACGAGCCGATGGATATTTCTTGCACACACAGCATCGCCGGCCCTTGTAGGTTTTCCTCAAAGACCGTATGCAAGCCGTGCTTTTTGGTAGGTCGCCTTAGGGGGATGTTCTAACAATTAGTTGTCTGGAGATAGATGACAAGCTTGAGCTCCTATAAACGATTATAGAAGCTCGCAAAGTGAATAAGTGCGTCATAGAGCGAAAGATATTGAACCTCTTCTGAAATGACAGCCATCTACGCAAACAAATTAGGGAGTTGCCTCGTCCAGCACGGGCTCTACAGCCTAGGCTCCTGCTGGTATTTGTTGTGCGGTCTTTCTGGCCCCGAAGAGACATGGCTGCTTGTGGAAATGAATTAAAACAGCAGTGGTGGTCATTGTAGACTACAAAATACTGCCCTATAGACGTTGACTGAGTTCGGAAATTCACATCAAGGTATATGCTTAAACCTTTCTTATAGAAAATAAACTGGCCAATGTATCAGGCAATCGACAGTGAAAACTTCTGCAGAGCAGCTTAAGCACGCCCTGTTTGAAATGTTTGATCGCCAATATAGAACGTACAGTAGCATGAATTGGGCACCGAGCTCACTCCTGGGATGTTACTGCGTCTTTTTCTGCACAGCGTCGGCAATGACAATGTTGTTGGCACGAATATTTTTTTGTAAAAACCAAGTGAAAAGTAGTAGCTAAAATGACAATCGGAAGTAAAAAAAAGAACAATTTTTTACTATCCAGCAGAATATTATTTTTCTGAGTTACGTTGCGGCATCACAAGGTAGCAATTAGTGGAAAGAGGCCTTCATTCGCGTGATAGAGATCAGAATACAAGGCAAACCTGGTGCCCATGATGTAGTTAAAACCCTCGCTGAGGCTTCAGCATGGATTTTTTGTATCTCTAGTGTCACCTTAACATATCGCGGTAGAAGAAAAGTTCGAAATAAACGGAAACAAAAAAGGAGGAAAGAAAGACTGGCGCTACACTCACAACTGTTTATTGAAATGAAAGGCTTCCAACTAATACATTCACATGCACCCCTTTTCTTCTTCCCCTCTATTTGTTTTCATCTTGCTAATATCACAATCCTACAAAAAATATTTTTTGAACGATGCTATTTTTCTACGGATGGTATGCAGTGGTGCTTCGACGAATGGATTCACAGAGAGTGAGGACTGCTCTCACAAAATCACACGGAAAGCAACGACGTGCATCTTTGAAAATGCATAGTGTCTTATTAGGCATCTTATACCGATTTCGGTCGTCATGCAGCAGTGTTACGTTGTCCACGACGTGATTTTACTAAAGGAACACAAGAAGCTAGGCTTATTCAATATAAGCAAGAAAAAACATAACCAAGTTTTAAGCAATACTGCTGATTACAGGGGACATGAAAGTTACTTATGTGAAAGTAATGTGTTTGGCGGGAAAAGTAGCTTCAGCTTTGAAAAATGGCCAAGGCATTAAGTTGCCGAGCTTCAGCAAAATATTCATTGTTGAAATTCTATACTGAGTACAAGGTGTCGAAATTTACAACACTGAAGCATTAAAGAGCGTCGCTTAATATATTGCCAAGACATTGCACTACATCTGACATGCTGTAAAGGAGAAGCGCACAGAGTAGGGTGTGCGACAGACTTTCGTGCGCACAGCATGGCGGTCACCTAACGAAAGCGAGCAGTGACAAGGAGCCGCCCTCAATTCGAACGCAGAGGAGACTTGTCGCAGTAATTTTTTTTAAGCAGAAAGTTGTGCACAAAAACCTGGAAGCATACCATGCACCTGCTGTTATCGCACCTTGTGTGAGAAGTTTTTCGCATTTTGTGGAGACCGTATATAACCAAGAAGCAGGTACCGGTTGAATCACATGTTTCTGTCTTTAAGGACGAAATTTTTGGCTGGTTGGAACAGAGCATTTGCACAAAAAACAGAAAAAATTACGTAGTATTGAGATGAAGTGACTGTTCTAAGTTTGTGCTCCTATTTAGGTGTATTCATGACGAATATACACAGGAATTACGAAAGGCATGTCAGGCGTGTCTACTCAAACGGGACGGGTGGGGAGGGAGGGGTATGTACAAAGGCATCCATCGCAATAAAAGCGCAAAAAGGCACACTCTGCTAATGAGTGGTGGTAACCTCACCATGCAAATGCTTGTAACAAAACAAATTATTTGCACTAGATAAGAATATCCATCATTACTTGCATTTTGTTTTCACGTCATCTGTCACGTTACGTTTTTAAGTTTTGCGTTATCTTAGCAACGCGACCACGCTGTTCATCGATGTGTCAATCATTGACCACTCGTGACGTCGTTCAATGTTTTAAAAAAATTGGTGTCCAACACAAGGCAACGACTAAAAGTAACATGTAGCCGGTCGCGCAATGAATAAAAAGGAACGATGAATGAAAAGTAGATAAATAGCTGTAAGTCGTTGTGACAGTTAATTGTGAGGCATCGTTTAGGTGTAGGTGAAAAACGTATAAACCTATGTGCTAAGATTTGGCTGCACTTTAAAGAACCCCAGGTGGTCGAAATTTCCGGAGCCCTTCACTACGGCGTCTGTCATAATCATATGGTGGTTTGGGGATGTTCAACCCCACATATCAATTGAACTGTTAGACAGCAGCCAAGCAAATACTGTGAGCTGCCATTCGGAAGAAACACCAGCATGAAAATGGTCAGAGGTGTTAACGAAAATGTGTCACCTTTCCCGTATTTCTTAGGAGAGTTTCTCATTAGTAGGGTGGTGCTTGAGCCTACTTATTAGGTGCTCATGTCATGTTCCCTCTCACAGTGCTTATCACCGTGATCATCAAATGCAGTTAGAGTGGTCCTAGTTTCACCTGCTCTCGAGCAATCCTTTATGTTATATTGGACAATCTGCACCTTCCACCGCCGCAGCCCTTAATCAGGTGGACTATGGACGCATGTTCCAAACGGACTGTATGTTTCTTGATGGCCGTGTTACTTGACGTTGTAGTGATGAGCCATTCATGAAGATTAACGGATTCCTGATGTTGTGGTAAATACCGTACCGCTAAAGTTTATATAGGCCAAGCCCATGGTGAAGTTTGCCAGTGTCAGGAGACTTTAGTGCAAGTTTAGATGACCTGTTATCTTGGGATAACGTAACATGATAAGCAAAGCAATCCAACGTCATCAGTCAGAGGGGCCGAAGACTCTGTCTTCCCCTTTAGCCTGGCAATGAGATTTTACTGAATTGCTTTCTACAGCTCAGCTCATCTTAGGATAAATCTGCTTGGTTGATTTTCATTTGGTAAAATATTTTTAACTTTTGCAGAAGAACACCTTTGTCTAGTGCCTACACGAGCTTATAGTATATTTAATCATGCCCCACCGCGGTGATATAGTGGCTAAGGTATTCGGCTTGTGACCCACAGGTCGCGGGATAGAATCCCGGCTACGGCGGCTGGATATTTGGTGGAGGCGAAAACGCTTTATGCCCATGTGCTCAAATTTGAGTGCAGGTTAAGGAACCCCAGGTGGTTGAAATTTCTGGAGTCCTCCACTACAGCGTCTTTAAGGCGTATGGTGATTTTGAGATTTTAAACCCCACGTATAAAGTTAATGATGAAGCAATACAGACACGGCTACGTGTACAGTCTCTCGTCTCCTCTTTTCTCATTTCTCTCGGCTTTTTCATGTTTTTAACTTTGCGCTATGATTATTATGTTCAGCAAACTCAGGCACCAACTCGCCCAATAACAAGTTACTTTTGCCTGAGGTATACAATTTTCAAAATCGTGAAAGCAACTTTCAACATCACTCTAAAGAGCAATAATATTACTATAGATGTTTATTAATCCTATTCTCATTATTATTATTATTATTATTATTATAATTATTATTTTTGTAGTAGTAGTAGTATTAGCCAGTACAAAAGATATTTTCTGGCGTTTAGTGATACAGAGCCACAATATGATTTTGAGAAGCGCTGAATCAAGACTCCAGAAAGTTCGACCACCTGGGATTAGGTAATGTCACAAGCATTTCAGCATTTCACCCGGAGCTGAATTACGCGCAAGTTCAATGCGGATCACGTTTCGCTAAAATTAGATCTATGGCAAGGGGTGAAGAAGTTTACGCTAGCATATCTATGTAAACATTTTATTGCGTGAATATCATGCGCTGTGTAATTTGTCGTTCTATTTTTTCGTTTAGTTAAAGCACCCTGTAACATATTTGGAGTCTCTGTTACTGCAAGGTACGTATTGGATAACCTCTGAAAAAATTTTCATTCATAATCGAGATAACACTATATTTTTACTATTAGCCCAATGATTATTGCAGTGCCTGGAGACCCGTGCGCCATCGCTCGTTTTTATGCCACACACGTACATCCGACGTTCTTCTAACCCACTCAACTTCTTTGCATTCTGGGGAGGTGCGTTGGTGAAGGTGCACTTGTGATTGCGGCCAATGAAGGTTATGAGTTCTGCCCTTGATTGATTGATTTGTGGGGTTTAACGTCCCAAAACCACCATATGATTATGAGAGACGCCGTAGTGGAGGGCTCCGGAAATTTCGACCACCTGGGGTTCTTTAACGTGCACCCAAATCTGAGTGCACAGGCCTACAACGTTTCCGCCTCCATCAGAAACGCAGCCGCTGCAGCCGGGATTTGTTCTGCCCTTAGGACTTTGCATAACTTGTCACTACAAATTACAACACACAGTGACCCCGTAAATAAATATTTTGACATAATACGAACTACTGTTAAACATGTTCAAATATCCTTATTTTCAAGGGACAACACCAAAATCATAAAGTGAAGAAGAGTAATTTGTTTGAGAAGAACGCGAGGTATCTATTGTTTTCAGGGTCACAAAAAAAGGGAAGAAGGAAAACAGGCCTTTTGGTTTTCAGGGTTTAGTGCTTGAGATGCTCGCAATAGAAACCAAGTGCCCGGAGGCTCTGAAAGTATCAGTGCGTTCTTACTTAATTCCATTTGAAGTAGTTCCAGTACGATGCAGTTTTTTTTTTTAAGTTTTTCGCTCCTACGGTATCATGAGACGTAGGTGCTCAAATAAGCAGTCGGCTGTAGTCCTTAGCAAGGCTGAACGTAAAATTTACAAGACCGACGAAATGGTATAGACCAGCGTGCAGAATAAAAAGCCAGAATGTAATAGAGTGTAATAGAATTACAAAAAATTGGAGGACGCTTCAAGTTCGCCTTCAAAGGCAGAGCGTGACAGCATAATCGGCCTCACGCGCATTGTCTTTAACCATGCCGCAAGGAGTGGTACATTTGTACGCGTAACATGGGCCCTTTTAAACTATCCTAGATTTAGAAGTGGGATTCGGAATCCTTGGAATACTGGCAAGTTGGCCAAGTGCCAGTTAGTTCTAACAGAATAATTTAGTATTTTTAGCTTACGTCTTTTTAAATGGTAAGAAAGATGTAGGAAAAACGTTCACTACTAAAAATTCACAAATCAAAACAGTCGATAGAGAAAATAAAAAAGAAAATTTCAACTACAAAAATGAATTAATGAATTTATGAATTTCGAAACCCTAAATGCAGGACTGGTGAATGATACTACCGCCTTTTTGAACATGTAATAAACTCCTGCACCTATTGGCAACTTTTCCGTCACAGTATCTTCAGAGTGGAGCCCCCGAAGAAATTGCGTTTGGTTTGTTTAACTCAATGACTCTGTTAAACTCCAGTTTTCTTTTGTTTTGTCGCCTAGAGGATCCAGTGCTAGAATGTCTACTAGAGGCATAGTTGCTAAGTGCCCACTACGCCACGGTTCTACCTTTTGCTAATAGGCGAAGTACCCGCACTCTCACCCGCAAGGTGCCACATGGACTTACGCAGCTGCACACTTTCTATTGGGTGGACAGCTTAGAAGCCCATACTTGTTGCGCAGACCACTCTTTTCGACGCCTCGTACTATTATAGAATTCTTGCACGCAATAGTACATGCGCCATTAGCAATCTACTAGAAGACATGCATATGGCGTGTCCTTTTTTTTTCAGACACAGCATCAAGCAGTGACGTGGCTTTGTGGTAGAACACCTGCTTGCCATGCACATGTCCAGGGCTCTATCTGGTTTCTGGAAGTTTTTGTATGATTTGGTTTATTTGCACCTGTTTCTGTTGTCCGGTCATGGACAAGACGGTAATGTTTCGCTCATTACCGTTGACTTGAAAGCCAACAATGACGCCTTGAGTTCTGCGGAAGAAGCTCTCTCATGCTATCGCGTGCGCCCACAACTGGAACAACACCACGACGCTCAACAGAACATGCTCTATAAGCAGTTAAGTGCAATGCCGGAAGCAGGCGTATGATTGCTTTCAAAGATTTGCAAAAAAAAAACACCAAACTGGAGCGAAACTTCACAATTTCGATGAGAATGCTCAAAACGCCACCACGCAGAGGCCCTGCAAAAAAAAATGGCGACGTTTTTAGCTTCGCACAGAGCGACCACTGGACTGCATCCACACATTGTTCATCAAACAGCAAAACTGTACCGCGCAGCATCAACCGAAATGTACATATATCCAGTGGCGTTGCACAAAGGGTTGTACTGCCTTTTATCTAAAGCGGTGTTTCCATAGATTGAGAATACGGATGTGTGCTTGCGCGTAGGCGATTATTCACTTGCTCACCAAACCTAAAGCTTGGGCGAACCGTGCATTCAAAGATTGACAATTCCACGACATGCGTGATGATGCTGGCATGCTTACTTGAGTTCTTTTCTTTTACTACCACCCGCCAGTGGCCAACAGCCCGCAATTGGGGACAAAAGATGTGAATAAAGTGCATTATATTTATTATGTGCTGTGAACGGCGAATGTCTCGTTGTCTAGATCTATTACAGCAGCTTTTCTGTCCATTTATTAGGCGGGTATTGTTGCTTCGTACGTTTAGCGAAGGGCGGTGTCAAAAAGTGCAAGAATGATCGATTTCCATTGTAATACCAATGGAACGACGCACCCGCACGACGTTCTGCGGCCCGCCCAGCCGCCGTAACACTTATCGATCGGTGCTCAATTACAACTGATGGTCCGAATAAAGAACCCTTGGTTTGCGCATGGGCGTGGCCATGACTAAAGGAAAGCCTGTTTCCATTGTCCGATGGTGTTTGTATGCACGCTCATCGGCCATTTCTCATTGCTCGCTAAGATGTGCTGTTTCCCATAGCTATGTTGATTCCGATTTGCCTGTAGGCTATGAATGTAGTTCGTGCACCAAAAGACCTTTATGATATCTCAGTGTCTCATCCAATACTGATGTGCTGTCCGCTTTGTGTTATGACAAGCTAGGGCTTATAGATACAACAAATATTTAAAATACTTTGTGGATGTAATTATTGAGGCATCCATAATTGCAATCCCATTGTGTTCTTTTCAAGACGCAATGAAAATAAATGCATATTGGCAAGAACAGCATCTTAACTTTTTCCATCAAACATGCCTTACATGTGCTGTGTTGATGAGACCTCTGTGATTTCGCTTATATACTTCCTTTGAAAGAACCGAAATAAGGGTGCAAGAATAATGCTTGCAGGTGTATAGCAAATAGCTAAATGTCTTATTGACATTCGAAAAAAGAGACAATTAGGCATTTGTTACTCAATTGCTTCGAAGATATGAAGAGGAAAGTTTTAGCGCAAATGAAATAGTGATTTACATAAAAAGATATTTCCCCTTTAGAGCCAAATTATAGTTCGCAAAAATAAATACTTACCTACCTTGAAAAAAAAATGAAAAATGACATTGAAATTTTGATAGAAAAGGTAACTGACACGTTACTTCGCAAGCACATTCGCTTGCATATAGACAGTGTTTCTGCCCAATACAAAAATAAATTTAGACTAAAAAATAATTATGAATTACAAACAAACTTTAAAATTTAAATTGTTAAATATAACGAAACTTTCTCTCGCTCCTGCCACTTTCTAACTCTAATAGTAGACGCAGTTTAAGATTCGGAGGAGGGGGAGGAGGAATAAATGAGGAAGGACAGGGAGGTTAGCCAGTTCTCAGATCGGCTGGCTACCCTGTACTGGGGAAGGGGGTAAGGGGGACAAAGGTTGAGAGAAAAGAGACGTTGCAAAAAAAAAGAGAGAGAAGGTGATCAGTTTAAGATTAGGCATCTAAAAGCGCGTTTGAGATCGTGCCTGGTGAGCAGTTACAAATTAGTTGTTAAAACATCAGAGTTGCCAAAAGTAGGTTAGGTTACTATCTAAAACAATCTATTATTATTGATATTCCCCTGTAGATGTCGTTTGTATCAACAAGTATTAATGACATTTCTGGAGAGGCACGTCAACGTGCATGTCCATGTTGCCTCACTCGAGTTTTGTGAGTGAAATAAGTTTGTAAACAATTTTGAAAGAACAACATATGTTTCGTTTGATTTATTAACACAAAAACTTTAGATACGCGCGAAACTAAGTAAAGAATAATAGCAGTGGCTTAGCTCAGCTATGCCAGGATATAGGTAGCTTGAGCAAAGAGGCTGCTGCTAAATTCAGCGTTTCGCGCACGGCACTTATTACCTGCGTCAACTCTTTCATGTGAAACAGCCTTTCCAACACGTCGTACAGATATCCGAACAGATTGCTTACGAAGTCCGTCTCAAAGGTGTGAGTTGCAATGGCAGTTTCGCTTAGTATTCTCTTTAGTGCGGGTTCTCTGAAGCCCGCTGAAATTCTTTCTGTTCGTTCTTCTTACGCTCCACCACTAGTTATCATCTATAAATCTTGTCCTGTTGAGGTCATTTCACCACTAGTTATCACCTATACATCTTGTCCTGTTGAGGTCATTTATTGCGATACCACAAAAATTAGTGAATTCTGACCAGGAAGTGTTGTTCTTCGGCATTTGTTTTGCACCGAGGAACACATTCATGTGGTTTGAATGTGCACCGAGGGTACACATTCATGTGGTCTGAAACAGAATACGTGTATTCTGTTTCAGGTAGCATGGGTGTTTAGGCAAGTGATAAAGACAGATCGCTTTCAGAGCATGAAGATACAGGTTGCAATTCCAGCATCGGAAAGCATTTTCTTGTTTAATTTAGGCCGAAGGCATTATACCTCTGAACACCCACTCGTGGCGGGGAAACCCGCGTAGTGGCTCTACCGCAGTACCCTGCGGGATCGTCCGCTCTTTAAGCACAGAAGCTTTTATGAAGTTAATTACCCAGAAGGCAAGGCGGTAATCAGTGGGGAGTTCAATAACTCTTGATCGCCTTCTTACGAGACACACATGGGCCTTTGCAACAGTTAGTGACGCCTCCGCCCTATCATCTCGTGATTGGTTCAGACTAACTGTGATTCACTGATACGCTCCTATGGAATGTGCAGACCACGCAGGCACATGCAGTGATACTGCGCTTTGCGCATGTGCAGCACGGCTCTTGGACGTGCAAGCGAAACCGCTGTGACTTGGCCAGTGTATATAATGCTACAAAACAGTCGTCTTTGCAGGAACTATTTTTATTAGGTCTATAAGAACGCCCGCCAAAGGCCAAATAGCATGTCCTCAGAAGAATTTTGTGGCGTTTTCTAGGTCATTTTGTCACATACACCCAGCACACTTTGTGGTGCTCAAAGCGTATATCTAGGTACTTCTTTCCAATTCCTAATGTTTACTCAAATTTTGCATGAGCAATATTAATTGTTAGGTTTTAACATTCCTAAATTACGACATTATTATGAGGAATGTCATAGTGAAAGGACGTGGCGATATTTACAATCTAGTTTTTTTAACACACACCTAAAACGAAGAACACGGTCCTTGAGTGGTTTTTTGCGGCCAAAATGCAATCCCACGGATTCCAAGTCAGCTATCATGCACCATAATCGCTTGACTTCTAGAAAGGGGTGATCTTGCAATGGTCTTAATTTTTGAATGTCTTCCGCATTTACCTAAAATTACATGGTTTTCCAAACTTAGGCGTTGTATTTGTTATGCTCGCTATCTATATCAGATCTGTACCTGTCACAAAAATGAGTGAACGTGTAAGACATGAAAGTGATGTAAAACTCAACAATTGTCCCCTAAAAGCAGACAAGCTTTTCTGTTTCTTACAATGTGAATGACTTGAAACCGCACAGTAATTAATGGATATGAGAGAGCATCAACAGCTCACAGAGAAACGAACACTACGGCTCAATAGTGAGTGTTTTTATTTATTTATTAGTGCAAAATACAATGTCCAAGAAGCATTATTGTAGGGTGTTGATGAAAAAATGTTCTACAGTAAAAAATGACGCACACTTGCGCTGTCAAAAACTGCATAGGTTTGTTCAGCAGCGCCTGCGCATTCAGAAGATTTAAACATCTAGTATTGACGAACAAATCGCATCGGCTGGAAGGTCAACGCACGCATTCGACTTATTATAATTAGAAAGAGTAGAGGGAAAGAAAGAATCAGGAAGGAGAAAATATGACAGCACATGTCACGGATTTTTTTTGATCACGTCTATGTAACGCGAAGTGCGGGCTCATGATATATGAACTCTTGGTAATGCAAATGACATCACAAATTATTGAATGAAAAAACCTAAATCGCAATATTATTTTGTGGTTTTCAAGAGGTTTTTGTCCTAGGTTTCTATCAATGCACGTAACACAGGAGTTAAATTGTAATTGTCACCCAAAAAGCATGCAGTATGGTTTTGTATGCGTTTAAGTATATAGATTAGAGTTCGACCATGAGGATATCTCACTCTACAGGCATATTTATTGATTGGTCGGATATAAGTAACATACAAACCTTGTTTGAGACTTTTTGGGACAGACTAGAAATTTCGTTTAGTGAACTTGAACTCGCCGTTGTCTTTGTCAGTTACGTGATCTAGATGCTTATTTTAAAGTAACTGGGCAGACACGTTTAAACCAAGGTACTTAAAAGGTTCAGCATGGTCAAGTTGTGCTCCTGACAAACTGTAGGTTCAGTGAAAATGTTCCTATTTTTAGGTAAAAATAAGGAAACGACGTTTTTTAAATTCTAACGCAAGTTCAATTTCTCACACGATCCTATCACAGTGTCGATATCACGTTGCAAAATATAAATATAATTCATACTGTGTATTGATTTACAAACAAAACTATCATCTGCGTAAAGTGTCAAGTTCGATGTAAGCGGCTCTGACGATACATTATTATCGGCCAGAATTACTGAAGGACTGAACACCGAGTCTTGTTGCACCCCGGAAGTTACGCTGATGTATGAAGAAGACGGAATACAGAGTTGGACAAGGAGAGCAGAAAGTTGGGTCTTGAAATTAATCTGCAGAAAACGAAAGTAATGTACAACAGCCGCAGAAAAAAGCAGCGCTTTGAGATAGGTAATAGTGCACTTAAAGTTGTAAAAGACTATGTCTACTTAGGGCAGGTAATAACCGTGGAGCCGAACCAAGAAATTGAAGTAACTAGAAGAATAAGAATGGGGTGGAGTACATTCGGCAAGCACTCTCAAATTATGACAGGTAGATTGCCACTATTCCTCAAGAGGAAGGTATATAACAGCTGTATCTTGCCGGTACTTAGCTACGGAGCAGAAACCTGGAGACTTACAAAGAGGGTTCAGTTTAAATTGAGGACGACGCAGCGAGCAATCGAAAGAAAAGGGTAGGTGTAACCTTAAGAGACAAGAAGAGAGCAGAGAGGATTGGGGAACAAACGGGGGTTAAAGATATTATAGTTGAAATTAAGTAGAGGAAATGGACATGGGCCGGGCATGAAGTGCGTAGAGAGGATAACCGCTGGTCATTAAGGGTTACTAACTGGATTCCCAGAGAAGGCAAGCGGGTTAGGGGGAGACAGTAGATTAGGTGGCCAGATGAGATTAAGAAGTTTGCGGGTGGAAATTGGCAGCAGCAAGCACAGGATCGGGTCAACTGGTGGAACATGGGAGAGGCCTTTGCCCTGCGGTGGACGTAGTCAGGCTGCTGATGATGATGACTACGCTGATGATGATGAAGACGAACCAGATACGCAAATGAACTGTTTTCTATAAAGTAGATAACCCCTCAGTTAACCAAGAGCAGATGCAGGTAGACCTAAACAAGATAATTTATTTAACAAAAGAGAATTTTCGACAGTGTCAAATGCTTTATGCATGTTTAAACATACCGAATGGACTTTATAACTTTGATCATATGTACTTAAAACATCATAACGAAATTCTCACTGCTGTGTAATACATGGCATACCACACATGGAACAATTCTAAACTGTATAAAAATGTGTTTTAAGTGCTTCCTAATACCACTGTATATAACGTGCTTAAAAATATTACACCATAAGCTGACCAAAGAAACTGACCGGTAGTTGCCAACATTATTTTTGTTTTCAGATGTTGGTATTGGTACAATATTTGCTAGCTTCAATTCAGATGGCAGTTTCTAATGGTATTGTGATTTTGAAAAATAAAAGAACGGCCAAACATTGTGCTAAAACTCTTGCACACCTCTTCAATACGTGATCAAAGATGGCATCATGACCTAGAGCAAAGTTTCCTTTACCTCGTTCGAGCAGAGCAGGCGCACCAATAGCAGAGAGCAGAATGTTATTCAGATGCTCAAACTACTGGGGCGTTGAATATGGCATTTCACCTTGAAATTGTTTCGGAAAAAAAGCTACAAAATATCGGTTAATGCACGTCACCTTCCCTGCATCTTCAGGAAAGGTTGTTTACCCATTAGTTATATCCGGAATGCAAACACACGTTATCAACCTATTCAATTTTTTGTATTTCCATATTTCCCTAGGATTAGTAATCAGCTTTTTTTCATGGGAAACAAAAAGTTGTTTCTTGCTTCTCCTTATGGTTTTATTTGTCAATTAAAATCAGGGAGTTTTCTTTTAACATCAGCAGTTTTTTATGAGCGGAAATGCTTGGAAGTGTGATTTCCGCATTAAGTTCCTTAGACTTGCGGTAATCTAAGGTACATCGGCTCTACGCACTAAACGAAAATGACCTTAAATAATCTCAAAAACTGGGTAAACCATTTGTCCTCTAGCGCACTACCTTTCCTGGGTTTTTTACCACCTACTATTGAAGTAAAAACTTATTCTCATGCTGAGTTTTTGAACGTAGAAAGGGTAGGTAATATTTACCCCAGTGAGGTTTTGAGCGAGTATAGAGAGAGAAAACTTTCACTGCCTTCACAAGGTATTTGAGGTGATTTCTGGGAGTTATTTCCGGTGGCAAAAAAATAATAATTGACGGGTGCATTCGCCCAGAGTCGACAAATTTATTTATATCAAATGAGAATAGAATTGACACATAGACTCACATACAGACAAACACACACACACAACAAATGCAGAATAAAACACCACTCGAACAGACTGCACGCGTTACTCAACTGCACGTTGACAATTCGGTATATATAGGCACGACTTTTTGACCGGCCGTTTAGTACCGGTGAGAGGGCTCGTTTTTTGCATCCATTAACAACAACGGTTAAAGGTGCAAGCGTAAACTTGATGTGGGCTGCAAACCGCTAAATGTCACACTGACCTTTTATTATATATCTACCCGATCTCACATTTTTGATTATCCAATAATTACTTGGCACACCGGCCTCTTGGCCCCACACGTGTAAGCACTGCTGATGCACAAGTCTGTAAAATATACCTAAGTACTCACAAACCATGGAAGCTCAATGATTTCTACTGAGCGACGGTGCACAAACAAAGTATTAGCACGTATTCATGACAACGGGCGTAGAAGAGTGATGCACGCCTGCAAACAAACTTCTTACCGATCGCGTACTAGGCCTTTTTGAGGAGCACGGCTATGCGACGAAACACAGCTGGCAATCACAGAACACATATCTTTTGCAAATTTCGTCATCATTTCAGACACAAATGAACACGTGTCCGCTATCTGCGGAGACGGGGTGATGTACGTACTTCCAACGAAAGGGACGAACCACCATCTGGCTTTTCTTCGTGCTCACCGGCAGCCGCTTGTTGGTTTCGTCTGCCTCGTGTCGGCTTCGCGCTACATCTTTGAGAACAGTGCATGAGGCGGGCACTGCATGAGGCGGGCAATTTGAGCAGCACTTTACTCTAGCAGACATCGTCTTCTGTGGAACAAAACATATGTGATGCTTCTTTCACCTGTTCCGCCAACACACTCCCACTGGTCACTGGCGGCCGCAGCTCGATGCCGACGACATAGTGCAGCGTCGTGCTTATAGCCTCTCCAGGATGCAACCACGGACGATGACGCCAGACTGATTTTGTTACCACTGGCAGACCTTCGCAATTAGGCCCAGAAGCGAGGTATCCGTGACGTGCAGGTTCGGAGGCGTTCGGAAGTGCACGGTTGCTCGATGATGTAGGAAACACTTGAGATCCATCAGCTCAAACAGACACACATATCTCGAGCTTCTTGCACCGTCTGTCTCCAGGGCCGCCGCAGAAGAAAAGCCAACGATTGGCGAAAGTATGCAGGACAACTTTCCGCAGCAGGTTTTCTGATTTATTTGGAACCCCCCCCCCTCCCCTTTTTTTTTCACAGAATCCTGTCCTCGCTCGTTGTGCTAATGCTGCTCCCGTTTCCTGTGGAAGTGCGTTGACTCGAGGTCAGTCATGAGGCACGACGATGCAAAAAAAGAAAAACATCTGTGGTCCTCGCGTACCTTCAGGATTTCTTGAGAGCGTCACTAGGGGGGTATGGGGCAAAGGCCGCCGAAGCAGCTGCACCTTGCATTCACGTGGTAGTAAACCCTGAAACGCAGGTTAAAAATCATGTGATAGAAAACTCTCTCGTGGTAGAACTAGATTTAGACATCCTTTTACTACGTGCCTCAGAGGTGTTGGTAAAACTATGTCATGTACCATCGTTTACTCCAACACGAGGTATTAATTTTACAAGCGAGAGAGTTTTCAGAGGTCATGTGCCGCGAAAGCCCAAACTCGGATAGTTTTTGCTTACAGTGTACATTTCGCGAAAATAACCTTGGAAGGCACGTGACTACTGACAAAACAAGGAAGCTCGGTTTTTAAAAGTTTCCAGAGAATAATTGATATGCGGGGTTTAACGTCCCAAATCCACCATATGATTATCAGAGATCGCGTAGTGGAGGACTCAGGAAATTTCCACCACCTGTGGCTCTTTAACGTGCGCCCAATTGTGAGAACACGAGCCTACATTTCCGCCTGCATCGGAATTGCAGCTGCCGAAGCCGGGATTTGATCCCGCGACCTGCGGGTCAGCGGCCGAGTACCTTAGCCACTATACTACCACGGCGGGGGAAAGTCTCCAAAGACTGGTAATATTCATGACTGAAGAACACTCTTGGAACTCAGTGAAAAACGAAGCAAGATTGGATGATATCACTTCATAGCTACCACTTTCTTAAAAATAAATTGTTCATGGTGACACTCTCTTTAACTTTAGGTTCGAGCAAAGCAAACTATTAACTACTACCTCGTGATCATTAAACCAAGTCATCTTTGTAACTGACCCTATGGAGGTGGGTTGGTCCAATAAAGAAGTTCTAGTACGCACATTGCCTACTGAAACTACAAAAGGGAGGTACTCAAGTACGACACGCATGAACTCATAGCACCAGCAGTCTCGCCGACCAAATAAGTTCCTTTTAACGATACTAAACGTATCAGCGTCTCCAAAAGGCACTGTGTCATAGCAAAGACAGCCCCTTTACTTTGATGCATGTCAGCATTTCTCATATAAACTGAAGGAATTGTACCCCAGTCGAAATTGATTACGTTTTAGTGGCTCGCCTAAGTTATCACGCAGCAAAAATTCATATTTGTAAGCTAATAGATTTCTCAAGACACCAACAATACTAGTAAGTGGCAGGTTTATTCTGTTTGTAACGTGAAGCCTGCCAAGCAAACACTAACTGAAGGTGTGGTTCAATTGGATGAAGACTCCACTTAGAAGGAAGGGCCAGTTAGCTGATTTCCCATTCTTGCGGTAATATCTGAAACAAAAAGATTAGTGCTAAGAAAACTAGATGATGAGAAAGCTCGGTTATGAGCACTTATTAAACACAGAACGGCTTTTCAGTGCACATGCTCTCGCCTCTGGAACCGCTACGTTTCTTCAGTACGAACCGTCTTAAAAATGAAGTATATTTAGTGACCCTCTTGGATGTCATTTACACATTCTTTACAGACACAGATGCTCACCACTAGTAAAGAAAAAAAACTACTTTAATTTTCGTCCACTTGTCGACTGTGTAAAAAGTGTGCAGTTTAACGGTGGATGCAATCTGCACATAGCAAGTCTTGGTCGTGACTGAGAGCCTCTGCCGCGAAAAAAAAATTGGCGATTACGCCACGAGCTTTGAAATTACTTTTTCTGTGCCTTAATAAGACGTTTTACGATAGCTATAACTATGACTACACGCTATAATTAGGATTTTCACTATACCATACAACGAAGACTGCTGCATGTAGCCAAATGGCCCACTTTATACCAAAAATTGCATATACTTTTCTATCTTTTATTACTGACCTTTGCTAAAATATATACCATAAAAGTTCACGTAAAACAAGCATTGCATTATCTGCCATCCGAAAAAGGTGTCAGTTATCGTTTAACCTTGTGAATTTTGATGTGATGTTGGTGTTTTATTCGTGGCAGACAGTGATGACTTGGCGCCAGACCCATTACTGGTCAATTGATAGAGTATGGTGCAGCCGGGGCTTGCACAGTCGTCAGTCACCCGCACGAGAGGGGCTTGGGAAAGAAATGTTACCCACTAGAGCACGTTTGCTTGAGATGTCTCTTTGGAAACGGCTGGCACAGCTTCTCATTCCGAAGTGTCTATTCTACCTGTTGCGTGGTGCTCAGGGTTTACTAGTAATTTGTTCTGCACCTGGCACACATTCTCTCATGGTAAATGGTCGACCCTTCCATTATTTCTTGTGTTCGTATTTGCTTTTATGTAAGTTTGCTTTATGTAGAAACAAGGCCTTTACATTCAAAAAGTGGCGTTAGAAAGAAATCATTGCAAAGATTTTTAACAAAAAGCCAATGCTATAACAGACTCTGTACTGCAGCATTATCCTAAGGCTGAAATGTACAGATGAAACCTTACAACGAATACCATACTTTCGGTCAAAGTGGCTCTGTAACCATTGCCACATGTTATTGTTTAATAAAAAATGGCGATTATAATGGCATTAGACATCCTAAATTCACGACTTCCTAAAAGCAGTATATTTAGCACGATTTAGCGACTTTCATGAGTTTGCGTCTTGCTGCAGCAATCCAGAGGTGTATATACTAGAGCGCACACATCTCGTACCCAGGCACCTATAGGCTACCGGCGTCATTCTCGTACGCAGAGGTCATCTTGTTTAGAACTGCAGAGGCTTGTATTATTGGCGACATGGCAAGCGGCACCTTTACGGATTTGAATTACAAGATAACATCTATTAACGTTGCTCCAGCTTACTAGACGTCGTCTGAGTTCTACTGTGCCGTCTTTGGATACGAAAATAATCATCGCACGAGGAGGATATTACCCAGCACTGTTTTTGAAGGTGACGATATGAGGTGGCAGTCGTGTCGGTTCAGTTTTTTTCAGATTGCAAACATTTACTTCTGCAAAGGAAAAAGCCGAGCTATCCTACCAGTAGATAGTAGCAGTCAACGAGAAAAACTACTATACCAGTAAATGTGTACTATAGCTGTGTACAAACAATGAATAAATCCAAGCTCCTCTCCCAGTACTGCAGCACGCTTGTCAATCGCCTCTGCAACAAAGCAAATATTGGCAATTTCTGTTCAAACCATAAGCTTTTTGTCGCTGATTATGTGGACACTACGCATATTATGACTTAAAGTTCATCGTTTCTTGTTTAAAGTCAAGTTTGGCTAAGCAGTGAATTAGAATATTGATGAAATTTGCCAAGAAGTAACGTTTTTCAGCTGAAAACAATAAAAATAAACACATTGCTCTACACCCAACTCGTATGTCTCATATACGCGAAAGGTGAAGACGTAATGTAGATATGCGTATAAAATTAGAATGACATTATAAAAATTTTGCGGGGGTGGAACGGTGACTTCTGTGGCCGGCGCTTGCATTTATTTTTAGGCTGTGACCGACTATAGTGAGTACACTTATTTCGTTCAATAAAGCGTGAGCCCTGCTTTTTGGCTTTACTATAACCATTTGCGTGCAGTATTCATGTAGTATGCGACACCAAATCATTACCGTAGGTCGTATTCTTTCTGAGGCAGCATGCCAACAATATAATATTCATGACAACGAACGATGCATGAATGTCCTGCGCATGTTGAGGACGATTGCGATGGCGTACTGTATTGAGGCAGAGAAACGTGAACTGTGGAAGGGTAGTATCGACTAAGTGGATTGGCGACGTGCCTTGATTGTCGCTAGGCGGAACTGTTCTTTCAGCCTGCGTTACCATACCACTATAAAATTTTGATCTGGCTGGAACAGTCACCCTACTCGTGTGTTCTCATGGCCAGGCGAGACTGTTAATTGATTAACACTTACTGTGCATGAGCGCAAGCCGGCGTGGGATTCTTTTTCTACGGTAACGCCGGCTTGCAGCCCAACTTTTGCCTTGAAAAAGTAAAGGCGTGTCGCGTGGTTTTACGTCTCAAAACAGCGACATGATTACGAGAGACGCCACGGTGGAGAGCTCCGGAAATTTTCGCCATCTGATGCACGTGCCTTAGGATGCACTGCCATCGCACAGCACACAAGGACGTGTTGCAGTTCGACTAAGTCTAAAGCAAAGCTTTCCGCACGATGAAGTTTCTTTTCATCGCGATAGCACGTACCTGATTACATTGCTTCCACAGTCTGCCCTGCACGTGCAATAGACATTTCGTACTGGGCAGGAAGGTCCTCTCGACGTTTCACACGAAAACAGCATCAAATTGTAATGGAGTATAAGCGCAGAAATGCTTACAGGTGGAGTCCGGGTGCGAAGTTGTGCGTTTGACTTACAGTCTGCTTGTGTGGCCGTTCAAGGTGCTGCTTCGCCACAGTTGCAACAGCGGACACGATGCTATCTAATTGTTGCAGCACGCACCCAGATCGCTGTGTTCTAGTGCATAGAGGGTTTCATTGCTTTTCTGTTTATTAACCATTTTGTGTTGCACGCAGCCCAGGACAAATTTAGGCTGTATCAGGTAAGTACTTTTGGAAGCTAGGTGCAAAATTTGTAGCTTGTGAGATCATAGATTTTCATATGAATTATGTTGACAAGTTTATGCTTAGTATAGAGAACACTTATGGTACATAACGAGTAGCCGTTAAAATACAAAGATACGAGACCAACTCTATAAAAGCTAGCCAGGTGCAGTCCAACGTGAAGGACCAGCAGTACGTTCATTGGCATGAAACAACTGTTTTTTCACATACACTAATGGCGCAACCTTTCATAGACCCGTTAGCCACATGCACTGAAAAACATTGCGCCAATGAGCGTGTTTGTCATGAGGGAGCCAGCTTTGCGATTTTCTGTTAAAGAATGTGTTGAAAGTGTTACGTTTGTCGCAGAATGTTTGGAAGAACATTGCAAACTGCACAACATTCCTGAACAGTAATTAGTTGATTGCACTATGGTACATGTAGGTACACGTATATGTGATGTATACGTGATGCGACTTGTCTATTAAAAGAAAGAAAAAAGCAATTGAAGCCAATAAATATTTACTATAGAAGTGGAACTGCAAGATCTTCTAGGTATACTGCGCCCTTATTACACTTGCACTATTCAGCCTCGTGGCATTGACAGAAAGTAATGCAAATGAGGGTGTGCTGGCGAGAGAACCGAGCAGTGACTATGAAAGAGTTTGCGTAAATCCGGCTTTTCTTGACATGATCTTCAACAAAATAATAACGCGCGACACTGTTCTCGAGAGAATAAGGGAAATCTCGAACAAAACACACCTTCCCTTGAGGCTATGCACTCCCCTGCGAGACTTCGAAGCTCTACCTCACTTCCAACAATTACGCTCGCTGCAAGATCTCCCAGCCGACAGCAAAGAATGCACTCAGACGCGAAACTAGCTGGAGAGAGTAATACTTCCCGTAACATGCTTCAGTGAACCCGGTGTCAAAAACAGGGAGTGCTGCGACAGCCGACACCGTTGTGTAGTGTTGGCCTAAGGTGATCTTTCGTGTAAGGTAACGAGTGGGTGACCGAGAGTAACAAATGGTGTGTGTATGTCGGTAGTGTGGGGCGGCCAGGTTGTTGCACAGTGCAAAAAACAGTAAACGAATCCCGAGAGGACTTCTCTCGTTAATTCTATCTTACAACGTAATAGGTTTATGGATCGGCGCTATGAACCAGCTGCGTCTACGTTTTCTTTTCGCTGATTCCTGCAGTGGGACATAGTGCGTCCAACAATCTTTCGTATTTATAGAAATACTTTAGCCAAAGAAGCTAAGATAAGAAGTCATTGTCAAGGCAATAAATTGTTAGCCTACATATTAGGACATATAAACAAGAGAGTTATGAATGAGAACCTTTGAGGTTATGGCCGACCAAAATTATTTTACACAATGCAGTAATGTATATAAGGAATGTGCATTTATTTCAAAAGAACGTTCGTATTCAAAGTCGTTCAACCTGAGATTTTATGCATTTTTGGTGAAAACGATGCCTTCGCCAACTGGTGTATTACATATTATGTCGCGTTGGTGGCTGAATTTTTTGTAATTGCGAAGTATTTCTTGGTGAACTTCGGCGACTTTGAGCCGTATCTATCTATCTATCTATCTATCTATCTATCTATCTATCTATCTATCTATCTATCTATCTATCTATCTATCTATCTATCTATCTACCTATCTACCTATCTATCTATCTATCTATTTATCTACCTATCTATCTATCCGCCTGCGACTTTTAATTCTTCTGGCCGTTTCGACCATGGTATCGATACTAAGCTTAATACGACATAACATGACTGAAGAAAAAACACATTTGACTAGTCATAACATGAAAGTCACGAGATGTATGTCATGAGTGTCAAGACTTACATATTGTCCTGCAGCTGTTGCGGTGGTTTTGTTGGCATGGCATGTTGCAAAACTGGTATGGTAAGGCATTATTGCATCGTGAACACAAGCGAAAGACCCTAACATGAAAATCATGACATGCGTGTGATGTAACAACATAACTACATGCCATGCTCATGATTCGCTCGCGGCCGTTTAACTAGTGTTACTTATACAAAGTTTCTTAGTACAGTGCGTGATTGAATGACGAAGGTTTGTGACTAGGTACAAACATGATACTCATGAGATGCGTGTCATGTAACAACATGACTACATGCCACGCTCATGATGCGCTGGTGGCCGTTTCGCTAGCTTCACTTATTCCATACTTCGTATTACGGGACGTGAATAGATGACCAAGGTATGATACTGGTGCATACACGATAAACAAGGGATACGTTTCATGTAACAACATGGCTATATGCTACGCTCATGATGCACTCGCAGCCGTTTTGCTAGCTTCACATAAACCAAGCTCGGTATTAAGGGACGCGAACGGACGACATAGGTGAGTAGCACATCCAAACATTATAATCACGATGGGTGTGTCATGTAACAACATGACTACATGACACACTGAAGATGTGCTCGCAGCCAGTTCACTAGCTTAACATGCCATATTTGGTATTACATGACGCCGATGGATGACGAAGACAGTTGACTGGTGCAAACATGATAATCATGAGATGCGTGTCATGTGAGAACATGACTACATGCCACTGTCAAGGCGCAAATACATTTCGACGTGACGCGGTGGGCGTGCTAGGCGGCGTTCATTTCGATGTGTCATGGCGGCCTTGCGACGCCAGGCGCGAGTCGTGCCACCTACTCGCAGGCGCGTGCCATGCTGCGTTGCTTTGACGCATGTGCATTTCAGCACGTCCGCCGTCTTTCTGTCCCTGAAAGAAAAAGGCGCATGTAGTGTTGTCTGGTTAACGCAACGGCGCGAAATGCAGCGTGTTGCATTTCCCGCCGGTTGCTGTCGGGCCGCGCCGACGGACGCTGGTCGCGCCTCGCGTCAGACTATAGGTCACTCGCGTTTTGTTAATGTAGCGTCACTGTTCCCAGCGTGCGCGTGCGTCAACGCTACATTGGAGTATATTGGACCTTTCATGATGCGCTCCCAGCCATTTTGCTAGCTCCTATATATACCAGATTTGGTGCTGCTGGACGTCAACGAAAGACGAAATATATGACTGGTGCAAACATGATAATCCTGACATGCGTGTTATGCAATAACATGACAACTTCAAACGATGATACCGTGCTCGCGGTCGTTTCGCTAGCTCCACATATACTAAATTTGGTATCACGTGACGTCAATAGATGAAGAAGATTAATGACACATCCAAACAAGGTAATCACGACACGGAAGTCATGTACGGAGTGATTTACCTCCACTTTGTAATTGTGCTGATTTTAAAGTGACTTATCAACATTTCTCATTCATGTTTCACATATCATTCATTCCCACTGTACGTGGGATCTGCCAATTTTTTAACACTCAAGAGAGTCCTTTCACAAATTAGGGTGAATTATGGTACGCTTGAAGACAGCATCCAGAATGCCTCTCCCGATCAATTCATTAATTTCGAATTAAGTTGGCGTTCATTCATTTCGATTTTCACTGCAAACTCTGTTTTGATGTTTGTTCTACTGCACGTTTTTCAAAAAACCATTGCGAGAGCACGTATTGCCTCAAAACGAACAGCCTCAAACACAAAATAAAGTTCACTACTTTGTAACAAAATATATTTGCAATAAAAATACAAACATTACGTCCCGATGTCTTCTGCATTTTCATCAAGTATTGACAGAATTAGGGGCAGGCGATCAGTTTATTCAACATCCATGTCCGTGCAACTATCCCAAAATTATGAAAGGTGATGCACGTAGAGTTGTCTCCACGTGTGCACCAGGATTCCAGGAATTCTCTTTTACCCTACTTCGTTCACAGGCCAACAAATTTGCAGTGACTAGGTCAAATCTGAGTCCCGTATTCGATGCCACTTCTTCAGAGAGAGATAGAAAGAAGATGGAAAATGTCGCTTAAAGTTGCACCAACCACATTCCTTCCAGTGCTTGTTGTGTAGTGCTCAATTTAGGTTGAACCCTTTTGTAAGTGTCCACGTCTCCGCTCCGTAGCTAAGTACCGGCGAGATGCTGCTGTTATATACCTTCCTCTTGAGCGATCGTGGCAATCTACCAGTCAAAATTTGAGTGCTTGCTAAATGCGCTTTACCCCATTCTTATTCTTCTAGTTACTTTAATCCTGTGGTTCTGCTCCACAGTTATTACTTGTGCTCTGCAGACATAGTCTTTCATAACTTCTTTTCCACTACTACCTATATCGAAGCGTTGTTCTTTTCTGAGGTTGTTGTACAATACTTTCGTTTTCTGCAAATTTATTATAAGACCTACCTTTCTGCTCTTCTTGCTAACTCAGTAATCATAGGTGGCCATTACCTACACTATGTTCTGAAACCATCACAAATTTGTATTCGCAAGTTCTTCGAACTCACCTTGTGCCAAGAATTTTTATTATTTGTACGTATCACTGTCTTTACGCTGACGCACGTGTGTAGCGTTTGTGGCATGACTAGAAAGAACGAGATTATTCCCCTACATTCTACCTGATTTTCACTACATGGACTATATTTGCATGCGGTATTAGCGCACGGATATTACAGATGTATTCTTTTTTTGTTTTGCCTTGAAACGTTTTAGAAATATATTGTAAAATATTTCACGCAACATGTGACTCTTTGAGAAGAGGTGTATATCAAACTTTCCTGGACCACCATTACAGAAGCCTGTGTTTTTGTAAGCTGCCTAAGTAAATGACAGAGAAAACTTGAGTGCCATCAGCTTTTTCTTCTAATTGAGTGAATTTTCTCCAGTTTATACTAGTGCAAAACAAGTAAAATCTACGCCGACAGTAGCCAGAACTGATCTATTTATCTCACATGACCATCGGTCGAAAGACCGTAGACTCCAATCTGGATCTGCTAAAGGTCGCGGCAGAGAAAAAAGAGAAAAGTAGAAAAGCACTGCGATCACAGTGCGACCAGACAGTAATGGCAACCGGTAAATAACATCTCATGTGGGTAGGCCAGCGATTCAGTTGCTACGGCTGATTGAGGTCACCGCTTTTGTGCTGTACACTTTTTCTGCATGATGGCGAATAGATTGCTGAGGTTGCAACCATAGTCTGAGAGCCACTCGAAGTAAAAATCTAGCCATGGAAAAAAAGCAAAGTAATTCAAGAGAATTGGGACTTGCAGGGTGAGGGTCGCGGTTTCGCGCATCATTTGCTTCTACTGATCTTCCGTGTCATCAGTAGAGACGCCATGGTGCCTCGATCTTGGCGTCGGTTTCATTAGATAAATTCCCCTGATGCGATCGAGTGTTGACATCGAAGTGTCATCCCCGTCAAGCTTATGGTGCTACAGATGCATGGCAATTTTCATAGAGACGAAGCACCTTAGGAGCTAGGCTTGTCTGTCCGTTTGACGTACATGTGCATGAAACGGCACCACAAAATGCTCGCCGACTTGAAAAGTCGCAATAGGGCCCCTAAAAACGTCTTGACACTAGACTTTCACGTAGACAAAGGCTAATTGACAGATAAAAATAGCAGTTACCCGCAAAATGTTCTAATGAGAAGAGTACTAAGGAGTTGGTATTTACTATATTGTGTTAGGTGTGGAGGCTTCTAAAGAAAACAAGTCACATGAAGGCATACCTCAAGCATTATATGTCCAAACAAATTTCTTTTCACCGCTAAAACGACGATTCTTTGTGTTCATATGAAAACGGGACAGAGACGAATCACGAAGGAAGACTACACAGTGTGAGCACTGATTTTCTTTGCTTTTTTTCACCTGAAAAAAGTTAACACATGTAACATCATTAAGTATTCTTGAAATACGTCAGCTCGCAATCAAGTATTGTGATCGACGGTGCGCTAACAAACACGGCACCAATTTCGTAGATGGCAAAAACTTCAACTCTTGTGTAACATTTAGTGTGCTTGTAAATGGTGGTCTTGCGGCAAAATTACGGCATGCAATCACAGGTGGCACAGTGGGCACACAAACGGGAGAACGCGCACGTTTGAAAGAGATATCATGCTCATGCAGGCGATTGTTGAGGCGGCTTCCTGTTTTCTTCTCATAAACTTTATGACATGGCAGCAGAATTATATAGAAGACATTTGTTTTTTCAAAAAACAAACGGCTTACGGTGCTGAACTGTGCACGTTCTGCTGGATGCCATTATTACACTAGAGGATAGTTGAAAGAATTTTGCACGCAGGGTGTTGAGCCTATTTTTTGCACAGAAGTGACGATCAACGCTAAACTTGTCAGCAATCTTTTTTATGCGGTGAGAAATAGAAGGATTATATTAAATATCGCTTGCCCTCTTACCCTTTGCTGATTTGGCAATACGTAGTTTAGTTTGAACATTTTCAACTTTTTTCAAAGTTCAAAACTTTTATTGTTTCGGAAACAACTACCATTGCTGTCCACAAAATGTCCTCAAGAATTTTTCCTTATGTGAAGTGTCCTAACTATGCAGCCTTCCCTTGCAATGTCATTTTTTTCACAACATTAAAAGTTTTGAACAAAGTCAAAAACGTTGAATTAGAACCACGTAACGTCAAATCAGAAAATTGTAAGATGCAAGCGGTGATTCCGTATTTTCATGGTATTTTTTCACCGTATAAAAATCATGCCATGCCGAAAAGTGCTACGTACGTTGATGGCCGCTTTTCCGCCAGAAGTAGGCTCAACACCCTGCGTGCCCGTATTTAAACGTTATCCTCGACAGTAAATTTGTCTTCCACCAGAACGTGCACAATGAAGCACCGCACGCCGTTTTTGCCTTAAAAAATCTCGTATATTCAATTCCACTGTCGTGGGGTAAGGTTTGTAGGGGGGTGGGGGCGGGGGGGGGAGGGAGTACGGGACGCTGCCTCAACGTACGTCTGCGTGAGAACCACAGCTATTTTAAAGGCTGCGCATTTTCCCTTTTTTCTGCCTTCTGCACCACTGGTGGCTGCATCCCAGAATTTCGCCGCAAGACCACCGTTTAAAGACACACTGAATCTAACATAAAACAGATACCTGAAGTCTTTGCTGCTGTGAAAATGGCGACGCGTTAGTTAGCGTACCATCAATCGTATTACCTGACTGCGAGTTGACATATTTGGAGAAAAATCAATGATGATACATATGTATAGTTTTTTCTCACGCGCAAAGAATGAGAAAAACAGCACTCGCATTGTTTTGTCTTTCTTGGTGATTCGTATCTGCCCTGTTCTATTATGAATTCAAGCCATCTAGCCGAACACGTCCTTCTGGAATTCACTTTCTAGGCGTACTTCTTGCAGCCGTTAATTGCTCAATATGAGATAATTTACTGCTCTCGTTAGGGTAGAGTACCCTCGCGAATGCTCTGAACTGTTAACCAATCTTTCTGAGCATTCTGCACTTCAGCAACTGGTCTGAAAGGTGAAATAAACTTGCATTTCTACATAAACTTTAGGTAACTACGTTATAAGGAATGACGCTGGGATAACGTAGACTTACTAACCAAAGCGGCACACAAAGCTTCACCCAATCATCGTTATTCACTTCTTGGAGATGCGTAGATTTTTTCTCAATCTAGCCAGCTATACTCACCTCAGCTTTTGGAGAAGAAGTATCTCGGCACAATGGGCGAGACATAATCGAACAAGACCTGCTAGGTTGTTCTTTACAGGCTGACGCTTTCGTAAACGTCTCAACCTGTAGAAAGAGCGTAAATGTACACTTTTGTGCTTTTATTTATTCCTGTCTAGTGGTGAAGCCATATAACCCACAAGGATTGATGCCAGCCTGTCTTACTGCTGTGTCTACCATGTGATCACAACCGTTCAGGGAAAAAATATTCTAGAACATTAGGTGGACAAATTTTCCTTACTCTAAGGTCAGTCCTATTTCTTAAGAAGAAGTCGCAACAGAACACGTGCTGTCATTTGTGTTAGCCTAGAGGGTGCGATCAGAGTCAGGCAACTTACTTACCCGGTTTAAGACACACCTCTGACCCAGTAAAACAAATTATAGTTGCGGGCAATGGATGTGTGCTATCTAATGAGACCTTAAGGTGCACTTGAGGTGGTGGTTTTCAGGCGGCTTGAAAATTTTTAAATTATGCATATTGTAGTGGCTATTTGGAAATTATAATAGGCACCACCACAACGCACAAAGTCTGTGTTGGGGGTATTGCAAAGATTTACTCGTTAGGTGTCGGCTGCGTGGCATATCAGATTATGCTGCGGTCTCCGATACGGGAGGATTTGAGTCAAGAAAAGAAAGAAAGCCATCTGGGGATTCCTTTGCTGGCCAAACTTTACTATTACTGTTAGCCTATATAACAAGTAGCAGTAGCAATGTGATGTTTTTCAAATGTCTTCAGGAATAGCTCAATTCTTTGAAGATACAAATAGCCTACATACAGAGGGCAAAGGAGTGCACAAGCTGGCGACATGGCAAAATCAAGACGCATATATTTTATATATTAGCAGATTACTAACTTCAGGACTGACGTCTTCTTACCGACAATATAGAAAATGTGATAAGAATAATACTGAAGGTTCTTTGTAGTATTTCTGTAGGCAAAATTTCAGATAATTTTCTGCAAGTAGCGCAGAATTGTAATGTAAAGATCGATGAGTGAGCCGGGACAGTTTTTATTTTCAAGTAATACGTAGGTGAGATGAAGCCTTGGTCTTTGCTTAGTAGCTTGCCCACCGCACCCTGAACCGTGGTGGGCTTGTCGGTGGCGAGTTTGGCGGCGGGTATTCATGTAAGACAGTGAGGAATAGGATGGCGAGATAGGTCGAATCCTTGCTCCACGGTATTGGCTGGTCTCCCATCACAAACCTGCCGATGAACCGCTGCGCAGCGGCTCTGGCTTCGTGGGCAACACGACAAACCCAATCTCATTGAAAAAGGTGGCGACCGCATCTAGAGAACATTGCAGGAAGCGCCTAGGCGCCGTGGGGTTCTCTTTATGTTCTCTAACCTCAGGGTGAGTGAGAGCCAGCTTCTCACGCGGCTCTGTTCTGAGCGCCTCTTTTTTAGACACGCTGCTGGTACGGCTACCAGCAACGCTTTCTTTATTTAAGTTATACTTCACGCAGTGTTTGTTGCGGGCATGCCGCATGGCAAGATAGTCCTTGTATCGCAAGATGAAGATTGTAGAGCTATCAGCAAGCGAATTGGTGACGCTAACGCGTACCCTAATCGGCCCACTGTTACAATGCTGCTCACGCACAAAAAGTAGTTGTATGAGCGCTTTCTACCAGCAGCCCGAGCATCTCGAGGCATTCATGCCTAAAAAAAAGTCGAAACCGGTGGCCTTATGATTTAAAAAATCACCAAAGCCAGTTCAAGCCTTCCAGCACGACTTCTTTTGCTTATTTTATGTCATATGCAAGTCATAGAGATGACAGATATACGCCATTGCTACCGATAATTCCTAACCGGAAACTAGACACAAATGGGTTGAAAAAACTTTTTCCAAATCTCAAATTGGTATCTACATGCCTCCCTACACCCTTCCGCTTTCAATATGTCCAGCCCATAAAAATTTCAGCAAAAATGATATTTTACGCACATAGCGATATTTGACTAACCCGTACAGTATTTAGAAAATGGAAACAGTTCGGCAGATCCCATGTACCTCGGGAATGAACATTATAGGAACAACGCGGAGTGAAGGCGACCGTGTTGTAACTTTTTTACTGCTCGACACGTGTTGAAATGACGCCAAATATATGTAAAAATGTTGCACTTACAAAAAAATGTTAAGTTGTTGATGTTTATATAACTAGCTCTTCGCACTTGCCCAATAATACCAACAGGACTATGAATATTACCAACACCAGAAGTGATTAGCTGATATGAAGTGCTAGTGCTGGCGAGGATGGTGACACTGCTACATAAATCATATTCAGCGGATGACACCTCAAAACAATTGACAGTAACAGGACGTGATGGCTTCATTGTAGGGGCACATATGTATTGTTTATAAAATTAGATTGCCAGGTTGGCAACTATGATTGACGGTTCACGAAAATTGCAGTTATTTTGAAAATACTTCCGACACCTGGCGTGGTTCTGCGGTACGCATTTGAAATAATGACTGTAGTTACGTGTCTATTCTTTCACCGATACATTGCCAAATAACAATAAGAACAACAACGTTGGATACGTGCGTGGCACCCTTTATTACGCTCCAGTACGTGAAGAATTCACTGCAAGCCATATTATGGGTCTTTCGTGTCGAGGTCACGTCTTCTTATTGCAACCACTTCGCAGTTGTGAGCCGGAGCACATGTTAATTTACAGCTGCACAGAGGTGGCGTGACAGGCAGTCGCGAAGCGTGCCAAAACTGCCGGACGTGCGATGCAGCTCGGTGAAGGAGCAGCTTAATTTAGCCGTCTACCCCTCTCTCCACTCACCACACTTGACCTGCCTTTATCTGAATACTATATTTTCAGAGTTTATATGGAGAAGGTGAATACGTGCCGTTTCGCCGTCGGCCGAGCTTTTCTGCGCGTTGCGACAATTTTTCGTTTGCCTTTGTTCGATCACACTCTTTCTATGAAAACTTCACTTTAACTTACCTTGAACGTGCGCATCCTTACACTCTGTACATTTATTTCTGTTAAATAGGGCTATTCTTAAGGAGAGTCAGATTACAGAAGTTCGTTCAATAGCACCACCGTATAAGCACAACAGCCCACGAGTAAAATTGAACATGAATGATGTTTTCAGCATTGCTAGATATTCTCTCCTCGATTTCGCAGTACCCTTTTCACGAAGTAGCCGACCAGCTTCTAAAAGATTCTAGGAAATGCGTGGTACGGGCTGTCATAGATTTTTTGGATGGGAATAGTTAGAAAGAGTAAACGTATTACAACTGGTGTGTTGCAGACATTGGTGTTGTCAACATCGTTACTGAGTTTTATGAATGATGTTGCCTTGATAATTTGTGAAGTTAGTGTGTGTCAACCTGTGGATAATACAGATGTACTTACACTGTCTTATACGATGCAATCAGCGTTGTAGACGTTATATAAAAACATGGTACGGCGAAAATTACTTCTCTTGATTTGTAGAATATTACAGTCGTTCAATAGAGCTCTAAAAAGCAGCTGAACAATTAGAAAAATAAATCTCATTAAACTTGCATTACTTTACTTCAAACGTTTTTAGCCGTAAAACGAGAAGTTTACTAAAAATACAATGCGCTTGTGTACTTGCACTGTATACAATGAAGCTTAGAGCCTCGCCTGAAGACAACGAAACTTAGTGTGGATTTTGTGGTAGAGTGCTACACGTTGTTAACCTTCAAAAGGAGTTTTTGTTTGTAGTAGTCATCGCCAATTACACCACTTTTTTTTTCAGTGCGGGGCCTCTTGACGTTCCTGACTGTCTGATCCGTAGTTTGTCGTAACACCTTTAGCCTTCTGTAGTATATTGAAAAGGAAGTTGCGAATATCACATTGCTTTTTTCCCGTTTCGCTTATTCTTCGAGATGTGTGAACATGAAGTTAAGTGCCAAGCACCTTAGGAACAGCCACTGCACTGTCGCTTCATGTAACGCCAAAAAAGCGACGTATGAAAATGGAAAGAAGCGATGAAGAAATAGAAATACAATTGGATTCGTTATTGTGAGGTAAAAAAAATGAATCTTGGCCCACACTCTAAACATCTAGCAGGAAAAATACAAATACAGGAAGACACATTGAAGCGAAATAAGTACAAATAAACATAAAAAAGAAGAAAGTGACAACAAATAAAAAGAAGGTTGTCAAGCTGCGCTCTTCCTTCAGGAGGTATGTAAGTTCCTTCAGTCTACGTACCACTAGTGCGAAGTCATTATTTTGTGTAGTTATAACCAGTGTAGCAGTAATCAATGTTTAATCAGTAGTTTAATCAGTGTAGTAGCTGTCTTTATAATAAAGACAGCTGCTACACTGAACGCTGTATCAGAGCATGTGTTGTAGATAAGGGTACTTTACAAGATAGGAACGCCTTGCGCACCAGCTCGCTGTTCTGAAGTTCTCTGGGATAATGTCCATGTCCTCTAATAAAGCATTGCACTTCGCCGATGCTGGTGCTAGGGTAAGGTAGGGCGTTGCAAGTAAGGCCAAGTGAAGGGTGAAGAAAAATATATTCTTTAAGAACTCCTTTCTTTTTACTGTGACATGGAAGAGCGGTTCGCTTTGGAAGACTGGCTAAAAATTGAATTGGAAAAAAAAAGTTGTTCATTACCAGGTATTTCTTTGAAAAAAAATGGTATAATTTGGAATAGCATTATATAATTGTAAATTAGGTTACAAAACTACAGTAAAACGAAGTACATTTAAAAATAGATAAATTCATACACGTAATCCTCAAAGTCTATGAGATGCATGGAACCCCAAAATGATTGAAGAGTGTTGTGTTACTGTTAGTAAATATAAAAAACAAGCCCTGATGGACTTACATATTTTTTAACATTATTCAAATAAATACATCACTTACCGCATGTTGAACGCTGCACTTCATGCGAATGCACCTCAGGAAACCTTATAGAAGCATACAAATACATGCTTTCAACATATTGCAACGACATGTATAGTCAGATTTACATGGCTGCATTAAAATATGAAACGATGCATGTCACTTTGATGGGGTTTGATGCATCTTTCGCCAACCGAATTGACAGTTTATGCGTTAGCGTAGGGTGTGGTGAGGTTTGGTTCCATTATATGTGCCTTTTACTCAGGGTGCAGGAAAATAAGGAGTTGTAATAGAAATTTAAAGTTGTGTTGTTTCTCAGTTGAGAGAAAGAAAGACTTTAAGCTTGCGCTGTTGTAGCAGAATTTCGTTTCACTAAATCGACCTATCTCTTTTTTTGTTCACTACAGAAATCGCACATAATGGCCAAATCATAAATTTGTATTAGCTGTCTGCTATTTAGAGGTAATACACGTGCAATAAACTTCAGCTTTGACCAGTTGCACAATACCCCACTGTGCACGCGCTGAGGAGAAGACACAAAATACTAAAAAAGTGTAACATGCTTGTATGGGTGTCATTTGAAATTTTCGACGCCGTTTTGTCAGAGTAATTACATTACAATTACACAAGCTGTCTTTCTCTTTCGTTTTTTCTGAGGCGAGAAGCTTCTTGCGACGTTCCCTTGTCTTCATTTGTGGTCACGGTATAGAACTGTTGATGCAGTCGAAATATCTATGAGATAGAAAGAAATGCTTTACAAGGGTTTTCAAGTCAGTCACACTGCAGGCTCATTATAAAGTAAGAAGTCACTGTTCTTGCAAATAGTACCCATAGAAAAGAGTATTGATGAGGAGAGTTCTAATCCACTTTGCCTAGACGCTGAGGCTTCTCAAGGAAACCTGTAACGTCCAGGCACACATTGAGCACTAAATGTCTACAACAAATTACCTACGTTAAAGTGGTATCCTGCCCCCGATAAGATCGCGCGATCTTGTATTCACTTTCGAGGCTTACCTTCCAAGTACTCTTCGAATGGCCTAAGACGATAAAACACGAACTGAGCTTTCATCTCGGTATACACTTTATGACACTCAATTTTCACTACACGGGGCAACACTCAGGTAACGTACGGTCACTCACCGATGCAATACCCAGACCTTCGCCCCTTCGTCATGATTCACTTCATGGAGATGTGCGGAACACTGCACCTATTGCCTGTGAACAAGCATTTTTAAGGCCCCCTTGCGTGTGTCCTCCTAGCGTATTGATACAATTGCGCACAAATTATTAGGCTGGGATTAGTTCTTGGGAAACTCGCAGCTATTTCTTTTGAAGTGTTGTCTTTCGGGGACCAATAACGATGAGGCTGTTATATGTCGACGTCTAGTCAGCTGTCATGGCGAAAAGCGGGCAACACTGTCGGCATGAAAGCGTTAGTTAGATGCATTTGTTGCGCTTGACATCAGAGCCATTAAAAGGAACAGCATCCTGCTTGAAGTATTTAAATTGACGATATGAATTTTAAGTAAACTGTACTTATTTACAATCACATCATTTTTATTATCCTATCTTCAAGTGAATAAATTTCTAGAATATATGAATGTATTGAACAATACTCCATTGAAACAAGGTTTGTTTCCATACCTGAAGTGATATCTCTGAAATTGGAATCGTTTTTGTTCCTTCTGAAAACAGCCGGAAGAGGGAACGTATAGCCTGCAGAGAAAAGGCCTTTCTTTGAGCACGTACTAATGATGCGGTGCCAGACTAAATCCAATTTTTTTTACGTTGTTGCGTAGTGGAATTACACGCTCCTTACCAACAGGGCAATATTGCTAGCACGTTTTGGTACGACGTACATTTTTGTTGTTACTGTGCTTCATTAACCTCATTCAAAAATACTACGCTAGTGTAAAAAGAAGATGAAGACTCTATTTGTATTCACATGCACCACAACACACGACATTATTATTCATATGTCGTAAGGCATGATAACGCCCTGCAATCTCCTTGACTTAAGGTGGACACTACATTGGTTATGGAAGGAAGACTCAGATGTCACAACAGGCTGGGACCATCTATTGAGGTAGAAATCAGATTGTACCTATAGCAGAGCCAGTTGAAATAGAAAATAAAAGGAAAGAAACAGAACAACAAAGGCATAAATAAGAATTTCATGAATGCGGTCACTACACAGAATAAAAAAGTTCCTTCTCCTTCTGCAAGAGCAGTGCCCACTCATGACAGAGATGTTTTTGTGTCCGACCATCAGATGTAATTGAGCGCCGGTCGATAGCGGTCACAGCGGCTGGGCGTGCCACAGAATGTTTAACGTGTGCTATGAATCGCTGCTGCTTTTGTCACCCATGCTATTTTTTTTCTTTTCGGGAGCATTGGTAGTAAGCCGAAGTCGCAAATAGTGTCGGTGGCTGCCTCAAGTGCTAACGCCGCATAAAGATTAAAGAGTGAGAAGCGAATTCATGGTGGCACTCTAAATATTGCACAATGTGCGGTGCTTTCTGCAGTCACCTTAAAGATGAATGGATATGGCGTCTATAATAAATATGTTGATAGTTGTACGATTGACTGACTCCTATTGGTATTGACTGCTGCACACGCTACGCGATCAAATATTACACGCATAAGAGTTAATTCAGGTGTAACAAGACTCTCTCCATATTAAGCTCAAACTCGCAGAATGGTCACTGCTTCAATCGGCTCTTTTAAGAGGCCGGAAAATAGAAAAACAATTTATTGAGCCAAAGCATACACGTGTAATGAATGAATTCATCTATGATACTTCTTCCAACGAAATTGTATCAGTAGCAAAACCCCTTTAAATAATGAATGAATGAATCTTTAGCGTACATTGCTAGGTTCTAGCATTTTTGTTTCATAAAAAGTGCGGCACATTTTTATAATTTATCAGTCACAACCCACCACACAAACTCATAATGAAATGGCTTATTGCTTGGGGGGCGCGCCGTAATTTTTGAGATGAGGTTGTGCAGGGGGAAGTATTTATTGCCAATAGAAGCTCTACGAAAAAATACCGAATTACGTGCTGCGTGGCAATAAATGTTGAGATGTCGGTGATTATCAAGAAGTCCCTTCGCGTCTTAGCACATCATTCGATGGTACTGGTGTACCACCGATATTAGTAGCGTGGACATGCATTTTCCCAGCGCTCGCGCCGTCCTAATCTTTCGCAGCTGACTATAGCTTTATTGTGACCAAGTGATGAATTCGATCAATTTGAGATAGAATATGCATGACGCCTAAGTCAGTTACACCACAACATGTGGCTTAATTGTAACTTCTTGCGACAATATAAAGATCAATAAACAATAAATCACTCTACCAATCACAGCTCAGTAGGCAACTCCGTCACAGTGGTCAATACGCAAATTTCTTTTCTCTTTAGAATTACAAATGAAACCTGGCTTCTTGCTGTACAGCTTCTTTTTATATAGAAAAATACGTTATGTAGTTGCTTTCATCTCAAACTATATACTTCTTTAGGGAATAAACTCAATTTTAAGTTAACTTGCAGACGCATTCATGAATAAGAGAGATGTCGAATCACTACTAACAATTACTAAACAAGAATCTGCTTAACAAATGTGTTCATTTATAATAGCATTTAAAAGATCGCAGTGCTCAGGACGGTATTTATTAAGGGCCGAAGTTACACGAATTTCGGGTTGTTCTTAGAGAGCTGCTGTTTAAAAAAAAAAGCTTTTAGGTGGACAGAGGCACTAATATACCACATCTCAGTATGGCGAGAAGTTGAGTTCGCTGTACACGATTATAGTATCAAGACACATTCACGAGCGCCAAATGGCAGAACACTAAGACACCCACCCCCCGAATAATTATTCACCCACTCATCCCCCTAACACAAATACACACAAAAACGTACTAACTTTGGATTGAATCGCGTAAGTGATGGCATTAAATTTCGTAACATGAAGTAGTAGTTATAAAAGTCTTAGTTTTTCGTTAAATATTGGCAGTTGATGTGGTGACGGACGCTTGTGAAGGTTTCCTACTTCACAGAACTTCTCCGTTCTTTTGTATCTATGGCTAGATTATGCCATAAGAACGCTTTATATTCTCATCAATTACAATTTCTCAAAGTATTCTTTATTGCTTCAAGTTAAATGTTAACAGTGTCGATAAATGAATAAGCAGACTACTTTCGCGCGTTTTTGGGCTTGTTCCAATTGCAACTTCAACTACCATATAGGACAAGACTTTTTGCAGCCTTAGTGAAACTGCGGATGTAAATGAAGATTCCCTTAAATAACTGTACAGTACCTGATGTGCAAGGTATAGTTGGTAACAACCTAAAAATGAGTTATCACTCGGCCCCCAGTATTACAGCACGCCTGTTCTTCTAATGAGGAACAAGCAATGATTCGCAATTTTCCTTCTAACCATAAACACATTCTGATTAGTAAAGAAAGTATTACACAAATCCTAAATTAGGGTCGTCGTTCTTTGTTAAAATGCTAGGATTCGGAGAGTAGTGAAGTCGTTAACATCTAAGGAAGCTTGGGAAGAAGTAAATTTTTTATTGAAACTATTGAATTGAACACCGGCTGCTACGACCCAGTACTATGTAAAAAAATCTGTAAAACAGTCTGACGTGATGTAAATGAGTTTTTATTGCCGAAAGCTTGTTCATGGGATAATTTTTGTCGCCACGGGATCAAGTGTGAGGCCCGCTGGACGGCTTTATGGTCTCCTATAGCAGAAAACCTCGTACTACACTTCGATAACAACTTTTTTCTAAACAAACAATTTCGCAAACTCTACCTGGGTGGCTTCAAGGTGGGTTTTTTTCATTCATGGTTAGGCTGTAACCGACTATTAGTGCCTCCTAACGTAAGAGTTGAAGGCGCGAAGCTTCTTCGGGTGTTGGTGTATAAGTCGTATGAGTATGCTGTAGTATAAGCCACTTATAGTTATTTTGAATAATTGCTCACTTGATGGCGTTGTGTGTATATGTCTTGGAAAAATTGTCACTGGATGGCGATAGTGGTTTTTATTTAGTTAATGATTTCGTTTAGTTACTGACAGACAGACAGGTTGACAGATGTACGGGCAGATAGATGCACGAACAGGTGGATGGACGGATGGACGGGCGGATGGACAGACAAACAAACAGACGAACAGATGAATGGATGAAAGGACGAATGCTTCACCCTACTGATCATCATTCACTCCATAGATACACTGTGATTTTCATGCCAAAACGCATCCATCAATTATAAAACGTGTATCGTCCTTAAGGAGCTCATGAAGTTATATTGTGTGTGCAGGGGCTTACACATCACAAATGAGGCGTTCATTAGCCTTCAGAATAAATAAACGTAGATGTTTTATGCACAACACGGAGTATTAATATTGTGTTATTTAGAAAAAATGTTGAACGACTTAGAGTACAATGTACTCTACTTTGGAAGAACCTTAAGTTGTCCCAGTGCCCGAATCGACAAAACGTTGGTTTAGCCTTCAGAAACAGACATCATACTCGGGACATTTTTTTTAAATGCGAAGCATTTCTAGCGTACTCCGGCAACTTTGAGCGTATCTATCTATATATCTATCTATCTATCTATCTATCTATCTATCTATCTATCTATCTATCTATCTATCTATCTATCTATCTATCTATATATCTAGTAACTTACGTTTGCGTACTCTAGTGGTACCCCTTAACTAGGCGTGAATCAAAATTATCATTGGAGGGTAAGATGGTTCGATGAATATGACACGCTTGTCAGGATGTCACATTCCCGTCAAAAACGTCGTCAAACGCTTCCCGCCAGGCAGTGGCACTTATGCATTGGGATGGCCGACACCGCAGCCTGTGGCCACTGAGGCAAAGAGCAAACAATCCAACATATTCTTTGTGACTGCAAAGCGTACAGTAACCAACGATTATGCCTTTGCAAGGAACTCAACAAATTAGATGATCAACCTCTGTCGGAGCAGGGAATTCTGCAGTATCGACAGGATGCGACTTCACAGAAGAGGGCCCTGAAAGCGCTACTACACTTTTTGTGATCGACCGGCCTTACTGAATGGTTGTTGCTAGGACGTCTTACTGTTTGTGTTTTCGTTTTCTTATGAGTGTGCGTGTGTTTTTTCTCTCTATATATCCCCTCTTTCTTGCCCCTACTTCCCCACCCCCAGCGCTGGGTATCAAACCAGATGCCAATATTTGGTTAACCTCCCGGCCTTTCCTTTCTCTCTCTCTCTCACTCTCTCTCTCTCATGGGTGGGTGTGTGCCGCTGGTATGAAGGTATGTGCCACAGGTAATTGACACTTAGTATCTGCCTAGGAACGACGAGAACAGACATCGAAAATTTTAACGTGCGAGGGTTAACAAATACCCGACACCACGAGCGTTGATCAGGCGAATGTAAAAACTTAATGTCAGGGTTCCAGCTGGAATGAAACCCAAGCATTATGCGTGGCAATAAATTCTTTTACCACAGAGCTACGCCAGGTCTTGGAACTGTTTTTCAAATAGACGGTATTTTTCATGAAACGTAGATGATGATTGCAGTGCTGCCTACCCAATATTATAAACATTACATACGCACTCCTTTGATCCAGTCGCCCTATCGGATTAACGTCCATTGTAGTCAGCTGCCATGCGCTATAGTTGACTTATGCAGCAGTGCCCAGGGCCACCATTCGCGCAATCATCAGCGCATCATATCAGCTTATGGTGCTGATAATACAGATGTTCCAGTTGGCATCATTGCGCAAGTGCAAAGAACTGGTTATATAAACATATGTGACTCTTGAACATATGTCTGTGCATGCAAAAGTTGTACATATATTTAGAGCCTTTTCATAACGTCTCGATCAATAAAAATTTGCAACACGGTCAACTGCCCACCGCATGCTTCGCATAACGTCGATCCCAAGTACGTGGGATCTGTCAATATTATGACGTACTGCTATTCTTCTGGTTTCACTGGCTAACACTTTAGAAGTCTTCAACCCCGTGAATGTGCCAGTTTTCGTGAACAATATACCTTAAAAGAAAAAACTAGAAATCATTTCATCTTGTTTATTTCAAGTTGATAATCAGACGTTGTTCTTCTTGACTAACACATTTTGTACAGCTTGCTTCAATACTGAGACGTTCGAACACTCACACGAAGTTATATAGATTTCTCTGCTTTCGTTATTATTATTATACAAAAAGGAAACGCACGAAGAAGGATCCTAGGAATGTAAGACTCGAAAGAAGACGCAAACTTGCAATTCAACGCGGTGCTTCTAAGATGGCCCGGCTAAATAGAATTCTCGAGGTGAACAATCTTTCAAGAGGTCAAGCTTGTTTTTTTAGGCACATCGATGAATGATCGCAATATGGCAAAAGGCTTCCTTCTCACATTGCATGAATAGAAAGCTTGTGGATGGGACAAGCCCTCTCAAATGATTACGGTGGCACATACAGCGTGGGATAGTGCGGGAAGCTCATAAGCACAAGTGCGTGTTGTGTAATAACTGAGCGAAGGCTGGAAACCGGCGTCTGCTGTGCAGTCACGCTTTGTTATACGACACGCTTACGCTGGAAAAGGCAGTCACCGCCGGAACCTTTTAGGCTCCTGCATCCGCTGAGGCGTTCAGCCTGGATATGAACGAGAGAATGTATGCGTTGCTAATGGGAAGTTCGGCACCACTGAGTGGTATTTGACGAACATGGCACTCAGGTTTATACAGGCGCTCGCTTTTTTAAGTCACCTCACTTGTGAATAGTGAAGTCGCTCCATTTAGGTAATAAAGCCAAGCGTACGCGCGCCCTGTGCCGCAATGAAGCAACTAATATTTGTCTGTTTTAGCAGTTGTGCTCTCAGTACTAACGGGCGTGTAACGATGCGTTCTTTTGGTTGGTTGGTTACGCTTCAGATCGAGAATATCGTGTATTATCACTTCTTCAATTGTACACCAAACACCCATCACGCCCGTGTATCTCCAAGTCCGAGTCAAGAATTCTCTATCGAAGTTGTTGATGTATGCCATCGCCTCTGCGTTATTCTTCGAGGTAGCCTTAGCGAGTTACATATGTTATTCGTTTATTTACGTCCATTAAGTAAAGTTCAATTGGCGAAGCTGCACATTACAGCAAAAGCTGTATATTGCTAAGAGAAACAAAAAAAAACTGTCCTGCAGAGGTGTCAAGAGTGATCTTCATTCGCTGTCCCAATAGTTACGTAATTCTTAGCGTCGTACACTAGCACGCGCGCCATTATACACGTTGTGAGTGACGTCGTCCGACTTGCCGCAGCCTTGGCGCCGAGCAATTTCCACTAGATAAGTTCAGGTCTGCTCAGTGTTTCTGCCGCGGGCTCTGACGCCACTACGTCTAGACCAGTGTGTTTATATGCACAGAGGGCCTGTGCGCTTGCTCTCGTCGCTAGACAGCGATAAATTGCCAAGCCTGATGAAAGCCTTCCGTCTCTTCATTCACTACCGAGTGAAAGGAGGGCAAACCATCAAGGACTACTACGACGAGAAAAAGCGACTGGGTTCCTTGGCTGACTTGAAAGAGTGCCACATCATTTCTGGACTGACTGATGGTGTTCCTCCTGATGTGAAACTGACGGTCGCCGGACAGTATTTCAATTCGTCATTTGAGTGGCTCACCGCTGCTCAACGGGTTGAGACAGCTTTCAAACGGGTGAGAGGAGTTTCCTTTACTCGTAACGCTAGTATCGCATCAAGGGCTCCACGTCTCTTCAGCATACCACAGAAACCAACAATAACTCCTCAACCGCGTGCCCCGCAAAACGAATGTAGATACTGCTCAGCTGCTGGTTTCCCACGACAGTTTCAATGGCAGAACGAATGTCCACGCCGCGGCAATGTGTCCGCTATTGATACTGAACGGGGAAACGAGGAGGGCGACCCAGAGTTTCATTAATAAACTTCAGTGCTCTCATCAACGGAAAGCCAGTAAATGCAATTCTCGATACAGGAGCAACAATTATTTGTATCAGCGAGGATGTGTACAAACAGCTAAAACTTCAGTTGATCAGAGACTCCAGCATCATGGTACAGCAAGTTGAATCAAGCATTCGAACTTTGGGTCGCGTAAATATACAGTTACAAATTGGGAACGTCATAAAGAAAGTTTATATGCACATGTGCTGCAAGGCATGAGAACGCAATCAATTTTTGGCATAGACAGCGCCTCGTACTTCAATCTTTCTGTAAATCTGGAGAGCAAGTCAGTGACACAAGCACGTGAGAATATGAATCTTCCGCTTCACAATGAAAAGAAAACCATTCAAGCTCCGCTGATGCGAACCCTGACTTCAGAAAACTTATCGGAGCCGGAGTCTGTGGCGCTCGACTCTCTTTTGAGCAAATATAACGAGATATTTTCGAAATATCAGACAGATATGGGGTGCATCGCTACTGAGAAACATAGGATCGCACTTACCAATGGTGTCCCTATTCGTCGAGCACCATACCGATGTTCACAAGCAGACGAAGTGGAGATCAACAAACAAGTTGACCCTCTCCTCAAGCAAGGTGTTGCGAGGCCTTCGTTATCGCCCTACGCAGCACCTGTAATTTCAGCAGAAAAGAAAGGTGAAGGACGCACTCGTCTATGCAGTGACTACCGGAAACTCAATGCCATAACGGTACCCGAATTTCAACCAATTCCACGTATAGATGATATTCTTGACCACTTGGGAAAGCCGGAGATTTTCACTGCGTTGGACGTAACTTCGGGATACTGGCATGTCCCTATGCATCCTGACGATGTTCATAAAACTGCATTTGTCACGCCTGATGGTCAGTTTGAGTAGTTGGTAATGCCGTTTGGGTTGAAGAACGCTCCGGCTAAATTTGAAAGAGCCATGAAATCAATAATAGCGAAACATCAGCTCACCAATGTCAGTAATTACTTTGACGATGTGGTTGTATACTCAGAGACATTTAATGATCATATACGACACCTTAAGGCACCATTGAAAGCTCTCAAAACCAAGAACGTAAAACTCAAATGAAAAAAGTGTCAATTTGCACGCTGCAGCATTGAATACCTGGGCCACTAAATTTCACAAGGAACAGTGACACCTAAGCAAAGTATTGTGGCTGCCATACTCAAATTTCCGACACGAAAACGAGAAAAAGATCTCCAGCGTTTTCTGGGCACTGTAAACACCTACCGTCAGTACATCCCCCCCTTCAGCGATATCGCTCTTCTACTCACAAAACTACTCGACAAAGGCAGCAAGTGGGTGTGGACAGAAGCAGGCGAGCAAGTCTTTCCTAAACTCAAGGAGCGGATAACTGAAGAACCGGTGCTTCGCATATACGACACTTCGAGACCATGTACTGTGTACTGTGACGCATCTGGCGAAGGCATCGGTGCAGTGCTGAAACAACCTGATGGCAAAGACAAAGAACATCCTGTTGCCTACTATTCACGCAAATTACTCAAGCACTAGGTGAACCATGCTATTACAGAAAGAGATTGTCTTGCCATTGTATATGCCATTGATAAATGGCATTGTTACCTTTACGGAAAGTCAATCACTGTTGTAACAGATCACTCTGCACTCCAGTGGCTGAAGAATAATGGAAATCCTCAAGGTCGTCTCTTCCGTTGGTCTTTGAAACTGTCAATATATGATGTGAACATCAAACGTCAAAAGGGCGCAAGTAATGTCTAAGCAGATGCACTCTCCAGAGCCCCAATAGTTAATCTTTTGTCACACGACGACTTTCAGCGTTGCAACAATGAGCGTCCAAAAGGAACGCATTAATTGGAAAATAACAGCAACTTCGTCAAAAAAGGACTATGGAAAATATACGTGCCCCATTAACTACGTCCAACCATTCTGAAAAATGCACATCAACATTTTGGGCATGTTGGAGTGAAGAAGACGCTATCACTCCTGTCTCCGCAATATTATTGGCCGCATGTGGTAACCGATGTTTTCACTTACATTCGGCATTGTGATACATGCCAGAGATGCAAGAAGACGAAAGCGAAAAAGTTTGGGACGCTTGAATCACTGCCTCCAGCTGAAGAGCCCTTCGACCTCTTTGCAATAGACACCATTCGAGGATTTTCTGGATATGGCTCGTCAAAAAGATTTATACACTTGGTTATTGATCATGCGACTTGCTACGTAGGGGCGTTTGCTAATAAAAGTGAGAAGAGCGACGCCTACATTTCATGCTTAAAAACAATATTTTTCTTCTGAAAAACCATGGAAGCTTCTTTCAGATCGAGGAACAGAACTTACTGCAGGAATATTCAAGAAATTTTTAAAACATAATCGTATACACCAACTATTCACCTCATCTCATCATCCACATTGCAATGGCATGAACGAGCGGACAAACCAGACTATCGTAACGACACCTAAATGTAAGATCAATGACGAACCACAGAAGTCTTGGACTAAGCTGCTTCCGCAGCTAATTGACGAATACAACAGAACACCCACCGAAGTGACCGGCTACGCACCTCCTTTCCTCATGTATGGAATTCCATCTTATCCTACTGTACTGAAACAACGAGAAGAAACTGTCGAAAAAGCGCGAAAAACTGCAGCTACCAATTCTATCGCCTACCACAATAAGAACAAATTCATTTATGGTAGAAAATTTCTTCCGATTGAGTTCCAAGTCGGTGACTTTGTCCTTTACGAGACACCATGGCATCCCAACAACGGCAAACTGAGTTCCTCCATGGAAGGACCTTACAAGATTCTACGCAAGCTCTCAACAGTGAACTATGAGATCAACCGCTCCGTGCTACCCTTCGGTAGGAACTCTGACATTGTGCCTGTTAGCAATCTGCGGCGTTATTTTGCACCTTCTCGAGGGAAGGGGGAAATGTGACGCATATATATATATATATATATATATATATATATATATATATACATATACCCTACTGAAACGTTCCGTAAGATGCGGAGACCTCAAGTACGGAATTATTGGAATATGGAAGACGTATGATGTGGACTCCGCATCTTATGGAGAGACGTATCATGCGGAAATTACTGAAATGTGTGCATGTTACGTCCGAATCTAGTGCAAAGCAATACAAGGTGTAAATTGAATAGACGTCCACATCTTGAGTACATGCATTACTGTGTACAAATCACAATATTTCTTAAATGTGCATGATGAGAGATTGAATCATCGGCATCTTTCTAATTGCCGTGATGCGGAAGCAAAATTACCTTTTAAATAAAATAAATTACAAAACTACTAAATTAACATGCTAGCGATCATAAATGGTGGTTACATTGCAACACATTAATGCAGTGTTCTGTGCAAGACTTAAAGAACTTATAAAGTTATTATTATGAATAGAGAAGCATTAATATACACATCAGCCCTGCTACAATCAATATATTTTTTATTTGTCTGTATGCTCCAGCTGTGAATAGTGACATTGCAGTGCTGATCGTACACAAATGAGGTGACTGCATCGTAATTTCACGAGCTCCACCTAAGCCACAGGATGGTGGCACAAAACACAATGTAACAGCAATTTATGAACGAAATGTTTAAACACAAATAATAATCATAGCACTGTGAAAGTGTGGCGCTGTGTTTATCTCATGAATGCCTTGTGGAGATCGGTGAAATGTTGCTTGAGGCTCCAGCACCACTGTAAATTTCGAAGGTCACTGCCATAGAACTTATGTGTCCTGCATAGGCACCTGGAAATGAAAATAATTGGCACAAATAATGTCAGAGACGCGTGTTAGAACAATAGTTCCCATGCACAAGAAATATAACACACAGAATGAAACTGAAAATGTAAGGCACACAATCCTTCATGTTATGCATATGTGAATAATAGAAGGAATGAGTGTATAAATTAGTTCTGCCACATCAAAAAAACAGCATGCTAATCACAGTGAAAATAACTAGGTTTTCAGATTTTCAATGGTAGAGATAATCTATTGATTTGTCCTTATAGAATTATGATTTAAATGCTTCCTGCACAGTAAAACTTCAGGAACTACCAGTGAAAGCTCTCAATGTACACTTAATAGTGTGTGCATGTACATCTGCTGCCTTTATACTATACAGTTTGTGCACAAAATTGGCATCTTGAACAATTTTGAGAGTTAAACCTATGCAACTTATGAAGGTTAAAATCACCATGAAAGCAAGCAGGACCAGGCTGGTGTCATTAAAAATCTGTGCAAGACAGATAACTATAACCGAACTGCACACATATAGGGGAGCAAGAGTAACAGAAATTCTGCTGCTGACCTGCATGTCGCGGTATCAAACCCCGGCTCCATTTCCGATGGAAACAGAAATGCTGTAGGCACGAGTGCTCAGATTTGGGTGTACGTTAAAGAACCCCAAGTGGTCGAAGTTTCCAGTGCCCTCCACTACGGCGTCTCTCATAAACATATAGTAGTTTTCGGACGTGAAACCCCACATATAAGTCAAGAATAACAGAAATAAACTGCCAACAGAAAAGTTGGGTGCATGTGCTATCTGTAACTGCTTACACCTTACTACATACAGCATGCTCATTCCGTTTTAAATACCGATATTGAAAATAACTGCTCTATTAGGAATGTAAATGGTAAGGTAGAACTGAACGACTCAACAAAAAGTGACCCTATTATGACATCACGTTTTCCTATAACAAAATTGACTAAGACTGTCGAATATCATTATGCAAGGAAAAAATCTTTAAAAGAACAATCAAGTTTCAAGTCATAATTTTTAATATGGCTACTATGACTATAACCAAGAAATCGACCTCAACATGGCTGATGTTAGTTTTTAAGACCTATGTTCACTAGGCAATAAACTATACAACAAAAAGCACAGCGTTCAGGCAAAGCACCACACAAAAAAAGAAAGCAGTCCCTTTTGTTATTACCTACAATGCCTTTAAAATAGTATTTTTACCTCTACTTTCCGCTTTTTATCTAAGTACCTGGTGTGAAACAAGTTAGCTGAAAATGCACTGTGCCTCCAAAACCTGTTGGTTGAATCTGAATTTTTAAAAAATGGTGAAGCTTGCACTAAATTAGGCTCCACAAGCCTTGGAACAGCGAGACTACATGACTCTTAGGACTACTTTGGTTACTTGTGTTTTGTTTCTGGGCCTAAGCATAAAGACAAGGGCTTAACTGAATTGCTGCTAACAAACAAATGCTTTCGAAATTGCCCGAGCGTCAAGAGATGCTCAGCCATTTGTTGTTTTTCGCACTGGGCTATTCTACACCAAACATACAAACCATACTGCCTGGCGACCATCACTGATGTATAGTTTAAAAAATGATGATATTTACTCTTCTGAAAATAGTTATTTGCAGAAATGTTTTGAAGAGAAAAAAGTAGTGGTCCCGTGGGTACCTTCAGAATTTCGCAGAATGTCGTGTGGGTGTTATTTGTGAGAAAAATTTCAAAGTACCGCTTTTTCTTGCCACATCAAATTTGATCTACATATTAAGTTAAGGTGCTTCTTAAAGTATTTGAAGCCGAGTAACATTAGTGCAATTTTTCCGCTACATAGGCTTTGAAGAATTCAGCCAAACTGTTTATCGTTTGCATTTCTTGTATGGCAATACTGCATTTTGTATGAATATTTGAGCCACAAATACTCACTGCACAAAAGTTATATTTCACGAAAAAAAAGATGGTAGGTCCAGATTACAAATATCACTATATAATCGTTTTTGTCTACATTGAGATGCAATTTGAGCTGTGTGTTTGTCTGATTAAAAATTACTTTTATGTGTAAGTTGAAAGCAAATAAACAGTTCTTGTTACAAGGCAAGTGTTATCATTACAATTTTTGTTTAAATGAGGAAAATGATTTTTGAAGTCTCCTATTGAGGGCCATGGGGAACTTCGGAACGGAAGCTGTCGTATATAATATGCAGAAAACAGCCGTCATAAGAAAACTTCAAAAATTCATTTCTACTTTAAGACAAAGTGTAATCATATAACTTGCCATATAAAGAGAACTGCTTCCTTGCTTTTGATGTGGCGAAAAAATATCACTAATATTACTGAGCTTCATGCACTACACACAATCACCTTTACTTAATACCTAGACTGAATTTGGTGTAAAAGAGGCAGTATTTTTGAAACACTTTTTACTTTTTACAAACAACACCCAGACGACATCCTGGGAAGTCCAGAAGGCACCAACGTGGCCTAATATTTTGTTCTCTGCGATATACTTTAGCATTTTGCTGTTTTCAGAAAAATACAGTATTGAGCACAATATTTTTTTTCAAAGCACATTTAGGACGGTTGGCAAAATGGCTGGGATGTTTGATGCGTAATTGCCTCACTGCCAGCATTTATTCTTCCGAAGCTCAAGCTATCACCTCTCTGTTACTGTCTCCCTCACATACAATGCCTGCATAGGAAAGAAAAAGAAAGGCAGGTCCGACAAAGTTCACAAGGCAAGATAATTTCATGTTGGATAAATTCATTACCATAAAACAGCAAAATACCATTCATTTTGAGTAGTCCTAGACACAAGCTATATACCAGCGTCCAAAGAGCCAAGCACAAACTTTTCATTTGAACATGTGTGGTGTTAGGCAGGAAGCACTTATTGCAAGACTGATCAGCCTGTAATTAACTGAATGAAGTACAATGCACTGTTCAAGCCAACACCACATAGGCATCTTTGCTATAGCAAAGCCATGTGTCATTGATTCATGCACTAGATGGGACAATGCAAATGTAATAAAAAATGTGAAAAAAGAAAACAAGAGAAAAAAAAGAAAGGGGAATGCAAAGTAGGAGCAGTGTAGCACTACTTTTACTTTGCATTCCTCTTTTCTTTCTTCTTTTTTCTTCTTTTCTATCATTTATCTTTTTTTTGCTTCCCTTACCCCCAACCTCCGACAGGAGAACACTTTGTACCAGTGCAACCTAACTTGAAAAGAAGCAAGGGCTGCACTCTTCTGCGTTATAGTTTTTTTTTTCAGACAAACATTTCCAACAGGCCCACACGCCTACACCAAAAGATGATGTCATTACTGACCCCACTTAAACTAACACGCCAAGGATGACAAGGTGACTTCTAAAAAATAGGTCCTCCTATCACAACATCGGCCAGCCTGTCTGAAGAACTTCTACTGTTCACCCTGATTACCCCACTAGATGTTTCCATCTGTCAACTCACATCTTCATTTTGGATAACACTAAGACGAGCTTACATTGATGAATACGCACGAAAGTTTAGTGATGTATCATGTATCAGATTAAGCAACTCTGTTAAAAATTATTGATAGCTTGCTTCCAGGATTTTTACACTGTAGCCTGAAACTTTGTAGTCTTCTATGCACATGAAACAGATTGACAACGTAATGCACAACATGCTTAAGAATACTGCGAGGAACAAGATAACGACAAAACGACCAGCCACCCAAATTTTTCGCTGTACATGTTTATAAAATGTTCATGTACCCCAAACGAGGTGCTTATGATGCAAGCCGAAAAATCTACAAGTAGGGCCTTGGAGTTTTCTGGAACTAGACGTGTTGCATTTTTTCTGTAGAGGGCTTTACACCCGTAAGTGAGGAACAAAACTCCTGTATAATGAAGAATATTGGCAGCTATCAGTTATAGAAAAACCTAATACAGCTAATCTTCCCCGACACATCTGTACATTTAGAGAGGTGACGTAGCTTCTGTGATTGTGGCAGTAACTCCAACAGGACCAGTGCGAAAATTGGCACTACTTGGCTAGACAAATGTCCAAACATGCCTGCCCGACTCCCTGTAGCCATCCTGGCTGAATCTGACACATGATTTTTTAACTGCTGGCTGGACAAAAACAAAACCACTGAAGCACTCACAATACACAGCGTGAAGTTTCTCTGGAGTGGTCAACTTCGTCTTCTGCGATGAAAGAGCAGCACAGTGTACTGATAAGGCACTCCTTGCAATGGTTTTCAATGCCACACAGTGACCTTGCTGTTCCTGTCGAAGAGAGCTTCGGGAGCTTGGAGGGTGCTTGCTCTTTTCTGGGGGCTGCTGCCGCTCCTCGTTTTCTGCTCAAGGTCAACCTGCACAAAGTTGTAGACGAGGCTTTAAGAGTTTTATATAATAATATACAAATTTTCGCTGAACACACACTGCTTCGTGGCACAATGAGGAATTTCTTATAAAACTTAAGGCCTCGCATATGCAAACATTTACAATCGATCTGAAGATGCACTCGACTCTAAAGGAGCAAGTTTGTTATGTAGTGTATATAAAGAAAGGTCATTCAGCACAACCACAACTACAGTTGCACACGAAAACGACATTTTACACAATCCTGTTTATTTACATGGTCCATTTTATTTTATTTAGATCTGGTCTGCATGAACTCTTGAACCGGGCACCATATAGGTTGAAAGACGCACACAGAGTTTGAGACAAACCTAGTTTCCCGTGGAGCATCCTCTTGCACTATAACAACACATCTCAATCTAGTTAGTTGGTCAGAACGAGGTGAAAACAGCTTGCCCTTGAAAAGCACGGGCAGAAGGAATGACGCCTGCACCCTGTGCTTTCTGTACATTCTCGTTGAGGGTGCAGTTTTCGCCTTATCCTTATGCAATTTCGCATTTATAACATCGTTCGCTGCATAATCTTTGTGGCGTTAAAGTGTGTGATACCGTCATGTGTATCCCATGTAATTTATAAAAATAAAATACAAGATAGCTTGATTCAAAAATAACAAAGTGCATCCAGCGCCATGTCCTGTAGCCATTCTTTAGGCAAGTGGCAGAATGATTTATTCTTCAAAACATATCTTACTTGTAACCACTACAAGAGCTAACTCGTACACTGGAAAATTCTGTTTGCCTCTTCAGATTATAAGGTACCTTTTTTATACCAGAAAATCTTCAAGAAGAATAGAAGTGTTGCAATTGTGAAGAAAGAAAAGTAGAAGGAAAAAAAGATATTGATTGATTTGTGGGGTTTAACGTCCCAAAACCACCATATGATTATGAGAGACGCCGTAGTGGAGGGCTCCAAAAATTTGACCACCTGGGGTTCTTTAACGTGCACCCAAAGAAGAAAAAACAGATAACCTGCCCTGTACAGGGACTGAGCCTGCAAACTTCGAATATTATGTCCGATGCTCTATCAACTGAGCTACCATAGCGGCTATCCCTCTTCCATTTTGTACGGTATATAGGTGCATTTATACATGAAAGAGTCAATCAGCACTGCCTGTTACCATTATGGCGAGTGTGGGACACCTTTTTTTTTGCCTACTGGCAATGACATTACGATTGCAATTACGTTACGATTACTTCCAATATCCCTATACTTCTTTGGCAGCATTATGCATCTGTCAGTTCTCAGAAAATCTGCTAGTCACAGGAGGAGGCAATAGTTCGCCCTCCCACCTAAATGCATGTACTTGAACACATGCACAACTGATCAAAAAAAAAGAACAAGCCACACACCGTTAAGATTACTGAGATTCACTGTTTCAGATTCATGAGTAAAGGAAAGAACTATAAATTTAAGGGCTTGTTGTCTTTGTTGAACACATTATAATGAGAACTAGCAGGAAACGATGCCAAACAAACTATAGGGGAAGTTATCAAAAGTAACTTTAACAAAATTGTGAAAAGAAAAGTGAACAAAAACGTAACTTGGCAACGTTTTTTACAATTGAATTGACATTACTTTTTATAACTTCCCTTTATTTCACTGGGTAATGTTGTCGGGTAATTCTCATTATTAGAGTGGTGAGTAGGCTGACAAAGAAAGTATATGGCATTGATACTTCCTTTGAACACCTAAAAGTTTGAGGACCTTAAAAGAGCGGAAGCTACTTTGAGTAGACCAGAATATTTAGTTGGAGCAAAAAAAAAACGTACACACAATTTACCCGGCTTTTTACCCTATTTTGAGACATAAAAGTGTATGCTGCCAGTAATGTTAAGTACCATTAATTTTGTCGCACTATGCACTATAGCAGGTGTAGTTAGAGTAGTGATAGTGAAGGATTATTCAAGCACGCCACCAACTGCGTTCACATCAATGGTTGCGTATTTTAAAAATAAACCTGCTGTATAGTAAAAAAAAATGTTAGAGCATTTATGATTTTATCCAAATCAAGTTAAACCGACTGGGTAAGCAAACCATTTGCATAAAATCAAAAGGCATAAAGTGATTCATGTATTATAACTATGTGAACAACTTCAGCAATGCAGGGCAAAGTGACAAAAGTTCTATAAAAAACCCTTCTCATTATAACATGCATGAAAAGCACCACACCAAAATATTTTATAGTGCATGTAATATCGAGTCTACTAGACTGTCTATTGACCTTTTAGAAGAAGGGTATCTCTTTCACGTTCAAGGGGCAACCACTTAGCCTTATCCTGAGCTTTTCTGTGAATATTTACTGAATTTCAGATATCATCAGGATTGATTTAGAGTGAACAGATTTTGCTTACGCATTGAAGCCTAGTTCTGTATGTAACTGCAATTATGGGTGCCAAACCATCTCTAATTAATTTTCAACATTTAACTTATTTTTTAACTACGGCATCACAACTAGCTATGGGTGCCCAAAAAGTAGCTAGAAACAATACCATTACCTCTTTGAGCCTTTTGGAAGTGTTCAGCTTCTCAGTGCTCACTTTACAACATTTTTTAAATACGTGTTTGTGTGCCCACTGCTCTTGCTCCTTGTACAGTGAGGAGGAACACATGGCAAGAAGAGACAAGAAAGAAGCATAGCGAAAAAAATCGAAATAAGCGAGGACCTCTTTTGTATTGTACAATGTGTGTAACATTACTATTGCGACAACATATAGACAAATTATCACGGCTATGCATCTATTGTAGAGTCATACACAGCTGCAACACCACGACTAAATTTCATCTTTGTGTTGATTTAGGATCCCTTTATAGTGGCAAGCTAATGATATCTGCATTTGTTTGGCACATACTAAGATGCAGTGAAATGTGATATGGTAATCTCATTTAGAATGCACGTCATGTGGCTTCCTTGTATATGTGGCCACAAGTAACTCTGGTTGCAAAGCAATATGGCAGAGCCTAAACAGACGTCACCGACCACTCCAATCTGAACTTGCCTTTGCTACTTGCCCATTATCATCCCAGCAAAAAATGAATAATTGAATCTGCTACAGATATGTGCTAGCTTATGCTAAGGACCAAGTATGAAGGATGTTTTGTCATTATTGAAATCAGTTATTTGTTCAAGAACACTTGCTGTCAAACACAAATACATTGCTGTCGAAGCATCAAGGCTCAAATATAAAGCAAAAAGAAGTGTCTCTTTAAAAAACAGGCCACAAGGCAAGATAAATATTTGATATACTTGGGATGTAAGGCACGCACAAGAGGTGCTGCCATTATATACTTTTCCTTGTGTTGAAACCTGCTTGCTTTACTCACCCAACACATCTGTAAAGATGCCGTGAAAACACCAAGGAGCTGATGCAGCAAGGTTGAACACATGTCCAGGGATTCCACCATTCCTAGGCAGCCCTACAGCCTCCACAGTCCTGCAACCATTTGTAAGATAAATATAGTTCTACCCAAAGTTCTTGGTTTACAGACACACATGCAAGACGCATAACCACTCTATAGGAAGTTTGCATGATAATGCGCTGGGTAGCAAAACGGATGCCAATATCAAGTATCCCGGCCTGCCGCTTCTTTCTTTCCGTTCTTAATTAATCAATCCATGGTTAATAAATGTTCCCCCAATGTGAAGTGTACTGGCAGTCCGGTGAAGAATTGCAATGTATTTCGAACACAGTCCAATTCATGGCAAGTAAGCATGCAATAGGGTTTTGTCAGCTGTTCGAGAAAAGAGCATGAAGTTTAGCTCAAACCCATGTTTTTTATAAACACCATTCAACTTGATATAAAAGTTGTGAGCATTATGTGAAGGAACACGGATTCATGTTGAATCAATGATTTCTTATAATGTACTTATATGAATGCAACTAACTGAATATGAAACGATAATTTTTGCTCGAGAATTTAGAGTTATGAACACTATCGCACTTGCCAGCTGCATCTTGTCCAAAACAGCGGCAAGATAGGCTAGTTTCTGTAGGTGAGCAGTAATGAGCAGTGCAAAGTAACAACAAGAAACACCAGTAACAACAGTATGGGGCAAGCACAGACTGCCAACTCTATACATTATTACACAAAAGTTCGCCTGAATATCAGTCAGACAACTTGTGCAAATGAAGGTCCAGTTGGCATGAACAAGTTACGAAATCAACAATGCCTGCTTTCACTAACAGGACCCTCATTCACATAAAGTATGCAGCCATAGGCCCCACCGAGGTACGTCGCAGCATGATGTCACTGGCACATGTAAAAGGTGTGGCTGGAAAAACACTCCCGCTGGTGCTCAGCCCGGTACAGTCGTGCGGTGTTTGGGGCAAGTTTTCATTTTTCAAAGCTCACACTTCACGTTACAATGTCGACATTAGCTGCAGTATGTGTCAGCAAACATCCAGCTGTGTGGTAAACTGTGTGGTAAAATATTTGCCATGCTGTCTGTTTATCTTGAAGTGAACACACATGGTGGCCTGTGCGAGCAACAGCGGCAGAGTCTTCAAAAATGTGCACTGTTGATTGCGGCATGTAGTGTGCATTGAAATGTATTGAGAATATCGGTTCAACTGAGAATACTGTGTGTGGTGTGTGCAGTGTCAATAACAATGTGTCGTGTTTGCGAAGACTTTAGCACTCATGGCAGGGACCGGTCGATGAAAAAACTTGATTCGACATTTTAGTCAAGGTAAATATGCACTTGACACGACCATCTGCGAGTGGGTACATCTCGGTGTTTGCGCTGTGTGCAGAAAAAAATTGCAAGGTCACCGGGCTGGAAGATACCATTTGCTGAAGCTGCATGTATGAAACGCCCCGACGAGTAGGCAAGCTCAATAAAGGTATAACTCGTTTTATCGAAGGCCTCATATGTCTTCATGTAATAAGCAGAGATTCTTGTTTCACATATACTCAGTACCTTTACCGCTCGATATGTATGAAGTGACAATGCAAACAACAAGTTTGTTTGTTAGGTCCTAATTGAGCAATGTAAATATGCAAATAAGTTGTAGGTGTCAGATGCAGCGATGTAACTGCACAAAAGATTACGTATATATTAGGCTACAGGTTTAGAATCGCATACATCTCAGTGGTCTATGAGGAACGTCACAAACAACTTCCTTTCCAACCAGCCCTTGCACAGAGGGAGGGAATGGCTGGCACGGTGCTCGAAGTGACGTCACACTATTTGCCAACATAGAGAGGTTTCTTACTTAGGCAACATTTTGCACAATATATTTTTTAAATGCAAGAGTGTACTCATCCACATTGATCATACTGATGTCTTTTGTTGTTACTTTGTGCTGTGAGTTACTAGGCATTTAGTCTCCATGATCTTTAAAAGCAAATTTCAGTGTTCTCTCTCATATTGCTGACAACTGTGTTGTTGCATAAATTGGGCAAAAAAGCAACACAGAAAGGCTGTCACAATAAATAAACCAACATGGGTATTCTTCTGCAAACAAAAGTTGGCACTGGTCCTATCATTACCCGTCTTCCTTCTCTCTTTGCCTTGTTTGCGCTGAAACAGCCAAACACCTGGTGAGTTAGATGAGAAATATTAACGCATCAAAACTATAAGTGCTTGCATCAGCAACTACACAACAGCGTGATAACCGCACCCCTGCCACACAGCAGCGAAACATATTTTGAACATGCTGGCAGTGTATTATTTTATAAAGAGCAACTCTGGCAGATTACAAAATCTCACATTGTGCATGCAAGTTTTCTTCAAAGTCAGGCGTACAATGTAGGTGCTGGCCGGTACATTATTAGTTACAAGCAAAGGCGTCTTGCAGGTACACATGCAGATTGCACGAACACCTGTCTCTCTCTACACTAGGCACACACATTATATCTTTTAGCAAGCACACGCCACTGTTTAGGGGCATAATAACGCTCTACCGTGAACGTATGCTATTCAACCCACTTAGGCGGTTGGCTAGGTGAATCGAGCCAAGTTACAAATTGTATCGCCCGCGAACGTAAACAAAATGCTGCTTTGCATCAAATGGCACTGCAGGCTTCGTTTAATGAACAACGTAGCAAGCGCCATGTGCGTCTTCCTCACTACATTGCACATATGAAAAAAATCGATCACCATACACATGCATGTTGCCGCAGTTGTCTCGAATTAGCTCCAGTAAGGCCGCGCCGATGCGCCATGGCTCTGCTGGCGTTAGCATTGTCAAAGCGAATCGGCAACCACACTCGCAAAGGCGCGTAAGGTTGCCGTTTCACGACGCCTCGTTCGAGTGCAGCAACACACACTTGCACTGAGTGGCATACTTGGTCTACATAAAAAAGTGTCCCCCTTACCTTTAGTTTCTTTCACACTGTCCTGAGGGAAGCGACCACAGGCGTCAGCCGTCACCTCGGAGTCCTTCGAGCGCCCGCCCAACCCGCCGATTCCTTGGACGACTCGCACTTGATCCGCACTCGAACAACCGCGGGAATAGGGCGCAATCTTAGCACATCACACGAACGAGGAACGGTGCTTCCTTGCGTAAATTTAACATTTCGTGCTCTCGTGTGTAGCAGCGCGAACACATAGACGCACCGAAACGGCATGCCCACGATAACAAAGAAGACAAACAACATGTGGCTTTAGCTGTGAATGGATTTGACTTGGATATCTGTGTGAGGAAAATAAAAAAAAAACATCTGTCGCTGCTATAAACTGAAAAAAAAATCTACGTTATCTGGCAAAATAACTTTAAAAGTGATAAACGGTTATTCAAAAAACAAGTTACAACTTATGAATATTTTCCAGGTCTTTGTTTTGTTTTTGTTCTAGCAGACGACAGCTTCCTACTGCTTCTACGACAGACGTAGTGCGGTTTCACGTTCGGTGCGTGCCGCCGACGCAAAGCTCTACAGTAGTGATATCAGAGTTATCTATTCTCAATGAATCATAGGATGGCTACAAAGCAGTAACATTTTGACATAGTTCAGTACGCAATCTTTCAAGGTATGACATTTCTTTGCTCTGAAGCAAATCGAAGCAAGCCGGCCGGCGCAATCAGCTGATGTCGCCGCTACGCAAGGCATGGTCGTGCGTAATAGCGTTGCGCCCCGCGCTCGATTTGTCATCAAGCGATAGAGCTACTAAGTGGAATAAAGCTAGATGCAGGGATTAATGGCGTTTCACTCTAATTCCCTGTGGTGGCCGACCTAATCGTAAGAGAGCCCCGGGAAACAACCTTCAACTGCTCAAGCTTGTGTGTGGGTGTAAAAATACTTGTTTTCATCCACGGCGGGGCAGCAATCTATAGTTGAAAGACATGCGAAAAGCATATGACGTATATACAATCTCAAAACATATGCACACAACAATAGATACGATCGCATATCGTACATAAATATGCCGACACATAGCGTGTAAAAAGCAAATTTATATACATAACTTAAACTACGTGCACTCCTCAGCGCGAATAGCTTAGCAAGCTAACGCACTCAGTTCACGTACGCGAGTACAAATGAGTAGCGTAGGTTCGAGTCCCGTCAAAACTAATTTTTGTGTTTTTTTTTCAACGTTTTTATTGTACTGCTATCTTTTCTAATGCTTTAGGTTCTAAAACAAAATAAAAGCAATATTGCGTTCAAGTACGTATGTGGTACTGTGCTTTTTGCGCAACAGTTATTAGTATTTTTATTTTTATTATTGATTTTTTTATTTATTTCATAATATAACAAAATTAAGGACTAAGGGGAACATTGAGTCCGCTTGATTGTGAAGGGACTGAAGAAGTGAGAAAACTCAAACCAAAAAATTTATTTGAGAAAAAACTGAGCATTCCACAGCCGGACCAGTTTCTTCAAGGGTAGGCCCTAGGTATGCGCGAGACTTGCTATATGACTCATCTCAAGCTGTGGCAGTTGAGGGAAGGCAATATCACCGAGAAGCAGTTCCAAAATTTTGGTTGATGTTTTTTGATTCCTCCAAAATAAGGGCTGCACAATTGTGATAGAGCCAAATCAAGAATTGCGGGCACGAAGTCATGAGACAGAAAATGAATAATGTTGATTGTTTGAAAAATTGCCCTTAATAAAAGGAAGAGTTATGGAGTGCTACGTAGCTTAACTCGCAGTAGGAATTTTATATAGATAGTTTAAAATGGACAATGTTGCACACACAGACATTGGTTAAATTTCTTAGATAGATAGATAGATATGTGGGGTTTAACGTCCCAAAACCACCATATGATTATGAGAGACGCCGTAGTGGAGGGCTCCGGAAATTTCGACCACCTGGGGTTCTTTAACGTGCACCCAAATCTGAGCACACGGGCCTACAACATTTCCGCCTCCATCGGAAATGCAGCCGCCGCAGCCGGGATTTGAACCCGCGCCCTGCGGGTCAGCAGCTGAGTACCTTAGCCACTAGACCACCGCGGCGGGGCCTGGTTAAATTTCTTTGCAGCACAGTTGAAGCATCTATGTAGAACTGAAGCATCAATGAAGCTCACGCGTCCTCACTTTATTGCGCTTTACATAGCTTGTATGCATCCATGCAGCCATGATATGATATATTTTAAAGCATTTGTTTAACCTATATTCTTCTTATTCATTAAAGATGGCCCATAAGTTGTGTCTTATGTAGCACTACAATTGAAGCGTAATCTACATGGTGGTATGAAACAATGCTTTTGAAAATCTCAAAACGACCCAGCTCTACACACGACTATCCGTGCATCAATGGTAAGCACCATTATGGGTTTGTACATATCAGTTGTGCTCTCATACTTAATTATTTTTCTGACCACTCCCTCTGCCTCTACCTCGTTTCTGTCGGGAAGCTGTGGCAAGTTGTGTATAGCTGTATTTATATTGTAGGATCACTTACTATCAATAAAAAAATATTTTTAGGCTACATGCAATTAGTTTTCATAGATTTTCATTTCTTTTGTCGGTGCTCAGGAGAGCTAAGCTCATGGTCGATATTTTAAAATGACATTTCTCTTTGCCAATGTTAATGAGAACAATTTCACTAATATTGACAAGTTCATTCACATTGAATTTAGTTCTCATTATTATGGTTTCTATCAAAAAACGAGCCTTGAAGTTACGCTTTTTTGCTTGATTTGTTTTCGTGTGACAGCATGCAAGTAAAATGACAGTTATTGTCATTCCTTGTGAATGACACATTTTCCGTGTGACCGAATTAGCACCTGGTCATCTGCAAAAGTTGTATTCATTCTGGAAAAGGGCGAACAGCGGTGACTGACAACACAGACTAGCCTGCGTTATTCTTTTGTACTATATATGTCACTGTGCATTCATTTATATCTTTATAGAGCTCGGATTTTCTGCTGAAAATGTGAGAACAACTGTAGAGTTTCCACATTTTTGCAACAATCCACATGCCTTTCATATACTATTGCACATTTTCGTAAGCACCTAAAAATCTGTATATTTCCGTAAGACCTTACATTCTGCATTTTCCTTATGCAAGCTTCTGTACACTCCATACACTTTCCTTATCCTTCCATATCTTCAATCATGAACTCTTCGTATGCTCCATAAGTTTCCTTACCTTTCCTTATCCTTCCATATACTCCGTAAAAAGCTTTCCATATATGCCATACATTTTCCTTAGATTTTCGTATACTCCATAAAAAGCTTTCCTTATGCGCCATATTATTTCCTTATCTTTTTTTATACTCCATTAGAAGCTTTCCGTAAATGCCATACAACTTCCGTATATTTCCATAAAACTCCATATTTTTTTCGTATGTAGCGTAAGGAAATGTTACGGAGTCCATATATTTTCTATAAGATTTCATACGGAACGTTTCAGTAGGGTATATATATATATATATATATATATATATATATATATATATATATATATATATATATATATATATATATATATATATATATATGACCTATATATATATATAGGTCAGTTGATGCTGCTCTTGCCATATATATATATATATATATATATATGGCAAGAGCAGCATCAACTGACCCCAGACACTTGCCTCCTTGGCTCCACTTTAGCGAAGGAAGGGCCCCCCCCCCGCCACAAAACATTAAAAACGCTTCTTGCATCGCTCCTACCTGAAGCATACGCTGTATGGTGGGTGAAAAGGGCGCTTTACACAACTTATGGAGCCTCACTGCGGGTAACGGCAAGTGTACATTCCATCAGAACTTCTGTATCGAGGGCGATGCCCTTTGATGCAAAGATAAAAGTAACAGTGTCTCTGAGAGAGTGGGACAATATTCGCGATAGAAAAAACTAGTAATATTATACAAAGTAAATTTGACTGCTAACTCAATTGTAGCGAACGTCTTGTAACGCCAGGAAACGTTGGTCTAAGCTAATATTCAGTAGAACAATCTATCTATCTATTATATCTATCTATCTATCTATCTTTCTATCTATACATCTAGTTGCTGATTTTTTACTCTGCCTGTTTTTTTGGTAAGTGAAATATCATGCAAACTTCACATGATAAATGGGAATGCATTGTGAATATTTTTGATTAGTCCCGACGTCAGCAGCTTGGCAGTGAGTCATATACATAGGAAAACAGAAAAAAAATGTTCTCGATTTTACATGTTACATTGCAGATGTCGTCGAAAGACGATAGTCTTGCGTCTGGAGACAGTGAACAAAACGTTTCTTTGATGTTCTGTGCCAGAAAACCGGTGAATGGTATTCGGTAGGCGCTGAGTTAGAGTGCCTTGAGCGTGCAATGAAGGCTAACGAGCGCATCAAGTCACGTTATACGTGAGACATGAGCGCAATCTCGCAGTTTCCTTGGAAAACAAAACGCGCGGCTCTGATACGGGCGTGCCCGCCTGTCTCTGAGGTGATAAGGTGTAGAACGCAAGGCGACGGGTAGGTGCCACCATCAAATCATCTAAGCAAAGCGTTGAAAATTCCTCTTCATGGAAGCGTAGCGTGGCCAGCGCACCGTGATAAACGCTTCGGTCCTTAGTATGACTTATGTATGCCTTTTCTAGTAAAAGCTGCACATACATAATATATACGTGCTTGGCACCTGATATATGCGCAATAATTGCTTTTTAATTGTCAATCGCACAAGTATGAATATGAATCTTGGGCAATATTGGTCATTGTGGCAAATGGGGTTGGCCATTTGGAGTGTCGTTTGGTCACTTAGGTGCCGTTTAGGGTACCGTTAAAGGCGGACAAAAAGAAAAGGCTATGTATAGTGGTCGGTTATACTCTGAGCATTTCTCTATTACCTGATTGATAGTATGAATGTGGTCAATTGTTGAGTAGCTTGTTCGAAATCCTGCTTTTTCCTTTGGTTGATTGAATTCTAATGTTTTCTTTACCACTGTTTTGTTTACTCATGCTGTATCAGGTAGTATAGATTGGTTTAGTTTGAATATCTTCATTACCGTTAAGATATATTTATTATTGCGAATTCAGCCTCTCGTCGACAACGAAATAAATGTCGTGAAAACGCGAAATGTGAATTCTGGCAAGAAAACGAGCATTGCTATACTGCTTAGCAAACACATGTGGGAACGGCGTCACTCAAAGGCTGATCACAAAGACTTGCTGGTTTCGTTGCATTTGATAACCCATGAGTTGCATAACTGTATCAAATTTATATTCTGTCGCACGCTTTATTGTTCAGCACTGCGCTTGCAGTGACACGACTGCAACTTCTGCAGCAAGGTGGCGGTTAGAGCACTGCGTCGCCTGCGTTTGATTTTGCGACCGGGTATAGCAATCGGCCCCTTAAGTGTGTGCCTCAAAAGACATCGCCGATAACTTCAGGTGCTACCGAGAAGCGAAAGGCAAAGAACACAATGATCGATAGCTGTGACTTCTTGAACTCTTGGGTGTCGGCTGTCGTTTTAGAGAATATTTTGAGTAAAGACAACGTGCACAGGTATTCCATACCGGGTACAGTTCCAATATTATGACCAATATCTGTGACTTCATGAACAGTTGGGTGTCGTTTGTCGTTTTAGAGAATACTTTGACTAAAGACAACGTCCAGAAGGCTTCCATGCAAGGTTCAGTAGCAATATTATGACCAATATCTGTCACATCAAGAAGTATCAGGTACAGTTATTTACATTAGAGCACATTTTGACTATGGAAAATGCCTGAAGGCATTCTACGCAGTATTTGGTTCCTATCTTATGACCAATATCTGTTGTATCAATGTCTGTTGTACCAGGTGTGCTTTGTCGCATTAGAGGATATTTTGAACGCACACATACACCGAAAGCCTGCTACTCTGGCCTCAATTGTAGTCTTATAACTCACTTAAATCTGTCAGATCATGAAGTTTCAGGCGTGATTATTAAGTTGAGTGCTATAAAATATTGTAACGATGTTGAAGGACTCGGGGTGTAATAAAACGTATTTATTAAAGGGTGAACCTGTGCCCACAACTCAAAGGGACTGTGGTCGTAACACGTTACAGCTGAACATCTAAGATGTCTCCTTCTTCTACTTCTTCAAGAAGAGTCCCAAGCGCGTGGCGCACATCAGCAGGCGCCAGCTGGGTTCTCATGCTATCATGATCGTCTCTGCGCAACACTAGACGTCACGCATGTATATCCCTGTGCACGCGGTGATAGGCGCGTTGTTTGAATGCACGCGCTATGTCGCGGCATAATCCCTCTCCTCATACGCATCGTCCCGATGCGTCAGGCAATGAATAAATTCGTGGTAGGCCTCACTGGTCTTCCGGTGATCTTTCATAGTAAGGTTTCATCCGGACTACATCTACGACCTCTGTAGGGTTGCGGCGTTTTGAGCTCCCGTGTATAGCGGACCTGACTTGGTAAGTTAAATCGCTTACACGATGGAGTACTTCGTAAGGCCAGAAGTAGCTGCTAAAAAGTTTTTCAGAAAGTCCACGGCGACGCACTGGGGTCCATATTCATACTTTGTCACCTGCTTGAAAATGCGCTTCGGAACGACGCTAATTGTACCGATAGGAGTCGATACGCTGATGGTGGCGTATTCTGTATCTCGCCATCTGTCGTGCTTCCTCGGCTCTTTACAGGAAGTCGTCTAGGCCAGGTGGATCGCTGCTTTCATCATTCAGTAGTAACAAGGCATCCAGTGGAATGGCGACTGTTCGGCCGAATACAAGTTCAAATGGTGTCACTCGCGTTGTTTCTTGGACGGCTGTATTATATGCGAACGTGCATTAGGACAATATTTTATCCCACAGTTTATGTGCGACGTCGACATACAAAGAAAGCATATCAGTCAGAGTTCTGTTCAGGTGCTCCGTTAGACCATTTGTTTGAGGATGGTATGCTGTACTTCTTCTCTTGTCTGTGTGGGTCATTCGCATCAGACATTTCATTAGGTCTGCGGTAAAAGCTGGGCCACAATCTGTAATTACGACGCCTGGTGCACCATGTCTGTGGATTTTGTTGTTGATGAAGAACTTGGCAACTTCAAGAGCTGTTGCAGTGTACAGTGAGTCAATCTCAGCTTAACGAGTGAGATAGTCCATGGCTACGACTATCCACTTCTTGCGTGCAGTCGAAGTCAGAAACGGGCCTAGGAGGTCCATACCGACTTGTTGGAATAGGGCATCCGGTGGTTCTATTGGCTGGAGGAGGCCGGCAGGTTTTACGGATGAAGTTTTGCATCTTTGACACTCACGGCAAGTTTTCACATAGAGCTGTACTGATGATAACAGTTTCAGCCAGTAGTATTTTAAGTGAATTCTGGCGAATGTACAGCTGACACCCATGTGTCCAGATGTTGGCTCATCATGACATGCGTGCAGAATCTCGTTTCGTAAAGGTGCAGGCAAAACGAGTAAAAACTTGTCACCATGAGGCTTGAAGTTCCTTTTGTAAAGGACCCCTTCTCGAAGACAGAACGAAGAGAGCCCTCTGGATAAAGTGCGCAGGACTTTAATGTTAAGTCCTTGGAGACGCTGTATAAGCGGCAGCAAATCGGGGTCATTTTGTTGTTGTTGAGCGATTTCTGATGCCTTGATGACGCCTAGAAACGGGAAGTCTTCTTCCTCCGGCTCACTCGTCTCCACTGGTGCGCGTGACAGGCAGTCGGCATCGCTGTGTTTTTTCCAAGATTTGTGCACCACAGTAACATCGTACTCTTGTAGCCTAAGGCTCCATCTTGCTAGTCGGCAAGAGTGATCCTTAAGATTCGCCAGCCAACACAGGCAATGGTCGTCACTGACTGCTCGGAATGGTCAACCGTAGAGGTACGGCCGAAATTTACTTATGACCCAGATGACCGCGAGACACTCTTTTTCGGTTGCAGAAAAATTCGTCTCAGCTTTTGAAAGCTTGCGGCTGGCATACGCTAGCACTTCTTCTTGGCCGTTTTGCCGCTGGACTAGAATGGCTCCGAGGCCGACGTTACTCGCATCAGTGTGAACTTCAGTTTCGGCAGTCTCATTGAAGTGGGGGAGGATTGGAGAGGCTTGCAGGCGTGTTCCTAACTCATCAAATGCTTCCTGTTGCTCACTTTCCCACATAAAGGGCGTCTCGTCTTTTGGTAGATTGGTAAGTGGTTCAGCAATGTTCGAAAAATTTTCCACAAATCACCGATTGTTCGCGCATAAACCCAGGAAGCGACGTACTGACTTCTTGTCTTTGGGTGTCGGGAACTTCGCGATGGCAGCTGTCTTTTCGGGATCTGGCCGAACGCCGTCGGAGCTGATGACGTGTCCGAGGAATCGAAGCTCTTCAAAAGCAAAGTGGCAGTTTTCTGGCTTGATGGTCAAGTCTGCTGAACGAATGGCTTCTATAATCTTGCGGAGTCACTCTAGATGTTGGTCGAATGTAGCGGAAAATTCGACAACGTCATCCAAGTACACCAAGCAGGACTGCCATTTCAGTCCCGCGAGGACAGCGTCCATAATTCTCTGAAACGTAGCTGGCGCTGTGTACAGGCCGAACGGAAGCGCTTTAAATCGTAGAGGCCGTCTAGGGTTATGAATGCCGTCTTTTCACGGTCGCACCCATCCACCTCAAGTTGCCAATATTTCCTCTTGAGATCAAGGGAGGAGAAGTATTTTGCACTCCGTAGTCGATAGAGGGTATCATCGATACGTGGCAGAGGGTATACATCCCGTTTCGTTACGCTGTTTTGTTTCCGATAGTCGAGGCAGAATCGAAGGCTGTTATCTTTTTTTTTAACAAGCACTACGGGAGACGCCCATGGACTGCTGGAAGGCTGGATCACGTTATCTGAAAGCATCTCCTCCACTTGTTTCTTGATAACGTCTCTTTCTTTTTGCGATACTCGATATGGGTGTTAGTGAATCGGTCTCGTGGCTTCTTCTGTTATAATCCTGTGTTTTGCAATAGCCGTGCGTCGCACCTTAGAGGACGTTGAAAAGCAGTCTGACAACTCGTTTATAAGGGCGGACAATCGTTTTTTTTGTATTATGGGAGCCTACGGTTGACGTTAACTGATACGTTGACGTTGCAGGTCTCTTGTGGAGTGGTTTGCATTGTCGCTAAACTGCATAGTTCAGTCGCCATGCAGAACTCGTTGAAATAGGCGATAGCCATACCTTGCACGATGTGCTGACATTCATTCCCAAAATTCATAAGGAGGACAACAGAGCGGCCATTCCTTAAGTGAAGAACACCCCTCGCCACGCAAATTCCGTTGTTTAAAAAGAGCTCTACGTTTCCATCCGCTATTCCTTCGTGGTCACTAAATGCCTTAATTTCAACAAGCACCATTACACTACAGCGTGGTGGCGCTGTGACGTAATCATCAACAACGCGCAGAGCAGTAAGACGTCGCTTTTCCAATTCCTCCACCGACATAGCTTGTTCGGTCGAAAACGTTACACTGGATCTGCGCAGAATAATTGTGGCTCCATTGGCTTGCAGAAAATTCATTCCTAGTGTAAGCTCCCTTGAACAGTCCGCCAGTACGATGAAGTCAGCAACGCAAGTGAAGCCTATCATTTCAAGCCTTGAGGTGCATCTGCCAAGCGGTGTAATAGTGTGGCCACCTGCCGTGCGTATCTGTGCCCCACGCCATTTTGTCACAACCTTTTTCAGTTTCTGTGTCAATTTGTGACTCATTACCGAATAATCAGCGCCGGTGTCAACTAAAGCATTTAGCTCGTATCCGTCTATTTTCAACCGCAAATCTGAAGTAATCTTTGCACTGCTGCGCTTATTCTCTGTAAACATAGCATCGTCACCTTGAAACCGTAATGGAGGATCTTCGCAACTGTAGTTATCAGTGGCCTCACCTTCACAGGTCGCTTACTTCAGTTTTCCGGGTGTGGGCTTGTAGAACGGTGCCCAGACCGTGCGGAAGAAGCACGTGGGCTGGATGATCGGTGAGGCCTGGGCGACGGCGATCTTGGCTGATGTTGGCGCACAGTGAGTGGGCTCTGGCACACGGACAAGTGCTCTTCGATCTCCGTTGGCCGTTCACCGTTTCGAGGGCATGGTGCGTACAACGGAAAGCCCCTTAATCCTGCCTGTCGGTAAGGGCAGAACTTATACAGGTGACCTGTTTCCCCTCAGTGGAAACACAAAGGCCTGCGCTCACGGTCATGCCACATGTCACTTTTACGGGGCCTTTGATCCACGTAGTGAGCTACACCATGGGCTCGTGGCAGGTAGGTAGCCGTCGGTTCCAGTGGACGAGGTGCGCTGCGTACCGTCTGTGGGAAAGGAGAGGCCATCGCAACTGCTGCATTGGTGTGCGCCGCGGGTTGTCTGAGTATTTCAGAGTACGTTGGGATGCGTTGGATCGGCTGTGGCACACGCTCCGGCTCACGTATCATCTGCCTCAGTTCATCTCGTACTACGTCGATGACAGACAGTGTTGCTGTAGTGTGAGGTGCTTGCAACTTGCTGAGCTCTTCCCTGATCACCAACCTGATGCGTTCTCTCAGGGCGTTCATGTCACTTCGCTGGCGTCCAGAGAAGACATTGGCAGGTGCGTAGTTTATGTCTCGATTGTACTGTCGAGCCCGCTGTTCTAGCGTTTTCTTGATGGCTGTCGCTTCCGTATGAAACTCCGCAACTGTTCGTGGTGGGTTGCGGACGAGAACAGCGAATAGCTCTTGCTTCACCCCACGCATGAGGTGGCGTAGCTTCTTGTCTTCAGTCATACGGGAATCTGCGCGCTTGAACAGGCGGATCATGTCCTCTATATACATTACGACACTTTCGTTGGTGAGTTGGTTCCTGGATTCGAGCGCAGCCTGCGCCTTTTCTTTGCGATCCGCGCTGGCATAAGTCGCCAGAGCTTGTCGCCGAAATTCATGCCAGGTCGTAAAGGAGGTTTCATGGTTGTCATACCACGTCTTTGCGAAGTCCTCCAAAGCAAAGTATATGCGGCGGAGCTTCTCTCTCTCGTCCCAACCGTTCAAACGTGCCACTCTCTCGAAGATGTTCAGCCAATCTTCTACGTCTTCATACGAGTCGCAATGAAATACTGGGGGCTGGTGAGGCTGACTTATCACCACTTGGGCTGGTGTTACATGACTTGTCATGGTGGCGGCGTTCATTGACTGAGTTCCCCTTGGCGTGAAGTGTAGTGGACTGAGTTCTGGTGAATCACCTCGAAGACGGCGACTGGTCCTCCGATGCACAGGTGTCAGCTCCCCAGGATCAACTCGCTGGTCGTTGGGGCTACGGTGTCTCGCGTTCGTAGGGCTTTGATTCATTACCCAGCACCTCCACCAGAAATGTAACGATGTTGAAGTACTCGGGGCGTATTAAAACGTATTTATTAAAGGTCGAACCTGTGCCCACAAATCAAAGGGACTATGGTCGTAACACGTTACAGCAGAACACCAAAGATGTCTCCTTCTTCTACTTCTTCAAGAAGAGTCCCAAGCGCGTGGCGCACATCAGCAGGGGCCAGTTGGGTTCTCGTGCTATCATCATCGTCTCTGCGCAACACTGGACGGCGCGCATGTATGTCCCTGTGCGTGCGGTGATGGGCGCGTTGTTTCAATGCAGGCACTACGTCGCGGCATAATATGATGTGTAAATATATTGAAGGTACCAGCATATTCAAGATATTGTTAATAAATTTGGTAGTGCAAGTATAAAAACCCGGTGGTTTGTAAACCTGATCAGGAGGGCAGCCGCCGCCTCATTCATCGAAGAGAGAAGGGGGGGGGGAGCTCAATGTCAACTCCATATATTAACATAATAGGTAGGGGGTGCTAAGTCAGCCCCTACATGGAGGGGGGCACTGTGACAAAATTTTGCCGCCCCCCCTCCTTAAGAAGAACTCTGCACACGCCTATGATAGACGTACAGTATGCTAGACGCGAATGTTCATTCGCGGGAGCGGCGCACGCACTGATGTTGATTTCTGGTGCATACCACTGTAGTTACTTTGGGCACTGGAATGCCAATTTCTTCTAAAATAGTCTAAACTGTGGTGGGTGAAGCACTATCAATTTTTAACGAGTTCTCATATCCTCTAAAAACATATAAACCCGCTCCAGTTAGGAACGTTCCGTTTTGTGCTGAACTTGGACCGTTCTAAGCCAAAGGGTCAAGCAAGATTGTGCATCAGCCTTGGACGCGTGCGCGTCACCGGGGTTGACGTGGGCCAGTGGTTGCGCGCCCTTCTCCGCAACAGGCGCGACTAGACGCTTTTCACGCGTAGGCACGTGCATACGCGTGCCAGTGGTCGGCACTTAAGAGATATAAGATGAATTTGTAAGAAAATGTTTGTCTCAATAAACAGCGTAGTGAAATAAGCACCCGGAGTTTTTTGTCGTGGGCAGATGAGTGAACCGGATAACTTTGAGGTGCGAATCATCTCTTCGACTTGCGTGTATAGCGCGGTGGCACGTCCGTACGAACGCGCCGCAACACGTTCCGCTGCTCGCATCCTTTGGAGAGGTGCCAAGTAGTTAATTTCGCAGCTACGCGTTGATGTAGGGCTCGTCTTCTACGCTTCCCTCACAAGTGCGTGCTGACATCACTCTCTCCCTCACCCGCAGCGCACTCGTCGTAGCGCCCGCAGCCGCCGGCTCCTCTGCCCGCTGACCACCTCGCTGCCACATTAATGCAGCTGCCCGTGGCGATTGTTTGCGACAGCTGACTAGCCCTACAAGCGCGGCTCCAACCAAACTAAGCAGGCATCACTGTAGCGCTGCTGCACTACAAACTGACCACAGTCAAAAATAGCTGTGTGCACCTGTCCCTCCACTGGCTTCTCTCGCACGTGGGAATAGCTGGCCTCGACGAAGCGGGCGCCGCCACTAAGGCGGCACACCACTGTGACACGCCAGTCAATAAGTGGTAGCCCATGAGTATTACTGCCAGCAATAACTGCGGAAGCTCCTACCGACGGCCCACTCTGACACGTGGCTGGCAAGCGGCGAACCTCCACCATCCCTTCAAGACACCCGCCTTGACAGATGCTAGTGGCGGTTGTGGGTTCGCCTGCATACCAGCCGCGTCTGGCCTACGGCACGCATGTATTACGGGGGCGACTCTTCATCGCCTGCGTGCCGAATGCGTGGCAATGACGAAACGCTCTAGCATAGTAATAAATGCGAAGCATTTCTTAACAACTTTGGCGACTTTGAGCTTATCTATCTATCTATCTATCTATCTATCTATCTATCTATCTATCTATCTATCTATCTATCTATCTATCTATCTATCTATCTATCTATCTATCTATCTATCTATCTATCTATCTATCTATCTATCTATCTATCTATCTATCTATCTATCTATCTATTATGTATTTATTTATCTGTCTATATAGCCACCTACGACCTTTAGTTCTCCTGGCCGTTTCAATAATAGTATCAATACTAGAATTGGCAGCATGACTGTATGATGAGCATAAGCGACTAGTCATAACATGATAATCGTGACAAGTATGTCATGAATGCCATGATTTGCATTCCGTGCTCAAGTTGCTGTTGCGGTGGTTTTGTTTACATGTCATGTTGCAAAACTGGTATAATAAGACATTGCTGCATCGAGAACAAAAGTGACGCACTCCAAAGTAGAAATCATGACAGGCATGTCATGTAACAACACGGCTAAATGCCGAACTTATGATGCGCATGCTGCCGTTTCGCTAGTCTTCACGTACACCAAATTTGGTAATACGGGACGTGAATGGAAGGCAAAGATAAATAATGCCACAGCACAATAATCATGACATGCGTGTCTTGCAAAACAAGCCTACATGCAACGCTCATGGCGTTCTCGTGACCGTTTAACTAGCTCAACATATACCAAGTTTCGTATCACGCCACATGATAGAAGACGAAGGTAATTGACACGCCCAAACGTGATAATCATGGGATGTGCGTCATATAAAACATGAGTAAATGCTATAGCTTCATTTGCACGCTTGCGGCCGTTTCGCTTTCTCTACAAATACCAATTTTGTATCACGTGACGTGAATAGAGGACAAAAGAAACTGACACCTCCAAGCACAATGAAAAGGCAAAAAATCATGTACGGCATATTTTACGTCCGCCGCGTAACGTTGTGCGGATTTTAAAGTGACATATCAACGTTGCCCATTCGTGCATCGCCTATCATCGATTCCCACAGTACGTGGGTTCTGCCAAGTTTTTACTGCTGACCTGATCTGGCTACAGAGCTACGTGGGCTGGTAAGCCGTTATCGTCTGTTTGGTCTGCCTGCGGCAATGGTAGAAGACATGCATTTTCTCGCGCACTCAAACACGCCAATCATCAAAGCCTTCACCGAGTTCTGTTCGTCTGCGGACCTCGCTGCCTTATATACGAAGTCTTAACTTCGTTCTACTGACCGTACTGACAAGAAATTCTATTGCCGTGCTTTTCACTTTATTTCTCTCCTCTCTTTTTGCTATCAGCTGTACTTTCTCCTCCTCCCATCCTTTAAGGTGTTCAGCCGTGCCCCCACGAAGAGAGGCACAAACTAACGGCTTGTTTTCCGTCCCTCTTTCATTACCTCTCTCTCTCTCTCTCTGCCCACTAGCAACACACTTATTCTCGCTTCACCCTCTCCATCACCCGCAGCGCTCCACCACAAGTTGAGTGCAAACGATATTTCTGCTCGTTTATCTGCGATGAAACTTTCACAAAACTCAACTAGCCTCCCTAGTCTGCCTTTCAAACCAATGTTTACTCAAGTAAACAATACACTGAATTTTGCTTCAAACCGTTCTTTCACTACCCGCATCCACTCCCCTTTCAACAGGGTCAACGCCTTGCGAACAGCTGCTGCTTCGCAGCCCATCATTGTTTCTTTCGAGCAGATCTTACATTTACATAGCAAGTTCGGAAAGCTGTTTCATGATGTTTTAAATGCTTGCTCATTTTGATAGGGGGCTGTCTGTCGTCGTTGTGCTGGTGTGTATGGTAGTGCCCATTGCTGTCGCTAGAGGCGCAGCTGTGCTGCTTGTTTCAAGAGCGCTTACCAGGTGGTGCGCCACCACTCTGGTGCCGATCACTCACGTGAGCCACCGGAGCGCAGTAGGTGGGGCTCTATGCTGGCTCCACGCAGCGGGTGAAGTCCACGATCACTGCGTGTCACTATCGGCCGCGAGCAGGAAAGAGAAGCGCGTTCCAAATGCTGGTTGTGGAAGTGGTGCGAACATTTTGTTCGACGCCGCTCCAGGCGTCGTGCGTTGCAGCATCTTGGTTGCCGACAGTGGCGTGACGACGAGCCGCGCGCTGTGCGCATAACTGCCACAGCTTACTGTCAAATGGCCACAAGACGATGGGGGCGTAGAGGAATGGCTGTCGAAGACAGCGGGTGGTATTATGCCTGTGAGCTGGCCCCAAGTTGCGTGGTGTGGCTATAAAAATCATTGTGTGTATGACGTGTATATACAATTACACCACATCAACTATCGAGTCACGTCCTAATACGATGATAATTGAGCATTTTTGGAGAAGGTTCACGGTTCACTGGAATTAGCCTCTGGAGAAAGCGCCTTCATCAGCATTCACTTCGTGGATACGCGGCAATTTCGTTGTCTACCTTGTTTGGTTACGTTAATTTAATGCCACTTCCGTGACAGAAATACGCCAGTGAGCTTTTGGTGGATCCAGCACAAAATACTTTAGTGGTATAAAATACATCCCAGGTTTCGCATGTTCTTTAAAAAGGTCTAATTCTTAAGTAAAAAGCCTACGTTATTCATTCGAGAACAAATAAGCTAGCAAACATGCATATACATAGCTTATAGCAAAGAAAATCTATACAGCGATAGTTCTTAGCCATGGATGGCTCGAGAACCCTTTTGGTAAATCTAAGTACTGAGGCGCGCTTTGTAGTGAAAGTAAAGGCAGTGGTAGGGGGGGGGGGGGTGAGTCGTATGATGGTGATGATGATGACCCCCTATCAATGGCACTCACTCACCAACGGGGAAGGGCCAAGAACCGGGCGGCAGGATAAATAACATTCTGAGATAAATAAACCAAGCAAGAGACCACCGATTTAAAGTGTACGTTTCTTGTGCTGGAAACAACAATCCTGAGCGTCGTTGTGGCTGGCGCCGTGTTAGCCCGGCTTACATACTTACTCAGAAAAATAGGTTCTTCGAGTTTCTCACTGGCAAAAGTGGTCATAACAAAATTCCACGCCCAATTGTTATGAACTGCATGTCGATATTTTGGGCACAATGCAACTATATTATACAGTTTTAGCTATTTAATTTTTTACAAATGCAAGCAACAAAAAAGATTGCTCATGCGGAGTAGTTATAGCAAACTGCAACAAAAGCATTGCAACCACCTCACAGAAAAGACAAATTATCAAATTGCCCTCTACAAGACACAACTACTACGCAGAAAAGGATAAAAAAAGTCAATAGGTGCTCTGTGACGACACGTACTGTGCACCCTTTTTACGAGGATAGGTTTGGAGGCCCACAAAAATTTCTTCATCAAACCCCCGGGGTCCGCTGACACCCAAGCCTGAAACAACGCGCTAAAGCTTTCTTCCGAGCGATCCGCATTATCTACGCGTGGAAAAGAGTGTTCATTACGAAGCACCATGTTTATTCATTTGTGCCGCACCATTTTCGTGCATGTTCGCTGTATGTGTTTTCGTGCGTGTGCATGTGTGTGCAATCAGTCCTGTGTATAAAGAATTAGAAGCGCAGAAATGCGGATCTGTGTCATGGTGCCTTGGCCCTTGTCGCGCTCCTTGTTTATTTAGCAGCTCAGTTCATTATCCCGGTGTGCCATCCTGTTTGCACAACAAGCTCATTTCACAGCGTTGGCACTGCCTATCACAACCTTCGAGACTTTTACGTCCAGCCTGGGCATATTTATTTGCAGTGAGTGAAGCCTACTATGGCAGATAATGGCGCGGAAAACAGTGAGAATTTTTTTAATGCTATTGAAGCCACAAGCTATACCAAAAGGGCCAGGCTTATTTATAAATGAAACCATAAGTGTTCACAGATGCGGCGCCGGCGGCGGCCACCACTGTCTGATCTCCTGAGAAAAGGAGGCGCAAGGTTGGTTCTGAACATTTATTTATTAGTGGAAAGGGAGTTATGATGAACTTTCGCCATCCATCCCCTTTAGAGAAATCACAGGCGCGCCTATGTGAGAAAAATCAACTCTATTTAGTTTATTGATTAGTTAAAGTAAACAAAGTGAGCTACAGGTTTTTCCCATGTGTTTAGTACTTGATGAATGATTCACCCCTGGCGTCATTACAAAACCATCATATATTTTTGCGTCAGACAGAGAGAATATATCTAAAGGAGGTCCAAAGAAGTTCTCGGGCTCGATTAAGAAACCATTGCATTCACAGAAAAATTTTGTCATAGGTCAACTGGCTTTAGAAGGCTACAATTTGCTTCAAATTTCACTTACGACAACTTATAGCGCAAGGCACAATTCTGCATACAAAGCCTACAAAATTGCGAGCGTTTGAATCCTAAAAACTTGATGCAACAATTCGAATGAGATGCTTTGCTTGTTTTCGCGTAAGAATGCTCACCCATACCTACAAGGGGCATTGGTCACATTGGCCCTTTTATTAAATTGTAAAGGCTATGCCATCTAAACAACACAGAGGGACAAAACGTAATATAAATGAAAATGAGAATGGAAAAATGATTTCAAAGGTCGAATATAACAAACAAAAATGAACATCAAATAGCTGTATCAATTAAGCGGTAACATAGCGACGCAAACTTCTAGTTACCGTAAATAATTATGATGCTCAGACAGAAATCACTGCGAAACATGCCGCACTAACTGGCTTCAAAGATTGGCAGGTTCGGTGATTGTACTTCGCGCTCAGAAAGAAGAAGAAATCTTTAGGAGAAGAGCTACAAAAAACATGCTTGATCCCTCCATCATGAGAATCGGTATAACACGAAAATAAAACGCCTCCTTAAAAAAGCGGTCTATTGCTTACTGAGACCTTATACAATGCCTGTTGATCTTCAATAGCTAAAGCAACGTTTTTCGCAAATGTATCCACAATTATGCTTTGTGATACATCTCCATACCGAGAACTTACGTCCACGTATAACAGTTCGTTAATGATAAAACGTGCTGTTGTGGTCATGAATGCTGGCGGTAGCTGTAGAAGTTAATAGTGAGAGCGAACCAAACAAAGCTGTGTGACAGCCAGAAGAGCATTACTGACTGTACGCCAAACTTCGGTGAATGTCACCTACTTGCGGCGTTTAAGAGGTGTTGAAAGCACTGCCCCCAGTGAGCTACAATCGCATTGGCCTAAAAAAAACAAAGCACAGAGTTACGGGAAAACCTGTCCCTGCTGACAAACACCAGTTATGAAAGCAATCAAAATTATTGAAAAGCAGTTCTAAATATTACTTAAAGCGCGAATTTGGAGTAAAGTCAATTAGAAAAAAATTGGCAGTTACAACGTACACTGCAAGTCGCTGATATGCGAAGCACGAACGAGGAAGGTTGATATGTCGCTTTAAAATTAGCACAACGTTACGAGATGGACGTAAATTACACCGTACATGACTTCCATATCATGATTATGATGTTTGGACATGCAATTTACTTTTGTCGTCTATTTGCGTTGCGTTATACCAAATGTGGTATCAAGGAAGTTAGCGAAACGGCCGCGAGTGCGCTATGAGCGTAGCATGCCGCCATGTTTCATGCGACACGCATATAATGTTTATCTTCATTGGACTTGTCTTGCACTTCCGTCGTCAATTCGCATCAAGTAATACCAAATTAAGTGGATGTGCAGCTAGTGAAATGGCCGTGAGCGTGCTTTGAGCGTAGCATGTAGTTATGCCCTAAATCACAAACATATTACGGTTATCTTGTTTAGACGTGTCATTTACCTTCATCACTCAATATTGTCCCGTCAAATAAATTTGGTATATTTGAAGTTAACAAAATGACCGCGAGCGCACCATGAGCTTGACGTGTAGCCACATAACTCATGGCATGCATGTCATGATTGCCACGTTCGGGTCTTCCTTTATGTTCACCATGCATTCAAGTCATAACAAACCAGTTTCGCAATAAGCCATGTGAAGAAAACACCAGGAGAGCAGCAAAGGTATGATATGTAAATAATGACATTCATGAAATGTTTGTCATTTTTTTATGATATGACTGGTCACTTATGCTATTCATACCGTCATGTTATGCCATACCAATTTTCGTATCCATAGCGGGATCAAAACGGCGAGCAGAGCTAAAGGTCGAGGGCGGCTAGATAGATAGATAGATAGATAGATAGATAGATAGATAGATAGATAGATCCCAAGTAGACGAAGTTTGCTAAGAAATGCTTCACACTTAAAACAAGAATTCTGGGCTGATGGTAACGCCTGCATGTCCAAGGGCTCAGCGGGCCCTCAAACACTAGGGTTGTACTAAGAAAAATACGGAGATGCAGACTAACTGGGCCACGCCCCCTTTGAATTGAAGTGAGTTGAGAAAAAAATGATAGCAGGGAGAGACAACAGAGAAAGAAACATAAGGCATATTGCGAAGATGAGAAAGAAAGAAAAAAAGAAAAAAAAGATGCAACACAAGTTGTCCATGGAACAGTGCCGGGAGCGAGTTCTTGAACTAGGTGCTTGTGGGTCGACCCAATGAGTAGCAATTCCTCCAAAAAAGCAAGCATCACATTTACGCCTGAGAGTACACACCGAGCGTCAGTACCTTTGCAAAGGCAATCTGTGTCAAAGCCAACAATCAAGCCCGTCTGACGCGATCAACTCAACGACGTCATCAAGGGACAGCGGTGGTCTGTCTTACGCAACGCACAGCAAGCTCCCTGAGCCCACGAACCCGATGAAGCAATTGGCGCCTTCCAGTCTGACGAGTCTTACGCAATGCGTGGCAACAATACTCGCCGTTGGGTGCAACCCCGTGCAGCGGCTCCGGATTTGATGATGAAGACACAGCCCAGTGGCGGGTCCGCATTTGAGAATTCTGACATCACGGCCAGCGGTGCTTCTGGTTGGACGTTGGTGACGCGAAAGGTTCTCCCGGTACTTATAAAAAAGGTGAAGCGGCGCGTCGCCATAAGACGACGTATGCGTAAGAGAGAAGCCGACGTATGCGTGCGAGAGAAGACATCTCTGCTCTTCGAGTCCATAAACTGTCAGCCCCAGGGTCAAATTTCTCACGCCTCTATTTCTATGCTGTACATAAACCTTGCCTTAACTCACTGTCGTATCGTCCACTCGTCTATCAGCTCTGCGCAGAAGCAGTCGCGAGCTGAGTAACACACGCTACCAAACGGCTCGTGACCTTGGCGGCGGAGTTCGGAGCAGTGGTGCCTTCGGGACCGTGTTGGCGTCGCGCCTTCGTAACAGTGGATGCCAGCTGTGGGATCGGCCGGCGCCTGCGACATCGATGCAGTGAGTCCCTGATGGTTTCCCCTCAATTCCCCAGACTACTCAAGCACAGGTTATAGTAATTTAGAGCATTGTATGAAGCATTGGTGAGTGAGCCTTGATCGTTTCAAGCCAAATCAGAGCGCTTTGAAACCAACGTTAGTAATGTGGAGGGTGTAAACACGGCAGTGTAAACAATTGCTTGCGCGCCGTGCTAGTAGACTTATAGTGGGAACGGCAAGTTTATTCTTAATAGGGGCAAACAGCAAAGAGCTAGTGTGAACGATGGGAAACCTTAAAGTGAAGGAACGCATCGAAATTTGTGAGGAACTTTGCCTTACTTTCGGCCGTGCGAAACGAAAGCAAGCGCTACTTGAGATCACAAAGGTTGAAGGAACGTCGGATGAGGAAGTCGATGAGACCTGGGCGGATATCAAGGCAAGCCGCGAGAAGGCTGAAAGGCAAGAAGTCCGTGAACGCAAAGAAGCTGAAAGGTGAGAAGTTCGCGAAGTAACGTGCTTGTCGTAGATGTGTTCGAGAACTATGAAGAGGTTAAGGACGTGCTCTTGAGACGTTACAAGTTGTCAGCCGAGGCTTTTAGGCAAAGGTAAAAAAAAGGTAATGAGTCACATATTCACTTCATGTTTCGTCTTAAAGCCGATTCAATTGAATGGCTCAAGGACAAAGGTGTTTGTAACGATCGCGATAAAGTGGTATAATGCATTGCATTGGAGTGATTCTAACACTGAATTTAGCAGGATGTCAAGCTTTGGCTGCAGGACAAGCTTGACGAAGTACAGCTAAACAAGGCAGCAGAGTTAGCCGTTGAAAAGGATGAAAGGAAACAGGGTTTTTCAACGAACCCTGATCAATAGAAAACCACTCCGCACAATAATTTCAGGAAGGACCCGTCTCGTACTAAAGACACTGTAGGAGAAGAGCAAACGGAAGCGGAGAAATCGAGTCAAGTTCCTGAACAATGCATTGATACCACACGGGCGTTTGAGTCACGGAAGCCGCTAATCTGCTACAACTGCAAAAAAGGAAGGGCACATTGCGATAACCTGTAGGCAAAAGTTTGCTTTCTCAACAATCCGAGCATCGGAAAAGAACATGCGGTGGTTGGAGCCGTATCTCCAAGAATTTAGTGTGAACGGGAAAACGTGTCGAGCACTTCGAAAGTAAGCGGCAACCATGGACGTTGTCCATCCTTCGTAGGTGCCCTCAAAGGACTTTAAATGTAAATGCGCGTGGATCAGGCAAGTCACCGAAGAACAGAGTGCTTGCTTACCAATCGCTATGGTAGTCATTGAAGGCCCGTTCGGTAAGCTTCGCACCAAAGCAGCTGTGTCTTCTACGCTTCCCGATCGTTTTCCTTGTTTTTTTTTAAATAACTCTGAGCAGCTTCTCCGAGAGCAGGGTAAATCGTTCTCCAACTTAGCGTACATGGCCCTCACACGATCGAAAGCGCGAAAGTTTTCGAAAGAATTCTATTTTGTTCATTGTGGTGAAACACCACTTGCAAATGCTGCTAATCAGTGGGACCTTGGCGGTGAGTAGACAGAACCTCAGAGGGGAAATGCTCCGTGTGAGTCATTTGAGCAGTCACTCGAGCGGCCCGTCACCGAAGCGACTGGCGCGGTCTCTTTAGGCGGAGGAGACGAGATGACGCCATTTAGTCAGAGCGAGAGGGTTGCAACGCTCTCGCCTGCAGTGTAAAGTAGGAGTGAGCAGTCGAGGGCTGATCGAGCAACGCTCACACATAGTAGTAATATTTATAGCCTTTCTACCCCAAACTGTGGTCAAAAGACTTTCATTACATTTGAGCCTTTCTATCTCATGACACCGCTTTCATCAGCCTCGATTCTATTGAACATGGCCTGCACCTATTAAGCTCACGGGATACACCCCAAGGTGCAGTCCTACACCTCTGCTCTTTAACCTGGCCATGAATAGCATCCCCACCTTTCTGCGCGAGGTCGAGGGAGTACACCAAGCACTAAAGGAAGCGAAAGCAACGCATGGTGGTGCTGCAGCTCTTGACAGGCGGCGCCAGCTTTGATAGAAAAGTAGAAACCAGGGTTGTATATCACGCGTTTTCCCTTTCCTCCAATGCACTGCCACCCGCTTACGTGCTCGAGCAAAGAGCGCGCGCTGCGTTTGAGTCACTTCACAATGTACCGCCTGCAGTGCGGCTTCATAACGATCTCTGAGCTGGATAAACACTTCCGAGAAGCGAATTAAAAAAAAAAGGAGTGAAGCTCGTTAGTCTAGGTCATGAAATGGAGCAGACGACGGACAACCTGGATGCCCGAGGCACTGCGAAATGCATTTCTCAGGTCATCCGTAATAACACCGTGTAAGACGTATGTCCGAGGTAAGTTTTAATATGCCAGCATTAAGCCACGTACTTCATCGATGTGATGTGTTGACTTTTATGGAAACAATACAATTCTTCTTGTGATGTGGTATCTAGCAGTACCAGCCATCTACAGTCATGTGCAAACGTTTGTGGCATGCTAAACAGTAACAAAAATGGCATATCCCACGTACAGTGGGAATCGATGATATGCGAAGCACGAATAAGAAATGTTGATATGTCACTTTATTATCAGCACAACACTGTGAGGTGGAGGTAAATGGTGTCGTACATGACTTTCGTGTCATATTATCATGTTTGGATGTGTCGTTTACCTTCGTCATCTATTCACGTCACGCGGTACCAAATTTAGTATATGTGGAGCTAGCGAAACAGCCGCGAGCACGCTATGAGCGTGGTATGTTGTTTTGTTCTTACATGACACGCGTGTCAGGATTATCATGTCGGGCCCAGTCATATAATTCGTCATCCATTGACGTCACGTAACGCAAAATTTGGTATATAAAAAAACGGCCGCGAGCGCATCATGAAGGGCCCAATATACTCCAATGTAGCGTTGATGCGCGCCGACGCTGGGCACAACAACTCTACGTTAGCAAAACATGAGCACTCTAGAGTCGGACGTCAGGCGCGACCAGCGTCCGTCGGGGCTGCCCGATGGCAAGCGGTGCGAAATGCGGCATGCTGCATTTCGCACCGATACGTTAGGCAGACAACACTGCGTCTCCCTTTTTTTCGTGACGGAAGGACGCCGGACGTGCTGAAACGCGCATGCATCAAACCAACACAGTGCAGCGTGCGCCTGCGAGTATATGAAAGCACCAGCGCCTGGCGTGGCAACGCTGGCTTGACGCGACGAAATGAATGCCGGCGAGCACGCGCACCGCGTCACGTCAAATTGTATGGGCGCCTTGGCTGTGGCATGTAGTCAGTCATGCTCTCACATGCGACAATGCGACATGCTGCATTTCGGCATTTCGTGCCGATGCGTTACCCAGACAACACTGCGTATCCCTCTTTTTGTGACTAAGGGACAGCGGACGCGCTGAAACGCGCATGCGTCATAGCAACGCAGCGCCGCGTGCGCCTGTGAGTACATGGCAGGACCGACACCTGGCATAGCAACGGCGGCGTGAGACGACGAAATGAACGTCAGCGAGCACTCGCACCGCGTCACGTCGAAATGAATTGGCACCTTGACTGCGGCATGCAGTCGTGTTCTCACATGACAAGTATCTCATGTGTATCATGTTTGCACCAGTCAGATACCTTCGTCAGCCATAGGCGTTCCGTAATATGAAATTTCGTATAAGTGAAGCTAGCGAAACGGCCACCAGCGCATTGTGGGCGGGGCATGTAGTCATGTTGTTACGTCACACGCATGTCTTGATTTTCTTGTTACGGTCTGTCGCTTGTGTTCTTCATGCAATCATGCCATACCATACCAGTTTTTCAACATGCCATGTGAACGAAACCACCGCGAGAGCTGCAGGACCATTAAATGTAAATTATGACATTCATGACCTAAATATCACAATTTTCATGTAATGACTAGCGAATTATGTTCTTCATACAGTCATGCTATGCCATACTAAGTTTGGTATCGACACCATTATCGATACGGCCAAGAGAGATAAAAGTCGTATGAGGCTAGATAGATAGATAGATAGATAGATAGAAAGATAGATAGATAGATAGATAGATAGATAGATAGATAGATAGATAGATAGATAGATAGATAGATAGATAGATAGATAGATAGATAGATACGGGCGAAGTCGCCATAGTTCGCTAAGAAAGGCTTTGCATTTAAAAACAACTTAAAAGATACGGTCAGGGCGATAACATGTCCGAGAGGTTTTAAAGTCGTGTTCTCCGTGCCGTGGGCGCATCACCCACTGACATCGCCGCGAAGCAGCAAGCTGAATTTAAACCACGGCGAGTCGAATTGAAGCGCTCGCCTTGTTTTTCTTGTTTTGTTTTCTTGGCTATCGTGCCACGCTTGCTCTATGTTTCGTAATGTGGGCTCTCTTGATCGGCAGAGACTCGCTAGGAATCTTATACAGCTTTACACGTCGGGAGCGTCTCTTGTTGCGATCTGCATTGCTGTGGCAGCCCACAGCACAATTCTTTGGACCTCGCTGACGCTTCCGTTGGGGCGCTTCTTCCATCGCGGAAAAGCAACTTCGCACAGGGAGTGTTAGCGCACCACGTTGACGGCACGGCGCCCGCACCGACGGCAGAATGCGTTGCGCGCGTGTCGTACGCACGCCGTTTTCGGCGAAACACACTGACTCGCCTGCGACTTCTCCCGCGTCTCTCCTCTAGTTCTCCTGAGCTCACCGCCAGGACCACGCGTGGCGTGGTCCTTGCTCCGCTAACTTGAGCATCGGTTCCATATATGCTGATGATATTACAATTTGAACTAACACGGGCTCCCCAGCATAAATTGAAGAGCGCCGACAAACTACAAAAATCTATCCTACTGATGCACGCCTACGCTGCTTCGTGCGACCTAGAGTGCTCTTCAGCTAAATTGGCTATTCTCTCGGTATCCCACTTACCTCCACACCAGGTTTTGCTTTAGTCTGGTCTCGTTCCATCAGTCGAAAAAATTTGAATTCTTGAGCTCCACTTCACATCTTCCTTGAATTCCAAGGACACAATAGCAAGCTTCCAACGCACCCAGGTGAGCCGTATGATACGGCGGGTATCTACCAACCGTTGTGGCCTCCACAGGACCCAATCCAGGAGGTTGGCTCAAGCGTTTGTAACTAGTCGCGTCTTGTACGCCTCACCTTACCTTCGCCTGTGTCGTCTCCACGAGCACCAGATGGACGTTCTCCTTCGTTCAGTATGCAAACGTCACTGGACCTTCTCATTCCCACTTTCTACAGCCGATTCGCGACACTGGGGGTGCGTAACTCCTTTACAGAGCTCCGGGAAGTACATCGTGTCAGCAAAATTATTCTTCTGTTGCAGGCGCCCTCAGGGCGACGTCTACTACACAGGCTCGGCTTTGGTGAGATCACTGACTAAGACACTGTGACACTCGTACCGAAACTTTGGCGGCAGAAACTATGGGTGAAACTACTACCCCGTAACTCGAACCCCGAGCTACATCCCGGCAGTAAACTACCACGTGCCGCGGCTCTTCGGGCGCGACACTCCGATTGCCCTGGCGTTTGCTACGTAGACGTCGTGGGCTTCTCCCTCTCGAGTCACTTCACGGCCACCGTGATCACAGAGGTAAAATACGTCGATGGCTTCACCTTTAGAGCCAACACTGTGACGCAAGCTGAGGAGGTTGTCATTGCCTTGGCCGCCTCGCATACCACCTCACACACCGTTGTGACGGATTCGTGCTCGGCCTGTTCCCAATCCCTTCAGGGTTCTACCGCCCCGCTGGTAGCTCACCTACTTCGGGCAGTCTCTTGGCACTTGAAACCTCAATCCATTTGTATGGTGTGGCCCGCCAACCACTCGGGCCAGCCCAGCAACGAGGTGGCGAACACCGCTGCCCACGCTTCTCTCTAGCGGGCCGTAGCCCCTATATAATCCGAGTCAGAATATGTAATACGAACCTGACACGCTTCGGCGGAATTCTCGCCTATTACTCGGTTTCGCGCAACCGCTACCGGGACACCGCACGTGATATGGAGAAAGCGAACGAGTGAATACTACACCGCCCCAAGACGAACACCTATGTCAGTCCGGCGGTCGCCAATCCTTTTTTCTCAGAAATCAGTGGCCTCTGCTCGACCCGCCAGGTCCTGGCCGACACCTACCACGTCTTCGCTTCATGCCCCACCAAATTACTTCCTTTTTCACGCCCTTTCCTATCCCAACTAGAGAAGCTTTAAAGGAGTACCGGCTGGGCTGTCGACCTTGGATGCTCAGCGTTCCTTGGTGAGCCGCGCTCGAGCATCGGCCAACTCCATTGGCATCATATAATAGGGTCTTGCCCCTGAAGGATGCAATATGTCGCAACTATCTGGTATATTTTCTCTTATAAATTGTTTTCTACCACCGACTTGCATCCAGGTGAAACAGGCGTGCTGCTCTAAGCCTTGCAAAACTATTTTGGTATAAAAGAATGCTGTCAGCACAGCAACGCAGACTCTTTGAGTGAGGTCACCACCTGGCAATGTGTTAAGGCGTTGACAAAAATGCACTTCCCTTATCGCGAATGCATTCTTTGAATGAACTAATCGTTGATTACACGCTTATGATGCAATAAATTTTAACAAAAGTATTGTAAGAGGGCAGTGGTAGCAAAAACAGGCATTTGTAAAGCCAACAAGAACATTTGTCTTCTAATTGTGTTATTTTCAGACGTCATTTGTGGAATAAAAGTACATTACTGAAAATTGGTCGGACCACGGAATGAAAGGCTTTGGCGTTCAAAGAGGGACTCAGGAGCCATTATCAAGAGAGACTACGGGAACACAAATACTAATTGCACCTGTGTGGCTAAGCTAGCGAAGTGCATCTCTCAGGACTACATACTGTTTGCTAAGTTTTTGCCGAAAATTGTATTATAATTCTCTGAATTTCAGTCACACTACCATGAGAAGTGGTACAAAAAAAGAGGCATGGTATTCCTCCGAGCTCGTTCCTCGAGGACCCTATCACATGGGGCTCAAAAGCGAGTGGAAATAAGGCGGCAGCCTATGATAGATGGGCTACTTTACAGCACTGCAGAAACAGGAACTCCAGTAGTATCTCAATATTCACTGCTTTCCACAAAACTATTAACATATGATCTCATCGGCCCCGTGATGATAGGTACCGAATTATACAACTGTAAGTCTTTTACCTTTTTAGGAAACCAAATTTACCAACTGATAGCCAATTCCTGAAACAGACTTGTAAACGTGATGGGCCACAGTTTTCTTAAAGCCCGCCTTACCCAGCAGAAGAATGCGGCACACACGTTTTTTCACGTGGTCACGACGACAAGAGTACAGTTCAGTTATCTCAGCTGTACACAGCATGTTAGTCATAGTTGACCTCGG